>NC_090925.1:715015982-715640982 GCF_040938575.1 Ambystoma mexicanum
GAGGACCTTATAGATATCATAACTAGCAAGACTAAAAACCACTCTAAAACCCTGGTACTGGGGGATTTCAACCTCGACTTCAATGAGGCTGGAAACAAACACACCCAAACTATAGCTGCACTTCTCAAAGATTATGGACTCTCACAAAAAGTCCTATCCCCCACCCACACCAAAGGTAGAACTTTGGATTGGGTGGCTGACTCGAACTGCAACATTATTATTACAGATAATGTACCACAATTGTGGCCTGACCATCACCTCATTACTTTCTCAGCCACACTCGACCTCCTTAGTCCTAAAACTATTGAAATGGCACCCCCACTCCTCACAAGAAGTAAAAAGGACATCACAGTAGAAAAACTACTCCCGCACCTCCTCCCTTCTCTGAATAACATTAACAATAATGCTGACCCTAAATCTCTAGTGGAAATCTTCAATAGTGCCATGTACCAAGCCTTGGACTCCACCGACCCACTAAAAATGTGCAAAGCCAAACAAAAATCCCACCTCAATGCATTTTTCACACCTCAACTTAAAGAGTTAAGATTACAGAAAAGAAAATTGCAAACGATCTGGCGCCACTCCCCAACTACCGTCAATAAGGCTAAATTAACAGAACTCTCCAAATACTACAAAAAAGAAATAACCAATACCAAAAAAATATATATTCAATGATAGAATTGCAAAAGCTAGCTCCAATACTAAGGAACTTTTCTCCATCCTCCGTGAAATGGAAGCCCCAACTCCACCGGCAGACACTGTCCCGAAGGACAAGCCGTGGTGCACTGCAATTCAAAAAGCCCTCCTAAACAAAATCACTACACTCCAATAGAAAATAGCAATTAAAAAAGCCTCTCTGCCCCTTTCTGAGCAACAGCCATCCCCCGACACAGGGTGTAACACAACTACACCATTTACCTTTAAAGAAATCTCTATTCTGGACACGGAACAAATCATTCTCTCCCTAAAACCATCTAACTGCAAGGGAGACAGTTTCCCAGCACAAATTATAAAGGATGCGGCTAGAGACCTTGCCCCATTCATCTCCAAGCTCATAAACACCTCCTTTAAAACCAATACAGTACCTAATAACCTCAAAGAATCCTGGGTCCTCCCCCTGCTTAAAAAACAAACATTAGACCCTACCATCCCTACCAATTATAGACCAATCACCACTGTCCCCTTTCTACATAAAATTATTGATAGACTAGCCTATATTCAAATTCAGGAATACCTAGAAGCTAATCACCTACTAGGAGCACGACAGTCTGGCTTCCGCCCACTTCACGGAACGGAAACTGCCCTGCTAGACCTTAAGACTCAAATTGACGAGTTGAAGGACAAGGGCCAAACAGCTATGCTACTTCTCCTGGACCTCTCTGCAGCATTCGACCTAGTGGATCATGCAGTTTTATGTAACCATCTTAGGTCGGCGGCGCACTTCTCAGGGGAAGCCATAGCCTGGGTTCAATCCTTCCTGGCCAACAGGACAATGTGAGTCTTTTTCCCACTAACGGCTGCTGACCCAACTCAAATTTCCTGTGGAGTACCCCAAGGATCCTGTGTCTCACCCACTATGTATAACATCTTTACTAGGCCTTTGTTCGACAAATTGGACAGAGTGGGTATCACTTACACAAATTATGCAGATTATACCCAGATCCTCATTCCCCTTTCGGGCAACTTTCTGGAGGACACAGCCTTAGTAAACAGAGTATACCTCCTCATTCAGGCATGGATGGCATCTCATGGCCTCTGCCTGAATGACGATAAAACTGAGATACTAATCCTAGGCTCTGAAACGAACATAAAAAAACTCAGCCCTAACTATACCGCCTTCAATATCGACAACAATCTCATCAAGGTGATGCCAGCGGTCAAAACATTAGGCTTCTATCTTGATGCCACTCTCTCGCTTAAGAAACAAGTCAACTCACTTGCATCCTCTACAGCTTATACCTGTAAGCTTATCCAAGCCTGCAGACCATTTCACTCCACCTCGAGTTGCATCACCCTCGCCAATGCCCTTGTAATGTCGAAATTAGACTACTGTAACGCTCTCTACTCAGGCGCCAACACAAATATCATTGACAAAATACAAAGAATGCAAAATAACGCCCTAAGAGCAGCCCTAAATATCCCCAGAAGAGAACACATTTCTAATGCAAGAAGAGAGGTTCATTGGCTAAACATATCTGACAGGATACTCCTAAAAACAGCCTCCCTTACCTCCAAATGCTTAAACAACTTGGCCCCACCCTACCTTGCTGAAAGGATAAATAGAAGATCGTCCACACGCCCAACGAGAACAGCCAATGCCCATACCCTGGAAACACCTAGATTTAAACGTGTCACAGCTGGAGGATCTAGCTTCCCAGTTATTGCAGCACAAACTTGGAATGCATTACCACACGACCTCAGAAAGGAACAACCATATCCTAAATTTAGACTCAATGTAATTAAATGGCTACGAACGAATGACTGCTAGCTTACCTTCCCGGTACCTTACACTACTGTCTTTGCTGCATGTCTCTTAAACTGCTTCCTTCTGTATGCCACTGTAACTATCCTGGCAGCCTATTTTCAAATTGTTTTGTATATTATATGCTTCTTTGTACACATTATGTAACCAAGTTTAAGTTGTCTTGACCTCTACTCCGCCCGGCTACCTAATGGGTTTGGCGCGCAATACCAAATAAATAAACAAACAAACAAACTCATGATTAGTGGTGTTGACCCAATCCCATTTGTACAAGGCCTTCTTGACCTTCTCTGGATTCCACATAAGAGAATCACTGTCATGTCCCAGTTCACTTAACAGAAATTCACAATTCGCTTTCAATTTGCCCACAAATGTGTCGAAATTGAATCAGGAGTTCGGTTTTTGCTGATAAAGTGTCATCCGCCGTACTTTTTGGCATTTGTATCCGCGTTGGCGGCTACGCGCTGGAAGGGCGAGCGGAGGTTCCGCTACGTGATTTCTCCTCAGCGCACCCTACGGTCTAGTGGTTTTCCAACATGGCGCCGCTGGGAAGTATTTCTTTCCTCCTCTCCCAGCGATCGCCTCGTTACAACCCCCTTCACTGCGCTAGCTTGCATCTTTGGGTTTACACGCTAGTTTTTCCAGCCTCCACCGCCACGGTCACCTCCTTGTTTCTTCGGTCTGCCTCCCTCGGACCACCTATCCTTCTCTCTCCCCTCCTACCTTTGCCTTGCCTCTCCTTCCCGCCTTCTCCTTACCTTCCGGCTTGTTTTTTCCTGCGGCGCGCGGCCCCTCCGCGCCCGCCTTCTCTGCCTTACCTTCGGCTGCGCTGTCTTCCAGCCGCCTCGGTTTCTGTTGCTCCGGAGTAGTTTTCTCCGCTGGTTCTCTTTCCGGTGGCTCTCCCTCTCTCCGGTTCCTTCTCTACTTTGGATATCCGGCTTCGCCTGCTCCCATCAGCTACCTACCTCAAGAACGCCACTACAACTGCTTGCTCCGGACCTTCTCAAGCTGCTTCACTCATCGGAGGGTTTTTTCTGCCTGAACAGGCTTTTTCTCTTCGCTACTGTCTGATCGCGGGAAGGGGGCCCTAGGTTTGCTATACTTTAACGCTCACTGTGGCTTCCTCTCGAGACAGATACGTTCTACACAAAAAGGAGAAGGACTATCTCTCTCAGAGGCAACTGCAACCAGAGGATTTGGAACCAGGTGAGGAGAGCGGGGAGGAACGGGAGTTGTTGGAATCTTCCAGTCGGGACAGATTGCAACGCCATCAGAAGAAATGTCAGCAGAAGAGCAGATACAAGAACTGTGGAAGGCCATTCAGGGAATGTCCCAAGAGCTACAAACTGTTAAGGCAGAGAACGTGGTCTTGAAACAGATGATTACTGCCCGCGAACCACAATCCCCAGAACTTCCTGTCATGACTCTTTCGGCAGGGAAGTTCGATGGAACTCCTGAAAAAGTCAAAGAGTTTTTGGAGGCCTGCTTAGTATATTTTACTTTCAGGCCCCGGCTGTTTGCCACCGACCAGACTAAGATCGGGTTCATGATATCGAACATGACCGGCAATGCCCTGGCATGGGTTACTCCGCTGGTTACCGGGGCTAACCCCATCTTACACGATTTTGCTGGTTTTCAGAACCTGTTGAAGCAAACCTTTGAGAGGCCCGAGTTGACTTACACCGCCTGTGAGGACCTGTTGGATAACCGACAAGGGTCATCGGATGTTCCATCGTAGATTTCAGAGTTCAAGAGATTGGCTTCGGGTGCTGGGTGGTCTGAACAGGCACAATTTGCCATATTCCGGCGAGGCCTCAAGGAGGAAATTAAGGACGAACTCGCCAGAGCATCCAGACCGCCTTCTTTTCCGGATTTGCTCTCCGCAGCCTTACAAATTGAATATAGACTGCAGGAGCGACGATCAGAGCGTCGGAAACAACGAACTACTGTTCATTTTGCCGATCCCGCCTCATCCTCCACCGTCTCCTCCTCTCCTTCCCATACTTCAGACGAACCCATGCACATTGGATCTACTAGAGGACCTCTATCCGCGGCTGAAAGAAGAAGAAGGAAGGAGAAGGGTCTATGTGCCTATTGTGGGTCGGATCAACAACTCCTCAAAGAATGTACTGAACTTCCTCAGAAACGGCAGGGAAACGGTTTCCCTCGGCGCCAGTAGGGACCTGGTTCCGAGGGACTTCCGATTCATCCACCAGTCCCTATGTTTCTCTCTCAATTTCGGCTCCTTGCATCCCCGAGGATTCCAGGCTTATGGTTCTACCTGTTCTTATTGAGGTCAACAGCAGGGCAGTTGACTGCCTTGCACTTCTAGACGGCGGGGCCGCCGGAAACATTGTCGACATCATCTGCACCAAAAGAATGGGTCTCCGCACCCTGCCTCGCAAAGAAGATCAAAAGGTTGAAGGGGTCGACGGTTCTCCTCTCTCTTCAGGACCCATTACTCACACCACCGAGGACCTATCGGTTACCATATTTCAACATTCCGAGACAATCCGGTTCGACATTATTCGAGCTGCTCATTTTCCGGTTATTCTTGGCATCACATGGCTCAGAAAGCATAACCCTCATGTCAATTGGGCGGACAATCAGCTACATTTTTGTTCCTCCTACTGCAAGCTTAACTGTTTTTCTGACGACGGTCTTCCTCAGATTGTTACAGGGTCTACCAAACAGCTGGCTGGGGTTCATGCTCTACCTCTGTACTGTTCCCCTTACTTGGAAGTGTTCGTCGAGAGAAAGCCAGCGACCTTACCTCCCCATAGGCCAGAAGATTGTAACGTAGACCTAGAACCTAATGCTCTTGTTCCCTTCTGTAGGATGTTCTCTTTAACTCAAGCAGAAAGAAAGGTTCTAAGAGATTATCTTGATGCCAATGTTCAGAATGGGCTCATTCAACCTTCCAAGTCTCCTGCCGGGGCTTCTTTGTTCTTTGTCAAGAAGAGGGACTCTACTGACTTGCGCCCTTGTATCGATTACCGAGACCTCAACAAGGTTACCATCCGGGATCGGTATCCCATGCCATTAATACATGAGATCATTGAAGCTGTTCAAGGTGCACGTTGGTTCACCAAATTAGACCTCAGAAATGCATATCATTTGTTACGCATCGCCAAAGGAGATGAATGGAAGACCTCCTTTCGCACTCCGTTCGGCTTATTTGAGTACCGAGTCATGCCCTTTGGTTTGGTGAATGCTCCTGCTGTTTTTCAACGGTTTATGGACCGGATGTTTTCAGACTTATTGTCTGTATCCATGATCATATACCTGGACGACATCCTGATATATTCCGGCAATCTAGAGGATCACAAAAACCACGTCCAACAAGTTCTGGAAAGGCTTAAAGACAACCAACTCCTTGTCAAACCAGAGAAGTGTGTTTTTGCTGCTACTTCAGTGCCCTATCTAGGGTATCACCTTTCTGAAAGAGGTATCTCCATGGATCCCAGCAAGGTAGCAGCTATTCTGGACTGGCCTTCTCTGACATCGATCAAAGAGGTCCAAAGGTTTCTCGGGCTCTCTAATTTCTACCGCACATTCATCCCAAACTTCTCTGAAGCAGTCTTCCCTATAACTAATTTGCTCAAGAAGGTCAACAATCCCTTTCGCTGGACTTCCGAAGCAGAACAGAGTTTTCACGATCTCAAGACCCTCTTTTGTACTGCTCCCATTTTGCGCCATCCTGACCAGAGCAGACAGTTCATCGTCGAGACTGATGCCTCGGCCATGGCCATTGGAGCTGTTCTGCTACAAGTGTTCGAGGGACGGGAGCACCCCATTTGTTACCTCTCTAAGACGTTGACTCCCAGCCAACTCAACTACTCCGTACTGGAAAAAGAATTGCTGGCCATTAAACAAGCATGTGAGACTTGGCGACATCTACTGATGGGAGGTAGGCAGACCGTTATCATCAGAACGGACCATAAGAATCTCAAGGTTATGCAGAATATGGAGTGTGTCAACTCCAGGCAGGCCCGTTGGGCATACCTCTTTGCCCAATAGGATCTGCAAATTACTTACTTGCCTGGTACCAACAATACGCTTGCGGATGCTCTCTCTCGGAAGGGTCCCAAATGTGAGGAGAAAAGACATACCCCAGAGCCGATGTTCCACAGGAATAGGATCCTGACTGTTGCCAAAACCTTTTTGGAAGAGGTTCGAGCTGGTGTGGCTTAGGAGGGTACTGTTCCGCAACCCAGAGGAGAGACACCCTACACCAAAAAGGAGGGTTTGCAATACCTCAACCATCGGTTATACATACCTTCCGGTCCATTACGTCTCAAGATCATAAATTGGTGTCATGATTCACTCACTGCAGGCCATCGAGGAAAGCTTAATACCACTGAATCTATCACTCGTTCTTTTTTTTGGTCAGAACTCAAGAAGGATGTTGAGGAATACATACTCAGTTGCCCTCTTTGTGCCATGACTAAATCCATAACTGGCAAACCCTTGGGTCTTCTCACCCAACCTGAGGTACCCTCTCGCCCTTGGGGATTGATTTCTACTGATTTCATCGTGGAACTTCCTGGTTCCAACTCCTGCACATGTATTATGGTTACAGTTGACACCATGACCAAACTGGCTCATTTTTCCTCATTGCCTGGTCTGCCTACCGCAACCGAGATGGCTGAGGTTTTCGCCCAGGATATTTTCCGTCTTCATGGTCTCCATGACAAGATCATCTCTGATCGTGGCAGCCAATTCATTTTGAAGTTTTGGAAGGCTCTTTGTTCTCGCCTAGGTATGGAACGTGCCCTGTCTTCTGGTTTCCATCCACAGACTAACGGTCAAACTGAGCGCCTTAACGCCACCTTAGAACAGTACCTTAGATGCTACAGCAATCGTCTTCAGGACAATTGGGTTTCTTTGCTTCCTACGGCGGAGTCTACCTATAATAACTCATTTCATACAGCCATTGGACTCTCTCCTTTCTTTTGCACCTATGGGGTACACCAAAGATCTCTTCTTCCCTACATTCCGTCGCCCACCAATTCCCCGACGGCTGAAGAGGTTCTGCAGTCTATTTTTGATGCACACGTCACTGCCAGAAGGTGCTTGGAGAAGAGTCGCCAATACAACAAAATCCAAGTGGACAAACATCGTAGGCCTTGCCCTGAATGGAAGGAAGGGGACAAGGTTTGGCTGTCCACCAGATTCTTGCCGCGATGGGTTCATCCTTCTAAACTTTCTCCTCGCTTTTTGGGTCCTTTTCCCATTCTTTCCAAAATAAATCCTGTTACCTTTCGACTTAAACTACCTTCTTACCTCAGCCGCATTCATCCTGTCTTCCATGCCTCTCTTCTCAAACCTTTCATTCCGGACGTCCACCAGAGAGCTGCCCCCGACCAGCCTTTTCCTCAGGTGGATTCCTCTATGGAATATGAGGTCTCCACTTTGCGTGACTCCCGCCACTATCGTGGTAGGTTGGAATATTTGGTGTCCTGGAAGGGTTAACCTAGGTCGGAGGACTCGTGGGAACCAGCTTCCAACATTCATGCCCCTCGATTGTTGGCTCGGTTTCATGCCCGCTTCCCCTTTAAGCCGTGGGTTCTGCGCTCTAGGAGGGGGCATACTGTCATCCGCCGTCCTTTTTGGCGTTTGTATCCGCGTTGGCGGCTACGCGCTGGAAGGGCGAGCGGAGGTTCCGCTATGTGATTTCTCCTCAGCGCACCCTACGGACTAGTGGTTTTCCAACATGGCGCCGCTGGGAAGTATTTCTTTCCTCCTTTCCCAGAGATCGCAGCGTTGCAACCCCCTTCACTGCGCTAGCTCGCATCTTTGGGTTTACACGCTAGTTTTTCCAGCCTCGACCGCCACGGTCACCTCCTTGTTTCTTCGGTCTGCCTCCCTCGGACCACCTATCCTTCTCTCTCCCCTCCTACCTTTGTCTTGCCTCTCCTTCCCGCCTTCTCCTTACCTTCCGGCTTGTTTTCTCCTGCGGCGCGCGGCCCCTCCGCGCCCGCCTTCTCTGCCTTACCTTCGGCTGCGCTGTCTTCCAGCCGCCTCGGTTTCTGTTGCTCCGGAGTAGTTTTCTCCGCTGGTTCTCTTTCCGGTGGCTCTCCCTCTCTCCGGTTCCTTCTCTACTTTGGATATCCGGCTTCGCCTGCTCCCATCAGCTACCTACCTCAAGAACGCCACTACAACTGCTTGCTCCGGACCTTCTCAAGCTGCTTCACTCATCGGAGGGTTTTTTCTGCCCGAACAGGCCTTTTCCCTTCGCTACTGTCTGATCGCGAGAAGGGGGCCCCAGGTTTGCTATACTTTAGTGCTCACTGTGGCTTCCTCTCGAGACAGATACGTTCTACACAAAAAGGAGAAGGACTATCTCTCTCACAGGCAACTGCAACCGGAGGATTTGGAATCAGGTGAGGAGAGCGGGGAGGAACGGGAGTTGGTGGAATCTTCCAGTCGGGACATAAAGTGAGACGAAGGACCATGTACAAATTATCAGTGTTGGACCATATCATTTTCTGGTATAGTGACCGGCCCGGCCATTGTACCCTGACCTTTAGAGATAAACCCAGCTCGTATCGAATTGCAGCAGCCAGAACACAATTGGGGACCCACCATACATGTCTCCAAATCTTCTCTTCTATTTTGTTCAGACGGTTTGTAACATATCTGTCCATCATTCTAGTCAATATAGTAGCTTTGGCACAACCTTCCCTTTGTAAAATTGGATCCCTGCTTTAATTGAAAATCTTTCATATTTTTTGTCTACCTGCATTAGTTGGTTGGTCATCATCTTCACTTTCATACTGAATATGAACTGTGTGTCTTTCATTTGGGCTTTTGAAGAAAAATGAAACCCCCAAAATGTTAGACTTGTTACAACACCCACCCATTGATCTTAAAACTTCCAACTTCTCTGACCCCCTTTACTTCCTCTTGAAAGCTCCAAGAATTTGGTTTTGGCGGGGTTTATTATAAAGCCGTTGATTTTTGCATAGTTAGAAAAAGCACCCAACAGCCTCTTCATTCCAAAAAAAAGGAAATCATCAGAGTAGGATATCCACGACACTCTTGTTGCCCCCAATTTAGGTGGAATCAAAGCTGCTGGATTCAGGACTTCTCCTATGTCTGACACATATAGGTTATAGAGGCATGGAGCCAACATACATCCCAGTTGCAATCCCGTCTTGCTGGGTATTCTGCGTTTAAGATTTCCTTTTTTATCCAAGCGACCATATATACCTGAATTATCATGCAGCCTAATGATCAATCTTAACAAGCCCTGGGTCAGGCCCCATTTTGTCAGCTTTGCCCAGAGTCTCGGGCGATCAACTCAATTGAAAGCCGCTGATAAACCAATTGAGGCAATAAACAAACTGAATTTTTGCGTACCCCTAGTCCGATCCTGAAACTCCTAATAACGGTCCCACTGATGTTTGTTGAGTGTCAACGACGGAAACACATCTGAAATCTATGCAATCCCTCCATTGAGGTGGCCCATTCCTCTAGATGCTGCAATATGAGGACTGCAAAGATTTTACTCTCCATGTCCAACACGGAGATGGGCCTATAATTTCTCAGGTCCCATTTGTCTCCTTTTTTGTAAATGGGTACTACATAACCTGACCTCCAGGACTCTGGAAGCGAGCCACCTTCCATTATACTCGAATACAAAAAGGAAAGTACGACTGACCATGTATTTGGGTCTCTCTTTAGAAGGTCATTCGTGAGCCCCAGAGGCCTTTGCCTTCTTAATCAGTGTGCTAATTGATCTGGGGTCGACTTCCAGATTGTACTCGAAAAGGAACTGTTTGTGTCTGTTCGTACTCTAAATCCCCCAAATGCACAGAATTCACAGAATACAAGGAGTCAAAATGTTTGACCCACACACTCTGATATTGCGTTCAGCTGACCGGGTGTCTGAGATTGGTCCAGGGCATTTACGGTGGCCGAAAAAGAGTATCTTTTTCCTCAGAGTTCTGAGCATATGCTCAGCATCACCCTGTAAAAGGATTGCTCTATGCTTTTTACAAAAGCTTTTATATTCTTGTTTCAGGGCTCGTACTGTACTGTTTCTCTCACCTTGATCTGCATTATTCTATTCAGTCAGAGAGGCCACCCACAACCAGAGCTCCTTAACAAGATACCAAAAGAACCAGCTGAGCCCACGAGCTGCAGGAGGGAAGCCACCAGTGTCCACGACAGCTACCAATGCAGAGCCAAACAGATGAAGGGGAGGATATTACAACTAAGGGTACCAATAATAAAAGCAGGTTTTCGTAGAGCCCCCCTTCAGGGCCCATACCTTCCGCTTCTAGGTGCTGTAATAATAGCTGTTATTACCCTGTTCAATGGTGGGAGGGCTCAGCCCAGGGGTGAAGATAATCAAAGCCCTGTCTGTTTACTGTATGTCGAGGGGGTGGGGGTCTTCCATTCCAGCCATCGCTTCGGAAGAAGCAGAGCCCAGGCACACTGCATCGTGAGAATGCTTGGGGAGCACCAGAACTGCCCTGGGTATGGACTCTTTCTAGAAAAGAGCTTCGGCCCACACAGAGCTCTTACCAAAGCTAGAGTAACAACATTGCAAGAAGTCCAAGTTCCTCAACTTGGTGAATCTCCAAGGCGGGTGAAATCAGGAGTGTTTGCTTTTGGCAGGTGAGTGCCTTTGGAAGCATATGAATGGGTATGGAGTTGCAATCAGAGTGAAAGGAGTCCAGGCAGGGCCGTTGAAACATGTCAAATGCGGGTGAGTTGAGAGCTATGGAAGAGCCACATCTTAGGCGCTGCAGACATTTTGAAAGTTTCTTTTGAAATCCTTGCAAGAGCTTCATTTGCCAATGATGCCACCGGTAGTGGTCCATCTCTAACTGATAATTAGTTCCTTTTATTTGGTACCTCTGCCTAATCAAGTTTGCAAGCATTTTTAAAGAAATAAAGTCGTTTTATTTCTCTCTCAACATGTCCTTCCTCCTTGGAAAAGGTTACGATCTGATTAAAATCAATCCTCTGTTTCTTCTGTGCACAACAAGGCAATGTTTCACTATTATATGATAAAGCATTTATGATATGATATGGCATTTATAACGCACCTGTACACAAGTGTTTCTAGGCACCACAAGACAAGGGGGGGAAGACATAGGGAGGACAGGACAAGACAAACGATTTTACTAGGCCTTGTGTCATTCAGATCGTGCAAATGCGACAATACAAGTGCAGGGGGAAGGAGAGGGGAAAGTGCAAGGGAGAGGAAAAGGTGAAGTGCGATCAGGGCAGCATGGCTCTGAGTAAGTGCATCCAGGGCAGTGCTTCTCTAGGTAAGTGCACGAGGCGGGGAAGGGGGGGCTTTAGGGGTTACAGCTACATCCCCAAAGTAGGCCAGCAGGCAGTGCAAGCAAGACTGGCTGTGGAGGAGCCTGGTACCTAGTGAGACTCTGAGGGAACCAAGCAGCAGACAGGTAAATTAGCAAGGGAAAGAAGGCAGAGGAGAAATGGAGAGCCCTGAGCTGCATCCGAAAACTCAGGGGCAGCACTCAGTGTTTTCACTGGGCTGGCTTGGCTCATTGATAATGGGGCGGGTTGACGCCCTGTCACCCATTATGGATAAGCCACCCCGGCTTTGATGTGTTTGTAGAGGAGCAGCTGCATGCCTCTGCAGGAAATCCCGTCCCCTACCTCCTGTATGTTGGACACTTGAGATTGTGCTATGCTTGACACCAGCAGTTGGGACCATACCACAGCTAATATTCGAAAGAAGATACCCACTGCAAAAACCCTATCAAATGTATACCCAAAAAGATGGCAATCTGAGGGAGGAACTCCCTGAAGAAATATGAAAATGAGAGAAAGAGGAGCTGGTGTCGCCACAAGAGACGAACGTGATGCACAGAGAATATTGGCTGAAGAGAATGCATGTACCTTATAAATACTGACAACAAAGTAAAGAATCAAGTAAACTTTCAAATGGGAAAAGAAGATTGCATGTGTGTGACGCACTGCAGAAAATGCAAGTCATTCAATAATTGTACAGATGCTGTAATGCAAGTAGACTAAGTAATCTTAGAAGCTGGCTATACGTAGTGAATAGACTGCAGTGCCGCTATTGCTTAGAAACTGGACATCGGTGTCAGGAATTTAGTAAGCCTGGACCCATGGAAAAGAAGTGCCAAGAACTGTGTCACAGCAAGAATTAGATGAGATCGTGCATACGAATGGCAAGGCTGTTTGGCCTGGTATCAAAGTCAAGGCAGCCAAGGCCGGTTATCTATTCTTGAAGGCAGTGAATGTGAGAAGCTGAATCATCCCTTGTTAAGGTGCAAAGAAAGAACACCAGGAGTGTCACGTTTTATTCATTTAAGACATTTAAAGGCTGCAAAATGGTCCAAATCATGGTCTCCTGTCACGTGGGCCAAGGATGAAAATATAGTTGGCATGGAGTTCTAGAAAAAGCGATAGTGCATGCTCGCACTCGCTTATATTCTCACAGACAAGAATACACTGCAAGGCCAAGTTCAAAGGCAATCTTCATGGCAGAAGGCATGGGTGATGAGAGACGTTGGGCTAATTGGGTGGGGAGGTAAAGTCAAGCCCACCTCCTGGCACCTGGGTATGGGCTTAGGTGCAGCTAAGTAATGTTCCAGTCATGGCACGAGTGTGCCAACCAATTGTAGAGGGCCATATAACGAAGGGCCTTATAGTTTGAGAGTAGATGTTCAATCATAATCTGACCCCTTATAGAAAGTATATTTAGATGTTCCCCTTAAGCCTATCACAACTCTTCGTAGGTTTTTCTCATTTACCACATAGTATGACGCCACGTATGATGAATTTTTAGTATATAAGTGTGTTTTTATGTGAAATAAGCCGAGAAGCTCGAGTGAACGTCCATTGATGTCCGTTGTAACTCCCTGTTTTAGACAATTGATATTAAAACAGTAAACTTTGCCGTCTTCCTGAGTTGGTTCAATTATTTGGTGTTGGAGTTATTCTGCATCCCATCCATTGCATGCACGCTACCCAAAGGGCTCTAAGCTCACATTCCTATGTATATTAGTGTACATTTCCGAAAAGTACATCACCTACACATACATATACATTGGCTGATATTTTCCAAACAAAAAGTTGATCCTGGGCTCCTCCAAGACTGGACATTCTGGGAAGGATTCGTTAAAAAATGAAAATGTTATTAAGAAAGCAAAAACACATGTGTTTTGGCTTACTCCCATTCAATTTCCCATAGAGAAAAAGAGAACATTTGTGCATGCCAAAGCGCAAAAACTGCTGTAGGGAATCGGACCAAATAAGGAACAATTTGGGCATGAAACGTTAACTTAATTTCCAGGACAGGCTTGGTGTCATTCCTCCCAGTAGTTTTTAAAATATTCGACTGGTAAGGGGGTGCCCCTTCTCCCAAAATGATAGCTAGATCTTCACCGGTGCTTTGCAGCAGAGAGGTGTTTCACAAAATAAAATCCACTATTTTTTGTTGTTGTTGCTCGATGTAAGCAATTACTGCAGTGACATCAGGGGAATACGAAAACAAAAAGTGCAAGAAAAGCTATTTGGAGGAGGAAAAGGGTTGACATTGCATCAGGCTAGAGGTGGGGAGGGGGAAGAGGACATCACGCAGGGTTTTGGGAGTTGGGGGTGGTCTGGGGAGCCAGTTACAGTTCCGATTCTTTTCGCATTATTGGGGGAATTTCAGAGGAATCTTGTGAGATTACTGCGGTAATAACGGAAGACAAGCTCGGAAAGTAAAATGCGCCACACAAAGCAAAGAGTGAAAGGAAGCAATGGGGGCCAAAGAGGTAAAAATCAACTGAGGTGGGTTGGGGGATCCCAGGGAAAAGGAAGGAGGTACACGGGGAGCACCTGTGAGGACTTTTTAATTTTCCAGCATTGTCACAGTAATTGGCGCAAGATTACCGCACTAATTATCGGGGGATTCTCGGAGGAATGGAAACTGAGGAAAAAAATGAAAGGGGGGGGGACATCTGTTGTAATCATATCTACTAGGCAGGGGGAAAGGGTCTTTGTGCCAGTGTGACATGTGCAGCAGCCATTGCCAAAGGCTCTTACAAGTGGGTTGAAAGAAACCTAGTATATTAAAATATACAGTGGGCATGGCCAAAGGCCATCGCTAGTTGACTCTAAAGAAACCTTTCTGCGCAATATGTACAGTGGCCATGGCTAGCGGCCCTTGAATAAAGTATGGTATAACAAAACAGTTGCAATTCATTGAAAAAACATTAGTTTAGGGACAGTTAAGGTAATCAGATTTAACGCAACACAACCCTTGAAATTCAGCGAAAGAGGGAAGTGATGATCATCTTAACCTGGCATCCCCCCTGTTGCAAAGCCCATGAGCACATACATAACAGATGGGATTCACAATGACAGGATAGCTCAGTGGGTTGAGCGCTCACTTCTGCAATCTGTGTGTGAGCTGCAGGTCACAGATTCGAATCCCGGCAAGGTTAATTTAGCCTTTTGTCCTTCCGAGGTCGATAAATGAGTATCAACTCCAGTTGGGTTTATGTGTATATAATCTATGTACAGCGCTTAGGCGTAAGCGCTATCTAAATAAAACATAATTAATTCCCAGGTTTCATCAACGGGGGGGACGCCAAGTTAAGATGATCATCACTTCTCACACTTTCAAAGGTTTTGTTGCATTAAATCTGATCACCTTAACTAATGTTTTTTCAATGAATATGTACATAGAAATGTATGCTTATAAATGTGCATGCATGTCCTCTTACATTTGACACGTTTGTGAGCATCAACGTCCTCGAACATTGGAGAAATAACAAACCACCTTTTTTGTCCTTTTTCTACACATTCCGCCGCATTCCCACCACCCCTTACCAACAACTAGTGTAATATTGCGTTTTTGGATATTTCTTTTAATGCTTGTGGGTTCTGGACAGGTGTCATCAGCCACGGGAGCTGGGGGTAACCAGAATCACCTGTAAAGGAATTGGGTAGAGGGGTTGGTTGCCGCACAATCAGCAATGTCATGCTACATGAATGAGGGGTGACATGCTTACCACTGACCCACTAGAGGCAACACACACACTGTAAGTGGCTGGCTAATGGGCATATCATCTGTGGATCTCCTGTATTGGGCACTCCTACATGCCCTCTGATTTGCTTTCTCATAATCCTGTGTGCTGTGTGATTGTAATCATGCAGTTTGATAATGGCATGCACAGGGGACAGCCTTTAAGCACTGTCATTTTTCACAGGAGAACTCGGCCGTGTCGTGTGTATGTATAGTTTCCCTATGCATTGTGGGGCCTGTAGTTCAATATTTGTACATTTGGGATTATGCATTTCTGTCGTGCCCTTAAATGGTCATGCTGGGCTTTGGCAGGTGGTGCAATGCATCTCATGTGTTGTGTCAGAAGACAGGCACTTTCCGTGCACAGGGCTGTAGCAGGGCACACATTACATTTACGTTACGTAAATGAATCCCCTCCCAATCATTTTACACTTATGCAGGGATGGGAGGGCTCTTTGTATGTTGATCCTGGTTTGTAGATTACCCTACATCAGCAGCTCTGCTATGATCTCCCCTTTAAGGCAGTAGAGTGTTATCAGCCTCCCATCAGTTAGTGCCCAGGTTAATGGCCTGATCTGGTGTAGGCACGGTCTCCTTGCAAGGCGTCTCCTCTGCCTTTCTGCCGTTTAAACTCTGTGGCGCTTCTGTGCATGTCTCTGCAGCTCAATGTACGGCAGGAAGTTCCGGAGCATGAAGTTTGCTATTGCTCATTGCCGCTTAGTGTGAGGAAGTGTGTTTGGCGAAGGTGTGGGCCTTACATACCCTTGCAAAGCCAATTGGGTGCACCTGCGGCTTTATTTCCATAACCTGGATGCATTTACCTCCAATGTTTGGGTGGAGGTAACATCACTCTGTTTTTGGCAGAATTAACACCTATTTGTGTTGGTATTTTAGCAGTATTTAATTTAATTATTATTTAATTCAGCGGAGTCGTAAAAGTGCTGGCAATTTTGTTACCTCCAATTTTTACCCTTACCACCGAACTCATAATGAGACCCAGAGTGCACTCTCAATATATGTCTCTTTAAATTAAAAAATATTAACCATACTTAATTCTGATTCTTAATTTAATGTTATGACATTAGTAACATTTAAAAACCTAGTGTGCATCTTCATATTTTTTTATTTTCAAATGTTTTCTTTCCCCTTTTCTTGTATGATCATAATAACATCACAAGCGTTGAACACACCTTGAATCTATCACACTAATTGCCTTTGGGTTACTTTTAGGCATGCATACAAAATCAGGGCTCCAAATGCGAAGAGCAATATCAAAGGGCACAGCTTTCCAAGCAAGTCACCACATTTCAGTTTGTGTTTTATTGCATTATAGTTTTGTCATTACTTAGTTAGTAAAGTAAAAGTGAATGTGCCCAAATGTTACCATTATCTAGTTATAACAATAAAGTGGGCAATTTTTAAGGCCGCTATTCATAAATAGTTAAATGCCAATATTGATGTCGCAACCTCAGCCTTTAAACTTAGTATAGCAATCACCCATGGTGTTCAGTAGCCGACAGGGGTGCAGGCCTCGACGGGAGCTTGGGGACGTTACCACCCCTGTCCACTGCTCACAACGTAGAGATGATAACTATTCGCTCCGCTTGCCTTAGTCCATGTCACACTTTTTTCTTACATGTTATAGCAACTGTCCCTTTACTATTTCCATGAAAGGAAACCGCCAGCCGGTATGACCAACGGAGGAGCTGGATGCAGGCAGACAGATAAGTAGGGGGCAGGAGGAGGAGGCAGCGGAGTGGGTGCGGGACTCCAGTGGGACAGTGGATCTGTGAGTTGGGAGGAGAACATGTCCTGGGGCATTTGCAGGATATAAATGATAAATAATGGCAGACCTTCGGGACGTTTCATGGGGCCAAGAGAACGTGAGGTTTACTAGTTGATTTCAGCTGTATTACTGGGCATCTCTATTTATTTTTATATTTATTTATTTATTAATTACATTTGTTATACGCCCAGACCCGTAGGTATCACGCGTAGTTACAGACAGTGGTTGAAAACATCTTCATGATAAAACATAGTAATACAAAAAACAGTGGTATTATTAATTACAATGTATATAGAAGTGGATGATGGAGGTCTAGTCAATGAGGGTGAGGGGTATAAGCTGGCCTAGTATTGGTTGAATAACCAAGTTTTCAGTGATTTTTTGAATTGTGGAAGGAAGTTAGAGCCTTGATGTTGGTGGGTAGTGAGTTCCAGTGTCTAGGTGCAAGGACTTTGAAGCTGCTGCTTCCGCTTTCTCTCTTTAATATCATGGGATATCGAGGTAAGTGTTATTGCTGGATCTGAGGAGTCTGGTCTGGGCTTTCTTATTGACTGTGTTGATGAGGTATTTGGGCGCTTTGTTAGCGATGCATTTATGCGTAATGCTTAGGGTTTTGAATAGTATCTTAGCTTGTATAGGGAGCCAGTGATTGTCTCTCCTGATATTGGAAATGTGTTCTGATTTTTTTATGCCTATGGCGGCTCAGAGGGCTTTGTTCTGCAATAGCTGAAGTTTGGCTATGTTGGTTTTGGAGGTGCCAAGGAAGAGGATGTTACAATAGTCGAGCTTAGATTTTGTAAGTGCTGTGGCTAATGTGACGCAGTTGTTAGGTGAGAGAAATTTACAGTTTAGGGAGATGAGTTTGGATGTGTAGGCGGTGGAAGAGGCTAGTGTGTTTACTTGCTTTGACATGGTTAAGGAGGCGTCTAGGTAGACACCCAGTGTCTTGACTTGTTTGAGTACTGGGATTGGGGTGCCATCAATGATCAATGATTTATAAATAGGCTGGAGTGAGTCAATTTTAGAGGATGAACCTAATATGAGTAGCTCCGTTTTGTCATCATTGAGGCAAAGGCTATTATTCGCCATCCAGTTTTGTATAAGTGAGTATATTTGGTTAAGGAGAAGTGAGTCTTGCTTGTAAGTGGGATAAGGATCTGGGTGTCATCTGCGAAGTTGGTGTAGATGACACCCATGGAATCCAGGGCTGCAAAAAGCAGCTTTGTGTAGGCATTGTATAGAGTGGGGGATAGGCATGAGCCTTGCGGGACACCTAAGGGAACGGGTATGGGGTCGGCTGATTCTTTGCCAATGGATACTCTTGATGTCCTGTCTGCTAAGAAGGATTTGATCAATTCGGTGGCATCCTTGGACTGTTAAAGTTATTGGCTAGAGTGTTGCAGAGTTTATCATGGTTAACCCAATTGAAAGCTGCTGAGAGGTCCAGCAACATTAGTAGGCAGAGTTTGCCTGCTTCTCTGGTGGCATCCATTTGGCATCCATTTGAATTTTCAGATCGAGAAGGGCTGTCTCGGTTCTGTGATTAGGGCGGAATCCTGACTGTCGGTCCCCCAGTAGTTGGTGTTGTTCTAGGTGGTTTTGTATTTGGGAGTATGTTATTTTATCTATTATTTTCAGAAGGAACGGTACTGTTGTGATAGGTCGGTAATTTGTGGGGATTGATGGATCTAGGGTTGTTTTTTTAGGAGGGGGATTACACAGGCTTTTTTGATGCTGGTGGGGACTGTATTGGTCTGAAAGGAGGCGTTAACAAATTCAGTGATGATGGGTGTTAGGGTAGGGGCACATAGTTTGACTAGGTGTGAAGGAAATTGGTCATCTTTACAGTTGAAAGCTGTGAGTTTCGCTATAGTATCTAGCACTTCTTTATCTGATACTGGTGTGAAGTGGAAAGGAGAGCAGGGGGTGGTCTTAGACTGGTTAACTGTGATGGTAGGTGATGTTTTTCCTGCTAGGAGTTTCTTTTTGCTGTCAATTTTGTAGGTGGATGATAGGGCGTCTTGTATGGTGGTACTAATACGACTCCCAAAACCAATCTCAAAGGCGCACTCATCAGTGCGCGTTCCCTCCGAGCCCATGCCATAGAAATCCACGGCCTCATAGTTGACCAAAAACTTGATATTCTGGTAGTCACTGAAACATGGCTGCACCCTGCTGCAGGCCCACTCCTAGCTATCGCTATCCCCCCAGATTTCAATATCCTTAGAACAGACAGGACCAATACCCAAGGAGGCGGAGTCGCATTAATAGCTAGAACCTCGTTGCAAATCAGTGCCTGCCCAATGGAACAAATCCCAGGCTACGAACTTCTACTAGTTAAATTCATATCCAACCCTAAAACCACCACCAACTTCATAGTAATGTATAGGGCACCAAATAAAAATACTCTCCCCAACCTGGACATCCCCCTATTACTAACCCCCCTTATCAAACCCAATAGTAAATGCATCATTATCGGCGATATGAACTTAGGCTTCAATGATACTTTAGATCTTGAAGCATCAGCCTTCGACTCAGCTATGGTAGACATGAACTTCGTGCAGCTGAATAATGAACCCACCCACTCCAAAGGTAGAACACTGGATTGGCTCCTCACACTTAAAGGAATGGTTCGGTCAAAAAATGTTATTGTCCCTACGGGTCGGCCATGTGTTTTTAAGCCTAACTTGCTCGATTTTAGAAAGATCTCCTATGGACCTTACCCGAGTTTTCGTCCATTAAACGCATGGGAAAACAGGCACCAGGGAGCTGCCATTTTGTGATAATCCTATCACTTGCCCCATCGCCCTGGCTGACCTGCTTTTGCGGCACTAAATCATATCCCCCGCCTTTGAGCCTGACATTATCAAAACATTCATATTCCCCGCCTCTCTCCGTGACGTTACTGTGCTGCGTAGGCAAACGCGCCCAGTCGTCTTCTACGCGGCTTCACACAGAACCCGGAAACCAACACAGATCAACTCACAACACAGCACGCCACAATTCGGAATATGAAACTGTGCTTTATAAATAAACAAATACAAAATACAAAAATACTTTAAAATCAAACAGCAATACGGTACATTTGGTAAAGTACATTTATTTGACATTAAATGTTTGGAGAATATTCAGCAATTGGCATATTAAATCGGAATGGAATTTTTTTTCTTTTCTCTCGATCCGCAAATCCTCTAAAGTTGATCGTGAGTCACACGCTGTTACTTTATGGTACACAGGGTGTTGGTTTTCGTTAAAAGAAGCACTTTGGACGCACGGTGAACCGCAAGGCTGTTCCATCAACTAGGCACTAAGCCACCGTAAAGGTTGATATGTTGCTTCTAGCCGCTAGTACTGCGTAAGGGCATATGGGCCCTTGGCGATCGTCCCATAAAATGGTCAACGTTGTGCAGTTGTTTACAAGAAGCTGCAGCTGGCAATTGAAAAATCCATCAGCCGGGGTCTGGATTAGGTGGCAGTAGCAGTATGGTAGGATGTACCTGTTTAGAAAACATAAAAATTGAAATTAGTCTCACCAGCCGATCTTTATTACTATAATTCATTTTATTTATTACGGCCGAGCTGAAACTATTTGCTTGCGAGGATAGTGCAATGGAGTATGTTCGGCTCTAAAAGCAATGAGAAACTAACAAAATAAATCAAGGTAAACACACAATGTAATGATTTTTTAGCGTTGAACCACTGAGAAACGACTGTTTGTCTACATGCGTGTCGAATGGGCACATGCATGCCCATGTGCCCGGTAGAAAGACGATCCCACAAACGTTTTACTTGCTCTTCATTTATTCATTCATTCATTCTTCATTCCGGTATAAAAGCGTCTAAAGAGTTACTTACATTATATTTGCCATTTCCATTGTGTCTCTGCGTAATGCAGTCCGTAAATCCCACTGTGTTCGTGCCAACGATTTTTCATATACTGAACTAACATGAAACTCGGTCTTACGTTATTGCACACCTCCTTCAAATGAAGTCCTTTCGGCATGGTCCCTGTCTCTCAAGGTCAAAAAACAATAGAACCTTATACTGCCAGTGCGAGTCGCAAAAAATCAAAGCCGCTGACCTTCAATCTGCATGAGCATACATTCTTACTTTGCAACATCCTGTGTAAAGCCATCTGTGAGAACTTGAATTTTCGACTCCATCTATGTACTAGGCCTCAATGTGTAAATGCGAACTGGCTTCTCTCCCATCTGCAACGCCTCGCTTGGCGCGTTCTAAGGCCCCCAATTTTGTCCTTGTTGTCCGCGAGCTTTGCAGCCATAGAGATCCATAACTATGGAGACATTGACTTTTTGGGGGAAGGTCAGGGAAAGTATAAAGTACCCGAGGAGTTGAGTTGAAAGTGAGATTTATTGTTTGTTTGTTTTATTATTTGCAATACGCAAGCCTCCCCTCAGTTAACAGTGTGCAGCATTTACATGAGATTGAGAAACTTAGTTACAGCAACAAAAATATATACATACACATGATCACAAGGTCAGCGATATGAGGTGAATAGAGAGGGAAGTCAAAGATGACACCCATGTTGTTCGCCACCCAGAATGGTGAAGGGAGGGGTTAGGGTTAGCATACTTTGTATGCACACTGTACAATAACATTATTTTCAAAAAGACAATCAGATTACAATCATTTAAACAGGGATTTGTACTTCTCAACTAGCTCTGCTTTGGGTGGACACGGCACGGTGGCAATGCATCAGTGCTGTGCACAGAACCGCTCAAAATTCCATATATGTGCTTCTCTAGTACAGTAACAATAAGGCCTTTAACAAAGTCGAACTCCATTTCCGAATATACTGGTTTCACCACCCATTTCTTACTTCTTTTTGCAAAGGCCGTAGTGTAGTGAGGCATCCCTACATTTCCCGTAGTCCTAGATTTTTCACGCCACACATTCTCGTTATGGGCCAAGACCGCTAGTAGAGTCCTATGTTTCATGCCCTGTATGCCGAAATGCAATCGCTTTGGCCTGTACTTTAGGCACATATTGTGGAACACCTCCAAACCTCCTGTGTGATAGAATTCTGTCAGTCCCCTCAAATCTCTTGATAGAGTTTTATCGAAAACAATCTTCTCAATGGCTTTGTGTGTAGGTTAAGATGGAATCAACCGTGTACAAGGATACACTGTTGTGCTGTATGACATCTATAGGATGTGCATTGATTGTTTTATTATTGAATTTGTTGTATGGTTCATGCAATTAGTATTCTTGGTCCTTATTTCCTGCATTTGCTCTTTTTTTTCCTTTCTCTTTCCCCTTTTTTTTTTTTTTTTTTTTTTCTTCTCTCTTTTTTCTTTCCACTTTTTCTTCTTCTTCAACCGGTTTTATTTTTAGTACATTGATGTGTATTCTTAAATTGGTTGTGATATGTTGATTATTTACATTGAATTGATTGGCTATGTGTTTATTGGATTATTCATGTTCATGTTTATTTATGTAAAATAAAAATTGTAATACCCTAAGATGGAATCAACCACTTCTTCTTCCGTGCCTCCTCTGTGGACAAAGGGCCATGTTCATATTGGTGGAAATGTTGGTTTTCTGTCCAGCGATGAACGTTGGTACAGTGGTGCATCAGTGACCGCCATTTTTCAAGTAGGATTTCCACTGACCATTCACAAGTTTTGGAGCTCCACCAAAGATGGTTGCTGATAGACTGGGACTACTGTGAAATACTTTCCAAACCTTTTTTTTTCCCTGCAGCCGAGATTTTCTTATTGATTGATTTAGCAAGATGCCATACGTCAAATTGATGTTTAATATGTGGGAACTGCTCTCTCATTGTCTTGGCAATGAGGTCGATGTGCATTCCCCTCGATTGTAGATATTCCAATGATTTTCTAAATCCTAGTTTCTCCATGGCCACTGAGGATTTACATTGGGACACCTGCACGACCACCAAACTCACAATTTTCTTACTATCCATGTCCTGAAAGTGGTAGGTGCAGTACTTGGCAGAAAATCCAGAGCTGTCGCACTGTCCATCGCCGGCTAGCCTGAATCGTTTGACTTCGAATGTACTTGCTCGAGACAATTGTTCAATTTTCCAAGCATCACTAATGGCCGGAAATAGATAATCATGTTGGAATTTGTAGTACTGCGTTTTAGAAACGAAATGGAGTCCCACAAACTGAAAGAAAGACTCTAACTTTCTAAAACTGGACCCACTAAAAAGTGAGGCAGCTGCACACAGTAGATTGCCTGCTGGCAGTTTCCCCAGCATCGGTTGTGCAGACCATGAGAACGTATGATTTAATCTACAGGCGGCATGTATTTTGATTTACTGCCTTGTTTTTGACGAGTCACATGAATCAATGGCTTCCCACATACTTTCCCTCTAACTGAATGCCCACATTTCAGCATACTTATAATATCCATCAAACAATGTCGAATACTATGTATTTGCCCTCTTTCATTAGACTGTCATCCGGCGTCAAAGTTGTTTTGGACTGTATCGTTGAGGACATATCACCA
The DNA here is from genome assembly GCF_040938575.1 of Ambystoma mexicanum. NCBI lineage: Eukaryota > Metazoa > Chordata > Amphibia > Caudata > Ambystomatidae > Ambystoma > Ambystoma mexicanum. The sequence goes on from NC_090925.1 coordinate 715,039,779, forward strand.
CAATTGAAAGAAATATTGCTGATATCAAGTTCTGATGCGTCGGTGAATGCTGCTGCTGGTTCATTCTCTTTCATTTCAACATCTGTTACTTCAACATTGATGGGAGAACACAACAATGTCAACAGCTTTTTGGGTGGCATTTTTTTGACGGGTGTAGATTGTGTGAATTGATCTGCGACTACTTCAGAGCTATCTTCAATACATTCAGTATCATCTTCTTGTGGCGTGCGGTCGCACTGTAGCAATGGTCCAATAAAACTTTACTGGATTCTCCGGACACATTCAATTCATGTTCTGGCCATTGGACATAAGCATCTTGAGTCTCAACACCGCGCGTCTGAATTAATAGTTCCTCCATAGTGTAAATGGTCTGGCAAGCAACATCTCTCATTTGCTTCACTGTCTGTGTATGTATAGTTCGTACACCCACGGGTAACTAGAGGACAGATTGGAAAAGGGATGTTCAGTTTAAACACAAGATAAAGTATAGTACAATTGACAGGAAAAAGACATAATATAGTCCCCAGCACAAAACAATTTCTACAATTATGAACTGTTTGTAACTAACCTTATTTTTGTTTCTTTTCTTTGCAACTTTCTTGACTCGAACTTCAACATCTGCACGCTGTTGCTCCGATTCGTTTCCGCATGTCTTCCCTTCCTCTTGCTCTGCAATGACTATATTTTCTGTATCCGCATAGACAGCACGGAATGACGCTCCATCGACTCCCTGAAACATAGTACTTTCATTACTATGTATCACAATATTGAAAACATAAAACACACGTGAGGACGAACACACAGGTACATCTCAATAGCTAAACACAAATTAAACGTTGTGTGGAACAATCAAACGACAAGTATTCGAGCACTGATGATCTAGTTTGATGGAACGGTCAGTATCCATACCTCTGGCTCCGCATGGACTGCCATGAATGATTGTAGGATAGGAGGCATCAGCAACTCCCTGAAACACAGTACTTGCATTAGTATGGTTTTCAATACTGTAAATATAACACACACTTGTGGTCAACAACACAGGTACATATAAAGAGATAACCACAAACAATGCATTGTCTAAAAGAATCAATGGATATCTAAATATGAACCGATTTAATCGACTTATTTCTCCGATTTCTTTACATCTGCATCACGAACAAGGGATGCTGTGATTGTAGAGGAAGCTCCGTCGTCTCCCTGAAACACAGTACTTGCGTTAATATGGTTTTTAAGATTGTAAACATAACAAACTATTTAGATCCAATTTATTTAGATCTGCATCATCTAAATGGGATGTTGTGATTGTAGTGGAAGCTCCGTCATCTCCCTGAAACACAGTACTTGCGTTAATAGGGAAGAAAGTATAGCAAATGGAATCACATTATATGATCACGCTCGATGGAGCTGTTAGTATCCATACCCCATGCTGCCGAAGAATATCTAGGGATGTTGTAAATGTAGTGCGCACTTCCGAAAGCTGTTGCGCCGATTCGTATAGGCAAGGTCCCGCTTCCACTTCCCCTGGAATTACTTGAATGTCAGGCTCTGCATCAAGTGCAGGGGTTGACGCTCCATCAACTGCCTGAAACATAGTACTTGCATTTGTAGGGATTACAATATTGAAAACATAACACACACTTGGGGTTGACCGCACAGGTTCATATCAATGGCTAACCACAAATGTAACATTGTGTAGAACAATCAAACGACAAGTATTCCAGCTCTGATGATCTAGTTCGATGGAGCTGTCAGTATCCATACCTCATGCTGCTGATGAACACCTAGGGATGTTGTCAATGTGGTGGACGCTTCTGCATCTCCCTGAAAGACAGTACTTGCATTAGTATGGATTACACTAATTATAACTGAAAACAAACTCCAGTGGATGATAACTAAGGTGTATATCAATTGGAAAGCACTAACCAAACATTCGGTAAAATAATTACACAATACATAAAAACTATTACTTGACATGCATAAAACAAGTCTGTAGCTGAATAGCCAAGTACGATTACCTGATACGAGCTAGAAGTGGTTGATAACTGCGAGCACGTCACGGATGTAGAACGTTCTTGCTTCAGATTCAATGGATAGTCAAGCAGTTGTAAAGGTAAATTATTGTCTGATAATGAAATGCCAATATTAAAAATTGCCATTATTCAAAAAGCTATACACTCATATCAATGTCGAAAGTATTACAAGGGACACAACACCTAAAATATCAATTAATCCATTTGGCTACCTACACACTACCGCAAGGCCTAAAGCTAAATCCGGACACTTGACTCACCAGTGGCGGAATGTGGACGAATAGAGTGGGAATGGCGTTTGCGAGCAATTTTCGTGTCGTTCATCGTTTATTCTTCGTTGTTACCCAAGATGTGGCGTACATGTTCGAGGGAAAGTGCCGGCTGCAAATGCGGTATCGATCATCCCGCTTGTCCTCTAAGACTTGTTGGACTCTACTTTCCAGCTCAACTAGTGGATATCCGCAATGTCTGGCCCATTCTCTTATTCGATCAACAGTTTTTGGGAATACATGCATTGTAGTGCCAACAGATTTAGCATGGGTCTTCGAAGGGCAACCGCTAATCGAACAAGCAGGCATTGTTGAAAATTCTGAAAAGTAAATATCGACATTCGTTATTATACAATCTTGATGAATAAAAATGTGATACAAAAGTAAATGAACCATACCATGTTCAATGCAAGGTTTGTTTTGGTCGCCGGAACTATACCAGTTCATCATGTGTGGCTTAGTATTTGAATAAGTTGCAGAAATTTATAAATGATGTGACTAAACTCCGGACATGTGACTCTTCCCTTGGATGTTCTGTCTTGCACGAGAAGGAAACATGCTTAAATTATAGACTGGACCCCCGAAGGATGCAATTCGATGGCAATTGACACAGATGAAAATAAATAGATCTATTGATGGCATAACAATTGAAACTCAAGTCAATAGCAATGAGACCAATGAACATAGCACTATTGAGTACTCTACTCGCAAATAGATAGAAATTTAAAAATCAATGACATATGACTAGGCTACATGACCTTACCTTGACCAACAAACAGTTGGATTCAGCAAGCAGAGCAGTATGTTGCAGGAGAACAGGTAGATGGCCACAGGTAGCACACTGACGAGTTTGCTCGAAGCGGTCACAGAAGTTCACGGATAGCATGACGATGAGCAGATTAGCATAGCTCTCAGTGGTTCTCAGGTAGCACGTTCAGGAGTTGACTTGAAAAGCACAAAGATGTTCTCATGAGACATATCAAGTGGTTTATAAAGTATTAGAAAGAGGGGTGTGTTTGTGAATGAATGACGTGTGTATGTCATGGTATTATGTGGTTTGCCGGGGGCCGGCAAGCGTGAGGGGGGGTTCCTGGAGACACAGGGTCTGAGGAGGCCATGTGAGCGATGGCCCCTGGGCGTGGGATACCTTTTGAAGTGTACATGGTGTTTGGCACCTTGGCCGTTTGCACCCCTGACAGCCCCCCATGGCAGTGCGCATCCACTGGCGCAAACCGCCTTTGATGGGGGGGTGGATGGGCCGGTGGGCGTGCAGACAAGCATGGCACAGGAAGACTGCTGAATGGAGACACACTTATGTGGATTGCAGGGGGGCGGCCAGCGTCAGGGGAGGCCTTCCTGGAGACACGGGGTCTGAGGAGGCTATGTGAGCGATGGCCCCTGGGCGTGGGATACCATTTGAAGTGTACATGGTGTTTGGCACCTTGGCCGTTTGCGCCCCTGACAGCCCCCCATGACAGCGCGCATCCACTGGCGCAAACCGCCTTTGATGGGGGGGTGGATGGGCCGGTGGGCGTGCAGACAAGCAAGGCACAGGAAGACTGCTGAATGGAGACACACTTATGTGGATTGCAGGGGGGCGGCCAGCGTCAGGGGAGGCCTTCCTGGAGACACAGGGTCTGAGGAGGCCATGTGAGCGATGGCCCCTGGGCGTGGGTTACCTTTTGAAGTGTACATGGTGTTTGGCAACTTGGCCGTTTGCGCCCCTGACAGCCCCCCATGGCAGCGACATCCACTGGCGTGAACCGCCTTTGATGGGGGGGGTGGATGGGCCGGTGGGCGTGCAGACAAGCAAGGCACAGGAAGACTGCTGAATGGAGACACACTTGATTCATTTAGAAAATCAAAACAACCGTTGTTAAAATATATGTGGTGTTTTATTTTGTTTCTTATTTTGATGGCACAAAAATACAAAACTTTTCACATTGTACAGGTCAGGTTGCAGCACAGCGAGGGAAAATCCCCTGTACTGACCGCTGTCACTGGGGAAAGTTTGTCTTATGGCACGAACGGCACAGGCGGGTATTACTCTTCAAACGCGGTGTCCAAGCCTCCCGTGAAGCCACCATGTAAAGGAACGATAGGTCACCAGCCTGTACCACCTGTGAAAAAGAATGATACAAACTGTTTTTAAATGACCAAGATAAGTTTATTAACGTTTGTTGTCAATGGCAATTCTTGTAACTAATGGCATTCTGCTCGGACAAATGCTATCTAGACACTGCACACTATTGAACGACTTTCATGCGTTACAATGATATGTAGATGTCATTTTGGATATAGGAGACGACCATGAAATAGTAGTGGCATCACAACCAGAGTATACTTACTCGTTACTCGGATTACGAGGACGAACAGTTGCGCGAAGTTCGTGTATAAGCACCATCATTATCCTCAACACGGACCGTGTGAGGCAGGCTGCCCTGAAGTCTGGCAGCTCGGTGATGCTCGTTCGTGGCTCGCCTTCCGAAATAGAGTTTTCACAGCAGCAGCAGTTTTCCTCCTCGGTTGGCATTAGCTTGCACCGATTGCATGTGAACCAGGTGGAAACACCGTCCATGCGACTAGGTCCAGTGTCTTCATCCGTTGATTCATCCAGCCAACTGCCGCCCGAAGCCCCAACGTTTTCGCATGTTTCCCTTTCCAGTAGTTCCTCCTCGGTATACTCCTCGGTATACTCGGGTTCGTACATGTAGGGCATTATTGTAGCCATTGTGTGGTAAACAAACTAAAATAATTTATAGCGATGGTACAGGTGTTCACACTGGCTACAAGTGGCGAAGGTAGCTGACCAGAGCACAGAAACGAGTTACAGAATACTCAAAGTAACACAGAGAGAGGAATGGAATCAAAAATGTGCTGCTGTGTGTTGTGAAACGGTCTGTTAATACTTATTGAGGAAAGAGGCGTCCTGCCATTTCCATGGCGACACGTCATTAGCTGAAGCGCAGCGATTGTTGACACGAGACGTGCTTTGGCGTTGTGAAATGCGCGGTATTCGTCTGCTGATGACAGGCTTAGAGGCGGGGGATATGATTTAGTGCCGCAAAAGCAGGTCAGCCAGGGCGATGGGGCAAGGGATAGGATTATCACAAAATGGCAGCTCCCTGGTGCCTGTTTTCGCGTGCGTTTAATGGACGAAAACTCGGGTAAGGTCCAAAGACATTTTTCTAAAATCGAGCGATTTAGGCTTAAAAACACATGGCCGACCCGTAGGGACAATAAACATTTTTGACCGAATCATTCCTTTAACTCACGGGTCACTATCGAGTCCATCCTCCCTGTTAAGTGGTCAGACCACTCAGTCATCAACTTTACACTGACCAACAACTCAGGCCACACCATCTCCAAAAAACATGACACCTTTGAAAACAGAAACATCAAAAAGCTCACAGCAGATAACCTTTCCCCTGTCCTGATTGAAGCCCTAGCCAATATGACGCCAAATACCAATAAACCTGCTTACCTAGCAGAGCGTTACCACCAAAGCCTCACCCACACTATAAACGTACTGGCTCCCATAGTCACCAAAACTCAAAGGCCAGATAAATGATCCTGCTTCTGGTTCAATGAAGAACTAGTCATCCTTAGACGCATAAAAAGATGGCATGAACACCTCCATAGGAAAACTGACACTCCTGAATCAGCTAAACACTTTGATGAAGCCAATAGAAAATACAAATCAGCCATAATCGCCCAAAAAGCAAATGCCTTTAACCTACGTATCACCAATGGCTCTTCAGACAGTAAATAACTGTTCTCTATCCTTAGAGAGATAGAAAATCCATGCCCAATTAGTGCACCCAGCACTGCCAGTAAAGACTGGTAAAAACATTTAACAGACCATCTCTGCACCTGGTACCCGTGCTAGAGGTGCTAATAAAGCATGGTCATATCCATATGCCCACGTGAGGAACCCTGAACAGTAGGCCCAAAATGCAGAAAATAAGTAAGATGTGTATTTGGTTTTCTAAAACAGTAGATAGGACATGATTGATTGTTGTGTTCTTCTTCTTGCCACTTTCCAACCAGGGTTTTACTTTTTAACTGATTAAAACAAAGTTGTATTCGAAAAAAAATATTATGAGTGGATATGATCTATATCAGTTAGCCCTCCAGACCAAAGGGATTAAAGATACCTGTGTGTGCTACGTTTTCAGGCTTAGACATCTCCTTTTTTTCCCTTAACGCCTTCAGTTTTCTTATCATTAGTTATTTTGCTCGATTATGGCTGTACCTATCTATTGTTTCTGGGTCCTCAAACCAATTGGAGGCCCGATACATAACATTTTATTCTTAATGTTTGCAGGCAAAACATTTGTATAGCTTCTTGATGGCAGAGAATATCTTTAAGGATGTCCCTTAACGGAATTGGCTATAGTTTATACCAGGTGGACATCCACATTGATAATGGGTGCTTAGAAAACCTGTCCTCTAAATGTTCTAATCCTAATTTGATGCAAACAGCATAATTAGGAGCACTACCTGGTCGGGCATAGCGGTGACGACAAAACCTGCTCTCTAATACGTGCAGCTGGTTTGATGATTGAAATCCAAATGCCTGTGTTTCCATAAATGGCTAATGCAAGGGGTTTGACCTGGTAAATTCTTAATACAATGGGCCTCATTACAAATTTGGCGGTGCAGGAAAAATCTGCTACTGAAACTTTTTTTGGCACTAACAAAATTATCGCCACTTTTACCACACACACAACCAAACTACAAGTTTTACCTTGCAGTGAAGGAATTTTCTTTAGCATCATGCTGGAGGTAAATATGACACTTTAAGTCCAAATATCAGTGAAATTACCACAACAGAATTAATGCCAATGGTAGTTCTGTCAAAATCCCCATGAAGTAGTAAGGACTCCAAAAATGGGGATTAGCATAGCTCTTCCACCACTTGTAATCCTGTGGTAAGTCCACAGGACCAAGTGGCAGTACCAGTAAATGATTGTGGCAGTAATTCAGCACATTCACCACCAAATTACCACCAAACTGGTAACAAGACCTATTGTCTATTAGTTGCTTTTTTAGACAGGGCCATAAGCTGTTTTGTACCTCCAGCCGCTTGTCACATTGTAAGAGCATGCTTCTCCCGATGTTGGCATCCTGTCAGCCTTGGCCAAAAGAAAATCTCTAGATAGTTAAATGATGACACTTTACTAAGTGGGATTTCTTTAAGGGTAAATGTTCTAACTTTAGTTTCCTGGGATTGCCCATAATTAAAGTTGAGGATTTTGTAGCATTTATCTTTTTAAGTGCTATATCGTTTACATAAAATTGTAGTATATACATTTTAGCAACTGCCCGAGGTGCTGTTCTCACTACCAATACACTGCCATCTGCTTGAAAAGATGACAAAGTGAAACATGCACATTTCTCTCAATTGGCCTTTCCCAATCAAAGAAGGTGCACAGGACAGATATGCACGTGTCTCTCACAAAATAATAATGAACACTCAAATAATAACCCCAGAGACAACTGTTTCCTATTAGGTTGCTGCCAAAGTCGTTTATTATTTACTGTTTAAAGCAGGAATCTAGCATAAGAGCAGCAGAATGCTGTACAGAGTGTGGGTAGCCGGCATTTGGGCTGGCATCTTTTAACAGTAGTGCAGAACTGTGAGGTCTGTGCATCCACTGGAATTAGTCCTTGGTTAGGTGTTGAAAGAGCCATGTTTAGAGAGATTTGTGAAATTGGAGCATTGTGGGGGGCATTCTGACACTGGGATCCAGTTCCTGAGGGTGGGTGCATGATAAGAGGAGGATTGTTTGCCGGTCCTCTTCTTTGTGGATGAGTTGTGATTCAAGCAGTTGGTCGGTTTTCTGCACGCGTGGCGTCTGGAGAGTGATGTCTCTGGACAGTTTGTGACTTCCCTGCCCATGATGTCTCTGCATGGCTCGTGGCTTTTCTGGAGAGTGATGTCTCTTCATGATTTGTGGATTTGTTGCAGAGTGATGTCCCTGTTGGGTGTGTGGCTTTCCAGCACAGTGATGTCTCTGCATGGCTCGTGGCTTTTCTGGAGAGTGATGTCTCTTCATGATTTGTGGATTTGTTGCAGAGTGATGTCCCTGTATGGTGTGTAGCTTTCCAGCACAGTGATGTCTCTGCATGGCTCGTGGCTTTTCTGGAGAGTAATGTCTCTTCATGATTTGTGGATTTGTTGCAGAGTGATGTCCCTGCACGGTGTGTGGCTTTCCAGCACAGTGATGTCTCTGCATGGCTTGTGGCTTTTCTGGAGAGTAATGTCTCTGCATGGTGTGTGGCTTTACAGCACAGTGATGTCTCTGCATGATGTCCTGCAGAGCAATGTTTCTGCATGGGTGAGGATACCCTGCAGAGTGATGTCTCTGCATGGTGTGTGGCTTCCCTGGAGAGTGAAGCATCTGCATTACTTGTGGATTCCCTGCAGAGTGCTATCTCTGCATGGCTTGTGGCTTTCCTTACAGACTGATGTCTCTGTGTGACTTGTGGCTTCCCGGAGAACAATATCCCTGCATAGGTTGTCACGTTCATTCAGAGTGGCATCTCTGCATGGCCTGTGACTCCTCTGGAGAGTGATGTCTCTGCATGGTTTGTGGTATCTCTGGATAGTGATATATCTGCATGGTGTGTGGCTTCTCTGTTGAATGTTTTCTCTGCATGTTTGAGGCTTTCCTGCAGAGTGATGTCTCTGCATGGGTGCATGGGTTGTGGCTTCCCTGCGGAGAGTGATGTCTTTGCTTGGCGTGTGGCTTCTCTGGAGAGTAACGTCTCTGCATGGTTTGTAGCTTTCCGGTACAGTGATGTGTCTGCATGGCTTGAGGCTTTTCTGGAGAGTGACGTCTCCACATGGTTTGTGGCTTCTCTGCAGAGTGTTGTCTCTGCATGGGTTGTGACTTCCCTGCAGAGTGATGTCTCGGCATGGTTTATGGCTTCGGTGGTGGCTTTCCTTCGGAGTGATGTATCTGCATGTGGTGTGACTTCTCTGAGAGTGATGTCTCTGCATGTTTGGTGCGTCCCTGCAGAGTGATGTATCCACATGTGTTGTGGCTTCTCTGGAGGGCGATGTCTCTGCCTGTTTGTGGCTTCCCTTCACGGTGATGTATCCGCATGGCTTGTGGCTTCTCTGGAGAGGGATGTCTCTGTATGGTTTATGGATTCCCTGTTGATTGATGCATCTGCATCATTGTTGGTGGCTTCATTGGAAAGTGATATCTCTGCCTGGTTTGTGGCTTCCCTGCAGAGTGATTTCTCTGCATGGCTTGTGACTTCTCTTGTGGCTTCCGTGCAGAGTGAATCTCTCCACTGTTTTGCATCTTCTCTGGAGAGTGATGTCTCTGCATGGTCTGTGGCGTCCCTGGTGTGTGTTGTCTCAGCATGATTGCCTGCATGGTTTGAGACTTCCCTGATGCATGATGGCTCTACATAGTCTGTGCCTTCCCTGCAAAGTGATGTCTCTGCATGACTCATGGCTTCTGTGTAGAGTGATGCCTCTGCATAGCTTGAGGCTTCGCTCGCGGCTCCCCTGCACAGTGATGTCTTGGTATGGATTGTGTCTTCCCTGCAGAGTGATGTCTCTACTTCGCTTGTGGCTTTTCTGGAGAGTGACGTCTCCACGTGGTTTGTGGCTTCTCTGAAGAGTGATGTCTCTGCTTGGCTTGTGGCTTCTCTGGAGAGTAATTTGTCTTCATGGTGTGTGGCTTTCCGGCACTGTGATGCCTCTGCATGGCTTGTGACTTTTCTGGAGTTTGACATCTCCATTGTGGCTTCCCTGCAGAGTTGTGTCTCTGCATGGTTTGTGACATCCCTGCAGATTGATGTCTCTGCATGGCTTGTGGCTTCTCTGGAAAGAGATGTCTCTGCGTGTTTGTGGCTTCCTTGCAGAGTGATGTCTCTGCATGGATTGTGACTTCTTTGCAGAGTGATGGCTCTGCATGGTTTGTGGCTTCCCTGCAGAGTAATGTCTCTGCATGGTTTGTGACTTCCCTGCAAAGTGATGTCTCTGCATGGCTTGTGGCTCATTTTGAGAGTAATGTCTCTGCATGGTTTGTGACTTCCCTGCAGAGTGATGTCTCTGCATGGCTTGTGGCTCATCTTGAGAGTGATGTCTCTGCATGTTTGTGGCTTCCCTGCAGAGTGATGTATCCGCATGGGTTGTGGCTTCTCGGGAGAGTGATTTCTCTTCACGTTTGTTTCTTTCCTGCAGTGATGTATCCACATGGCTTGTGGCTTCTCTGGAGAGTGATGTCTCTCCATGGCTTGTGATTCACTTGCAGAGTGGTGTCTCTGCATGACTTGTGGCTTCCCTACAGAGTGATGTCTCTGCACAGCGTGAGGCTTCTCTCGTGGCTCCCCTGCACAGTGTTGTCTTGCCATGGAATGTGGCTTCCCTGCAGAGTGACGTGTCCACATGGTTTGTGGTTTCCCTGCAGAATTATGTCTCTGCTTGGCTTGTGGCTTCTCTGGAGATTCATTTCCCTTCATGCTGTGTGGCTTTCCGGCACAGTGATGCCTCCGCATGGCTTGTGACTTTTCTGGAGTTTGACGTCTCCATTGTGGCTTCCCTGCAGAGTGGTGTCTCTGCATGGTTTGTGACTTCCCTGCAGAGTGATGTCTCTGCATGTCTTGTGGCTTCCCTGGAGAGGGATGTGTCTGCGTGTCTGTGGCTTCCTTGCAGAGTGATGTATCTGCATGGATTGTGACTTCCTTGCAGAGTGATGGCTCTGCATGGTTTGTGGCTTCCCTGCAGAGTAATGTCTCTGCTTGGTTTGTGACTTCCCTGCTGAGTGATGTCTCTGCATAGCTTGTGGCTCATCTTGAGAGTGATGTCTCTGCATGTTTGTGGCTTCCCTGCAGAGTGATGTATCCGCATGGGTTGTGTCTTCCTTGCAGAGTGATGGCTCTGCATGGTTTATGGCTTCCCTAATGCATGATGTTTCTGCATCATTGCCTGCAGAGTGATGTCTCTGCATGGCTTGTGGCTTCCCTGCAGAGGGATGGCTCTGCGTGGATTGTGACTTTCTTGCAGAGTGATGTATCTGCATGGCTTGTGGCTTCTCTCGTGGCTTCCGTGCAGAATGCATCTATGCATGGGTTGTTGTGGCGGAGAATGGTGTCTCTTCGTGTTCGTGGCTTCCCTGCAGTGATGTCTCCTCGTGGTTCGTGGCTTCCCTGGAGAGTCGTGTCTCTGCATGATTGCCTGCAGAGTGATGTCACCGCATGGCTTGTGTCTTTCCCGCAGTGGACGGTGGGTTTTCTGGAGACCGTGTGGGCCCTGTGCAACGTCTGTGGCACTGCGTCGAGGTGGCGACTTTTCTGCAGGAGGTGGGGTTCTCTGCAGTGTTTATGCACTGAGTGAAGGAACCATGGCAGAGGTGTGGGTGCTCAGCTGCGCTGGTGAGCTTTCTGAATATCTATGAACTCTGCACGGTCTGTGGATTCACTGCAGAGACTGGAACTTCCGTGAGGGATTCGTGAGTTCATGGCCGGGTAATGCGGGTATATAAGTTCTGCGGGGTGAGTGGGTTCGCTTGAAAGTCAGGCAGAGAGAGAGGAACGGAAGGTGGGCGAGTCCCCGGCTGTGTTTGTGGGTTCTTTGCAGGGCTGGCGATTTTGTTTGTGTGCTCTCGCCTCCCCGCACCACCGTAACGTGGTTGTTCGGCTGGGAGCCCCCACCAGCAACAGTGGGAGACGATGTGGCACACCCACTCTGGAGGGCGGGGGCTTGGGGGAGGCGAGGGGGTGGGGGGGCTGATGTGCTCTTCAGTCCCCCTCCCCCTTCCCTCTGGGCTCCTCCATATGTCTCCTTTCCAGGCCCTGTTGGCAGAGATAAGAAAACCTTTGATTATTCTCTCATTTAATGCATCAGCTCCGAGCCCCCAGGGGGCCATTAAAGAGCAGGCACTTAGGGGACCGCGGAGCATGATGGGAGAAGCCGCGTGCTGCCTCGCGCAGTCTCTGCAAGAGCTCAATCCAGCCTGCTCTACTCATGTGAGTTTGCTGCTCGGGGTGCCCCTCGCAGCGTGCCTCACACATAACAGCATTACTTTTTGCACATCTCCCTCATTTTACTGTATGTCAATGAGGCCTTACAGGTCTCGGGAGGATAGCTCAAGGGCAACGTGCTCGCCCTGGAGCAACACAGGTTCGATCCCCGGGTCCGCACTTAGAAACCTATGGGTATTAAGCGTGTTATAAATAACCCATCATATCATAGCCAGTCATATCATACAGCCTGCCCCTCACAATGACAATGTCTTATAATTGCTGAGCTTACTGCCTACACCTCACAATGATTTTAGGTCATTGCTCGCACCTCAGTGAGAGGTAATTTACAGCCTGCCCCTCACACTTATAATGAGGGTTTAAGTTGAAGGCCTTGACCTCATAATTGGTCAACTTGCTTAATTTACCTCCCAATGAATGGATGTTATTTCCTGCACCTCATAACTGCCTACACCTCCCAATGATTGAAGGTTACTTCCTGCACCTCATTTTGGGGAACACACTGACTGCAATACAATAATGCTTTATTGGCATCACTGAAAATGCAAGTATTGCGAATGTGGGGTTCTATCTTCGTTGCATTCACACTTACTAGTTGCATATGGTCCATATAGGAAACTAGGGCTCGTCGTATGTCTCCGGTCATCTGGGCAGGGATCAACTGCTTATTCTGTTTCTTACAGTTCTTTTCTGTATTTCCATCAAGCCTGTGTTGGCATGTGTTTGCTTCATGGTTTCCTTTTCGGAGATATGCCCTGCTTTGAGGTGAGCTCAATGGTTTCCTTTAGGGACTACACCCTGCTTTGAGGTGAGCTCCATGGTTCCATTTAAGGAGATATGCCCAGCTTTGGGGTGAGCTCCATGAATTCCTTTAAGGAGATATGCCCTACCTTGAGGTGAGCTCCATTGTTTCCTTTAAGGAGATATGTCCTGCTTTGAGGTGACCTCCATTGTTGGATTGTAGGAAATTGACCATCTGCATGGTGGGCGTGGACTTGCTGGGGCTTGTTTAACATTTTTAAATACATGGATGATGGTAGACCTACCTCAGAAAAATGTGTGGGGCTAATCCCCATGCATTTTCCTATTCTCACACCACAACAAACGCATAGACGTGTGTACTCCGGGCTGGACACTGCCTACAGGTACATTCCGACCTTGTCATATTTAATTGGAAAATGACAGCAGAGGAGGGCACAATGACGTCCCGCAGCGGTAGGAAAAGCTTCCCCCGGCCATGGCCAGCTTGGTCAACTGACAATGGCTCCATGGAACCGTTCTCCTCTTTTGTTAAGCCCTGCAACTGGTGGCAGTGATTAACAAACCAGTAGAGGTTACTTCAAACTGGCCCCTAGGGGCCTGGCTGCAGAGGATAACAAAGGAGTCAGGAAACCCAACAACCTTTCATATGCACTTGTGTCAACCTGAAGCCAGCTCCCGCCCTCAGTATCAATGACAGTGAACCGACATGTCTGGGTCTATTGTTGCAGTAGGTCACCCCCGCTAGGGGGATCCCATTCATAAAATACAAGAATGTGGTTTGCAGACGCCAGAGAGTCTGGTCTCTCAGCATCCTCAAGGGAGACCTGCCGCTTTAAAAAGGAACCACACAGGGAGATTCATTAACCAGAAAGACTCTGATCACAGCAGACAAGAAGATCGGTGGGGCCTACTATCGCATGGGGGTGAGCCCAGAGACTTTCTGTTGAGAGGAGGGTTCTGTCATATTGGTTCTAGGACACCCCTTGTTCCTGTTTCACCCCTTTACCTTTACCTCTTGCAAAGCACCCTGATTTTGACCTCACACATACCTGAAATTGTTGGTCGCACCCCAGGATTGGTTCACTAAGGTAGGCTCAGAAAACAATCATCACTGTTGCCTACTTGGCTTGAAAAGAGGGCTGCAGCCCCTCTTTAAGCAGATGATCTGAAGAGTTCACAAGAAGCAGAATTAAAAACTCATCCTTGGACCCTGGTTGATGGCACAGTCTGCCAGCACACAGCATGCCCTGCTAGGCTCTACAGCAAGCACCATGGACAGGGAGTGCCAGAAGGTCTCTGAACCCGAAACCAAGGACAAGGCAGCTGTGTGCAACACACTCCCTAGCTCTGGCCCATCCGCCTGAAAGGACAATGAATGCCCATTGAAGAAATTGGGAGAAGTGCAACTACGAGCACCTGGGTCGGATTGACTGGTGTGGTATTCGGTGCTCGGCCGAATCAGATGACCCAATTTTATGGGATGGTTTTATTTTACAGTGGGTGGGCCGGTATTGTGAAATTCATATTAAATTCTGAAAGACACTGTAGATTTCAGTTTTGTTAAAATGACATGGGTGTAAAGTAACTTGCAATTTAATTTCATTTGTTCATGTTGTCTTAGCTCATTAATATTCCTGTTTTTCAAACATCCTTTGAGTGGAGTCATACATCAAAAAGACGTTTGCCATTATATTTCCATATCTGTGGCATTAAGTGCAGATGGCGCCTCTTGCATGAGATGTACGGCCTTGCAGATATTTTGAAAAAGTGTGCTATGTGCCCGCCCATTGTTTGAGCTTGACTAGGGGTCATGAGCAGGTCAGCCCAGCGAAGCACAGCGCAGATAGGGGTCTTTCTATATCTGGGAACTCCATGACAAGGGTGGAACAGAGGCCAGTCCGTCACACGTGGGTGAGAGCGGCCATTGAGAGGAAACTGCTGCAGAGCAGGTTCAGGTGTCAGTATTTGTGTGGCACTGTCACCATACAGTACTGAAAGCTTACGTACTAAAACAAGGCTGTCCCCTAGCAGCCACGCTGTGCAACCTTTTAACAGTAGCTATTGAGACCCACTTCCGACTAGATGCCCTGAATCCACCAAAGATCAACTCGACGCCAGTGAAAATCATGATGTATGCAGATGATATCATTCTATTAGATAAAACAACTTCTGGACTGCAAAATAATCTATTACAACTAGGCCAATACATGCATCACAATGAACTCACGATCAACACAAAGAAAACGAAAGTCATGCCTCTCACCAAAATTCACCACAAGAAGAAAAAACAACTAACGCTGCTTCTAAATGGGAATCAGCTAGACAAAGTATCTACATTCCAGTATCTGGGAATTACCATAAACCAGTCACAATCAGAAAAGGAATGGATCAGTAAACTAGGAGAAAAAACACAATCGCTTGCAAGACAAGGATGTGTAATACAGCGCAGATATTGGAAATACTCATTCAAACCTATAACGATTTACTACAAGCAAAAAGTGATCCAAACCATTGTATATGGAACTGAAGCCATGATGAACGCCACCACATATAACTGGACAAAATTAGAAGCCTGCTTCTGGTGCAAGATCCTGCAACTCCCACCCTCATTTCCGATGCCCAGAATAAGACATGAAATAGCACTACAATCAATCCGTTCCATCGTCCTATGGAAACATCTTGATCTATACCGCAAGCTGCTAGCAGATGAAAAAACACCAGCAATCCAAATCCTAAGATCACACCTGAATGCAATGAACAATACCATCTTACACAAATGGAAAGACAACCTTGATCGACATCTGATAGAAGAGGATATTACCCATGAAATGCTCACATTGCGCCCCCAACAAGCAAAGGTAAAGCTGATGAGAAATGATTGGATAAAAACAATCAACCAGAAAGAAAATACAGCTTGAATCTAGAATGCAAAACCGACATAAGGACAATCAACGAGCTTCCAGCTTACTTGAATATTTTCCCAGACAACAAGATTCGATCAACGTATCTGAAAATACGGATGAACACCATACCTACTTGTTTCAACCTAACAAAAACAAGGCTGATCCCTTCAACGGAACAATTCTGTCACTTCTGCCCAGAGACACAGAAACCAGAAACACTACATCATCTCTTGATGGAATGCTACAACTTCTCAGAACAAAGACTTCGATTTGGCACCTTTTTTAAGATCTCTGAACAGAACATGGATGCAGAAGAAAGATGGACGCTGATGCTCAACGGCAAATCAAACAAACTGATTTTCACAATATGCCAATTTCTTCAAGAAATACTAGAGCTAGACAAAGATACCAAATACTAGAAACACAAACTGGAAATTCCTTTAGAAATTGCAATAAATTAAAAGTTTAAAAATTAAACTATACCATTTAAAAAAAAAAGAAAAAAAACCTTATGTACTTGCCAACACCTGTAAAAAGAAAACATCCCAAGAATATTGACCTTCTTTTCAAAAGTTGAAAGGACAATGTTTAAGCCAGTGGAGGGTATTAGGCATGCTGATAAAAATGTAACCTGATCCTGATCCTGCAGGCTAGTTGCAAAGCTTTTTTATTTCCAATCAGAGGAGTAATTAACATTGTATTATGCAGAGCTGTCAGAAGTTGCGCAGGGTGCCCAGGTAGGTTTTGGGTGGCTGTGGGGATGTAAGGGGACAGGTAAGTGCATATACGAGGAGGCTAACAAGACGGGAGAATAGGCAAGTTAATTCAGAACAACGGAACAAGAAGAAAGGGCAGACCTCAATGATGAACAAGAAGGGATAGGAACCATACACTGGACAAAGAATGAGGAATCCCACTAGGGGTGTATACATAGGT
Source organism: Ambystoma mexicanum (assembly GCF_040938575.1). NCBI lineage: Eukaryota > Metazoa > Chordata > Amphibia > Caudata > Ambystomatidae > Ambystoma > Ambystoma mexicanum. The sequence goes on from NC_090925.1 coordinate 715,056,687, forward strand.
GGGACTAAAGACTACCTACAGATGTAAGGGACGTGCAATGCCTCAGTGTAAATTACTTTTACAGGCACCACTCCTTGCAAGCCCATGGAAGGGGGAAGCAAGAGTGGCTTCTGTGCCTGGTCCCTTGGGCACATACAAGGAGTGTACTTACACGAGACAAACCGGTATGGGTCCAGCCCGAACCTACAGCGGATGCCCTCTGAGGGAACAGAACACAACACACTGTTCAATTAAATTCACTATAGACTACAAGTAAAACAAGACAAGGGAAGGGGGAGAGATTGCCTGCTGGGAAACCCAGCAGCCAAACTCTGACCGAAGGGATAACAGAAGCACAAGTGAGGACAAGAACTGCAACATAAATAACTAGGGAAAAATAGGCAGTCAAAGCAAGCGAGGTTCAGAAAGAGGAGAAGCAAGTAGAAAATAATCTAATTGCAATGGTACAGGAGATTGGAACTTCAGACAGGTAACAAGGAACTGAAAATCTGGACTGGAATCACAAGGGCAGGACTGAAGACAGATAAGGAAACTCAGGACTGGAAACCTGGAAGCTAAAGCCAGATAACATAAACAATGGGAGAAGAAGAAGGAACTGCAGGCAGGGAACAAGATAATAGGTGGTAGAGAGCAAGTGGCTGCAGACAGGGAACAGAGACTGCAACAGGGGAGCAGGGCTGCAGTGCAGGACGCTCAGAGGAGCAGGGCAGAAGGCAGGGGAGAGTAGCAGGGCTATAAGGCAGGGGGCACTGGGACAGGAACAGGAGCAGGAGCAGGATCTGACAGCAACAAGAAACAGCAGCATATCGAGCCTCAAGGCAAAAAGGGCTGGGAGCGACCTCAATGCAAGAGCCCTGTGCTCCTGCAGGCAGCTGCTTAAATACTGCCCTGCCCTGTGCTGAAGCGGGCTAATTGGCAGCACCTGGAGAAGCACACCTGAAGGTAATCTGCCTCCCCTCTCTCTGGACCTGGGAAAATGAAAGTAGCACTGATCTCTAGGGCTTCTGGGGATTGTGGTTCCAAGACTGATGCATAGGAATAACCAGGGAATGAGAACTGCCACAAGGGGCATTATGGGAATCGAAATCCATGTTTTCGGATATACCGATTTCTGAAAGGAAATGTTAAATAATGATTTAGGGTCTTCTCTTAAGGTGGTAGAAAACACCCTGCAGGACTGCAGACAGCGTCACCCAGAGGCAGAGATGCAGAAGCATGACAAGAGCAGCTCGTTGGTTTCATGTTATAGGAACGATTGGGGATGTATTTCTCTTTACAAATCTGCAGAATAGTGAGGCCTCAACTGCAAGGAAGCTGTGTGCTTTTATGCAGAGTCTGATTGTTTTCCATATACAGCTAGTGACAACGTGTACACAAACCCACATTTGAATACACCAATCCCCTCAAGTGTGCTATCACAGAAGGCTTGGTTTAGGCAGTCAGCATAGATTATAACCAATGGGACGCTCCATCAATTAGTCAGTTGCCCAGCCATCACAAGAAAACTCCATATGCAGGAATTAAAGGTATGCATCTTTTATTCTGGCAGGTCTCCATTAAGTTCAGACTCTTGCCCCTTAGGATTAAGCTGTACCAAGGATTATCCATTTTGTGGAATACACTTTTGTTGAAAAAATACACTGTGCAGTAGCACCTGGAGCGTTCCAAGTGCCAGATGGAATTTCCAATAAATGATCTCAGACCCAAATAATCAGACAGACTCAAAGGATATGGAAAAGTACTACTTTATTATCAGTCAAGATTGGTTTGACAATGTAGTCAAACGTGCAGAATCAACCACATTTTTCACTCCAAAGGTTGTGGTCTCAAGGCTATAGTCACAAATACACATGTATCATCGGCAGAGATATGTTTAATCAGTTTCTGTACAGCCGACACGTGTTTCGACCCAACTGGTCATTTTCAAGGCCCAAAGTGCTGATAAAGTCATACAGAGAACAATGATGAAATTCTGTCACAAGCGAAAGAGTAGCACATCAATGGGGGTTCGGAATGGTAGCCTTGGATCAGTATAGTACCACAATTGGAGGTTGCATCCAATGGTAACATAAGTGGCAAAGGCCAAAAGCATAACAGAAATAAATCCCTTAGAAACAGGCTGGGATTCATCCCTCTTATAACCTTCAAACAGGGATCTAGGCCATTTGGATGCATGATCATCTGACCGGTGTAACAATACAATGGACTGTCCATCTCTCTTCTAAGGGATTTATCTCTGTTATGCTTTTGGCCTTCGCCACTTAGGTTACCATTGGATGCAACCTCCCATTGTGGTACTATACTGATCCCTCTTGCCTTACAATTGCCTCTTGATCTGGCATCCTTGATCCCAAGCCAAACAGACATTCTTTGTTCTTCACACAGAGCTGTTTTCCAGCACCTGTCAGCTCTGCAGTTTTGGCCTTTTCCTTCAAGGCTTCTTAGCTCACTATTATACAAAACCGACGTCCATCTTTGCATCATGGCTGCTTTACCCTCATCATATTTTCTCCTGCAGCAAGTTTCTATATGTCTCATCTACCTTGCGTTTCTGCGTATATACAATTACTGGTTCTCTTCTCCCTTATCTTCTTAGTGTATATAATTTATTTGTCTCTGCACACGTTTCTCTTATAACTTCAGTTACAGCACCATTCTTGAAGTGTTTGCATATCGTTTCAGTGCGTCCCAGTGTCTTCTCTTCATTAGGTCGAGGCTCGTTTCTTGGCCCGGGCGAGGCGGGCGACTGCCCGGGGCGCAATCACCCCGGGGGTGCAATGGCCCACACTGGTGAGGGCTCGACTTGCCCTGGGGGTGCATTCGCCGTGGGGCGAGCTCAATTGCCTTGGGCTGTGCGCGATTGCTCGCGTCGAGGCAGCAGGTGCTGGCCCTGCCTATGATGTGGTCACGTTAGGTGTCTGCCCCGGCACCGAACGTGAGCACATCAGCTACTCGAGCAGTTGTGCACAAACAACCTCCAATTGACATCCCTGGTTCATCAGCCTTCTTCCTTTCAATCCCCGCTGTGGTGCCAGGACCCCTGCTGCTAAATTTCATTAGCAGCCGGGGTCATTATCAGACTCAGCGCCACAGCGGGTGAAGTGAAGAAACAATAAGCCACGGGGAAATTAGCTCCTTTTTCAATCATGTTAGGAGTTAACTTCCCTGTGTGTTATCAGCAGTGCTGAGCACTGCTACAAAGTTTCATGTGCTCGGCGCCGCAGCCTATTGACTAGAAACTGCCCTGTACCCAGGCATAAAGACTCCTTTCCCCTCCATTGTCCTCGTGTTTACAGGACACGATTTCTTACTTGCTCAGAGACGGTTCTCACTAGCATGAAGATGTTTAGTGCGCGTTTTGTGGCCTGTTGTAGCATATACAATGATTTGTAGTGGAGGCAAAATAGAAGGCGGAAAGCTAATTTCGCTGGTAAAAATCTAAAGCAACAAGGGCCTGAAATACTGTATGAAACTCGCAAGATGATGGATTTCTGTCAGTTTCAGATTGTACAGTTTGAAAGGACCGTACTGGGTGCATTTTGTTTCCCCAAGACAAGGATGCATACATTTCAAACAGAATCTAAAAGTGAACGGAAAAAATAACAATAAATGCGGAATACCTACGTGAGCAAGGCAAAGAAAAAAAACCAGTTACATTTTTAATAAGTAAAAGAAGGTGAACTTATCCACTAAAATGTAGTCTTCGAATGATTTCACTTAAAATATGCATGTTGAATAGCATGGGTGTTATTGACCCCTGGGACACACCATGATCTCCTCCACAGTAATGGGGTCCGAGCTTGAGAGGATGCATCTGCGCGAATTGAGCATCCATTTTAGGGAGATGAAACCTGGTTTAAAAAGTAGCCCCTAGTTTTCCATGTTGATGAATAGAACCTTTAGTAATGCCCCATAGTCAACAGTGTTGAAAGCCAATGAGTGACCTGGGATGACTGATGGTGCCCCTACACACATAGCATCAGGCGGCACCTGAATTGTAGTTCACTTTGTGCTACAAGCAGCCTGCCCAATTGATAGTCCCCTACTAAAGTGTGCAAAGAAAGGTTGAACACCCAATGCCTAAAACGTATACACAAGCAAAAAATTGTTGGCTTTGCCAATGTTTTTAACAGGACTTCGCTGATGGACACTCACAGTGCTTCTACATCAATTGACTGAAAGCACACCTGGTTAAGACATTTTTACTACTTCCAGCTCAAATTTAGTCATTAACTCTCAGAACATTGCTTTGAAAATACACTGGCATGCACTTCGAGTGCAACGTTTGATGTTAAGGCTTGATTAAAGAGAGCTGAAAGAGTTTCCCTCTTGCTCAGTACATTGACAGGACAACTCTAGCGTGAACCAGACGACTGAGTCCTTTCCCCATTACTGCCATAGCACCTAGTACTTGGCTTGTTCACTTGGGGGAGTACAAGTGGATGCTTTTTAAACACACTATTCTTCCCTTATTTGCCAGAAATTATCCTCGGTAACCACCCAGGTATTTTATGATTACATCAAAATGTGAGGAGTGATTAACTAGAGGCGCAACTCATGAGGGAGCAAATAACCAGAGGGGTGATGGGCCATATGAACCAAGGACCACAGGAGTGATGGACCAGAAGAGCATCATGAGGGAACCAATGACCAGAGGGGTGATGGGTTATATGAACCAAGGACCAGAGGAGAGCGATCAAACAGTTTCCCCAAGACCAGAAGGGCGACTGAGCAGAAAAGAGTGACTCACAAGGGAGTCAAGGACCAGAGGGGTGACAGAAAAGCAGAGCAACTCACAAGAGCATTGCTGCCAAGTGGGGGGCCCATGCCATGCGTGACGCCATAAGCCAGTCCTGGATTTTCACTTTGCATGGAAGTCCTTATAGGACCATACTTATAATTGGAAGAACACAAATACTAGTCCTAGCAATTAACAGGAAATGCCTGGGATGGCTCAGTGTCACAAAGGACATGGAAATACCTGACAGGTATGCAAGGGAGCCAAGGACCGGAGGAGAGCGACGAATCAAGGACCAGTTGGACGATGGACCAGAGAAGCCAAGGATCCAAAAAGCCAATGATGTGCTCTTATAAGTCACACACACAAGAAATTAAAACAGACACTAATTGTTAGAAAAATAAAAAGCTATTTTAATAAAAAGTTCTTGAATCACAATGTAATAAAACCTGTTTCATGTGTATAACAGTGATTTATTAACGTTGGGTAGGAGTTACTTAAACGCAGGGTATAGTTTGGGAGTGGCGCGCATGCCAAGCGCGGGGGGGGGCACAATTTAGTGTTTCGCCCTGGGTACCAAATGGACTAGAAACTGCCCTGATGAGGTCACTTTGCTCTGGTCTAATTTCACTTACATCTCTTCTATGTTCAGTGGTTTATGCAGACATCCTTTCACCACGTCAGTGCAAGGGTGCATTCGATACTGTTGTCTGAGTGCGTAATGTCTCCCGTATCTTCAATGCAGTATTGGGACTGTACTTGGTGCCACACATACTGCTCTCTTGCTGTTCTTCCAGTATGACATAGGTGAGGGGGCGGGCTCTAGAGATGATGTATACATCTGCCTCTCTACAGCACTTGGGGTCAGCAGAGCAACAGCATAAAACATGTAAAAAGTAGGTAGAAGCAAGGGCCACTAAAAAGTTTGTAGGGCGTATGATGCACATGGGAAAGGGGAAATCAGTCTACTTTGTTCAGTACATGGGAATTAATAGAGAATTTTTCAGGTCAGATTTTATACATTAGAAACATTTGTTCACGTGCAGCTGAGTTTATGATGACATGGTTCAGGGAGGGTGCACAAAAGGTGGTATACAATACGATGCCGACCTTCATCTTCATAGGCAATGGGCCTGATTTACAAAAGCCTTTTTCAATGGGAAAACACTGTTGATGGTGGAAGATGGCGATGAAGACAACCTGACTAGAGTTTCTCACCAACTACCCCTCTGGGTGGCAAGTGTGGCTTCTAAACACTCCAGAGTGTCAGCACGGTCAGGGCCTAGTGCAGCATCTCACAGGTCCTAGGCCTTGGCACAGCCTCTAAGTGGCCCAGTAATTGTTCCGACTGTAAACGATGTAGCGGCTAGAATGCTCGTGCTGGAGGAGAAGAGACTAGTGCTGGAGGAACAGAAACAGCAGGACAAGGTCAGCATAGAATCACACAAGGTGGCATTCGAAGAGTAGAAAGAGGCCAACAGATCCACCTCTTGCAAAGGCAGAAGTAATTGTTCAAACCAAGGTGCCTGGGACAAGCCCGGGCGCCACATCCCCAAAGATTTAGTACAGGCTAATGAAGTGGGGAAGGACATTTTTGACTAGTTTGACGCGCCCAAGCTTGCTTTTCAGCTACAGGAGGCGGAGGAGGTAATGTGGGGGGCAGCCCTGATGAGTCGCTTACCGACACAGGGGACTGATACACTTCTTCAGTTAACTCCTGAAGAAAGGCCCATTTATCATTTATGACAGCATGAAGGTGGCCCTTCCCAGTAAGTTCTGTAAAACCCCAGAACAGTATCTCAAGAGCTTCAGAGAGCTCGGAAAGAAAAGTGGGCAGACATTTGAAGTTGTTAAACACTTATCATTGAAATATCTGAGCGGGTGGGGGTCCAGTAACAAAGTTGACACATTTAAAGGGATGTACAATTTGATTGGGTGTGAGCATGTCTTGCTGAATTGTGAGGTCGACCTACACCAGCATCTTGTGGGCAAGGCAATCACAGACCCTAGGGAGCTTGCCAAAACTGCCAACAGGTTTGTCAGTACTCGAGTTCAGAAAAAAGCGCAGGCGAGCACACTCAAACCAGAAGAGAAATCCTCTGACAATAACGTTTTTTTTTTTTTAAAACAATTTTATTGCATTTTCAACAGAGCCAATACAAACCAAATACGCAGTGCAGATATCAATAGTACAATTTTCACATTGTTCATTACACAGCTTTGGTCACTGCTCCCCTTGTCCCAGCCCCCCTTACGAGCCTATTAATTCTATTCACTCTGTATCCGCACTGCGTGGGTGGGTTAGATTTTCAGTGGATTCTGTCAGATCTCGTATCGTTCCAAACAGTTCCGCTACCAACAATTTCCATACCATCAGGGTTCCCACCTCTTCTTCTCTGCCTGTGTTACTTGCCTCCTGCCATACCATAGTCTCTGCTTCCGCCCACTTCTGCAACTCATTCCACCACATCTCCACCCGTGGCCTGTGACAAGCCTTCCATCCCATGGCAATCCACCTTTTTGGGAGCACATATGCTAAATCCTTCCGTTTGTTGACATGCTTCAGTTTCTGCGACCTGGGGAACCCCCCCAGTAAGCAGGCCCAGGCTGAGTCTATGACAATAGTGACCCCCTTTTCCGCTAGTTTCCCTGCTAATTCGCTCCAAAAGCGCTCAATCACCGGGCAGGACCAGAAAATATGTACCATATCAGCTTGTTCTTCATCACATTTGGGACATGCTTGTCTACCCGCATTTTCAAACCTCGATATCCTCAGGGGTGTCATGTAGGCCCTGTGCGTAACATATAATTGTATCTGTTTCAATCTAGCATTTCTTGACACCTTTTTATGGTACCCCAGGGCATGCTCCCACATCCCGCCCTCTATCGGGGCTCCCACCTCCGCTTCCCAGTCTAATCTCAGTTGCGTTAGTTCTTTCCCAACCCTGGACATCATCATTTCGTACAATCTAGAAATCTCATGCCCTCCCTCCGCTATATCATATATCATGTCTACGGTTACATCTGGCTCTTCCTCCAGTACTGTATCATGGCCACGTTTTCTTAATTTTCTGCACCAATCTATGGTACGTTATATACTGACCTACGTGTAACCCCACTTCCTCACCTAGCTCTTCGAAATTTATGATGGTCCCCTCCCACCAGACATCTCCCATAGTTACCAACCCCACCAATTCCCAGTGGTTCCTAATTATCATTCGTAGCTGCTCATCCCCTCCTGCCAGCACAACCAGCGGTATCTGCGGGGAGCACGGGACTGGGTTTTCCATCATCCGGCATGTTCGGCGTCAGATCCTCCACCCAAGCACCATCATCTCAGGCCTTGCTTTCATTTCTGTCTTGGGCTGCCAAGTAATCTCTTTTAAATAAAATGGGTCACAGTCTGCTCTAAACAACCTGGATTCAGGGGTCGCTTCGTCTGAGAGCCATTTAGCGATGCACTGCAGTTGGCTCGCTACATAGTAGACCTCCTAGTTAGGGAGCCTTATTCCTCCTTTTTCATAAAAGTTCTGCAACTTCCATAGTGCCACTCTATTCCTGGTACCCTGCCACAGGAAATACCTACACATGCCGTTCAGCCTGGCGAAAAACTTCCTATGTATGAGGTATGGGATGTTCCCAAAATAATGCAGAAGCCTGGGTAAGACCACCATCTTGAGCATTGCACTTCGCCCCATCATTGCTAGTTGTAGCTTCACCCAAAATGTCATACTCTTTTCAATTTTTACTATGGCTACCTCAGTGTTATTCCTATGTTCTTTTTCCACTGTATGGTACACATCTATCCCAAGGTACCGAAAAGTATCAACCGCCCAAGGAGCTTGCAGCACCGGCAACTGCCCGATAGGGATCCCCTTATAGCTACCTAGCGGGAAAATAATAGACTTTTGAGGGTTCACCGCTATGCCAGACAGCCCCGCATACCTTTCCATAACCTCCAGGATGTACTGGAGATTCTCCTCCGGGTACTTCAGGTACAGCAGCAAATCATCCGCATACAAGGAGATCAGGTGTCGCTCCCCTCCCACCTCAAAGCCTATAGTATTATATTGTTGTCTGAGGTATATAGCCAAAGGTTCTAAAGCTAATATGTATAACATTGGGGACCATGGGCACCCTTGTCTGGTACCTCTACCTAGTTGCCATCTCTCGGAAATCACGGCTCCTGTTTTGACTCTGGCCAGCGGTTCACTAGATAGCATCTTTGCCCATTTTATGTATCCAGGCCCCATCCCATAACCCGCCAGGGCTGCCAGCAGCCATGGCCATTTGACAGAATCGAAGGCCTTCACCGCGTCTAGGGACACTATTGCCATTTCACCCTCATTCTTGTTCGCCCATTCGACAACACAATGGAGTCACCTGTGATTATGAGTTATGTTCCTATTCGGAACATAGCCTGTCTGATCGGGGTGTATTAGTTTGCCAATGACTCTTCGCAGTCTGCTTGCCAAGACAGCTGTCAGTATCTTGCGGTCCTGATTCAGCATTTATAGTGGTCTGTAGGAGCCACAGCTATATCCAGGCATGTTGGGCTTAGGAAGCGGTATTATGATTGCTTCTCTAAGCGACTCAGGCAGCCGTCCCATCTCAAACGCTTCGTTTAGCATATCTAACATCGGGGGGAGCACTTCTGCTTTATACACTTTATAAAACTCACTTGGAAACCCGTCCGCCCCTGGGGTCTTACTAGTAGGTAGCTGTCTCACCACTTCTTCTAATTCCTCTAAGGTAATCGGTGCATCCAGCTCCTCTCTTTCTTCGGCACTTATTGTGGGCAGACCTATGTCTCCCAATGTTTCTTTTATTTCCTCATAACTGCTTCTCTCCACATCCCCGTATAGTTCCCTGTAGTAGTTTGCAAACTCCTGCTTAACTCCTTCCTGGGTGTCAGCTACACTGCCATCTTCTCTTGTTATTGTCCTAATGGTGGGTCTAGGGGTTTTGCTCTTCTATAACCATGCCAAAAGCCTTCCTGTTTTATCTCCTCCCGCGTGCTGTCTCTCTATATATTTCTTATAATTAAGGTTACGCAGCCTATCCCATTGCTCCACACATATCTGTTGCAATTTAAGTATCAGCTCCATGTCTATTCCAGTGTCATCATTCCCTCTCTGTGCTTTTTCCAGCTCTCTTTCTGCTTCATGTAGATCGGTCAGGATTCCTCCTTGCAGGCTTTTAGATTTTGCTATGGCTAAGCCCCGCAACACCACCTTAAAAGCTTCCCATAGCGTGCTCGCTGAGTCCACACTACCCGTATTAACCTCGAAGTAGTTTATGATCTCCTCCCTTATATCTTCTCTAAAAAGGGGATCATTAAGCGCCTCTGCCCAGAGCCGCCATGTTGGGATCCTCGCTCTTGGGGGGCGGTATTGCCAGCCAACAACTAGAGGCGAGTGGTCTGACAAGACCCTCGCTTTATATTCTGCCTGCACCGTTTCCATCATTATTTCCGACGTGGCAAAGACATAGTCCAGCCTCGTATGCAACTGTTGTGGAGCAGAATAGTGCAAGTACTGTCTTTCCTGGGGGGGGGTTCATTCTCCACACATCCGCCAGACCAAAGTCGTCTAGCAGTGTCTGCAGCGCTCTTGCCGCCGGGGCAGGTCTATCCAATTTTCGATCTGATCTGTCTACCCTAGGGTTTAGTACACAGTTAAAATCCCCTCCCCAGATCACCACACTTCCCATACACATGCTAAGATTAGTACTCAAGGTTCTGAAATATGTTGACGTATTCTGATTGGGTGCGTATGTATTCACTATAACTATCTCCCTATTCTCCACCAATCCCCTCAGTATGACCATTCTCCCATCCGCTTCCGCAGTTTCCTGCAACAAGTGAAAGGGGACATGCGGTGCCACCCAGATGAGCACTCCTCTAGCATAGGCAGAATATGTCGAGCCCGCCACAACCCCTTTCCATTTTTTCATTACCGTTCCCAGCTTTTCCCTTGTCAGATGAGTTTCTTATAGCAGCGCAAATCTATCTTTTGTCTGCGCGGGTATGACATAACCTTGTTTCTTTTTAAATAGCTGTTGAGGCCCCTGACATTCCATGTGATTATCTTAAGGTCCCCCATGGCTTGTTATAGTTCCCATCCCCCCCATCAGTGCAGTCCAGTTCTCGTTTCTGTTCCTGTCTATATAGGCTTGTTCCCCGGTTCAAACTTCCCCTATCTACAAACACCTCAAACACCCCTCCCTCCCTCCCACCACCCTTCCCTTCCCCAACTTACCCAATTCCCGGTTCTCTACCCCCCACACCCCTCCCATCTCCAACATCACCCCCCTCAACTGTTGCCCAGCTCCATCCCTGGATCTCAGGCACCCCCGCATCTAGCTCTTTCTGACTCCCGTCTGTACTCGAAGCTCCGCAGGGTGAGCTCGCCATAGTGGCTAACCTGCTACAACTACTACTATTACTCGGGGGGGTAGGGTGCTTGCGTCCTGCCGCTCCTATTTGCTATAGCTCAAATGCACCTTGCTGTACATTTTGCACATATATATGTGCTACTATATTCAAGTCTTTTGAGTTCGACACAGTCAATGGTGTCCCCGCTAAATATCAACTTTGCCCGGTCGCACCCCTTACTCATAATCACTATCATTATTCTGCTGTGGTACCCGCTTTACGCCACATCAATATACATGCAATGTCCCCATCACTTATCGTGTTCCTCTCGAGCTTGCTCCGCATCTCGTTCCGGACAACCCTGAAGGTCTAGCCATGTCGTTGCTTCTTCGGGGGTGTAAAAAAAAACATCATGCTTTTGTGCAGCACTTTCAATTTTGCGGGGTACAGAAGCATGTTTTTTATTCCCGCCATGCGTAACCTCCTTTTGATTGCCACATAACTGTACCGCTGCCTCTGGACCAAAATTGTATAGTCCGGATACGCTGTGATGGTGCATGAAGCCCTTTCAAACGTTCCTCCTTTGCGAAAGTACTCAAATATCCTCTCGCGATCCTTGTAGTTCAATATTTTAGCGATTATTGCCCAGGGGGGGGGCCCGGCTTCAGCTTCCTCATAAGGGCTCTATGTGCACACTCCACTGCAAATCCTTGCGAAAGTTTTTCGGCCCCTATTTCTTGTAAGAGTAGGTTCTCAACATAGTCTGTAGGGTCTTGGCCTTCCTCCTCCTCTGGCAGGCCGACCACGCGGATGTTGTTCCTCCTTGCTCTCCCTTCCGATTCTCCAGGTTAGCTACCTGTTGCTTTAGTACGTGAACCTCCTTTGCATTGTTGGCGCTAGTATCTGAGTTGGTTTTCACCGCACTCTCCAGGCTGCTTGTTCTCTCTGCCAACGCCCTAACATGTTGTCGTAGCAGGGCGACGTCAATGCCTACTGCGTCTATCTTGGCCTCCAGGGAAGTGCGCAGGTTTGCCATCGCTGTCCCCCATGAGTCTCTCAGCTCCGTGATAGCAGCTAAAATCTGATGATTTTCCGTCGCTGCGGTGCTCACTGCCGGTGCTGTCGCGCTCTTAGGCGCTGTGGTCGCTGGAGATAGTTGCGTCTTGGCGAATGCTTCCATTGTGGATTGTTTGTTCTTGTTCTTGCTAATGGCCCCTCACCCAGTCATCTTGCGGCCTCAGTTTGTGTCTGAGGTTGCTTGGTCTCAGATGTGTCGATCTTGCTCCTCTGATTTGATGCAGCCCCAGTGTAACATTTCAGGTCTGGGTCAATTGTTCAGAAAAACCTCTATTTAAGCTTTTGTTTGCTGGGCTAGTTCTCGAGTGGGTTGTGTCCTCCCACGTTTTAGCCTGTTTTATTGCATCACGGGAAGCACTCTTTCTTTCTGTATTGTTCACCTGGCTTTTTGGGCTCTGCGCACGCTGTGCACAGCTACCTGTATCCTGTCTTGTTTACTTCCTTATTTACTGGAATCCACCCCACATGCCGTGCCTTTCTGTGGTGGCTTCTATTTTGTGACTCTTTGACCTCCCCAGGGTCATATGTTGGTCTACAACCACCAGGCGTGCCCCCAGTTCCCAATGCTGTGCACTCTTTTATCCTTAAGAGTGCAAGACCACCATCGTGAATGCCAGCCCAGCAGTATCAAAATATCCTCCAGTGACCGTTATTGCTAAATGCGCAATTACACGTTCCGGCTGCCGAAATTGTTAATGAGCAGCCGCTTACTGCATCAGCTGCCCCTTCTGCTTAAGCACAATGCTCTGCTTCCAGCTAGGTGCACAAAAGCTGTCATTGTTGCCTCACAAGTCCACAACAATGTTTCAAGAAGTTCGGGCGCGCAACGCTCACTGTTCTCACAACAAAAGGCTTCAGGCGGCCGCTCCAGCTGATCTTTGTTCTGCGGCGCCGGCTACATCTGCCTCGCGCAGCACGCACCCCCCGATGAAACACTCGGGGGCCTTGTTTGCGCTTCGGTATTAAATAATATCACCGCTCCCGGGCCTGCCGCACCCTGCTGCTCACCGCGATCGGGTGTTATATCAGACGGTTGCTTTGCCGGGTGCCCCGTTCGAAGCGAGCTCCTCAGTCACTGTGCGCCGGCCCTCGCTCGAGCTGCCAAAGCCATTTGATCTTCCTCTCCAAGGCTTATCACACAATGTAGCACATCGCAGAATGTCCTTTCAAGGATCAGATGATCTGCCGGGCACCACCTCAGATGCTGGCTTTACGAGCGCTGTTGTCAGTGGCTGCTCGCGCAACTGTATCTTTTTGAGCCTTCTATACCAGGCTCACCTCACACTGCAGCACGTTGCGTGTTGTTAGTTCACGGATTAAATGTTCCGCTCAGCTCCCCATCTGAAGCGAGCCCTTCGTTCACTGCTGACAGCCTGGCTCAGTGATTCCGGCGGTCTGGGGACCCGATTCCTTTGCTAGCTGCCATTTTGTGGGACTACGTGTTCCCCACGGCAAACACAGAAGAGCTCATATCTTGGCCATTCTTGCCACAAAGTACTATTCCTTTGCTACTATGACAGGCAACACGTTCCAACACCTCCGCTCATGTTTCCAGGAACTTTCCAGTCCGTATAAGTGCTTCAATACAGATCGTCGTTGGATCAGTAGGAGCAGCCACTCCGGAGCACGTCCTACTCCATTGCTGGCTGGCCACACCCCCCCCCTCCTCTGACAATAAAGTTAACAAGCATGGAAAGGACAAAGATCCATCCCGCTCCTCTTCTAAGTCAGGTCCCGAAAAGCATGAAGGGAAACCACATAACTTTAGTTTAGCCGTTCACCCAGAAAAGAAGAGCAGCAGTCACCCGGATACCTGCGTTCTCACAACCCAAAGTTTGTTTTGTGTGTAAGGCGCTTGGCCATAGGAAAGGGGATCCTGCTTGAAAGGGCTTACCCAAGCAAGCCATAGTGAATGCTGGACTCATGGAGGAGAGCAGCATTAGTGTGGCCTCCTATAGGATGACTTCCCACTAGGCCAAGGAGTGGCAGAATGTGGACTGGTTGCACTGAGTGGGAACGGTACTGGATGTCCAGTAGAGCTTCCAGACCCCAACAATACTCAACTGTTCTTAGAACACGTGTCTATCAATGGACACAAAACTCCTGTGGTCAGAGGCACAACGGCTGGCATCAATGCTGTCACATGGCAGTGGGTACAGCCAGGACAGTATGTTGCTGGACCTTACTGTAGAGTCAATGAGTTTGAGGGACAGAGTAAGTGCTTCTTGGCGATAGAAGAGTTCAGTTGGTGGGGTGTAACTACCCAGCGCCGTATAGCAGTGAAAGCTTCATTCCATGTCCCATTTCTGTTGGGTAATGATCTTTCTGACCATGAGATAGCTGCTGCAGTCACCAGATCGAAGGCCAAAGAGTACGCCAGATTGAAAGCTCTTGGAGCCCTAGGGCCTGGAGTGCTTCTAGGGGGCTTGTGTGAGGGACCGGCATGGCCGGTAGCCCCTCATCCAGTTCCACAGACTGCTGGGTCGCCTACTCCTGTGGGAGAGGGGCCAGTAGCCACTGAGAACCCTACTTCGGTAACAGGGGACTCAGTGACTTCAGCGTTGACTGGCACAGCACAGGAACCTGAGATGGAGGAACAGATAGTTTCAGACCTGAAGAGCCTGCTCAAGCTGGATGAGTTTACCTCAGCTGGGGGCCCAGATTCACTTTTTTAAAGGCCAGAAAGAGTGTTTCACTCTGGTGGTCCTGTGTAAGTAGGCAGAAGGGCAGGCTAAGGTCGAGGTTCCTGGACTGTTGAAAGTATAATGAGAGGATGGACTCATGTGCAGTAAACCAAATGAATCTGAGGGTGTTGGCACCAAATAGATGGTGATTCCCAATGCCACAGAAAGTTCCTTTTGGATTTGTCTCACCAGATTCCTTTAGCAGGTCACTTGGAAGTGGATAAGACATCAGAACGGTTATCTGTGCACTTCTACTGGCTTGATCGTCATTATGGGACAAACACTTGTATAGATGTAAAAGTTTATCCAAAACCATAAATTCACACTTATAACCTATACCCCAAACCTACCATTACACGTTGACAAAAAAATATGCAATCAAAGCATTTATGCATACATTAACAGAATGTCAGAAAACTAGAGAACAAATCCCATTTGTTGTGGGTAGGTAACAGTGAGAAATGTACAAACACACGGACGGCTGAAGAGCTTGGTCAATCCAATTTGTAAATGCACGGTCCTAGTCCTGTACTGCTGACCCTATCTATCTAATAAGCAACCAATTCTATATATGCCAAAACCGCGTGAGTAATGCACAAAAAAAGAATTTATATGAACCAAATGGTCAACATTGGATGTGCATTTGGTTAATAAAAATGGGATTTGTTCTCTTGTTTTCTGACATTCTGTTAATATATGCATACATGCTTTGATTGCATATTTCTTTGCCAACGTGTAATGTTAGGTTGGGGTGTATGTCATAAGTGTGAATTTATGGATTTTGATAAGCTTTTAGATCTATACAAGTTTTTGTTTTATCTGTATAATCAAAAACAGATGTAATCATTTGTTTCATGGTTAATGTTATAGGACCCATGGGCCTACGGAATAAATAATTTAGTTTTTTTAAATATATAAATTTGTTGTGCCGTCTTTTAGACTAATTTGAAGTCTATTAACTGCGGCCAGGTCCCAGTGTGGACTAGGCCTTTGAATCATTAATTTAAGTGATTCATTTAGGGGACACCCTGTATGTGTTAGATGCTTCAATATCATCAGACTGGGCTTTCACGTGCTTTGTGCAGGTTGATTGGATGCCCTTTAGTCGCGAGAAAATGCTCTCTTACAGCGGCAGTGTCATTGAAGGGGGCTCGTGCGACTGGCTCCATAGACAATTTGACAGTTCCAAGGGGGGGTTTAATGGATCAGGGAGCAATTTCTCACATGAGAACATCCTGGTTTGACTGGCAGTTTGGTGATTGCTTGATAGTTCAGTGACTTTATCCACGTGCCTGGTTTCCGACTACCAGGGATGAGGAGAGAAGGAAGCAAGTATGCAAGCTTAGTCTCTGTTTGCTCTGCAGCACTTATTGCTTGTAGCGAGTTACATAGGAGTGAGCCTTTTGCGTACTCGAGTCCCGTGGTGCCCTCGAAGCAGAGGTAAGAGATGCGTATTGGCCCGGCCTGCTGTGTCAATAGCGCGCATGCGCAATCGGCATCTGCTGCGAAGTGTCACCTTACTGTTTCGTCATGGCCCTATGAGAAAGGAGAGATGACCAGTCAAGGCTGGCTCCTCTGGGCCCTTCTCTAGGACGAGAGTCAGAAAGAAGGGTCACCTTTGGAGGCTTTGGGTGCTCTAATGCATGAAAACTAATGTCCTGCAGTGCCCTGTCTCCTCGGTGAGGGCCTTTAATGTATTCCCTCTGCAGTCATGCTCAAGTCCTTGAGGGCACTGGAAGCAGCAGCATTTTGTGAAGGAGTTGCCTTTTTCATCCTTTGTATGTTAAATAAACAAAAAGGGGGAAAGCAAGCAGTCGAAGCCATAGCGAGACCATCCTCCATTACCCGCCGGCTCTTCCATTTTCCCAGCCTCTCATCGGTCCTCTGCTGCCCATCCTGCCATGCAGTGGCCATGTGAGGAGGTAAGGAAAAGCAATCACAACGGGCCGAAAAGGCGGTTTACTAAATTAATCAGAGACTGAGATATGTAGCGATGATATAAACAAGGCAGAACATTGCAGGGCTAGAAGAGAGAAGCTGCATGCCTAATCCTGCCAGCCTCGTCTACCCCATCTGTTCCAAAGCTACTGGGAGAAGAAAGAAACTGCAGGACACCTCATCCCTGCCAGACTGTCTCCCTGCCAGGCATTACGTGGCCTTCAGAAGCCACCATCAGACCATCACACCATCCAAGAGAAGGTACTGCAATCCAGAACTGAGAACATGCTTATGTTGTTTTTTCTTTCCTATTTTTATCATTGGGGCACCCCAAGGTTTTTTTGATGTTTCAATTTTTATGGTTTATCAATAATATTTGTTTTGGTAGTCTAATTATAAGGGATTGTTTTGGCAGGGGCTATCTCAGAAACCTCACTAAGGGCTTCATTATGATTTTGTCAGTAAATTGGCAGTATATCTTCCGATTTACCACCAAACTCATTTACCGTTACCACCACTCAGTCCTGTTGCATTACCCCAAGATTAAAAGTGGTCGTAGGACAGAGTAAGGCACCATTTTTTTAAGTCCGTAGGACTCCATGGGGATTTTTGGCAGAATTGCCCTGAGCAGTACATCCACTGATTTTGGGAGGTAAAGTGAAGGATTCACCTTAAGCATATTGCTGGTGATGAGTCCTCCACTTTACCTCTAAACTCTGAGTTTGGCAGTGCAATAAAGGTGGGAGTAATTCCATTACTGCAAAAAAGTGGTGATAACGGAACCACATTTATTACCGCACCCACAAAATCATAATGAGGCTCTGTGTTTGTAAGTGAAAGCAAGAGTCTAGGGCTGTATTAAAGTACATAGGACAGTGACTGTGTTTCATAGAGCCAGAGTACAAAAGGGATTTAAGAAAAATACATTCCTCCAGAGAAAATGAACTTTGTAAAATAAGAGACTGCATTTTGGGACACTATTGAGACATAATATTTGGGCACACTGTTTTGCATCCTCTTCATTCTCTGTCAAGACCGGAGGCGACCATTATGCTTCAACCTCTTTATTTCTACTCTTAAAGCAGATTTAAATCTTTATGTTTACTTAATACATTTATTTATCAACTTAAAACAGAAAAACACTCTTCAAACTTCATATCCCATGAATCCCAGTGTCTCTGGTAGTCTCATGATCACATCCTGTCCATATGTCCCATACGTTACTCCCTGACCAGGTTCTTTCCTCTTCTTTTCTGCTCTTCCTAAGAGATAAGTTGCATGCATATGTAGTTCCTGCTGTTGTCAGGAATTTTACTGTAACATTATGGGTTTTTTCGGTGTTATATCACAATATGTTTGAACACAAATAGGCAATGCTCTTTGCAGAGCGCAGCGTAGTTTCAGGGTTCATTTGTATGAATGCATGCAGAGCGATTACCTTTTTCCCTCAGGTTCCGCAGCGTAGGGGACAAAGCTCTGCAGTACTATGGTAGAGTCGCAGGTGGACCCTTGAGTAACTTACTTGCTTTTGGGCACCCGGCTGCCTTCCGAACAGCGTTTTCCCTCCTTTCCAACGCTCTGCAACTGAGCAGAGCCCTCTTTTCGGCTTCCTTTCGACCGGGAGAGCTTGCAAACGGACCCAGAACTATGTTTCTGGCTGAGCGAGCCACCCATAGAGCAGCCAGTCACATTAATAACGTATTGCAAGAATAGCAAGAGTATTTACACAGACAGCAGCAGGAAAATAGTATCACTGCATATATCTGGGACTCACACAACAGAGCTGGTTTACAGTCAGCAAGAAGATTGTGCACAATGAGTTTCCATATTCCCCCACCTTCCTGAGGACGTTCCATTCAGCCTGCACTGTTCAGGCACCCAGGCATCAGTGAGAAATAGTGCAGGATGGAATAAGATGACGGGAGTGTGGAGAGACCAAGCCAGGACTTTTCAGAAGACAAATCAGAGCTTACACTCAGTTTTAAGAGATTTTTAGGGGATTCCCTCATTAATGCAGTATCGCAAGGGGTGCACCTACTCCAGGATAGTCCGGATGCCCTGGATGGCCGGAAGAAGCAAAGTACCAAAGTGGTCAAAAGCACGTTCTCAGAACACCCTAGCACTAGGGCAGTTGAGAAGGGGAGAGAACAGACCCATAAGTGAAAACACCCTACGACTCCCCTGGGTCATATCAAGGAGGGTAACAGAAAGCCTCCTGGGACGGTTAACGCATTTGGGAAGCTGAAAGATTCTTTCATGTTGCAGTCAATTCTGCTGAGCCTCCCTCCCCCTCCCCCAGGGGTGCCAAATATAGGGGATGGCGACTCCTTGTCAGAGTCCATAGTTTCTGACTATGTGAGCTCCCAAAAATCCAAGAGTGAGAAGAGGAAGCAAAGAAAAACATTTAGAGGAGCCCAGGGAAGAATGCACAGACATGTTTGACCCAGAGTCGATAGTGCATCTGAGGTCGAAAGACTGGCTGCCGTCAACCAGAGTAGCGACTTACAGGATGCAAAGGCTACGCAAGCCGATGGAGAAAGAGGTCCGATTATGGATGCGGTCAGAAGGCCCCAGACCGGATCTACCTGGAAAAATGATGCAAATGCTGGAATTAGATCTGAAGAGGATCACATTCATATCGAAAGCTTCCAGAGATCTTAGAAAAGGCATGGACCGCGCCTGGACAGGGTGCCAGGAGAAGGTGCTGGATATGGTGGTTCTTCCCATAGCCAAGATCATGGACATAGCCGAGAGAGCGAAAGATACCGGAGACCCGGTAGACTCAGACACCCTAGCCAATTGGGCGCAACGAGTAGTGTGCCTCCCAGGGAATGCAAATTGTGCCCTTTCGCTCGAAAAGGAGAAGAGGACTGCTACTAAAGATAGTCTCGAAGCTAGGAGATTTAGCGTCCTATGGAGCCGGTGAAGCTGCGCAAGTTCTTCTATTTGGCAACACTTTCACAAAAGAGATGAAGTGTTTTGTGGGTACATATACAGCCCTTGAGAAAGCCCAAACATCCATCAAAAAGATTTTCCTTTCAAGAGTTTTTGCCAGGATCGGTCGCAGTAGAGGTTGTGCGCCTGGTCATTCCCAGTCACAGAGGAGGCCTCAGAACCCAAGAGCCCACTATTGGGAGTCCCGGCAGCAGGGTGCGTTCTTCCCCACATAAGGGTATGGGAACAGAGGATGCAGAGGTCTAGGTTTTTCCCCGACATCCAGGTGCACAAGCAGGTGAGAGAATCTACCTACCCCCAAGTGGGGGGCAGGACTCTGCTACACTTAAGAAATTGACAAATGCTTTCAGGCGACCTTTGGCTGCTTCAGACAGTGTCAGGTTTTCAGTTGGAGTTGGTAGGTCTGCCAGTGCAGCAAACCGGGCCAAGGCTGTTCGCACAGACGTGCAAAGAATGCGATCTTCTAGAGAGAGAGTTGTCGCGGCTAGCGAGCAAAGGCGCTATAGAGCGTAGCGACAGAGCATCCACTGACTTTTTCAGCAATATGTTCCTATTGCACAGGAAAGAGAAAGGGCAACCAGTGATCAACCTGAAGGAGCTCAACAGTTGGCTGGTCTACAGACACTTCAAAATGGAGGGGGTACACCTCCTCCGAGATATTGTCCAAAAAAAGGAGACTGACGGGTTGGATTTGAAAGATGCCTACCTGATGATCCCGATAGCCAGTGAACACCGCAGATACCTCTGTTTCCTAGGGGACAGTCAGATATGGCAGTTCACAATCCTCCCGTTCGGTCTAGTATCAGTGCCCTCAGCCTTCACAAAGGCCATGCGATCGATGCTGCAGCTATGCGCAAGAGAGGTATCCACATGACCGTGTATTTGGACGATATCCTCATGCTAGCGGACGACAAGTGGGTGCTTATCAGTCAACTGCAGTGGGTGTCCCAGTTTCTGTCTTCGCTGGGTTTCCTGATAAATTGGGAGAAGTCAGAGCTGATCCCCAGACAATGCCTAGAATTTCTGGGGTTTGTAGTTGATGCAACGAAAGCGACTCTGGAGCTTCCAGTCCCCAAGATGAGAGCAATAAAGAAAGAATTAAAAGCAGCGTTAGCGAGGTCCATGATATTCCTTCGAATCCTAGCGAGAATTGACAGCCTACTGGCGGCTTCCATACAGGCCATCTTTCCAGGCCCTCTACATTACAGGGCCCTGCAGAGGCTAAAGATTCAGCACCTGCAGAGGGGTCTAGGGTACCATCAACTGATACTCCTGTCTCGAGAAGGGAGGTTGGAGCTCAAGTGGTGGCTTCAGAACATGGAAGCCCGGAACGGATGGCCATCTTCGGAGATGTCCCAGAGCTCGCCACTGAGTCGGACGCCAGCAGAGCAGGCTGGGGAGCAAGATGCAGCCATCTGGAGATGGGTGGCAGATGGTCACAGAAGGCGGTGTCACTCCATATAAATAGCTTAGAATTGCACGCAGGCTCTTTCGCAATCAAGTCCTTGACAAAGGACAAAACAG
Source organism: Ambystoma mexicanum (assembly GCF_040938575.1). NCBI lineage: Eukaryota > Metazoa > Chordata > Amphibia > Caudata > Ambystomatidae > Ambystoma > Ambystoma mexicanum. The sequence goes on from NC_090925.1 coordinate 715,077,979, forward strand.
ATTAACAACATTTTGGCAGTTCGATACAGCAATCACCTAGGGGGCACTCGATTCTGGATGATGGTGGAGTTGACCAAAGGTTTTTGCAATTACTGCCTCGATCAGAAGATCTTAGTGACTGCGGAATACCTCCTAGCGTGCAGAACATAGTAGCATATCGGAACTCGTGCTACTGGCACGACTCCAGCAACTGTATGCTTCACAAGGAGGTGTTCGTGCAGATTGCAGCCCTCCAGGCCCCCCTGGGCACTGACCTGTTCTCATTCAAATTGAACAAAAAGTTATTCACGTTTTTCAGTTGGAGGCTGGACACGAAGGCACAGGGGGCGGACGCATTTCTTCAAGTATGGGCAAACACAGTGCACTATGCCTTTCCGCCCTTCATGATGCTAGTGACGGTACTATCAAAGGTCAGGAGAGAGAAAGCAAAAGTGGTCATTGTAGCCCCGAACTGGAAGTCGCAAGCATGGTTTCCAGTTCTGATGGAACATTCAGATTTCCTGCTAGTGCTTCCTCCCAAGGCGGATCTCCTGTCGGACTCATCAGGGAATGGTCATCCTCTGATGAAGAAGGGTCAGCTACCACTACTAGTGTGCAGGGTATCAGGAGCAGATGGAGCTTTCCTGGCATTTTTGGATCAGTTGCTGATCTCATCAAATAATCCTGGGCCCCTCTACGCTTAATAATTATGAGGCGGCTTGGAGAAGATGGTGGCTCTGGTACAGCCAGTGCTGCCTTCATCCTGTTTGAGCCCCTTTAGTGCACATGCTCAGTTTTCTGGCTTCCCTAGCCAGTGAGGGAAAAGCATTCTGGACATAGGGGGCTACAGGTCAGTGATCTTAGCAGGGCACGACCCATTGGACGGAGCACCGCTGTATGAGCACGCAGCAGTGGTGAGGTTAATACGGGGTGCAAGTAAGTATGCACAACTATGGGACGTCAACGCTTTTTTACGGCTGTTTATATGCTGGCCACGTAACAAGTATCTGTCAGACCACCAGCTTTCGGGAAAGTTAGCAATGCTATTATGTCTAGTATCCTGTAGGAGATTATCAGACCTAGAAGCACTTGAGTTGGACAGGAAGTAATTTGGTCCCGAGGGAGTGACCGTTTCCATCGCAAAAAGGACTAAAGGCCACTCAACTGTTATCTCGTACCCCTATTTTTTAGAACAGCCGAAGTTGTGTGTGGCTAAGTGCATCAAGGAATATGAAGCAAGGACCGATGAAGTGAGACCGGCAGGGGTGTCACAATTACTGATAATACGCAGGAAGCCGTTTAAGGTGGTGGCGGTGGCAACTATAGTGCGATGAGTGCTAGAGGTCATGTACCTGGCAGGCATATATGTGTCGCAATTCAGAGCGCATTCAGTTTGAGGCACCATGGAGTCCAAAGCTTTCGGAGCCGGAACCAGTCTTCAGGACACCCTGAAAGCAGCCGATTGGTCCAGCAACATCACCTTTAAGACCTTTTACTTGAAGCCGAAAGCGAGTGTGGCAGCTGCAGTAGTGGATAGCTTTGAACAATCATAATGCTCGCCTCTGTTCTTGACATAGAATGAAGATTACCCCTGCTGTGGTGCGGGTAGTGTTCTGTTAAAGACACAGAGGCGAGTATTATCCCACCCAATGACGCACAGCGTAGATGGCTACAGCCAATGTATTGCTTGTTGATTATATATGCTGTGTTGTGTCATATTGCCCTTCCTGATGCGTGTCTTCTCTGGCAAGGGATGACCAGAAAACTGGCTGAGGATTGGAGGACACCAACGGCGATGTGTCACAGACACAAGAGACGGCGTGGATCAAGAGGGTCCCTCTACCAGATGACGTCTGCTCAGACACTGCACAGAGCGGCATGTTAGGTTGTCCAGTTGGAGTGTTTTTGGCATGGATATCGGATGTCAGTTTGAAGGCATCAAAGAAGAGGAAAGCATCTGGTCAGGGAGTGACCTATGGGACACAGGGACAGGGTATGGTCATGAGACTACCAGAGACACTGGGATTCATGGGATATGAAGTTTGAGGAGTGTTATTCTGTTTTAAATTGAAATTAAAAACAATTATTAAGGAAACATGAAGATTCAAATCTGCTGGAAGAGTAGAAATACAGATGTTGAAGCATAATGCTCACTGCTGTGTCTTTAATAGTATCAAGACTCCCTGCACTACAGCAGGGGCAATCTTCATAGTTGTATATCTGTATCTGCAAACCTGAGAAGGACTGTGATCTCTGTTAAGAAATGAATTCCCATTTAATTCCATCAAGCTGGATATTGCCTATCTATTAGTTAAGAATTGATTTCTATCTAAAGCTTGCTGCTATTCATTCCACAGTAACCCACAGCCATGGTATTTATTTATGTATTTATTTATTTATTTCATTGATCTATGCTACACAGAGGCTCACCCTGAGAGGGCTGCTTAAAGCACTGTTGTGTGGAGCAGTTTTTTGTTCTCTTGACTATAATTGTATTAATCTGTTTGCTAAATCTTTCCTTTACAGTGGGGGAACCTGGGAGCATGATCTTGATCTTCGATTCCGGTGGAGGCTCTAGAACCATACAGATACAGATTCCTTAAGGCCCAGCCTGCGGACACAGAAAAAAGCTCAGTACCCATATTCATTTGCATCCCATCTCCTGTTATCGTACCTACAGGTTGCCTTTGTCCCTCGTACACATCAGGGAACACACATCACACAGACTACAACAAACCAAGGGTCATACATGACCTCGCAATATTGCATCATTCTCAGTGTGCTAGCTTCTAGTTGTTGAGTGGCAGATGCTCAGCATATTGGGAGATCCAAAATGGCGGAAGTGAAACATATGGCCGTAGCTCCAGCCATTTCCTGCCTCTTCAAGAACAAATGTGTCCTGGCTGCCAAATCCTTTTCTTTAATCACCCCTGATGTACAGGCACTGAAAGTCTGGTGTTCACTCAGTTCAATGTGAACAGTGAAAATGAGGTGTGCCAGCTAATGGTAGCGCTCGAGCAAGAGAGCCTGAAGTTGGATCTACCTATAGAAATGCCACTAGCTGCTGCATAGTAGTGGAACTAGTAGGTACCTCAGGCCTACTGCAAATTAACGAAAGAAAACAGGGAGGGGTTTAGTTCCACTAGTTAAATGCGCTGCTAGATCTAGAATATAGAACAAACAACAAATATATTACAATCCTAATGAAGTAAATCAACTGGCTGAAACATAGGTAGTTGTCAAGAATTCTTGTATTTAAATTCTTCTGTTAAAGATGCAAGAGTCTGCCGACGCGTGTTTCGACCTTCAACGGTCTTTCTCAAGGCAATACTCCGTATATTACAAGCAACACATAACATAAACCAAAATCATATTATGCAAAACATTTGACAAAAATGCATAAGTTAAAGTGCCCAAGAGTACATTGTATGAGGTCACCATGCATGGGAGGTCAGGGGCACAGATAACAGAGATGGCATCAAACACGTTTGTTGAACCAGAATTAAATCAATATATTACAATGACGCAAGGAACAATGCGAGTGAATGCGAACAGGAACATGTCATCATATGACCACGTGTTAAGTGCCCAAGCGAAGAACAAAAACAAAAACGTTGTTTGATGCCATCTCTGTTATCTGTGCCCCTAACCTCCCATGCATGGTGACCTCATACAATGTACTCTTGGTTTACTTACATTAGGATTGTTATATATTTGTTGTTTGTTCTATATTCTAGATCTAGCAGCGCATTTAACTAGTGGAACTAAACCCCTCCCTGTTTTCTATCACTCAGTTCAAGCATTACAAATCCTCTTCATACCTTGATGCGGTGTGAATGTGTCACTCATTGTGACAAAGCACCACTATAGGTTAGGTAGAAGCCCAGAGATTACATTTCTGAGAGAGTCTGGCTGTTTTCTCAGCATTTACCTTTGTCTCAGCAGCAACTGGAGAACAGCATGTTTATCACATTTATTTGGATTAAAAACTATTATGACCATAACTTTCCTTTTGTACATTCAATGGCATTTCTGTTTGGTAGTATGCTGATTTATACATACAAGCACCAGACACCCAATTTGAATGTTGGCAGTGCCTTTCCATCAGGTATGTCAGAATATTAGAAATACCACAGGGGTTTGTGAGGAGTCAGTAATGCGAGGCAGACAACTACTCTCAAGATTAGATAATTTATTAAAGCAAACATTTGCAAATAAAGCTTTGCTTGTCCTACTCTATCAGGGAATTCACTGCCTCGTCTATAGGTTAAGTGACAAAGTCCTAAATAGGTAAACTGGCCCTCACTTTAAACAGTGCTATGTTATTTCGCCGCAGTATTTTTCATGGCGGGTTTTTTCATCGCCTTTTTTTTTCGAAAAACTCGTTTTTTGTTTTGTTTTTTTATCCCCCCAAGCCCACCCTTTTTTTTTATTCCCTTACACCCACAACCATATATTTAATTTTTTAACCCCCACCAAAAAAAAAAAATATTTTTTTTTCAAAAATAAAAATGGCAATGAAAAAACCTGCGATGAAAGATACCGCGGTGAAATGCGTGTATACCACTTTAAACAACAAAACATTCAAAGAATAATAATAAAGCAACATAAGATAACAAACACGAATTGAACAGTATCTGGATGACCTTCACCTGTCCTGGGGAAATCTGTTCCCTTATCCAGGGTTTTAAAGTCAACTTCAAAATGTTCAAAGGAGATGAAAAGTCTTGAACCAGTTCTTGTCAGTTCCAAGTCAAAATAAAAGTTCATCTAAAGAAATCCATGGGTAACAATTCTCCGGTTTTGGTTGAAATGATACCCTTCCAATTCCAGCCAAGAAAATTGCACCAATTGTAATCCTGGATATCTTCTCTTCAATATTGGTTGCCACAGTTCAAAGAATATAATTTCTTCATCTACAACTTTACAATTATTTATGACGTCTGCTGTACATTCGGTCAGGCTGGGTCTCTTTGAGTTGCTGCTTCCCTCTTAACAACCACCCTTCTACTGTTGTTACTATGAGAACAGTCACCTTTGTCTCACAGTATGCCACAACTCCAAACCACTTCATTGTGACATCCACTAGCAGTTTTATACACCACCACAGTTCAGGTATTTATGCTTCAATTTTATATTTCAGTATTATTAGGCATGTCATGACAAGACACTTCCACCTCTAAAGGTAGGCAAGGCACTCTTCCCTTCAGTGACGTCCAAAAAGGGGGCAGCCTTTCTGCCTCTTCTGTCTGTCTGACTGCCGCAATGGGTAACCTACCTCTGCCCAGAACACTGACTTCCTCTCAGGTTCAACAGACTTCAGCATTACAGGTTATATTCCCAATGTTCTTTCCAAGCTCCCAGTTCCCCTTCCCCAGACTTGTTCACACCTATTCTGTGCCAGTAATTACAGAGAAGCCGTCGTGCCACTCTTCCAGCTTTAGGTAACAATGCCAAACTTAGACTTAAGGCCACTGGACTGTTGGCACCTTCACATTTTATGTGGAGGGGTTTAAACAGTACTTGCTTCACTGGAAAAAGGGGTTGCCTCTTGGCTTGGGTATTACTTGTTATTTTCTTCCATATAGCCACTTCATAAAATAAAGAATGTCAATTCAGGATGTTACAAGGTTCAGACCCTCATTACAAGTGTGGCAGTGTTTTGCCGGTGATTCCGTGAAGCCTGTGGCACCATTTCCAGCAAATGTAACCACGTAATCACCGGCACATCACAACCTTGTGGGAGCACGCATTCCGGCATGCTGGTAACATCATCATCAGCTAACGTTGGCGGCACCGCCAGCATTAATGCAGGTGGCACCATTACCGGCATGTCACTCACGGAAACAATGGCAATGGAAACACTGTGACCGGAAACAACATCATCGCTGGAACTGGAAGTTTTCTGGTGGGTATTTTGGAAAACACAATCCACTTAAAATCACCTGGTTCCTGTTGCCATCCAGTAGACACTGGCATCTCAACAGCAGGCAGGTCATCTGAGGTCCCTGAAAGGCGGCAGCGGAAGCCACGCTTTTCCGAGCAGGAACTAACCATTCGGACAGACAACATTGTGCAACATGCTGGTGAGCCACAGACCATCGGCGCAGTACACAACTGCGAGAAAATGGCATCTGACAGAAGCTGGCACAGAAGGTGTCAGCCACGGGACCTGTACCTTACACAGAACGCGACTGTCATAAGCGGCGGGATGACCTCCACCTGAGGGTTCGCAACCTGCTGTTGGCCCACCAGAAGGAATGCCTGGCCACTGGTGGTGGGACGGCCTCACAAATAAAACTTATGCCGTGGGAGGAGAAGTGCAGCATTGTGCTGCACCTCGAAGGGATTGAGGGAGTTGGAGCGGCAGAAGCCGGTCCTGGGACACTTGGAGAGGGTGATGAGTACAAGGTGCCACACCAAAACAACAGCCGTTATGCAAATGGAGCGCACGCCACACAGAGACATGTCCAACCGCATGACACCAAACCACATCCAACCCACACAGTGGCCAATGAACCATGGCCATTGGCCAGGGGTTTCCAAACATTGTCCCCCCAAACATCCAAACACACATATCCCCACATGACTACTGGTCATGTGCACAGAGTGACGACATGAGAAGCAACACATACACAAGGCACACACCCTCCAAGGTGGCGTGCATGCACCACGAGCAATGTGCCCCTGGGACACACTGACATGTATGCACGCATCAAAGCTATTCTGAAGGACCTGGCCCTGGCATGGTTGACCGCCCACCTGTCAAACCAACACCCCCAAGTCCAATTGTGCCCTTCCCTCACCTTCACCTCACTCTTCACATGCGGCGTCCCTCAGGGCACCAGTCTATCACCATGGCTCCTCAACACCTACCTTGCCCCTCTGACCCACTTGATCACCACCTTTTTACCTCACTCCCGGTGTCATGCTGATGAAACACAGCTCACTTTTAAGCTTCCATCCTCTAACTCCTCTGCATCCTCTCTCATGCATGACTGTCTGACTGCTAATCATGCATTGTGCTCTGCTTACAAACTCTGCCTTAATGCCAGCGAGACAGAGAAGCCTCTCTTTGTGACGCCTTCACCCTGTTTCCCACCCACTCTCTGGCCACCTTCCATGGGCCCCTTCCCCTCACCCTCCCGAGAGGCTACAAACCTTGGTGACACCTTTGACTCATCCCTATCCTGCCTTCACACATCACAGACCTTGCCAAGAAGTACAATTTACAGAACCACGACCTCAGAGGCACCCTCCCTTTCCTCACCTACCCCCAGAAGCCCAATGTCTCCAGAGCTCTCTCTGGTTCTCACTCGGCTTGACAACTGCACCAGCCTCTTCCTCAATCTACCTCTTACCTCCCTTGCCCCCTCAAACTAATCCAAAATAGGGCCACGTAAATCAACCTAGCCCTCAAGCCCTGGGACCACTTCCCTCCAACCCTGAAATCACTTCACTGGCTCCCGATGACCACAAGGATCAAATCCAAGATCCTTTGCCTCATACACAAGGCTGTCTGTGGCCTGGTCCCCCATGAATATCACTGAGGCCAGCCCATCCCCAACCAGTCTCCCCCAGCATCCCTTACAAGCACTTGACCTCGGCCACCCTTCCCTGGACTAGCCTGAATCTGGTCCACCCCATCCTTCGCACTGTACTCCCCTCCCCTTTTTACCCCTTGCACCTGCCCCTGTGGCTCCCATCAGCACTTGCCCAGCCCCTTGTGCCCCGCACCCGCTGCAACACTCCCCCTCACATCCCAGCCCCCATACTGCTCCATCCCCTGCATGTCATTGTTCCCTGCACTTGCATGGCAACAATGACACAAGGATCAGTAAGACTGTTGATCCTAATTTATCCACCTTTGTCCACCAACAGTCATCTGGTGGCGCCTGGGAAAACAATGTATGAACTGTAAACTCCATGCAGAGGCATCATGTCACACGCTGTTTGAACTGCATGTTGCAAGGCCATAGGATTTCACAGAAGTGACTAACGGCATGCCCTTCTCATCCCCACAGGCACCTCATCTGACAGCGATCAAGGTGGACCAAGCACCTCACAGACACCCACACAGAGGAGGAGAGCCATGCCACACTAAACCACTGCCAAGGCCACACCAGCACCGGCCACGCAAAACACAGGCCCAGTGAGCATGCCGCCTGCCCCTGCAGCAACACCAAGTGTGCCAATGGAGGCACAGCCAGCAGCCCATGCAACAACACCTGCTGAGCCAACCCAAGGCACAGCCAGCTGGCCCTGACACACAATAGTGTGCACCAATAGGACAGCCATTCCCCCTCCCACCAGCCTCCCTTGTACGTCGGCACCTCAACAGACGACGATTCCGGGCAGGAGGGGGGACATCACTGAGGGGTCACCAGAACACACCCCCTACCAATGTACCTCATTCAGCCCCTCGACCTCCACAGCCCACCTCCACCACCGATCCCTAGCATCCGAGATATGGATGCACGCATACGGCACATCGAGGCATGACATGAGGAGGTGGCTGGACATGTGCACCATCAGCTGGAGGAGACCATGTTGATGCGGGAGGAGACCAGGTTGATGCGGGCGGGCGTGCAGGACACCAGCCGACACTGTGCATTTGCCCTGGGCCACACCTCACACATACCAGTCCTGCTTGCACAGAAGGTCCGGGAGGAAAACGAGGCAATCTCAGCACTAACTGAGTCCCTCACCCTTTCCCTGCAGGCGGCACTAAAGTGCAAGGACATGGCAGGTTCTGACCCCCCCTCAACCATCACTGCACCTTCCAGCTCCCAAGAGAGCAGCCCGCAGCGCTGATCCCTGCGTCTGTTAGGCCCACCACAAAAGTGCAGGTATGCTGTGAAGAGGCCACGGATGTGAGCAAGTTCCAGACTTCAAGTGACACTAATGCTAATTAGGGCGTGTTTTTTGCGCAGTGCGTTTGGGAGGCTTAGTTGGGGAGGGTGTGGCGGGGAGGCTTAGTCGGGGAGGGGGAGGTGGGCCACATGTTTGTTGATGTTTGTTCATTCAAAAATACACATGGTTCTGCATATGAATTCACGTGTGGACATTCAATTTGTCAAGCGGTGTGCTTTATTTTTGCGCCGCGTCACATGCAGTGTGTGCCATGGGTCGTGTGCAGATGCTTTGTGCTCAAAAGTATGAGTTCCTGGTGGGCAGCAGGCCCATCCGTGACATCCCTCTTATGGTGTTGTCTTATGTCTGCAGCTGCATCCGCGTCACTGTCATCATCATCGTCTGCCGGAGGCATATCCATGTCCGGGGGTGGTGGAGTGTTCTGCCGGATGTACATATTGTGCAGCATGGTACTGGCCAGGACTATCTTCCCCACTTTCACTGGCCTGTACATCAGTGCCCCACCGGAGCGGTGAAGGCACCCAAACTGTACCCTGTATGCTGTTTGTTGGTGGCTGTGTGGATCTATCACAGGGTTCATCAGCCATGGTAGTAAGGGGTAGCCGGAATCACCTGCATGGAATGGGACGCAGGGAGGGCCATTTTATTGAGGTGACTGGGCAGTGTATACATTTTGGGATGTGGGTGTGTGACACATGCATCTGGGTCTGTGTTCATGCGGGCTCTCAATCACCTTGCAGCACCCAGTGACAGGAAATGCTGGTCAGGCCATGTGTAGGATCTGACTCCCAAGGATGGGTTGGTGGTGGTCGGTGAGGCATAGTCGGAATATGCTGTGCTTTGCGACATGGCAGTGATGCATTCTGGTTCCTGTAGTGCATTGCATGTGCCTGTCCATCCGTGCCCAGATTGTGATGGGGTGTCCATCTGTTGACTCATGTGGTACATGCCAGTCATGGCCACCCATTCTTCAGTGCAGAATGTGTCCCTGCATTTGCATGGTGCACTGGTGCACATGCAATGTGCTGTATGTGTTGATCCTTTTACTCATCTAATAGCCAGGTCCGCAGTCCACCATGGCGCGCCATGTACCCAGGCAGCATGCTATTCCGTAGGACCATGGAGTCATGGGTTGAACCCAGGAAGCGTGCGCAGCAGTGTGTGATCGCCAGGTCCGCATTGCGGACGACCTGCACATTCAAAGAGTGGTACAGATTTCGGTTTCAATATACCTTCTCTTTGACATGGGCTCTATGTGTGTGCAGTCTACTGCTCCCAATACATTAGGCATGCCTGCGAGGGCATGGAAGCGGACCTTGGTGGCGTTCACCTGTGCCTGTGTCGTTGGTAGGGTTATGTGTTGGGACACATGAAACAGGAGGGCATCCAGGACCTGCACGAGCACAATTGAAAATGCTGACTGGGAGATGCCATGAAGCTCCCCGACTATGTGTTGGAATGTGCCTGTGGCAAGAAAATTCAGCACAAACACCACCTTCAACAGGGGGGTATGCCAGTCTGGATGCCAATTATGCTCTGAATGTTGTCCTGGATGAGGTCCACTATTTCCAGGATGGTCTCCCTGTTCAGGCGGTATAGTGTGTATATCTGCCTGTCAGTCAGGTACCAGGCTGTGGCTCTTGTGCGGGAATAGATGCAAGCCTCCGGGACTCAACTTGCTGCCCATTGTTCCTCTGCATTTCTCTAATCATCCTCCTCCTACCCCTCCACTGCCTGTTGGCCTGTTGCCACTGAAGCAGCTCCTGCTCATAGAGCTACACTCCTGCATGCAGCACCTCCAATTCCATGACTACCACTACGAATGGCAGCATGGTTGTGTTGGAAGGTGTGTGTGGTGTGGGCGTGATCTTCTTTAACAGTCCCTGTTCTCATCGTGTACAGCTGGGTCAATTGGGTGCACCTGTCGCCTGGTCCACCACACCTGGGCCTGGTTACCGCCTGTTCCGCCGTGCTGGTGTTTTGGGCACGGTTTTCCTGGTGGCACCAGCATTTTTGTGCCAGTGTTTCTGGGAAAACCACTGTTATGCTGCCTTCTTTCCATGGTGCTGGAATTTCTGGCAATGAATCTGGAGGGTCCAGCTGCTTCGGTTTCCTGTGCTACCAGCAACTGTAGCACAGTATCCATTGTTACCAGCACCGTTTTTACTGGCATCCTCTCTCATAGTACTGCGTTCCAGAAATAGTGCCAGTAATCGGAATTACCGACACGTTGTTTCCAGACTGCAACACTTGTAATGAGGCCGTTAGTCTCCAATGTAAACCATCATTAGGGACACGTGACCACTCTTTAAGATAGATTTTCAAACAGAAAGACTTGAAAAGGAATTGTATTCTCATTTAATGCTGAAAAGGCAACTTTTAACATCGTTCGGGAGACACAATTGGCCACACGCGACCTTCCTTTGTGCTTGTTTAACTAGTAACACTTGTAAGACAGAATCTCTGTTCTTTTGGAATGGATTAAGACAGTGTTCTTTTTTTAAGTGTTTAACAATGAATAAAATGGTCTTTACTTTCCACGCTAACACTCTGGATTTCAGAACATGTATTATATTTTCATTGTTAACAGTGTACTTGAAAGCAACAAACAAATTCTACTTGCTTTCATCTCTACGTGAGTTACTTTAGAGCTGGTTACAGTTACCAGCAAGGCTTATTAAGTGTTTCTGAGCACCAGGCTTCACTCACCAGCCTCAGGGATACTGCAGTTGCGGATTGCTTCACTCCCCTGACTTCCTCGACCTATGCTACTTCTTTGGGCTCACTTGGACCCCACACCCTTCTCCAACACGGGTGTCTCCAGTCCGGCCTCCTTAAATAGGAGTCTACTTCGCTCCTGAAACCCTCGGCTTGCTGTCTGCTTCTGGCCATGGGTTCCTGCATGATCACAGCTCTGTGATCACAGCAATTTGGCTCACTTGGGGAAAACTTCACTTCTAGCATGTCTTCCTCTGCACAGCCTCTGCAATACAGTTTTTGAGAACACAGGGCCCTCTCGGAACTTGCAGGTGAAATCTGCTGTCTCCACATTCCGGCATCCCTTCCGGCATCCCTTCTGTGCTCCCACTTCCTTGTGAATTGCCAGCCTGGTTCTGCTCCACTACTAACACTGCTTACAAATTGGGTACTTTCCCCTTATTTTTTGTTAACATGGGATCAGTTTTCTATTGGGAAGCTTACAGGTCAGAGGAAACAAAAAGGGTTGGAAAACATTACCCCTCTCTACAATTAGTTTGTCTTTTTGTTTTTCTCAGAGACCATCATTTGGTTGTTAGTCCGAGTTCATTGGAGATTGTGGTGACTAACATGTGATATCCACAGTATTGAAATTACCCAAGTTAGAAGACGATATACAAACCCATGTGCTGTATTAGACAATAGGTCTGTTATGTATTAGGTCCTGTGTTACAATCTGACTGGACTATAAATTCACTGTGTAATAACAAGCATATGTGTCACCCACTACCCACATTGTGTTTCATTTGTGTTTTAGAAACTGTGTTTCATTTGCATAAACATTGTGTATAGACTTCTGCTTGTAATATTTTTGAAACAAGGCTATGTTTTTAAAACATAAATCAAATTAATAAATTGTGTATATCTTTTAGAAAAAATGTGTGTCTCGTGGTGGAGAGAGGTTTCTGGTAAAAATTTTAAAAATAAAAATCCAACCGGTCTAGTGATTGATTGTGATTTATCTAGCTTTTAAGAAGGTTGTCACCAATCACAGACCTCGGGGCATAGAGAGGGGCAATCAGTTTTCCAATCCTTTTTGTTTCCACTACTACTACTGCCAGCCTTCTAACTCCAGCTTCTTCCTTCTCTCCTCTCCTGCTGTAGCCTTTTATGTCCCACAGGTTTGACAGTTGGCTTCAGGTGTGACCTATCAGTCTCAGTTGCCTGACTTCTGAAATGGTTATTAGGCTTAATTGCCTGGCTGCAACATCTACATGCCTCTACAGCCCTCTTCCTCGTCTCTGTCCCACTAGGATTCTGGGACATGTAGTTTATTTCATGAAAGTTACATTTTTCTACTTCTTGATTACTTTTAAGGGCATATTTAATTCCCTTAGTATTTTAACAGAGCGGCTGTGGGTTTTAACTTGTCTAGAGGAAGATGGTTTAAAGAAGACAACATTTCCACAATCCTTTGTAGTGTACCTTACTTTTAGATACCAAAAAGAGTCTTTCTTTGGGTATACTACAATTTATTGTTGCAAACTTAGTGTTCACCACTTTAGGTTTAATAGAAGGTTGAGAGACATTAAAACGACAATAAACCATAACCTCCTTTGGCACAGTGTTAAGAGACGCCATATCAGAGGAAAAATACTGTGTCTCATCACACAGAATCTCCTTATTACCCTGCGCCCTGTCTCCACCCAAGTGATCCTCCCACAATACACCACCCCCAGGGTTGGGATCAGGAAGCGTATGCCTTCCCCTGGCCAACTTGGAGGAGACTTTAGACAGGGTATCAGTGAGGGATCCACAGGTTTCATCACAGATTTAAACATCAGGCTTTATTATTTACAATACAACCTCAATTCTGTCAGACAAGAGTAGTGTTTCTGATTAATATTATTCCTCATTGTGTGGTTTAATGACAGCCACAGGATTACTTGAATTGAAAGGCAATGTAGGCCCAAAATGTTCAGAAATATCTTTTGTGATGGAAAGGCACACTAGCAGAATGAAAAGCCAACCTCAAAATTCGAACACAGCCAAGGTGCCTAGTGAATGCAGAGTGTGGGTTTTTCTGCAGTTGAAACAAGGAGTATGCGAAAAATAAAACCAGGTTGCAGAAAGGAATTGAAGATTCACATTGTGAATGACAAAATGGAACAGAAGCGTTTCACTTTCAGATGGCCCCATTTAAAAAAATGCTGTTAACAAGAAATACAATGATTCAAAGGGGCCTTGCATGTGCATTTCACAGCTGGAAATAAAGACATGGAGAAAAATGGTCCCTTGCTAAAATGAACATATCATTAAGAAGGGCCTTGGACAGTGATAGCAAGATGCAAGTTATTAAAAATAAATAAAAGGCTTCACATTAAAAATAAATGGAACAGATTGAAAAGGCTGTATTTTCTTTCAGATGCAACATGTGGGCCCAGGAAATGTATTACTGTAAGTTTCAATTTCCTGACAAGGAGTCGCTTTGCAGAACAATCATCATCATCTTGCTTTGCATAACAATCATGCAGTGATCAAGAAACTTTATGGGTGCCTGGTCTCTGGGAGAAGCAATACAATGACCATTAGCTGTAGAAGAAGAAAGGCTAATGAGTTTACTCCAGGTTAAAATCAACATTGGAGCAGAAATTATGAAGCAGAGGCCCAGAGCTTGTGGTCTGAGGGGAAATGAAAATGGTGAAATCCAACTTAATATCTGCAGACGTGTTGAAGATTCCCATTAGTTTACATGGACTATCATAATTGTTAAGTTTCTCAGCAACGATAAGTCGCACCAAGGTCATTCAGGTGTCATTTTAAAGCTTATTTCTCATCACAGCCTGAATTTCGGGACACAAGTTATATCCAAAAATGTGGCGGTAGCTTCGCAGAAAATGTCACGAGGCCGAAACTCAGGGAGGTAGTGGATCCTGGAATCATGTAAGTGTCTGTAAAGTTTGGTGACACTACATTTTATTAATTGTGTGTAAATGGTGAAAAAACACAGTTCGCACGTGCAATATCCTGCCGAAATGATAATCGTAATTAGTCCGCTATGATTATGGGGATACAAATATATATATATGCATATGTTGTGATGTTTATTTGTAAATGATAAGGTTTTGTCAGGAAGTGACTTTTTAGGTGAAAAATCTGAAAAGTGTAAATGGTAACTCTGGTGGGTATGTTCATTCTTCCCAGGATTTCAGTTTCAGAACTCGAAGGGCCTATCGGTAGAGAGGGTTTGACCTTTGGAGGAGGAGAGGACCATAAAGGTCCAATGGACAGTCACTGCTAATAAGTTAACACCTCCTGATCTCAATATTTCTGGGGTGGGACTTAGGGATTAAAGAGTGCCTGCACAGGGTGGAGAGGGACGTACTTGCCTAAAAGCCATCTGGTAGACAGCCGCCTAAAAATATCTTCACAGGGAGGGCTGCCAACAAATCTCAATTAACAAAACTGCCCAAACATCATCTGGGTGAAATACTGAAAGAAGGGGGCAAAATGTAACCTGGCTAGACACCTGCCTGAATCATATCACAGAGAATTGTCTCACACTAAATGGGATGGGAAGGACTACAAGTTGCTGCAAAATCAATGTTGCCTCGGAAGACAGCAATTGGGAGATACTGGAGCTGCCTGGGCCATATGATTAAGGAGATCCACATGAGGGATGGATGTTGGTGGCTCTCTTTGTCTGAAGTGCCTGACCACATCTCTGTGCTTCCCCCAAAATAGGAACCCTGCTGACTGTCCTGAGCACCAAAATCAAAGATTTCTAATGTAAGCAGCTTAATCCAAACGAAACCAAGCGTGTGGGAGATCTCCTTGCCTTAATTGTCTTCCCTTCATAGTGGGTGGTGGGCAAACTGAGTAGACCCTTAGCAGATTTTACTGAAGAATAATGTAACTCCCATATAGATTGATGCAGGGGGATGGGATGAATCAGCAATGATTCACCCCACAAACCGGGCCTGGGACCCTTCTCATGTGATATGGGGAGGGTAGATGCTTCTGGATGCCGACCCCGGGCTTGGTATTCTGTGGGAGGCTCACCTGGGGGGGAACAGTTCAGGAACACTGTGAAACCCTTTGTGTAACGTTCACCACAATCCCACACTTCTAATGGCTAGTTGCCAAATCGAAGAAATAAGAAAACCTAATTCTGTTGGTTGGGACAACAAGTCCCATAATCCCCTAAGTACTAAGATGAGGAAAAGGACCCAAGAGCAATGTTGCAGTAGTAGTCAGCTTTTTAAGCATAATGACCAACCCTTGAAGGGAGCAGAGGGGCGTAAAAGGCCCCCTCAGGTACATGTCATTAGATGGAGAGGGAGTGGGAGCTGGAAATGTCACAGCAGTTGCAGCAGCAGAGCAGAAGCACGTTGTTGGCAATCCAAGAAGCAGTTGGTGGAAAGAAGGGATGCCAGGACTTTCACCAAGCAGATTGCAGCTGCCTGGTCTGAGAGAGTCTTTTGTTGTCAGTAGATTTAAACTTCAGAAGCCCAGTTGACTGTGGAACACTACGGGGCAGGCGAGTAATCTTGCATGGTGAATCCTTACTGAAGTTAACCAGGTATGAGAATTATCCTGGTGGAAGTAGTGGTGCTATGAAGTCATCCTGACAAAGATGTAAACTTTGATTCATAAAGCTATAAAGAGAGACTTGAGAAGTGCTACTAAGAGGCTGTGTTTCTTTTACCTTGCCAGAGGTTGTGTTTCCTTGAATCTAACAAGGAATTGCATTTCTTCTATAGCATTTCTAAGTTGCAGAAAAGCATTGTGACCCAGAACATCATTGATGCTATTTGATTAAGTGGACATTTTTATTCCAGGAAAAAGAAGAAACCTTTCTGTTGGTTAAACATTGTTTAAAGGAACATTCTTTTGATAAAGTGATGGAGTTAAGAACTAAGTTGGAACTTCGTTATAAACCCGTATTTCCTTGTTTCTTTATGTTGAACTTTGGAGCTGTACTTAACTGGAAACCTGGGGAGGAGGAGCTCATCCAGGTTATAAAGAAAGAGTGTGAATATATGAGAAATATCCTTATTAATATTTTGTTGTGAATTGCCATATATATTTTATTGTATATTTTATGCTTAAGTGTGAGAGACAGATATCCTTTGTTAGAGTGTTTCTTTAAGTTTTTGATAGGCAGGGAAATCCTCGTCAGGGTAGGGATAGTGAGGCGTTTGATGAAATGTATAATTTTATAAAATGGTATATTTTGACAAATTATCCAAAAGTTGTCCACGTCACATTTCTGAGCCCTCACAGGGTGCTCGGGGGAGTTTGAAACCTTTTCCTCCTTTCCTAGCTGTAATTCAAGTATAGTCATTTAAAGTAACTGGGTACACCTATTTTTCTTGTCAACCCCAGACTTCCCTAAAGAAAAGACGTGTCCTTTTCAAAAAGCTAAATTCCTGTCACCACTCCCCAGACCTGGCCTTTCAACAGAGGGGTGCTGGATATAACTGAAGCCGGGGGTTTTGGTGTTGGGGAGAGAAGTGCTTGCCAAGTGAGACTAAGTCTAATTCTCCATTGAAAAATGCACACTCCCTCCCAAGAGTGAGTAAGTGACCCTAAGAGAGGAAACATGTTGTATTGCTTTGGGGTGAAGAAGGAAGGAGGGTTGTCTCTATCCAACGTATTCTCAAAAATTCTGTGTGATTTCAAAACTGCTAGCATTATCAAGAGTACAGGGAAATCGAACCTTATAATTAAAGTGCAGTTTATGTAATTGCTTTGAAAACCAAAACTGTGCATTTGTTTTAAATGCAGCCCTTATCAAGAAATGCTAACGCTCATGATCTTTCAATCTTCCAGCGTATTATTTAATTTTGACATAGAAGGGTTTTGTGGGACAAGAGAGTGGAACTGTTATTCAGCCCGTGTTCTGTGGACATGAGACAATAGTAAAATTCCAAGAAAAAGTGAGTTTTGTATTGACGCTTTGTTCTGTGTCACAAAGAAGGTGATGTCTGTAATCCTTTGGTTCAAATATTAATTGAACCTATAAACCTGGTTCTTAGCTCAATTTTGTAACAGGGGGAGGCATCTCTGTAGATCAACAGGAATAATAGGTAGGGCTAGATTTAACTATATACATCATTTATTGTGTGGCACCTTGATTGGAGGTGGGTGAAGGAACTCCCCATGTTAAGGGTGATCTGACATTATATTGTTACATCATCTGGCCCTTTTTTGTTTTCTACTGATAGCAGTCAGGGCGTCTATGGACATCTGTTATTAACTAATCTTCCCAATGCAAATGGGCTTTTAAAGGAAGATGTCATAAAAACTGTTGCTGTTTTCCATGAGCACATTTCAATCTCCAAGCAAATTTCGTTCTGGAGGCTGACATGTTTCCTTCTAGTTGCTTATCATTGGCACAACCGAACTATACATGTATGTCCACCACACGGATGCCAGTAATCTAGTTACGCACCAGGGCATTTGTGGAAAGAGTTTTGCTTGGTCAGGTACACTATCCTGTGGAATCCATCTTTACTCAGTTTCTCAAAATGCTTTTCACATTCTGTAGATTACACCTTTAGCTGGCATGTATTCCCAGTTGCTTCATTTTTTTCAGTTATATGTCCATGAGGTTTTCGGTTGTGCCTTCAGCTCTCATTCTGATCAATCTGATTGTCCATGAAATAACCGAATCAGAAATGTCTAAGGGAGTAAAAACCGAAAGTCATTTGAATGAAAATGACTTTTGATTTTCTCTCCCCTTGACATCTCTGGTAACCCCTCCCCTTCACCCCCTTACTTACCTTCTGGTGGCACACTTCATGGTGTGCCGCCGACATCTGCATCCCTCTGCAGCACTGCAGGGCTTTTTTTTTCTTTTTTGTTAAACTTTATTTTGACTGAGCGGGGGACACCCCTGCAACCCATGAAGCCATTGTAAGGAACAAGGGTGAGGGGGACACACCCGCTCCCCTTGTTCGCTAAAATGGTACCGAGTGGTAGATATGTTCGAAATGTTCCGCTGTATGTAATTTTCATACAGCCAAAATTCAAATACATTTACCATTCTTGTTTTTTCTCAGTTTTTAACACGGATTCCGATCAATCTACCTTGCTATTGCTGTGTGCCTAGAGTGCCCTCTCTTTATGGGCTTGTGTGACTGTCTTCTCATTCCTGGTTCTCGGTATCCTGTCTTTTTCTTATTGTCAGTGTGGAGTCCATTCCCTGTTTATGTGATTCACAGGGGAATAACAGACAGCCACCTCCAGCAGTACAGAAGTGCCCCAACTCTCCATGTGCCACTGGATTGGCCCAAGGCCTGTGTGTCTCCAGGATTAATGGGAAGTAACAGGTAAATCCTGAGGACAGAAGGGCTGGGGGAACGCTGTTTTGCTGTGGCGGCATCTCTCTGTTCCATTCAAGTCTCCCGATTCAATCGTCTTTAAAGACAACATTTTCTTTTTTCTTTCTCAAAGCCGCGGTGGAAGAAAAGCAGGCAGGTGAAAAGGACGCCTGCCGCTTTAACTGGCTTCGCACAACTGTCCTCTGACATGGGTGTGTACAAAGGCACTCCCCCAATGCCCTTGTGGCGTAAGCCCTGAGAACAGAAGGGCTGGGACAACGCTGTTTTGCTGTTTGACCGCTTTGGTGCGTGGAGAGTGGAGCACCATCCCTGGCTCGACGAGGGACCTATGGCAGCAACGGCAAAACAACACTCCCTGACGGGAGAAGGTGAGGGCATACAAACAATAAGCAAATGTGGCCGTCTCATGGGGTGTGCAGGAGGAAACACTCCAGAGAGGGGACATGTAACAATTCAACCAATAAATGCTACAAAGTTGACCCCCTTCCCTAACCTGAAGAACTTGCTACAGAGCCAACTCCAATCCCACCCGCGTCCTCACCAGATACCTGAAAAGTAAAGGGAGGAAAAAAGTAATTCTACTAAAAGCCCACCCCCCACTACCGAAGATCTAACTTTAGGGGGAGGGAGTAAAAATATCATATGCAATACGGCGGTAGACCCCCCTGAACAGGCGGAGAAACAACATAAACCCCCCATCCCCATTACCCCAAATTGCAACACTGACGATAGTGGGCAGTTTATATTACCTACCGGAGACGACGGAGATGGTGAGGGGGAGGCTGCGGCAACGGGACAATCAGCGCAGCCCGCGCATTCGAGAGTTGGGTGCCCATCCTCAACTGTCCAGGCTGCCGTACATACGCACCCGCTGGTGGAGGATCTAGTTTCCTCCCCGCCAGGGACACCACAGACACCGTGGCCCGTGACTTCAGAGGGGGTACCTACGAGTCAAGATGAGGACTGTCCGCGGGAGGGTGCACATCTCCCTCCCCCGCAGCCGGAGTTCCCTGGGATGGGAAAGGAGCCCCCCCCAGACACGGAACGCCCACGGACCTCGAGCAAGAAGTGAGGCAGATGCAGGGCGAGGAGGTGGTAGGTCCCTCCCCCTGGATTGACATTCCGGCCTCACCAGCAAGTGAGAGGGGAACAGTTCCCCAGCCAGTTTTTCCCATAACAAATCTGTTGGGAAAGGAGGATCAAAGACCACCCAAGCACTACCCCACAAGTAAAATAGTGGCCACTACATCCAAAACATCGGCCAGGAAAGCATCTCGCTCCAAAGCCCCATACAAAAGAAAATGTAAAAACCAAAATAAATTAAGCATCTCCAATCCCGCCAACTCCATGAATACCCTAAAGGAGTACTTTGGCAGGAAAGGACACCAAGATGGCTCTATACACCATGACATCTCGGACGCGGAATTGCTGGCGATTGTAGAAGATACAGCCTTACACCTGTCTGAGATAATTATTCCACCAATTCCGGTGGTCAGAAAGGAATCTACCATCCAACAAAAAAAATCTTGAGGAGGCACGCAACAAATTGCCACAGACAAGGGCTGATTAGAGGCACTCACTACGGGGGAAGATAAAGCTAAGTCTACCCAGTCTAGCGCAGTTGAGCCAAGTGTACACCCGGACCCTTTACCAAAATCCCCAGCACCCCTTCCAAACACAGAGAAAGCTAGGATCCATCAACCTGAGGAAGTGCTACTAGCACATAGAACACCCCCACTCGACCAAATTGATCCTGCCAAGGGAAAAGAAAAAACACAAGAGGAACGGGTATTTCAACCCAATAACATAAAAGATCCGGGGGAACTTGACAAAGGTAAAGAGACACCGAAGAGAGAGAAAGGGAAAAGTAGTAGCATAACACCTACCGAGCAACCGCTGGAGAACCAACCAATTGCCAGCCCTTTGCACTCTACTATAGATAAGAAGAAATACGTTGACAAAACAACAAACACCAAAGATCTAAGGGCAAGGTCACCTATACCTAATAGACGGACGAGCGAGGCCGCCAGCAAACAAATGCAAGACTTTCCTCAAAAGAAGTTAGACGCGATGACCATTCTATCAGCAGTCACAATAGCACTGTCACCTTTTGGAAAGTTATATGAATCTCTGAACGATGCAATAAAAGATCAAAATATACTGATCACCATGATTTACTCAAAAATACTTTTCTTGGAAGGCTTTGTGACTACTAAGGAGAAGCACTCTAACATGGACGCGCAAGAAAGGTTAAGCCAGGCGAATAATAGCAAAGACATCCCTGGGAGAGAAGTAGAGGCTCATGCAACAAGATCCTACCAAACTCAAACTGAGATGGTTGCGGGAGTCACCCCCCCTAGTACATCACATGAAGCAAATAATGACCTAGCCCGCATCGCTACAGCACCGGCAAGATCTCAAAAAGTTTACCCGCATTCCATTATTACCCCTGCTCCTCTATCACCACAGGAGGGTGAAAACAACACAGATCAGGGGCAAAAACGAAGAAAATCAGAGTCAAAATTGAATGAAAACGAAAGTTAAAAGACAAAACCTGCTTCGGCAATCTTTAAGTTTACGTCTGACCACATTTTTCCAACATTTGATATCTTTTCGCAGAAAGCACCGTCCCAAATGGAGCCTATGAAAAAACTGGTACCAAGGCAAAGTTGCTTATCAAGAGAACTTAAGGGCAACTCAGGGCTTGTGAAAGGACCCCGTGCAGTCAAAGCAACAGTTGCTAAAAAACTAACGGCCTCAAACTCCTGTAGATCTATTCGGGTAGAACCCATCCTATTACCAGCCCAGAACGAGTTAGCAGAAGAGAATCAGCAAGACAATGAACAATCATACGACTCAATAGACCTGATGAATCTAAGTCCATACACTGTCGAGGATTCTGATTCGGAAATCCCAGTAGCCCCACAACAAAAAAAGACCAAAAGAGATGTCATAAATCCTGAACAGACGCAAACGACAAACAAGAGAGTGCTCTTCGAAGACTCTAGCCCAACACCACAAGAATCCAGATCACGTACCAAAAAAACATTGAAAAAACTGCTGAAAGAACCCTGGAGTCTTCGTACCCTCATGGGCGGAAGCGAAGACATTCAGTGATAGGCCAGGACAGTACTACACTCCAACCCAATAATCAAGGTAATAACAGGAAAGATGGGGTTCGAAAGGAACGTGCAGAAAAAATCACAGCCCCCAAACAACATCCTTCGGGGGAGACGAGTTTGCGCTGCCACCAACTCCAACCAAAAACACACTATAGGTCAAGGTCTCACGGCGCTAGAGAGATCATCGATTTACCTAATTGGCAAGAAAATGCTCGGGAAAGTAAACCCACTCTTAGTGTGCAACCTATCCCGATGAGAACATTCAAGCTCCAAAGATACCACGAAGAACGAGATAATTGGACGCTAAACTACAAAGCGCTATCAAGAATCTTTGAGCAAATAAAGTCCCTGAAAGCGGTTTCACTAAGCATTATCGATATCTTGGAACCTAACCCCAATGGTAGGAAGGATAGCTCCTACCTACATGTCAATTGAAACGAGGCCCAAAAATCACTTTGGAGTGCCAAGGACGAACTAAAACATTTGGGGTTAGAGCTTACTCTAGCAATGAACGCGACTCTGAACCAAGTAGACAAAACGATGGAGGAGAAAGCGATAAAAAATCCTAGAGAACTGATTAATGGAAGACCTACAAGATCTACATGAAACCATAACTCGCCTAGTAGGAGACTCTCCTACACTAGACTACCACAGGCCGCCCCAGAGAGAGCAATTAACTCTAGAGAGCTGAGAGGGGAAAAAACAACGAGAGACTTGCAGAGGAGTTTCGATCTAACACAACTGCGAAAACAGATAAAAGACAATTCACCCAATCCACCAGAAAGACATCAGGGGAAAGAGGAGCAACAACATAATGCATTCACAAAGAATGCCCCCCAAAGGAAAGAAATTGCTCCACGTACCGATACCAAACAAGAGTGGAGCTTTGGAGAGAAAGCTCCCCTTAACTCTGACGAAAACAGAGATTGGTTTACGAAGCAAGTTAACGGGCTAAGAACAAATTAGCCACCATATAAGGCCATCTGTGACCCATCTCGGCCTTACCAAGGATCAACAATATATCTACACTATCTTTAGCATCTTGGAACACGAGGGGCTTTGCCCATTTGACTGTGGCATCAGACGTGCAACTGTCTGAGTTTGACATACTGTGCCTCCAGGAGACATGGCTTATTAACAAACCCTGCTTAGATGGCTTTGAGCTAGCACACTCCCCGGCACGAAAAGGTCAAAAAGGAAGACCACGATCGGGCCTAATAACAGCGGTCAAGTCAAGAAGTTCCCTTTCTTTGACCAAGGTCTTGAAGAAATCGGAATTCATCTTGGCATCTATAATTTCGTGGGCAACCTTGATCAAAAGCCCAAACAAAACACAGATGCTAGAGAAGATCCTGGTCCTTAATATCTATTGGAACCCTCTGAGAATCCCAAACGAACAACTTATGATGGAAGTGGAATGGACAATTGACTCAGCTTTAATAGAAGACGAGGTCAAACATATAATGATTGCCGGAGATTTGAACATCGACTTACTTACCAACAAGAAAAATCCATATGGAAGAGCTGCTCTGTGGTCCAGTCTCATGAAATCTAGAGACCTGCACAACCTGCACCTGATAAATAGCACAGAAGAAACCTTTACACCAACATGGGAGAGAGAGGGTAAAGAGGCGGTTATTGACTATATCCACGTGTCCAGAAGTCTTCTAAAATACTTTGCGGCCTTTGAGGTAAGAAGAACTGAAAACAGCGACCATAACTTGCTACTTCACCTCTGGCAGACAAGCCCAAAAGAAGAACGAAGAACGACGTTGCTTCTGGAAGCGGACATGCAGGGTATTCGTATTCGTTTATCAGATAACGCAATCAGCGCACTGACAAAACACTATTCCGAGCACTCCAACTAAGGCAACCACTCAGTGGAAAACATAACAGATTACTATCCTGCCCTGACAGTCCATAGAAAGCCGGTAAAAAAAGACTTCAAACGGCCAGCAACGATAACCCACGCTTTCAACCAACAACTGGTTGAAAAGAGGAAGTTGGTCAGAAAATTAAAACGAAGAGCAAATAAATCAGGCTCAGAACTCGACACAAAAGAATCAGATAAAGCTACTAAAAACTACCAACAGTGGCTCATAGCTAATAGACATCAGAGAAATTAAGAGGACGCAGAACTGATGCTGCGCACAATCTGCAGCAAAAAAACAAAGGACTTTTGGTCTCTGATTAACGGAAGTACAAAGGGAGAAAACCAGCCGTTAACCAACGCAGTGGGCGAATTGAGCTGGGTGAAACATTTTGAACAACTTTACAAAGCACCCCTGAAACTCCCAACACGCCCACCTACTGATGACAAAGTAAAATTGAAAGTTCCAACAGACCAAGAGCCAATTCTCAATAAAATCAAAAAACTCAATGGCTCACGTGCGGCAGGACCAGATGGTATCACCAACTTCGATCTTAAACAAAAGGCCGAAAGCTGGTCCAAGTTCCTGGGAGAAGTTTTCAAGAACTGTAACACAGTCTCAACCATTCCTCCATCTTGGAAAAAGGCGATCGTGGTGCCCATCTTTAAGAAAGGTACAAGAGACAACCCGAGCAACTACCGGCCTATATCATTACTAGACTCGATAGGCACACTTTTTGGGGCATTTATCCTTCAAAAGTTGGGTAGCCCTCGGCAACATGATGGACCCGCTACAAACAGGCTTTGTGAAAAATTCAGGAACGACTGACAACATCTTAGCCCTAAGTACCTTGAAAGCCAAAGTAATGGAAGGACACCCCAAAATTTACATGGCCTTTATTGACCTAACAAAGCCATTTGACTGCGTCGACAGAACCTTGCTCTGGGAAAAACTCGAAAATAGCAATTGTCCATCTGAAATTTTGAACCCCATCAAGGAACTGTACTCCGACACGTCGATGTGCGTACGCCTAAACCAACAAGGCCAGCTGTCATCCTGGATAAAAATCGAACGAGGAGTAAAGCAGGGCTGCCCACTAGCACTAGCCCTTTACAACGCATACACCTCGTATTACAAAGATCAAGAGACAAAGGCACGATCCTTCCCCCCAAGAATAGGTGAAGAGCAAATATCGAGAATGCTGTATGCAGATGACATCATTCTGTTGGACCAAATGCCTATAGGCCTCCAAAGACAATTGACGAACTTGGACTCTTATCTGCAGGCAAACCAGCTTCAAATGAATCAAGAAAAAACTTGACCTTGGCATAATACTCAATAAAAACATCAAAGAAAATCTGATGTGTGAGACCATTCTGAAAAAGCTACGTCTGCTAATAACACAGACCAAAATGCTCTCCAGAAAGTACAGCCGTTTGCCATTTTCCCCAGTATTGACATTCTATAGGATGAAAGTCATCCCCACCTTAACGTACGGGGTGGAAGCTATGCCTTACATTACATCAAATTTTTGGCAGAAAGTAGAAGGTCGTTATTGGCGCAAAGTCCTCAACTTACCACAATCAACGCCTGTGGGAGTAATCAGGAATTAACTTACTCTACAGTCATTACATTCCATCATCGCACAGAATTAATTGATGCTATACCGCAAAATGCTCTCTCCTAACTCCTTGGTGATACTTAAAGCAGTTGAACAAGAAATGAGAGCAGGGATGTGCAAGATGCTCCAACAATGGTAAGAGAAAATCATCTCCCGTCTTGACTGGGCAGGCTGCTCTCGAGAGGACCTCATTCACACTCCGGGAAAAGTAAAGAAAAGAGTGATGGAGAGAGACTGGGTACAAACCACAGACGAAGTCCAGCTAGTAAAATCAATGAAAAACAGCCCAAACAACCCAGTAAAAATTTACGGAACTAGATCTTACCGATTGAAGTGCCCCTCCAAGAAGCTCCGTGAAAATTTGATGCGGATCCGCCTTAAGATTGCATACACAAACGAGATACTAGAGAGGCAAAAACAAGCCAACACCAGCCTCTGCCGATTCTGCTCCCAACCAGATTCAATTGAAACCTTGAAGCACCTACTCCTAACATGTAGAGGTGTAGACGAAACTCGCTCCCATCATTTGGGGCATTTATTTGCAAATTTGACTTTGTGGAAGATGAGGGGAAATGGAACAATTTGATGAGTGGAGAGAATACTAAATGGACAATCGCAGTTGTGGGGTTTTTCAAAAGTCTTGGCCTTTTGAATCGTCAGGACCAGGACAAAGCAAACAATACAACTAGAGGAGACGACGCTGCGAAGAAATAAAACTGCATCACCACTCCATTCAACATCCCCTCGCCAAACAGCAGAGGCTGGCAAGATCCGGACTTTTTATTTTATTTTAGGACATTCAGGAACAACCTTGTAAAAATGGTTTCTTTTTTAAACAATTAAATCAAGTTAAAAAAATAAAATAAATGGGAATAACAGGTACTCCTTGCCCCATTTTTAAGCTGCCCCCTCTCATTCTGTGTGATGCTCGTCTGTCTTTGCCTTTCTTTCTCTTAGCATCTTAGCTTGGCACTGTCCGTATCTATAGGAACAGGGGAGTTTAAATGGTCTTTTCCATACTTTTGCCATCCTGTCTATCTGTTGGCCATACGCTGAGTGTTGTGTTCTGGAGTATGTTGTGTCTTAATTGTTGGTGATGTGTATTTATTGGGTTAGTTCTTTCTTTTCAGGGAATTCCTGGATTAGTCTCCAAGTGTTGGTGAGATTTGTATTGTTGTATTCATCTTCCAGATGTTTGATCATTATAAGTACTCCAGTGTAGGCCATAGTTTTGCAAAAGCATGTTGAGTGATGCCTGTCTGTGAAGAATTGTGTATATTTTCTAACAAAATGCTAAGGCTCTACTTATTGAGACTCTGATCTATCCCATCAACTTCTATAGACTACAGCCTGAGTGCTCAGCCTCGGTACCAAATAGTGAACCATTTGGTTTTGTAGACCCCTTGTTGCACGTTAGATTAAAAGTCTATGCTGGAGCATCAGTGACCTTAAGGAGGATCACTGTGCCCCTTGCTGGGTCTCCCTGAAGTTTACAGACCATCTACCAATCTCACATATCTGGAAACCTGGAAAAGAAAGCGATTTGGGGACCATATCCCTCCACCCTGAACACCTTCTGTTAATCAACGTCATTACACAGGGATACATAAGTTATATTATGCTAAATTGATTTATACTAGGCACCGCTGCCATTTTCATGGTTTCCAGGCGTTCACATGCAAGGAAAAGTGGCTAGGAGTGATTAGTGAGGGAGAGAGGGGGATTGGATAGATGTTGTGTTCATCTGTTGGTGCGTGCAGTGCAGAACCAGGAACCACTGTGCGTCTGAGATTTCTGGGTGTGCTTTCCTTTGTGCACTGGGCTTGTTGTATCCGGAAGGGCGTTGTCCGGTGTTTGACTACTTTGTTGTCTGAGGTGGTTGGGTTTGTAGCTTGGTTAGGGCGATGTGCAGTTTGCGTGTGTTTTGGTGTGTTTATTCACTAGCCCTCTGGGCGTGTCTTGTAGGTGAGGAGTGTGGGAGAAAAGAAGTGGTTAGTGAGTTTTGGGTGATTTCTGGAATGATAACAACAATTATTTATTTGTATTGATTTCTTTAGTACATTTATCGGGAGCGTGCAAAGCCCATAGGCATCTAGGCGCTAGTTGCAGATGGAGAAAGATAGAAAATGTCCGTTGAAGAGCTTTTTCCTGAAAGTGAGGTAGGAGGGTTTGCTACGCAGAGCGGGAGGGAGGTCGTTCCAGAGCATGGGGGCACGGACAAGGAAGTTGGCCCCACCTGCTCTCTTCCTGAAGTAGCGTGGTGTTGTAAGACGATGCTTGTAGGCTGATCTCACGGGTCTGGTGAGGAGTGTTTTTTATTTTTTCAGACAGGTAAGGGGTGGTCATCGTTGGCGAGGCACCAGAAGTTTACAGAGAGAATCTTGAATTTGATTCTGTCCTTGAACGGTAGCCTGTTGGCAGATTTTCTTGCCTCAGAGATGTGGACGTGCTTGCCGAAGTCCAACGCAGCCCGGACGTGCATTGGTTTGGATAGTTTGAAGTTTGTGCAGGCTCTTTTCAGAAGTGCCACAGAATAGGGCATTGCAATAGTCCAGTTTGGAGCCTATTAGTGCGGGCAATTTCGAGGCGGTTCTGGGTGGTGAGGAGCAGCTTGCTAGCACAGAAATAAGCACACGCAGGTCCTTCTATGTGCCCCAGCCTTCAACTATGCAGGAGGAAAGGGGTGAGCTAGTGATGAACTTTCATAGTTTGATGGTGAGATGGCAAGGCCATCAGACAGCCTGGCCCCTTTACTCTTGCCATCATTTCCAGACACTTCCCTATGCACATCCCTTTTGTTATAATGCGGGGAAGCCCTCTCATGGGACATTGATCGCCCAGTTTGAACATTCCAGTGGAATCTGCTGGTATGAACTCGGATCTGATGGTTGCACTGGGATACGCAGCAATCCCATGGGCTGCACTGGAATCAAATGAACTATATGACACTGGACAGTGCCATCAATGGTGCATTGTTATCTGGTGGGAGCAGGCAGGGGTGTTGCTAGGTCTGGAAAAGACCCGGGGCTACGCTAATGTGGGAACTGTCGGGTTGCAGCTCCTGAGATTCTATCCGGGGCTACAACCAAAAGACCAGGGGCTGTAGCCCCCTTAAGCCCCCCCTAGCAACGCCAATGGGTGGGAGAGTTCCTTATTGACTGAGTCTGCTTTGGAAGGACCAATAGCTCTGCTAACCACAGCACAGATTGTTCCTTGAGCACTGTCAGCTTTTGTAAGCCCCCTGATACAGGGGGTCTGCAACCTGTTGCTCTCCAGACAGGGGCGTTTCTAGGGGGGGGATAAGGGGGCTGTAGCCCCTGATCTTTTGGTTGTAGCCCCGGATAGAATCTCAGGAGCTACAGCCAAAAGTCTAGCTAGCCCCCAGTCCCAACAATTCCAACATCAGCTTAGCCCCGGGTCTTTTCCAGACCTAACAACTCCCCTGTCTCCAGATGTTTTGAACTACGTCGCCCATGAACCCGCACCATTAACTATACTGGCTAGGGATCATGGAAGTTATAGTCAAAACATCTGGAGAGCCGAAGGTTGCAGACCTAATACAATGTAACGAAATCTGTCTTTGAGCACTGCTTCCCACTCCGCTGTGATCTCTTGGGGTTCTCCTGAGTGCCATCTCACGGGCTAAAGCTCCACCCTCGCCATTGCTTTTTTTCTGCCCCGGAGGGGGATTTCCCATTCCTCCCCATCTTGCGTCCCAGGTCGTTCCTGATAACATTATCTCTGGATCCCACCACCGTCATAACATTTCGTGGCCTAGTAATAGCCCTCTAGTGTTCCTACCTCTCTTGCCCCTGCCCTCTCCCCACTAAGGGAGTTCTCCCCTATCGGATGCTGTCTCCCTTTATTATCAATTATTAATGAGCGTTTGGATTTTCTGTTAATTGCCTGTGCCGAATCGTCCTATTTTTGTAAAACGGTCTTTTGATGCCACTCTTTGTGTAGACTACTTCTGCGGTTTTCTACTAATTATGTGATGCTTTCTGTTTGTTTGTTCTTTTTCTTTCAGCTTCTCTGGTACAGCGCCTTGAAACCCTTTGGAGCCTGGTCGTGCAGTCGAAAACTGTAAACGTAAATAATACAACACTGAGCTTTTAAAAGCCAGGTATGACCCAGGAAGAATGCCTGGGCCTAGGCTGACGAATGTTCTATCTAGGGCACTCTCAGCAGACCGAGT
This sequence comes from Ambystoma mexicanum, assembly GCF_040938575.1. Taxonomy (NCBI): domain Eukaryota; kingdom Metazoa; phylum Chordata; class Amphibia; order Caudata; family Ambystomatidae; genus Ambystoma; species Ambystoma mexicanum. The sequence continues at coordinate 715,107,687 of NC_090925.1, forward strand.
GAACCCCCAAATGCACACGCCTCCAAGCCCTAAACGCCGGCCTTTGGGGACATTCTTGTATTTTAACCGTTTAACGTTGATTTATTCTGTTTATTTTATTTTTCCGGGCACTTAGTTAATGTTTTGTATAGGCACATCCCTTAACCGTTTCCATACATCTTACCTATCCCTGGAATCTGTATTGGTAATGATGAATTGATTTTTGATAAGAGTATGTGCAAGAATTTACACTCATAAATAGTCGTGTAATAATCCTCTCAGCCAATCAGAGTGCAGTCAATAACTACTGGTATTGACTGCATTCTGAACATTCCGTTTTCAGAGCAGAAAGGGAAACAAACATGCCATTTCCTGGCAAGATTTTTTTCAACAAAACACTTCCTCTCTGGGAGGACCTTATTTTGGCTGCAACATGTTATTTAACACATGAAAGAGCAAGCTAAATCATTTAAACATGCTTTCACTTTCTTATAGAGAAACCGTGTACTTTTACATCACACCTAGTGCATGCACATGTTAAATGTGCTCCAGTTCAACCAAGTTGCAATTAAAAAAGCTTCATGACAACCATTCTATTGAAATACTACAAAATAAATCCACATTCAGTTTACTAACTCAGTTTGTCTATTTACTTTACTCACTCTTAAAGTAGCATGTTTTACTTCATCAGCAAGGCATGCATTGCTACTACCACCATGTGCTAATAGCCTGATAGACTTCAGGAGGGGTAATTATTTCTTGGGAATAATTACCCCTCCCCAACTAATGCCCTCGGCTTCGCATTGGGCCATAATTGGTGACGAGTCCTAATCCTGCGATAACAACACATCCCTCAGTCTATAAGGCTATATTGATAGATTTCAAAATAAGTTAAAATACCAGGAAAGTCAGGCTGCGCATTCTGGGTTGATGACCTATGCTAATAAATCACCTGGGTGCAGATGGACAGGGTATTTGTGAGCCTTCCAGATAATACACCCCCAAATCCAGGTGATGAGTTTGATTTGCCTGCCAAAGTGACAGAAAGGCGGGAAAAATGCTTTGGGGTGCTATGACCATAGCATGAACCAACCACAGAGGAACCAGAAAAGAACCGCGTAGTGAAGCCATTGATGATTCTGTCACAGGTCTCAGAGAATTTACAGTACACTGTAATTTTGGCAGAGTAGAGGGTACAGTGGCGAAAGAGAGGGTTAATTGCACGGCGGTGACACATAAAATGCAATAAAAGGTGTTATTGTCTAAGAATCCCATATTTCTTTTTTTTTTAAAACAATTTTTATTAACTTTTTACAACAATCAATCAATACATAAAAAACAAACTTAGCAGTGTATGTTATACATTTTACGTAACTCGTATCACATTTAAACCATAGCCGCTGCTTACCCTTTACCCTCCCCCCTTAACGTGAGCCTACTCCATTTCGCCTTCTGCCATTATATCCTCTAGGGATTTTCCCTCTTCCGTGTCTTGTGAGGTATCATCTCCGCTTGGGCTTCCTTGGGTGGACCCCAATAATGTGGCCACTAAGTGTTTCCAGGCCGTCAATGTATCTGCCTCCCCCCCCCACTCTATTGGCTGCTTCAGTCCATACCGCCGTTTCGGTTTCAGCCCACTTCTTGAGATCATTCCACCAAACCTCTACCTTTGGCATGATTTCCAGCCCGTGGCAATTCTGTGCTTAGCCAGTATATAAGCCAGGTCTTTAAGTTTACCCACATGCTTTAGCTTGCGTGGTCTAGGGAACCCCCCACCATACACGCCCACACCGACTCCACATCTAGCGTGATCCCTTTCTCTCTCAGGCGGTGGGCCACTTTTAAATGTACCAATTTCTGGGCATGCCCAGAACATATGAGTCATCCCAGCATTCACTTCTCCACGTTTGGGACATGTTTGTATTCCTGCGTTCTTAAATCGGGCTATACTCTGGGGGGTCATGTACGCTCTTTGAGTCACGTATAGCTGGATTTGTTGCAACCTTGCATTCCTGGACACCTTTTTATGGTACCTCTGAGCCCTTTCCCACTCCCCATCATTCATGCTTTCTCCCACCTCCTCTTCCCAATCCCGTGTTAGCTGGGTCACTTCCTTCCCCACCCTAGTCATCAACAGTTCGTAGATTCGGGAGACCTTGTGCCCTCCCTCTGCGATGTCATAAATTGTATCTATGGCTATATCTTGTTGGTCTGCCAGCACTACTTCAGACCATGAATCTTCCGCCCGTTGCACCAATCTGGTGTATGTAATATATTGCCCTAAATATAGGCCCGTTTCCTCTACCAGTGCGTTAAATTCCAGTATCTTCCCATCTTGCCATATGTCTCCCATTGTTGCGAGAGCCACCGGTTCCCAGTGCTTGCGTATCATTTTCCTCAATTGCACATCCCCTTTGGTCAGTGCTACTAGCGGTACCTGCGGGGAGCACAGAGTCGGGTTCTCCATGGCCTGGCAAGCCTTTCGCCACATTTGCCATCCCAATTCCAGCATTCTCTGGCACCCTTTTAGCTCTGATTTAGGCAGCCATATCCATTCTTTCAAGAAAAACGGAGCACATTCTGACCTCAGCAGTCTGGACTCCGCTGTTGAATCTTCGATAGCCACCTGGCCACATATTGTAGCTGGCTGGCCCAATAGTAGATCTCAAAATTGGGAAGTTTATGCCTCCTTTATCATATGTATTCTTTAGTTTCCACAGGGCTATTCTATTCCTGGTGTTGTGCCAGATGAAGCCTCTACATATGCTCTGGAGTTTGATAAAAGAATCGCTTAGGTATCATGTATGGTATATTTCCAAAAAAGTGTATCAGCCTCGGTAATACCACCATTTTCAGCAAAGCCGCTCTCCCTACCATGGCCAAAGGGAACTTAGCCCAGAATCTCATGCTGCTCTCAATATTTGCTATTGACTTCTCTGTATTATATTTGTGTTCGTTCTCAACAGCATGATAGATGTCTATCCCTAGGTATCTAAAGGTTTTGGTCTCCCAGGGTATTTGTAGAATGGGTAAATGCTCCAGCGGAATCCCTTTATATCTTCCCAGGGGGAATATACATGACTTTTTGGGGTTGACTGCAATACCCGAGAGCAACGCGAATCGCTCCATTACTTCTAGGATTTATTGCAGGTTTTCCTCCGGGTATCTCAAGTATAGCAACATATCATCCGCATACAATGATATTAGATGTGGCCCTCCTTTAGTGAAAATCCCCACCTCTCTTTACTGTTGTCTCAGGTATATCGCTAGGGGTTCCAATGCAAGAATATATAGCATCGGGGACCAGGAGCACCCCTGTCTGGTACCTCTGCTAAATTGCCATCTTTCTGAAATGACTGCTCCTGTCTTAACTCTGGCTAGTGGTGAGCTATACAATAGTTTAACCCACTTCAGCTACTCGGGCCCTATTCCATATTCCTGTAAAGCTGCCATCAACCACGGCCATTTAACCAAATCAAAGGCCTTCACTGCATCTAATCAAACAATTGCAACTTCCTGCCCCTCTCCTTCTGTCTGCTCTATGACCCGGTGAAGCCTCCTAAGGTTATCGGATATGCTTCTGTGCGGGACATATCCAGTCTGATCGGGATGTGTAAGTTTGCTTATAACCTGTCTCAATCTCCCGGCCATCACAGCCGTGCGTATCTTGCTATCCTGGTTCAGCATGGATAGCGCTCTATACGATCCGCGATCCATGCTCTGCTTATTAGGTTTAAGAATCGGGATGAATATCGCCTCTCGTAGGGATTCTGGCAATGTTTCTGTTTCGAGAGCTTCGTTTAGCATAGCCAGTAGCGAAGGAAGCACTTGTGTTTTATATGTTTTATAGAACTTGCTAGGGAGTCCGTCCGGCCCTGGGGCCTTGCAAGTGGGTAATGCCTCGATCACTGCTTCTAGTTCCTCCAGTGTGATTGGGGCGCCTATGTTCTCTCTCTCTACAGCGCTCAATTTGAGTAGGCCAATGTCCCCTAGTGTTTCCACTATCTCGCTCCATTCACCTCCCTCTGTATCTCCATAGAGTTGTTTGTAGAACTCGAGGAACCCTTCATTCACTCCCTCCTGGGTATCAAGTATCTGTCCTTCCTCCTCTTGTATTGCTCTGATCGTTGGTCTTGGTGTCTTGCTTTTATACAGCCATGCTAGCAACCTCCCTGGTTTGTCCCCGCCAGCGTGCTGCCTTTCTATCTATTTCTTGTAATTTAATTTACATAGCCTCTCCCAGTGCTCTTCGCATGCTTGCCGTAGTTGGTTTATAGTGTCAGCCCCTTCCAGGGAGTCATCCCCTCTACACATGACTGCCTCTAGTTCCTCCTCTGACTTCTGCAGCTCTTGCAATATGCCTCCTTGCAGCTCTTTGGATTTTGCTATCGCTGATCCCCTCACCACCACTTTAAATGTCTCCCATAGGGTGCCGGATGATTTTAGGCTTCCTGTATTGTTTTCGACATATTCTACAATTTCCCTCCTCAAGTCCCCACTAAACACTGTGTCTTTTAATGCTTCAGCTCTCAGCCGCCACGTTGGGATTCTAGCTCTAGGGGTTTGATATTGCCATGTTAAGATCAGCGGTGAGTGGTCTGAAAGGACTCTTGCTTTATATTCAGTCTGCACTATCTCTCCTAACATCTCAGAGGAGGCAAACATATAATCCAGCCGTGTGTACGAGTTATGTGGGGACGAGTAATGCGAATACTGTTTGCCATGTGGGTGATGTATCCTCCACATATCTTCAAGTTTAAAGTCTCTTAGCAGGGTCTTCAAGGTTTTGGCTGCAGGGGTGGGTTTGTCTAATTTCCCATCTGACCTGTCAGCCCTGGAATCTAGTGCACAGTTAAAGTGGCCCCTCCATATGATTTCCCCCCCCAGGTATGGGTTTATTTTACTATATAAGGTCTTAAAGTAGGCCACTCTATCTTGGTTTGGGGCGTATGTGTTAATAATACACACTTCTCTGTTTTCTATCAGTCCCTGTACCATTACCATCCTCCCATCCGGTTCTATTGCCGATTGTAACAACTGAAATGGGACGTGTGGAGCTACCAAGTAATCGCCCCTCTAGCATATGCCGAATATGTTGCCCCCACAGTGATTCCCCTCCATTTCTTCCTTATCACTTCTTGATTTTCCTTTGTAAGATGGGTTTCTTGTAGCAGAGCGATATCTATTTTCTGCCTCCTCAGGTACATCATGATCTTATTTCTTTTCAAGTAGCTATTTAGCCCCCTGACGTTCCAGGTAACTATCTTAAGGTCTCCCATCATTCACCCATACCCAGGCCCGCCACTGTCCTCCTTCGTCTTTTGTATCTTGCGCCGCGGAGCGTGGATGTAAGCTCGTACCCTAACTAAAATCACTGCACACCTTCCAACTCCCTTCCCGCCCCCCTCCGTTCCCATTCCCAACTGTTGCCCAGCTCCATCCCTGGATCTCAGGCTATCCCGCATTTAGCCCTTTCTCGGCGGTGCCGGTACTAGGAACACAGCAGGGGGCTACCACACTACCGCTAGCCCAAGAATGCCATATTATATGAAGTTTCTGGCATAGCACAAATGGCAGAGGAATCCTCAGCCAAGCGCAATGAAGGTGAGAGAACATTACAAATCCCTGCGGTAAATGCAACATCACACAAGCACAATGAAAGAACCTGATTCTTTCCGTGAAGCCATGATTCGCATAGACGTTCACAATGTTTTGCTGCTCTCACGAGATCACGCAAGTTGTACTTGCTATGCATATCATATGAACTAGCGTCTCGGTTTCTGTGAAGGAATGAGCCACAATACAGTGTGGAAAGGGAGTGCACAATTGAAATCTTGCTCAAGTAAATTTACATAGTTGGAGGAGGATGTTAAGTTGCACCAGGTTAGTTATTTTCCATAGACATGCTGTAGACCAGGCGTGTTGGGTAAATCCAACTTGTGTTTTTTTGTTTTCATTGAAATAGCAACTGGATACCGATGATAGTCATCCATACTGCAGCTAAGAGAAGAAATGATGTGTACAACCTCATTCTGTTAGTTAACCATGTTGTTTAATATTCGTATCAATTAAGATATATAATGTTGGCTACTCACATACACACCTTGGTTACAGTTGGCAGCTTTCCAAATTCAACATTTTAAACTTTTGCAATAGGGAACCACACAGAAGCTTTGGTGCAAGTGCATCATTTAATAAACATATTGAAAGATTCATCCACACAGGTAAGTGCAGTAGATGTTCTTCATTTGATCTCCTTCTGGATAACATGTACACCCCACCGGTTCTCTCATCAAGCTCCTTCCAAATGATCAAGAATCTTCCCAAAGGCCCCACATTCCCATTATACATTCTATATTCTACTCATTGCATTCCACTGATGAAGAATGCTACACATCTCCCTTTCCCCACAACATGAAACACAATTGATGTAAAAAACACATTTTTCTGCCAATGGAATAAAAGAAATGAAGATGTTTAAAGGAGAAATCTGACATTAATAACATGGTACAATATAAATGAAAGAAGAACATAGAACCAGCCAATATGTAATAATATTCGGAGAAACAACGTGAATGAACTGATTGTAGAAAGAAACAACTTCACATCAAATTGAAGAACAGCTAAACAGCAGAACAATGTTATAATTGTGAAATAAAACCCCCTATTTACATGTCAGATGGTTTACATAAAAAACACTGTTACTGAACATAATCCCTAAGAAACGATGGCTTCCCACAACTCCTAACTGGAAGCTCCTGTTTGTGCACTTTACAACTTTCCTTACGTACCATTTGATCATTTCCTTTACAAGCTTCCTTATGCATTATTAGACCACTTTCTTTCTTTCTCTGATCACTCCCTTCTTTCTCCTGCACACCTTCCTGCTTTGTCCCATCCTCGTCGCCAGTGAAAGATTCCTCCACACAGGTAAGTGCATAAGATATTCTTTATTTGATCTTCTTCTGGATAACATGTACACCCCACTGGTTCTCTCATCAAGCTCCTTCCAACTGATCAAGAATCTTCCCAAAGGCCCCACATTCCCATTCTACATTCTATATTCTACTCATTCCATTCCACCGATGAAGAATGCTACACATATGTTTTTATGAACAATATTTTGTGACCATGGGTGGTTAATTAATGTTTTGTCAAAAATGTTTTGTTTTTTCAGGTATATTATCACCTGAAACGAGAATTATGCTTTGTTCAACACGGTAAAGAAATAATTAATTAATGTAATACTACGTGAGAATTGCTATCACAACTGTGTGCTATAGTAATTGTGTTAAATTCAAGTTTGTAGATACATTTAGAGAAAGATTGTCCTGATGAAGGCAAGCCTAACATCAGTGAGCATGCCATCAAAACGAGTACACCTTCTGACTTTCTAGAGTTTTTGTGTCATTTCTAATCCTTTTGTATGATGTTTTTACATTTTAGGCTTTTGCTTTCTATGTGCTCTATTTTGAATATTGTGAAACACTTTCTTTGTGGGGGTGGTATGTGATTGATGTTTATTTTGTATATGTTATGTTATTGTAATAAATACTGTAATGTTTACATGAATTATATTGTGATTGTGCTGTAATTAATTGCATATAAAGCATCTTTGAAAACTGTAGGTGTTATGGCTTGATCTCCCGTATCTTTTTAGAGATACCTAGGGTTCGGGAATGATACAGGAGAGCAATTTGGGAACAGGGGATGGCGGCGCTCATGTGGCTGTGTCTGAGGGTCTTTTATTACAAATAAACCCACTGTGTTGCAGCTCCCTCGTTTGCCTGTCATCTCCTTTACAACACGTTGACGACGAGGATGGCACTAGGGATGCTTTGGGAAAAGGGTTAAGAATATGGTGCGAACATTACATCATTGAACCCATTGAGTCCTCAGAATGGCTAGCCCCCATAGTGATTGTGTGAAAGTGTGACAATTCTATACTGGTGTGCGTAGACCTTAGAGATCTAAATTCTAACATCTGGGTTGATAGACACACCCTTCCCAACATCAATGAGATGCTGATCACAATGAAGCATGCAAGGTACTGCACAACTTTGGACCTATCTTCAGCTTACCATCAAGTTGTTCTAGAGGATGACTCGGGAAACTTGACTTTGTTTGTCACACCGTTAGTGGTGTTCAGATACAAACGCATGCCTTTTGGATTGGCCTCTGCAACCGCAGTCTTTCAGAGGCTAGTGCAACAACTCTTTGGTGGCCTGACTGAAGTTTATTTCTAGGATGATAACCTTATAGCCTCCATGACAGAAGAAGAGCATGAAGCAACACTCCTGGGTGTTCTACAAGTCATACAAGAAAAGGGATCATTTTGAAGATTAACAAGTGCAGGATTAAAGTAAATGAAGTTACATATCTGTGGCATGTGATCAATTAAGGAGTGATCAAACCCATAAAGAAACTATTCGAGACAATATTGAATATGCCTGCACGAATCAGTTGAGCCTCTTTTTAGAGATGGCATAGTACTACTCCAAATTTGTTCCACAGTTCACTGACAAGACGCAACACATGAGAGAATTAATTAAAACATTTTCAAAGTTCAATTGGTCAGGACAATGTCAGAATTAATTAGAGAATATCAAGAGAGCTGTCAAAGAGGCAGCTACTCTCAAGTTGTTCAGCCCTACCGCCATCAGTGTCATCACAGTAGATGTAAGTAATGTGGGCATAGGAGGAGCATTGCAACAGATTCAAGAAAGCACAGTAGTGATGATTGCATTCACCTCTAGATTATTGAAAGCTGCAGAGTTAAATTACTCTACCATTGAAAAGGAAGCCCCATGTGTAAAATGGATTTTAGAACATTTCGGGACACTTATCTGGGGACTGCCGGTGACAGTTAAGACGGACCATAAGACCATAATACACATTTCAAATTCCAACAGTCCACACTTGGCATCACCGAGGATATAGAGATGGATGATAGACATTTTGGAATACAATGACAACATTGTTTACACTCCAGGTGCAGGGAATGTGATAGACTTCCATGATACAGAGATAAGAGGGAGCCAAACATGGAAGAGAAGGATAAATACATCATTGCACAGATCCAGCCAGGGATTGTGAAAGAGGACTGCATCAGAGCAATGGCTGAAGACCCGTAGCGAGACGCACTATGCCAAGCTGTCCATGAGGGATGGAACAAGATAGAGGATTGTGTTGCTAAGTATGCCCAAGTACAAGATGAGATTGTGGAGAACTCATTGTGTATTGAGGGTGGATCGTATTTTTCCACCAGTGGGTCTGAGAGAGAAGATCTTGAGTCTTTTTTATGAAGGGCATCTGGGTAGGACCCTCACCAAGAGACGGTTGTGAGAAGTGTACTGGTGGCCGGGTATGCGGAGCGACACGGAAGAACTTGCAAAACATTGCCAGGCCAGTGCTATCAGTGACAAGACCAAAAAACGAACGTAATGCTGCTACAACCAATACAGGTCCCAGAATGCATTTGGAAGATATTTGGTGATTGACATTGCGGGACCTTTTAAAACATTGGAGGCATACAACATTTACATAGTGGTGCTAATGGACTACACCTCTGAGTTGGTGGAATGGGGTGTGGTCCAGATTACGGTGATATCACAGAAGATTGTCTGTTTTTTGGAAGCCATCTTTAGCAGAGAGGGTGATCCAGAGGAGATAATTACTGACAACATGGCACAAATAATTTCTGAGGAGATGCAGAAATTCTTGAAGGATAGAGGGATACAGCAAAAGCGCGCCTCACTTTACCATCCCATGACACATGGTTTAGTAGAGAGCATGAATGGGTTTCTGAAGGGCACAATTCAATTTGCACTTGAAAACTCATTACCATGGAGATACCATCAAAGAGTCACTGTTTTCCTATAGGATGACTCCTCGTTCTGATACTCGAGTTGAACCATTCGTTATGATGAGAGGAAGAGCAGTGTGAAGCCGCCTGAGTCCGTCTTGGCGATCAGCAAGGAACCTCAAGGCTGTGGATATGGGGGAGGTGTTGAGGAAAGTGAGAGAGAAACAAACAAAATACAAAGACTAATAGGCTCATACCAGAGCCACTCATGATATAATGTTTAAAGAAGGAGAATGGGTCAGAGTGAAAAACCCCAGCAAGGGTTTGTCTAAATATGGTGGTTTGTGGAGAGTCGAAGGCAAAGGGAAGAAGAATGTGATACTAGGATATGGAAAGAAGTGGTCTTTTGGTGACATTGTTCGCTGTCCCATTAATGCGAGAAATGTTCCAAGCAGTGACATGTTGTCTGATGGGACTGCTCCAAATTGTTCAAGCCTTGGTTCAAGCCTTGGTGCCCAGTCCAAGGATATGTCTGCTAAGGAACGAAAGGAAGATCACCACAAATTTGAGAAATGATTGAGAGAGCTGAAACCCACTGTGTTTCGGCTCCCTCGTCTGCATGTTGTCTCCTTTACAACACAGTAAGGATCTGGATGGAGAACAAAGAAAACCAAGAAAGGAGAGCTGTGGTGGGAAGCAACGTAGCAAGACCACCCACCGTTCCCCTATTCCCTACAACCATCCTCAGAGGAACAGGGGGCCAGGTTAGGGGTGTGGCAGCGGACACACTGTAAGGCTGCAAGCTGTCAAGCCCCCATGGAAACAATGCCCTGCTACATGGCACTGTGGCAGCATCAACGTTTGGAGGAGTGAAATAAGGAAGCCTGCCCTGCCCAACTAATACAACCAAGGCATAAAGATTTAGGAGGCCAATCCGCCAAAGAGAACAGTGTCCTTTGCAAGCAAATAGAGGAGCAGGAGCTTGATGAGGCCCATACGAGTGTACCCCGTGGAAAACACAGTAAACCTTCTGTGAGAATGCCTGCAGGTACGAGAGATGGGAAAGCTGCCTACAGCAGGTGGGACGCGATTTGGGTTGTGACGTTACAAGGAACTGGCCCATGCCGATCCACCTCTGGCTCAGGAGGCAGTCCGGGGGCGGCCAGAAGAAAGGAAGAGATGGCACACCGCACGAGAATACCATGAAGGTTGTGAGTGAAGTAGACATATATTATAGAGAAGTGACGTTTGGGTGATGTATTTGGGCCGTTGTCACATGCCAATGTGTTGTTGCATGTTCTGTGTTGTGGTGTAACGTTTAGTTACATGGTGGGGTTATTTCATCTTTAGTGCACTCCATTGTTTTTGTGAGTGTGCTATAGTGAACAACAAAGCGAATATATTGTATGTTATTGTAATAAATATTGTTGTAATGTTTACATGAATTGTATTGTGATTGTGTTCTAATTAATTGATTATAAAGCGTCTTCAAAAACTGGAGGCATGGCAATATTTTATTTTATATAGTTATACATTTTGGTGGTGTATTTATCCTGCACAGGATGTTGTAGCAATATGAAATGATATGGCATGCCCTGCCAGAGAAAGGGTAAGCTCCAAATGCGGCCTATAAGGACGTTGATCGAAATATTGCAAGACACAATTACTCAAGACCACAGACATTTTAAACAGAAGACAATGCCATCTTGGCAGTGCGTCAGCCTGAAAGCCATAAATTCACTATCTATGCTTCAAGGCCAGGATAAACAATCATGATGTCCATCTAGTTGCAGACTCGGTTTCGGATCTTGCTAAATTACCAGTATCAACCATTAAAAGAATGTTTAAACCAAGACAAATCACATGAGTAGAGCAGACATTGAGGAAGGAGTGTTGTATGGAGGATGTGACCAAGCCAACTGGGCCATACCAAATCCAAATTCACTGAGAAGGGGCACTAGAAAGGTTGCTCAAACTGGGCCAAGTAGGATGGATGTGCATAGGTTGTTGGTGTTGGTGCCCTGACAGCATCTGGATTCGTAATGATAAAGACACAATTTCCTATGCCACTGTCGTGCTATGCCAGTCTTAAGAGTATGTTAACACTAATATAGTCCAAATATTAAAGGCATATTGTGATTTCAAGCCAAGATTTATAATTCAATGCTGTATATTATATTCAGTGTCTGATTTAATTCAACAATTAATATCAATAATGTGGAAACCACAGCCAACATGTGTTTCGACCCACAAAGGTCTTTCTCAAGGCTGATCAATTTTGCATAACAAAAGAGAAAATCTAAGCATCGTTTTTTTGTTGGCAATACATAAAAAAAGAGGCATTACTGAAAAGTGAGTTGTTCCTTATATAGGTAACTGGCGACCACAAACTTATGATCCTAACTTGCACCATGCCTAGTAAAGTTCCCATGCTATAAAATGGAACCGGCTAGAAATCGGTTGAGGATAAAGCCACAGGACCCAAAAAACGAACTGGAAATTTGTTGCAATGGCAGTCTCAGGATAACACAGATGTAGACTATGAACAAGAGCTGTCCAACTTCAAAGAACATCAACAAAGAAATGTGAGGCCTGTCTTTAAAGCAAAACACTGCTTTGACAATACAGTTTGCAAACAAAAGTGCTTGTTGATTAAAGAAGTGAGAGAACTGCAGGACGCTCCCTTGCTTGTGAGACTCCAGTTGATCAGAAAGAGAAAGCAAAAATACTGCAATTGGATAGCAGCACAAAAAGACTTATGGTTCCAAAGAGATTCAGAATCAATGCTCAAAGCAATGGGCACAAAAAAACACAAGAAATGTATGGCAATTACTAAATGGAGGCAATATTCCGACATGCCTGTTTCTTTTGAATCCAGTACCAGAAAACGTATGGGTGTCTCATTTCACAGATCTATATAGAGATAACAACCATAAAAGTTCGGGTTTGAGTTAGGACGAAATGATCTAAGTAGAAAGGTCCCACCACCAAAAGTCTGATCCCCATTTATTCGCATATGTATATGTGTGGGGGGGTAACGTTAATATAAATGTATAGGTGTAAGGTGGGGAGGTTGTGGGGGGTCTCCCCCCACATATATATATATATATATGTATATGCGAAAACATTGAAAAAAAGTACAAATAAAAATAAAACAGACTTTTGGTGGTCGAACTTTTCAACTCTGTAATTTCACGCTGATCCAAAAGTTCTGAAACAATGCCAATGAAAAGGGCCGCCTGGAATTAAATTTGATCAAGATGACATCCTAATGATCATAAAGAAAATAAATAAATCAAGAGCTCCAGGTGCAGATGGACTCAACAATTAAATATTAAAGGCAGCTCCGGAAGCATGGTCCAGATTTTGCTACATCTTGTTTAAGCGGATCATCCAGAATGGCGAGATCCCAGCTTCATGGAAATAGAGCATAATTGTGCCGATCTTCAAGAAAAACTATCGTCCAATCGTCCATCTCGATGTTTTAGGAAAAATCTTTGCCTCTGTCCTGCTAATACGATTAAATGACTGGGCGAATACGACTGTGGCCCTGGACTGCAGACAAACAGGATTTGTCAAAGGCATTGGGTGTAATCTCAACTTGTTATTGATGAGCCTGATGAAGATACAAACCCTTAGAGGAGATTTCAAAATCTATCTTGCGTGTATTGATCTTGAAAGTGCTTTTGATAGTATTGTTAGAGAATGGCTATGGAAGAAAATGTACAAGGCTGAATGTCCACCAGACTTGCTAAACACAATTAAAGACCTATGTTCGGGAACATAATTGCAAGTCAGATTAAACTAAGAAGGCACTCTGACAGCAGCTATTCGTACTCTCAATGGGCTAAAACAGGGATGTCCCATAGTAGAAATTCTATTTAACTTTTTCATTTCTGACGTGTGACATATCATCGACCCGGCCCGTCGTAATCACCAAAGATTAATGGACAAAAGCTAGGGTGGCTACTCGACGCCGATGATTTGGTGGTGCTGGACAGAACCCCTAGATGTTTACAGAAGAAACTAAATCCATTCCAACCATATGTAGCCCAAAATAAGTTAAAAATGTACTCCAAAAAATTTGAAATCCTAGTTCTTGAAAGGAAAATCTGTAGAAAAAGAAAGTCACTGGGATGGTATATAAAAGAACACAGATTGCATGCAGTACCAGCGATTACATTTTGGGAGCAATGATTAGTGCAAATGCCATAGAACGCCCTTGGAAAGATCACTTGAAGGGCAAACTAAAACACCCGATCGCCTAAGCCAAGATAATTGGACGAAAATATGGGAAATTCTCATTGGTCCCAATTGTTAAATTTTACAACCAAAAGGTAGTCCCACTAATCAGCTGTGCAGCTGAGGCATGTCTTGGACTACCGTGGAAGACGTGGGACTGGCTGGAAGGTAAATTCTGCAAACTATCCTACACCTTCTGAATGCAGTCCCTATCACCATTATCCACCACAAGATTGGTCTCTTATCCCTCTATGTAAGATTAAAATGGAAATTGCTCTTCAGCAAAACACAATCGCTGGACTGTCTGATCCAATTGAATGTGTTTCTGCCGAAAAAAGAAGCCTATACAGACTGGACGTTGGACTTGTGGGCTAAATCTTGCCCTATCTTGTTATTAGATGTAGGTGTGACAGTTGAAACCCTCTGCTAGAATCCAGTTTACGTAAATACGTTTTTTATGGGCGGACGACTGGAGAATCACAGAAACAATTAGATCGAATTCCAAAGTCCATTCTCTCTCAACAACTTTGACGGCCTATCTTAATTTGATGCCGCTTTATCTGTCATCATTTCCAAATACCAAACATCAGGATTTATTTTTGAGATTTCGACTTAATATTCTACATAAGAGAACCACACTATGTAGATACGGAATAGACTCTGCGAATGCCACATGTAGACTATGCAATGGAGAAGTGGAATCACTTGACTCTATTCTGCCCAGAACTACGAAGTTTAAGAACTGTACATCTGTACAACCACCTTTCCGAAAATTTGAATTGGACGCAGATGTATGGTGGGGAGCATTATACTTGGGTGGAAATGTCAGGTGGCTGTATGCACTGGTATCATACTTGGAAAATATTTTTAAAAAACTGTCTGCAGTGTAAGATATGGAGATGGGAGGAGGATTGTGATAAGATGTGATCAGCAAAATGTTTGTAATTAACTGTATGCCTAAATGAATAAAAAATAAAAAAATATATAGCTATGGCGTTATACCTGGGAGCCCATATTTCAAGACTGGAGCTGTGGCTCCATGGGCCCTTTTTTTCTGGCATCCTACAAGATCACTGTGAGGCCACTGCACACAGCATTAGGTAAGCCCAGTGGGGCTGATGGTGCATGTCAGCGTGTTTGTTTTACTTTAAGATGGCCGCTGCCTTTGTCCTTTGTGGTCTGCTTCCCCTGTGTGCCCCGCAGCATGCCTCATGCTGCACGTGATTGGCCTTCCTTTTCTACATCAAACCAATCGAGGCAGCCGGCAGGCAAGGTCAGCCCCCTCTTCAAGGCCCACTTTTAAGGCCATCACCTCAGCCCTGTCTTGCCTGTCCAGCCATGCCCACTGGGCTCAGAGCCTCTCTCCCTCTATCTGACCTCCTTTCATCTACATTGCCTGTCTACTCGCCGCCTCTGTTGGCCGGAAGGTAAGCGCTTATGCCGGGTGTTTCTATTCTCCCTTCCCTGCCTGCACTTCCTGATTCCGATTCCAAGGCTGTATTGTCTGTGCGCATTCCTTCCTCTGCGTGCCCTTTTTCCCCAGCATCTGCTTGCACCCTTGCCCCATGTTCATACAGGGGGGTCCTCTGTAACTCTTATCTGAAAAGCGCTCATCATGCCTCACTGAGGTCGCAGCGCTCACAGTTCCTCCGTCTCCAGCCCACATCCACGCTGACTGAGTTATTGCACGTCAGAAGCCTCCTCTATCCTCATCCTGCACAAACTATGAGTTGATCATACTGTTTCGCTTCATACCGGCACTCACCATTACATTTCTCAAAAAGACTAGCTGCTACCTGTCTCTAAATTCTTCTTATCCTAAGTGTTTCTTTGTGGGTCTGCCTTCACTCGTTTGCATACTGGCCTTCTCTGAAATAATTCACACCTGTGTGTTGCTTCCTGACTACTTCCTGCTTATTTAACTTTGATGCCTTTTTCACCTTATTAAGAATGACAATTTAAGTTGTCCTGCATCTTCCTTGGGTCCTCCCACTGCTCCCTCCTTGGAAGCCAGGAATCTCGGAGTCATCGTTGACTCTTCTCTCTCCTTCCTCCCTCATACTCAGGACATTGTCAAGAGGTTCTTCTTTCAGCTCTTCCTTCTGAAAGGAATTCTACCTTTCCTCACCTTCCCCCAGAGACTCAATCTTACCCGGCTCTGGTTCTCTCCAGGCTTGACTATTGCAACAGCCTCCTCCTTAATCTACCTTCGTCCACACTGCGACCCCTCCATCTAATACAGAATAGAGCAGCACGACTTATCCTTGGCCTCAAGCCCAGGGCCCTCATCTCTCTTGCCCTACAAAGTCTCCACTGGGTCCTGATCTCTGCATGGATTAATTAAAATCCCTCTGCATCATCCACAAGGCTGTCTGGGGTCGGGGACCACTCTATCTGCAACTCTTTCTGACCAAATGCTCCCCCTCTAGACACCTGCATTCCTCTGGCACCAACTCCTTGCGTGTGAAGCGGTTTGCTAAACAAAGAGCAGGTGGTCGTTCGCTCTCCTCAGCGGGCTCCCTTCTTTGGAATAGCCACCCCCTCCCTCTTCGTCTTGAACAGGGCCTCCTTTAGTTTCGGAAAAACATCAATACCTTCCTCTTCTCCTCTTCCTTCACTCGCTCTCTCCCCTGCTAATCGCACAGTAGCTTGACTGAAGTGCAGGGCCCTGACCTCCCACTTCTTATCATATCAGCTGCTGTCCATCCTCTGCACTTGCTTCAGGTCACCCTCCCCTTGGAGGTTGCACTCGCCCTTTCTTCATAGCCCTTCACCTGATGCTCACCTTGGGCACCACACCACCTATCCCATAACACCCTCCCCTCTGCACTTGCACGTTCTGAACACTCACAAGGCATAGTAGGTTCGTCGTCCCCTCCCCACTATCTTATTTTTATTTAATTAATGAATTTTGTATTATTGTTGTAATTACATTGTCTATCATCCCCTGTCCCATCCCTGTTGCCCTGTGGGCGCTTTGAAACAGTATTTGCTTCCTGTATAAGCACCTAAGAAGTGAACAATAAATAAATAAATACAAATAAATGTTGAATTTTGACTGTTTTCCCTGGATTTCGAATCTAGATGTACTTAAATCTGCTAGTTACTTAAATGCTGAATTTTAAAAATCAAATCCTGCTGCTCTAACTCCTCGGGTTGTGCTGAAATGCTAGACTTTTCTACCTAGTTATGAAATTCGATTGTAAAATACTGCTGTGTCAATTGCTAGGCATTTTTAAATTTCCTTGGCTATCATTTCTGACTGCCCACTTTATTGGCTGTGCCCCCACATTGTAAACTGTTCTTGCTCTCTGGTCCCTTTTTTGCCTATGCCCTATTCCTCATTACCCTTGATTTACTGTTTCACATGTTGCTTGTGACTCATCTTCGCCTATTTCGCTGCTAGTCTGCCTGGTGAGTTCCTCGTGCATTGTGCAGTCCCTTCATCTGCTCCCCCTGCAACTATGTTACTCTCTACCTTGCCTATCTACTATAATTGCTACTCAATCACCTTTCCTACCCCTCTCTTGAAGCCTGGAAGGAAAACCTGTAAAAACGCACTCCTGGTCTCCAATCCAGGATTGCCCATTGCTGACACCTAAGTCAATGCTTCCTCCAGGCAGTCTATTACTGACATTGGGGGTCATTACAACCCAGGCGCTAATTGCGCCAACTTTACCACCATGGTGTAAACTGCGTTTACACCATGGTGGATGGCGGATTTACCGCCCCATTCCAAGGTGAGTGGGGCGGTAAATCCCCATTTCCCATTTTCCCTTCCCCATTCCCATTTTTGCCCCATAGGGCATAATGGGAGTGGGGAAGGCGCTAATTACGCCACCGTAAATTACAGTGGCGTAATTAGCATCATGGCAGGTTAGCGCCATGGTTTTTAACGGCTTAACGCCTGGGTCGTAATGAGGCCCATCCTCTTTAATGTCCCTGCTCCTGACCCATGTGGTCTCTATCCTCTGCCCCTTTTCCTCCTCGCTCATTAATGGTGGAACCAGGTGGGAACTTCTCTTGGCACACTTCCTGTCTTCTAGGTGCATCATTAATATCTACCAGAATGGCAGTATCATGGCCCATGGCTCTCAAACCAACCTCCTCCTTCTTGACAGGCGTCTTCCATCTCTCATGAACTTCCTCCCTTCTCCTGCCATTCCTCTGGCTGCCACCCCTCTGGCCTCTTTGCCCCCACCAATGGGTGTAGCTCCCCCCTGCACCCCACCTCAGAAGACCTTTAAAGGTGGCAACCAGCTTCACCTATCTACCCTAAATGCTTGCTCTGCTGTCAAGCACTCCTCTGACATCTGTCACCTCCTTGATGACTTTGATCTTGACGTCCTCGCTCCCACTGAGACGTGGTTCAATGCCAGCTGTCACTGCTTTTGAAACTCTCCTTCCTGAGGGCTACAAGATACTTTCCAAGCCTAGGTCTAACTGATCTGGAGGCGGAGTGGCCCTTGTCTACCCTAAATGGGTCCCTGCTTCCATCATACCCACTCAGTCCTACTCCTCCTTTGAATGTCTTGTCTGCAAGCTTTGCGTCTCTCCTACCCTCTCACTACCATCTACAGGCCTCATGGGCTGATCTCCCCCTTCCTTTCTGAGTGGGCCGACCTCGCCTCCTCTCTTCTGACCTCTTCCTCTAAGTTTCTCCTCCTTGTAGACTTCATTATTTATCTGGATTCTCCTGATGCAACCACTATACTCTTTCGCAACCTCTGCGACTCTTTCCACCTCACCATCTTTCCCTCTGGTCCAACCCACTCAGCCGGGCCCACCTTGGATGTGCTCATCTCAGCGGATAGCTCCATCTCTAACCCTCTCACTACTCCTCTCTTCTGGTATGACCATGCTCTCCTCTCCTCCCATCTGGAGCTCCTGGGCTCCACGGCTAAGCCTCTGCCCGCAATGCCAGTCTCCTTCTCCATCATTAGACCGATGAAGTGAGTGTCAGTAGCTGCCTTTGCCACCTCCTTCACCCCCCCATTCCTACTATTCACTCTCACACTGACTCAGCTCTTGCTAACCTTTACCTCTTCATCTCCAACACCCCTGACATCCTTGCCCCTGCCATGAAGATCTGCATGAAGCTTGCTTCCAAGTTCAATAGTTGGTATGATTCCGACCTAGCCTCGTTGAAACACAAGTGCAAAGTTGCAGACTGTAAGTGACTGGCTTCTAGCAAATCCTCTGACAAACTGGCCTGTCGCCTGCTCCAAAAGCAATGCAGACTCTGTATCTGCTCTAAGAAACGGGCCCATATCCGATCCTGCATCTCTGGGGCCACAAACAACACAACTGAACTTTTCAAAATCTGCAAGGAACTTGCCAATCCTACTACATTCTCCACTTCTCCTCCTAATTCTCAGGCCCTCTGCACGGTGGTGGCCACCCATTTCATAACCAAAACTCTGGACTTCCTATTCTCTCTCTCCTCTACACCACTCTCTCCCCCACCTGCATGCAGGCCTCCCCCAAACCGCTCTCTCCCCTCTACTCTCCTCCTCATCCATTGCACCGGATGAGGTCGCCAAGACAGTCTGCTCTATGAAAGTCTCCTCCAAACCTCTTTGAAAGTCTCCTCCAAACAGGTGCTTCCCTGCTCCTCTAGAACTATCAAGGACAACATTGCCTCTCTTGCTCTCTCTGTCGAAAGAGAAATCATATTGTGCCTCCTATTGTAATAAATATATTAATATTGGCCTACGCCAAGCTGCTCGAAAGTCGCTTGCGAAAGAAATCCGTGTTGCAAGGTCCTGATCTTAAATCCATGGAAGCCGCCATTTTAGGTCAAACCGCCATTTTAGGATTCGCTTTGTAAAAGTCACCCTGTGAGTTAAAATGGTGGACGATGTCATTCCAGAATACAACATGGCCGTCTTGATCTCTGTACATAGCTAATGTCTAACTTGCCTGCAGGCCACTTGTTGAGGTCGTGAGCTGAGACCTTGTCCTTCGTTGACCTGTGTGTAGAAGGATTACTCGTGCAATGAAACTAATCCACAAGCATATGTTGAAACAATGTATTCAAATACTGAACGAAGAACATCTGTTTAATTACATTGTATTAATGTTTGAGAAGGCCTGCATGGAAAATCTTAGAATACACAGTTATTGCATAGGCTTGTTGATACATGTATTAAAGGCAAAACCAGTTATATGCGGTTCTCCGAGACTTGGCACGAACCCTAGATCGGTGATGTATTAAAAGGAATATTAACCCGAAGTGGGGCTGGACATCGTGCCCACCGAATGTATAAAAAGCAAATGCATTCTAATGTACAACGTCTCTCACTGAACACACTGAACCACGCTGGAGTTCGTTGTGTTGTACTGAGGGCCGATAGCTATCTGATTTTGCTCTGTTTTTGTAACTGGATTCAGTATAAAATAAAGTACTTTGTATGCTCCTTTGTAACCCGTGTTCGGTGTATTTCCTTTTGGGGTACTCAGCCTCGATATTTTGATTTTGTTTTCACACCTCCTTGGCTTAGTTCTGTAACCACTCTTTTGCCACTGGCTCCTTCACTTTACCCATCAAACACTCCCTAGTTCACCCCTTCCTAGAAAAGCCATCTGTGGACCCTTCCTGCCGGGCTAACTACTACCCTATTTCCACTACCCCCTTCTTGGGCAAACTCCTGGAGAAGTTGTTCATCTCCCAACTAATCCATCACACTGAATCTGTTGGCTGCCTTCAAGACCACCAGTCTAGCCTCAGAGCAGCCAGAGGCACAAAACCTGCTCTCCTGAATACCTGTGATGGCCTGTTCTCAAACCTCGACTCCAACTCTCCTTCGGCCCTTATTCTCCTCGATCTGTCCTCTGCCTTTGACACAGTTAATCATTCCATCCTCATGAATTGGCTCTGTGATACCCTGGACATCACAGACCGGGCACTGGATTTTTTGATCTCTTTCCTCTCAAAACGGCCCTCCCAAGTTCAACTGGGCCCCTTTCTTTCCTCTACTTCACTCTTGACTTGTGGCATCCCTTAGGGCTCTATCATCTCGCCATGGATTTTCAACATTTACCTTGCCCCACTTGCCCACCTGATCTCAACCTTCTCTCATTTCCAGTGTTATGCTGATGCCACACAGCTCACCTTTAAGCTTCTCTCCTCTTCCTCCTCTACTTCCTTTCTCATTCCTGACTGTCTGACTCAGAAACTCAATGGGCCTCATTACATATGTGCCGGTCCGGAAACAACGGTGCCGGTAAGCCTACCCGTACTGTTGATTCTGGACCAGCACACTACAGGTTTGCCTGTCGGAGCCGCTGTGCCCGGCAGGGCAGACCTTGCCGGTCACAGCGACCACGGTAGGCAAGCCGTCACGTAAGCACCAGCACCATTATTAACAGTGCCGGTGCCTCCGTGGTCCCCACTCCCATGGAGTCCCATGGGACTCCATGGGAATGGGGATTAACAGAATTACCAGCGCCTGACTTCACGGCCGCCCGGGTTGTAATACCCTGGTGTTTCTGGGAAGTCAGGCACCAGTAATGCTTTACGCATCTGGCGGCAACCTGCTGGTTTCACCGGCAGGGTTACCGCCGGACCGGTAATGAGACCCAATGTCTCCAGAGCTCTGGTTCTCGCAATGCTTAATTACTGCAACAGTCTCTTCCTTAATCTGCCTCTTTCCTCACTTCGCCCTCTTCAACTAATCCAGAATAGGACTGCAAGACTTATCCTTGGCCTCAAGCCCAGGGATCGCATCTCTCCATCCCTAAAATAATAATAATAATAATAATAATAATAATAATAATAATAACAATCTCTCCACTGGCTCCCGTTGTTTGGAAGGATCAAATTCAAGACCCTCTGCATCATCCACATGGCATTCTGGAGTATCGCTACCTTCAACTCTCTCTCCCTAAATACCTCCCAGCGGGTTTTTCGGTCTTCTAGCTTCAACTCTCTGCAGATCAGTGGTTTCTCCAAACAGAGAGTTGGGGGTAGAGCTTTCTCTTTGGCAGGAGCTTCCCTCTGGAAAGGCCTCCCTGCCCGTTTGCGACTTGAGCCGTATCTCCTTAAGTTACGGAAGCTTCTCAAGACCTTCCTTTTCTCCTCCTCCTTCAATCTCCCCTGCTAGCCTCCTCCTGCCACTATGACTGGATTCCTGTGTCCCTTATGAGTCTCACCAGGGTCAGGTCCTCCTTCGTCCAGTCTCCCCCCTCTCACCTCTTCCCACCAGCACTTGTCTTTAGGCACCCTTTCCTGACTAGATGTCTGTGGCTGGTCCACCCCCACCCTCGCACTATTGACCCCTACCCCTGGTTCCCCTGGCACTTGCCATCCTGGGCATCCCTTAGCACTTGCCCAGCCCCTTTGGCCCCCTCTTTCCAGCACTTCTCCCTCTTTCATCCTCTCCCTATCCCATGCCTTCGTCCTGACCTGCCCCTTCCCCCTGCACTTCTTGATACTGCACTTGCACGTTCCGAATGTCACAAGGCCAAGTAGGACTCTTATTGTTGTTTTTCTCCCCTGTCTCCCCCACTCTTTTGTCTTGTGGCGCCTGGAAACACTTTTTGCTGTTTAGGCAGCATACAAATGTTCAATGAATAAATAAAATCAATAAATAAATATAATTTCACATGCGTGACTCTCTTTTCGTATACGTAATGGGGCCTCATTACGGGTCCGGCGGTAACCCTGCCGGTGCTACCGGTGGGTTGTTAGACCTCTCGAGCACAGCGGCCACGGCAGGCAGACATGGAGTTTGCCGATCTGGAAACAAGAGTGCCAGTGAGTTTACCGGCACCCCTGTTTCCGGACCGGCAAACTCCTAATGAGGCCCATTGTCTCACGCTGGATGATGATATGATATGATATGGCATTTATAACAGATAAGCCGGATGTGCAAAAAAAAAAAAATGGGACTTTCCCATGTTAAACCATTCAGGCCAATAGTCTAGTCCCAATTTAGGAATGTTATGACTGGTTCAGTGGTTCCAACTTGGAATGCCCACTTTTGTCACTGTTCATGCTGTGTTCAATATTGCCTGGAAGACCAGACACGGCCGCAAAACGGCCGGATGTGACAACATCCACATCTAACTAAAGATCCACTATTGGAATCGGCATGAACAGTAACAAATGTGGAGATTCCAAGCTGGACCAAATTTTAAAGATGGCACAACTGCACTGGCGGAATCCAGTGAATGGATTATTCCAATAGTTCTAATTAAGGACACATGAAAACTCTATCTAGGCATAGATCTTCATAACTTAAACAAAAAGATCCTTACAGATAACTATCCATAGCCCAATGTATTGGAGCTTATTCGGCTGCTAGGTCAGGCCAATCACGCTACTAGAGTTGCGTGCGCAACGCATATCGCCAAATTAAATTAGATGAACCATCCAAGCCGTTGAGCGCATTCATAACCCTTATGGGAGTGTTCCAGTTCAATGGTATGCCCTTTGCACTGTCATCTGCAGAATCTGTATTGATCTGTTTCATGATATACTTTGAAATGATGTGCTGGTGTACAGAGAAACAATGCAAGGCAAAGCATAACTCTGAACCACATATTCAAATACATGAAACAGGCGTAAGTTTTTTTTTATGTTAGTTTGCCCAGGAGAAGGTAGGTGACCTGCCACCATCTTGGGGGAGAACATAAACCCTCAACAAGACTTGGGGCCTCATTACGAGTATGGAGGTAACCGCATGGCTACCCCCATACCGGGTACTGGGTCCGGGTTCCTGGAATGGGGAAATACCGGGCCATTCTGACCTTGGAGGGCCCGGTAATTCCTATTCTTGGAACCTGGGCCCGGTACATCCCCATTCCCATTTGAGCCCCCATAGGGCTCAATGGGAATGGGGAGGATGCTAACAACGGGCCTGTTAATGACGGGCCCGTTGTTAGCATCCTGGTCTGCTCGCGGGTGCCGCTAAGGACGCCTGGTTATACCAGGCGTCCTTAGCGGGTCCCGCAAGCAGACCTCGTAATGAGGGGGTAGAGGGTTAACGGCGCCGGCAGCTCGACCAGCGGCGTTAACCCTCTACCGCCTTCCTCGTAACGAGGCCCTTGGTAGCGCAAATCACAAAATCATCCAGTCCAAAGAGCAAAACTATAATTAAAATCATTCTTAGGGCTCACAGAGTAATATGCAAAGTTCATCATAATCGTGTCCATGTGGACAGAACCAATGACATGCCTACTGCATGGGTGAGATTCCAGAAGGATTTATAAATGTGAAACAAGCCATAATCAATGCACCTTCTCTTGAGCCTTTTGATTCCAAAATGTGGACATGCGCGACAGTGGATGAAGGTTCATACGGCATTGGTGCCGCACTGGCACCCTGATTAGCCATGCTAGCAACCAAATTCCAAGAGTTCAACTTTGAAGATGAGGGTCTCCCAGAATGGAACAATAAAGGGGTAGGCTCTGTGTGGTGAATTGCCTATGAACAGAGCAGTGATGATGATTTTCTCAATAGCAAACACATAGCGGTCACAGTGGAAGATGTAGATGCAGAAGACGGAGGTGCCATCCGCCAGGATACATGGCTATGCCCTCAACTCAGGATGACTCAAAGCACTGAAGAATCACATCACGCAAGGATGGCCAACATAGAGGTTTACCCATGTACAAAAGTATTGGAAAGTTTCCAATGAATTCACATTTGAAGGAAACACTCTAATGCAGAATAATGCCTTTGCCCTGCCCACTGGGGTGAGAAATGATCTTCTCAACAAAGTCCATCGAGGCCATTTCGGAACTACGATGACGAAAACAAAATTGCAGACATGTATTGGTGGCAGGAATCATCTTAGATTTTGACACACAAATAAATAATTCCTCGGCATGTTTACAAAGGGATAAAAGACTCTTCTAGCCAAGAATCAACGTGTCAGATTACACTCCCAGGGCAAGCATGGTCAAAACCAGGCTTGGACTTCATTGTCCCTTTGGCCAAAATGAATGAAGGAGAAAAGTATGGGGTAGTGTTGGCAGACAGCCTGTCCAAATTGATAGTCAATAATATAAGCAGATCTATAACAACTGAAGTGCTGGAGAACATATTGTGGATTGATCATGGACAATGGTGGTGTTCACCTAATGCAAAAGAAATATCTAGATACATCAAAGGCCTCGAACATACTAGAACTGTGCTTTACCATCCTCAAACCAATGGTCATGTTGAGCGCGCAAATCACTTTGGCAAGGAAAGTTTTGTAGGCAGCAGCCACACCAGGGATGGAAGTCAAATGTTTTGCACTCAAAGCATCGTAGCATACAAGATGACCGTTAGTAGTGCCCTTGGGTCAACGGCTTCTGAATTAGTCAGGGGTAGATGTGCTAGGATTGAACTTTTTTCGACGTGAGTTCCGAATAATAAGAGCCTTAAGAAATAGACCTTGACATCAGGTGCAAGATGAAGCAAAAGCAAAACAAGATGAAGGACAAGCATGATGCTAGTCATTCAGCGAAGGGAATAACTGTACCAGTAGGAGATGGCTTTGTTAAAAAAAGCTTGTGACAAAGAAGAGCAGAAAGAACTTTTATAAGCATACAACTAATTGAGTGAACAGAACCATAGGCTCGTGGAACAATCGATGTCCATACAGGCAATGGTGAACTAATAAAGAGAAACAGCCAAGATCTCCCAGGAAACACAGATCTGACTAAGGAAGTCATATCACGTGCAGAAACAGATGCGGTTCCCATTTTGACTGATTCACAACTGAAATTATATAGCAAAACACACAAACCAAAGAGATATATAGGATTATGCTGTATACACCTAAGGTCTGTGAGTTATATTAACAGTCTCACTGTTGGTGAGAAAAGGAGTTATGTGGTGTGCAGTCTCTCTTCCTTTCCATAAGTGCCTCAATGCAGCACCTCAGAGATATGAGGGTGGTGAAGCACGAAGAGCAGGCAAGAAAGAATGCTCGCGTTGGGGAAAAGAAAAGAAGACGTTTTTTCTGATAAATGAACAAGAGATGGAAATTGTTCGCTAAAAGGTGATATTTGTTTGGTAATGATTGGTGGATGTATACATTTTTAATTAGACAATCCTATTTAACCACACACACATACACACAGCCAACACCCCCACTGGGTAATACCTGAGAGCCCACCATAGCAGGAGCTCAATCCACAAAGTCTCCCTTAGAGCAGGAGACCCCAAAATGTTGGGTGCAATGAGCAGCATTTGTTTATCAAATGAAATGGTGAGCAACATCCTTACATAAATGGAGCATGCTGCCGTTCAGGTGGTGGCAAAACAATTGCAACCCAAATTATAGTGGTTGTAAATGGAATTTTACAAATAGAATATGCTAATGTGCAGCAAAGAACAGTAATCTAGTCGAGGTGCAAATCAAGTCCAGAATAATTTGCAGTAGCTTTCAACTGAAGTTGAGATTACATTTTAACAAAGAATTTAAGTGGCAAAGTGCGCATTCTTAAGCACACAGGACCATTAATATTGGACAAAACATGTAGGATTTAAATAACACTTTTTTGGGGCTTTACGGTTATTCCCCTAGTAATACTTGTATTAGATAGTGGCAAATGTTGTGTTTGTAACCGCATTAGGCCAGTATTATTGGTCACAATTGGGGCACTCAAAGGCCACTGTACACAATGGTTTTGAGTATTACATGTGAGAAAGCTGAAGGCGTCCTCACATCTATTCCCCTTGGATACTCTACACAGGTGGCCAGGGAAAGGCCATCGCTTTTGGATCTTGACCCTGGGGGTGATGAAGCGAGGGAGGATCACCTAGGCAGAGGTTTTTTTTTTCTTCAGGGATTGGTAATGAGAGTTTCTCAGGTGAGAGAGGGTACTCAGCCTTTCCCTTCCAGGAAAAGTCCTTTATTCCAGTGCAATTATGGGATGTTTTTTTTTTTATATTGTTTATTTTTCATTTTACCAATACAAGAATACATTGAATCATTAAATCAATACAGCATGAGCAACAAACTAAACCACATATGAATACGGAAAGAGAGAGAATAAATAAATAAATAAATAAATAAATAAATAAATAAATAAAAATACATTTCTTCTGCTAATACAAAATCACAAACATCTTTCAGTTAATACAGATCTAAAAATACATTCCACACCTTAACATGCACTTGTAATTTCCTCAGCCGCCTGTACATCACCCTCTCAATATTCGCCAAGGAAATCATCTCATCCGTCCAATCCTCCACTGTCGGTGGGATCCGGGATTTCCAACCCCTCAAGATCATTTTCTTAGACACTGAAGTGCCCCTGAACAAAAACTTTTTCTCAGATACAGAAGGATCCTCCAGTAATTCACCACAGCCCAGAACCATCGTCTTAAAATCTAAATCAATGTTACAATCCAGGACCCGTAAGCACATTGTGCAAACCTCTTGCCAGAAGCCTCTCACCCTGACACAATCCCAGAGCATATGTTCAAGAGTTCCAACCTCCAAACCACAACACCAACACACATCAGAGTCAGACATGCCTCTATTCTTGAGACTCTCCGGACACCAAAACACTCTGTTTAGAATTTTAATTTGCCTAGATCGTTCACACAAATTAACCGAGCAGAGCCGCACATTCGCACATATCTCATTCCACATATCAACGGTAATCACACAATCCAATCGTCTGCTCCACTCCTCCCTCAATCCTGTGTTATCTTTGTAACCTGCAACCATGCGACGATACAATATGCCCGCAACAGATCGACAACCCACCACCATATTTTCCAGAACCTCAAGTCCACTCACACCAACATCACCAATGCACCGTTTCAATTTCCTGTAATCCGCAACAGACACATTCTCAATATTAAAATCAGCACATAACACATCAAAATCAATCCATTTCCCATCTCTGTAAATATACCCAATCCATTGAACACCGCTAAGAAACCATTACGGCCAAAAAATAGGCTTGCCAGCCTCAGTAATGGACTTATTAAACCAAATTGAAGCCGAGGGTGAAGTCTGAGCAAATGAACCACACATATTGTGAACGCCCCTCCATACATCCCGAAAAAAACAGTCAAATGAAGTGTTCTGCCACGCCTGCCAACAGTCGTAAGTATCGCCCGTGGGGCCAGAGGACCCAAAACACTAGTTTCCGCCACAGCCCAAGCTCCTGGAGATTCATCTAGAAAAGGAAGTAAAAACTGACAAGAGAAGGCCAGATGGTATATTCTAAAATTTGGGACACCAAGCCCCCCTCTGTCAACAGGAAGTTGTAAGTTCCATAATTTAAGCACAGGAGGCTTATCGTCCCAAAGGAAGGCCTGCATCACAACATCAATCATTTTCCAGTAACATGCACTGATCCTCAAAGGGAGCATACCCAAAACATAGTTGATTTTGGGGGCCGCAACCATCTTCAAAGCGTTCATCTTGCCCCATAAAGATAAACGCAAAACTGACCATCTCTGCGTGGAGGACTTCAGATCACGGCAGGCCTCTCCTAGATTCGCTTCCACCATATCATTCACATCCGGAGTCAGCCAGATCCCCAAATATTTCATTTTATGTGTGCACCATTGAAAACCAAAACCAGTCACCATTGATCTAACACAACTCCTCGAGATAAGTAAAGCCTCCGACTTCGACCAGTTAATTTTATATCCCGCCACCACATGGAATTGGTCCAAAATATTCATCAAAGAGCGCAAAGAAACTTCCAAATTCTTCAAAACCAATAAAAGTTTGTCCGCATAAAACCGGGTTTTCTGTTCAACCCCATTGAAAGACACACCTTCCAAGGTTAGATCAGTCCGCAGAGCAATCGCAAGTGGTTCAATAGCTAACACAAACAATAAGGGCGAAAGCGGACACCCTTGTTTAGTGCCCCTCCAAAGATGAAAGGTTTCTCATAACAAACCATTTGTCTTAACATTAGCCGTAGGATGAGCATACAAAAGTGAGACCCAAGATATGTATTCCTCACCCAGATTCATCGCCCGCAGTACCGTGAACAGATATTGCCAATTAACGAGATCAAAAGCTTTTTCAGCATCCAAAGAAAGCACGGCCACATCATCCTCCACACTCCGGGCCTGGCTCATGGTCAACAA
Source organism: Ambystoma mexicanum (assembly GCF_040938575.1). Taxonomy (NCBI): domain Eukaryota; kingdom Metazoa; phylum Chordata; class Amphibia; order Caudata; family Ambystomatidae; genus Ambystoma; species Ambystoma mexicanum. The sequence goes on from NC_090925.1 coordinate 715,136,774, forward strand.
GAGATTCCGCATGTTACTGGACGCCCTACGAAGTTTAACAAAACCTGATTGATCCATGTGAACAAGTCTTTGAATCACTTCTTCAATGCGTAAAGCAAGCACCTTAGCCAGAATTTTGCTATCAGTATTAATTAAACTGATTGGCCGGTAGCTGGATGTCAAGACACTATCCCTACCACTCTTCAGAAACACAGAGATGGTAGCATGCATGGTAGATTCTGGAAGGGATCCCACCTCCCTGGACGCAACATACATGCCCTTCAAAAGACCTAATGCCGATTCAGGAAGCACCTTATAAAATTTTGCCGGTAGACCATCAGGCCCAGGTGTTTTCCCAGAATTCAGACTCGCTATAGCCACCCTAATTTCATCGACAGTCACCAACCGACTCAAACCCGCCAATTCATCATCAGAGATTCTCGGAATAGCCAAATTAGCCAAGAAGGAAACACCACCACCACCAATACCAACCTCATCTTGGTACAAGTTCGTATAATAATCCTTGAGAACAGTGTTAATCTCAGATGGATCAAAAGTTATCGTACCATCCAGGCCTTTTACAGAAGTAATGGCACCCTCCGAAATCTGTTGCCTCAACCTGTAGGCGAGCCACCTGTCACACTTCTCACCTTTCTCAAAATAAGCACACCTGATTCTGTATAAATCCTTTTCAGCCCTAGTGTCCAAAATATCATTCAGATTTTTCTTCAAACTCCTCAGTTCCACTCTCTTATCAACATCATTTGGATCACGGATCAACTCACTCATCACTGCAGCAATGAGGGCCTCAGTCTCACCCTGCGTCTTTGCCATTCTTTTTCTCCTGCCACAGGATAAGCCCAAAGCAATGCCCCTCATAGTACATTTGAAAGCTTCCCAAATTACCTTCTTACTAAGAACCTGTGAAGAATTCTCAATCACAAAGCATTCAGCCTCAGTTTTGATTTTCTCTAAAATAGTCTCATCCTGCAAAATAGAAGTATTCATCTTCCATTGAAAAGTCCTACAGCGTGCAAAATTCAAAGATAGGCCCAAAAAAATAGGCGCGTGGTCAGTAAGCGCTATACAGCCAATACGACTAGTTAAAAGATTCGTGGTCGCATCCCCAGCAGTAAAGAACATATCAATCCTTGAATAAGTGTTATGAGCCCCAGAATAGAACGTATATTCTTTGGAATCCGGGTGATGTAGCCTCCAGCAATCCTTCAAATCAAAATCACCAAGCAGCATCCTAAAAGAGCAAAAAAGTCCATCCCTCCTTTGTATAGCAGAACGGCCAGTGCTATCCATGGACGGGTTATCAACCAAATTGAAGTCCCCACCCAGAACGATATTAGCTGAGTTCAAATCAAGTACCATCTGTGACACTCCCCCAAAAAAAGAGCCATTGTCCACCGAGGGAGCATAAACATTACATAGAACATGTTGGACACCCTGTATTTCCACCAGAACAGCTACAGCCCGCCCCTCACGATCACAGCTAGTTTTCAGAATTCGCCTGTTAAATTATGGGATATTGTTGTTCATGTTCCACAGGCCTAGAAAGGAATAGATAATATCACCAGCCCAGACGCACCAGAAAGAAGGGGAAGAGGACTAAGGGTAGTAAGATGGGCGAGACATGGTATCCCCTTTCCATATTAATGACCAACTCAACCCTTCCCCAACCTTCAGGGGCTGTTATAAGCCAGTTCCCCTCATTTCTCCCCATTTGACACTTGACAGTACTGGGACGAAGAAGAGGCAACTTAGAACAATGAAGACCACACTTTTTCTCCACTCTGGTATAGGGATGAGGAAGATGCCTGCTAAGAGCTTAAAAGGTCAGGCATGTCCCGTTGATTGTGGTCAGGCAGGGCTGATTGGACTTCCACACCTGCAGCCTGACACAGGGCTGCAGGTGTATAAAAGGAGGCCAGCCCAGCAGCATGAGCGACAGCGGTGAAACCTGCGTCTGGAGGAGTGACAGGAGCAGCAGTAAGAAGGCTGGTGCAAGTGTGGCGTGGGAGCTCTGCGCTCTTTGGAGAAAACCAAACGTTAAGAAGGGAGCCGTGTGGACAGGCTGTCCCTTTTTATATGAATTCAAGATGCGCATTCCCCTGTGTTGGGTTGTCGACAGAAGGGTGCCTGAGGGGCAGCAGTAGGACCCCTGAAGTGAGGAGCAGAAGGTCATTCGATCCATGCTGCTGTGAAGGCTTTGAACGCGATCAGTGAGTTTCTAGCCATTGAGAAAGCCGGTGCGCAAGCTTTTAAACTTAGTTGTTCGAGGAATACTTTGTATCGGAGTGATCGCGTGTTTGAGGAAACACGTTATCAAAGGTCTCTGATTCAATCCATTGTCCAATATTGAACAACTAGAAATACTTTGTATCAGAGTGGTCGCATATGGGAGACAACATGTTTTTGAAATTCTCCAAAGGTTGTACATTCCGTTAGAAGTGAAATAAGGAAATATTACACTGCGGGTTGAATGAATATCATAACAAGTGCAACACGTGCCTACTGAATACCAAATTGAGTACAAACCACATTTATTGAATACCGAACTGAAAAAAATCTTAACAAGTCTAACCCGTGCCTATTGAATAGTACAATCAATGTTTCTTGAATACCAAACTGACTGAACACCTCACAAAAGAGCAGAACCATTACATACTAAGTTCAGAAGTAAAACAGAACTTTAAATTCAAGTAAAACCATTAGATGGTGCAATCCTAAAATGAATGATACTTTACATCCAAGTGAAACCAGTATGTGCTGTATTAAAAAGTGAATGTAACTTTAAATATTGAAACAAAGACAGGCATATTAAATACCACACTACGTGAAAACTGCATATAACAGAAAAGTACATTGAGAACAGAATTAACTAAAGCTTTGAAGATTATTCCAACACAGTTACAATTTGGACATGGAAAACCCACCATAAAAAGAAGGTACAGGAGTGGAAAAAGTTGCTAAATGTCCAGACTCTTTGCAGGAAAAACATATAGGGATCATTGGTTTAACTGGTCTGCTCTCTTCCTTCCTTGTTTTTTCTTTTACTTTGGGAACTGGTTTTCTTTCTATTTCCCCCCCACTCTCCCTGCTATTAGTCCCTGAGTCGATTGGTAATACTCATTCTTTCTCTTGGTGTGAAATTAGGATGTAGGGATCCTCTATTTGCCTTCCTCTCTTCCACTCAGTGTAACAGATGGAAATGTTTATTGGCATCAGAAACATGTTGGGCACTTTCAATAGCCAAAGAGAGTGTGGCTTATTAAGTTGTAAGACAGCCCGTTGAAGAGAGGAAGGCAAGGAGTTGATAAATCGTTCTATGCTTAGGGCTTCTAACTCTTCCGGTAATGTTTTCTTTCCCATCCATAATGACATTGTGTTCTTCGCTCACTCTCCCAATTCTACTGGTGTTTCTCTGGGGTTTAATGTAATACTTCTTAATTTCTGATGACAGAAATTATGGGTTTGTCCCACTCTTTGTAAGAGACCTTCCTTGATTTCAGCGAAGGTGGCTGTTCCTGGGAGGTTCAGTAATTGATAGGAAGTTTGTAGTTCCCCTTTTAATAAAGGACCTATATAACAGAGTTCCAAATCATCTCCCCATCGGAATTGGGTTGATAACCCAAAGTTTAAAACACATTTTCCTAAATCATCCCCCTCTTTGTAGGGTTGTGGCAGACACTGTGGAATATTTGGTTTCTCTTGAGCGGCAATCAGCCTTTCTAACCCTGTTTGAAACCGTTCCACAACTTGTATCTGATGCACCACCAACTGTGCCAACACCTCTTCTAGTGATGCCATGGTGTCTTGATGCAAGATGGTTTTACTTGGGTTTTCTTCAGAATCAGAGAGAGAAACAAATTCTGAGCCCCCTTCTGTTTCAGGGCTTGAATCAGTCTCTGTTGGGCTGTGCAAACTCACTTTTGTTTTCTCCCCTTTGACTCCGGCTACCTCTGGAAAAGGGCGAGGCAGACTGGAGGGGGAGAAGGCCTTTCCAAGGCTAAAGGAACCTAAGGCCCCGGGTCGAACGAATGCTTGGGTTTTCCTGATATTTAAAAAGATTCTGTCACTGTGTTTCAATTGATAAGTGGTTAGTGGAGGAGTGTCAAGAAGGATTTAACCCTCTTCTCGCCTTTCCCAAGGCCTTCTGTTAACAGTAGTTTCAACAATAGGGTAATCGCCTAGAGTTTCCTCAGTGAGCACTCACATGGTGCCTGACTCCTCTGTAGCTGGTTTTCCCCTCTCACCTTAACAGCTCTGTGTACATTCTGCAATCCGTCATTTGCTACTTTTCTTCAACACAGTTTGGTTTCTTATCGGCTCTCCCCTCAACTCACCGGCTGTGATGAACCGCTTAGCGTTTTTTGTCTCAGGAGTCAAGGCTGGTACCACAGTGGCAAGTGTCTCTCCCTGGCTTGGTTATCAGTGGCTATTGTTCGCAGTCTTACGTTTCCTTCCGTGGAGGTTTTTTTGGGCCTTCGTCGGAAAGGGCAAAGACACTTCTCTCCTTGTCACCCTCTTGGTTTGCGCCATCTTTCTCCTCCTCTTGAACTGCCATGCTGAGTTAACTTTCTCTTGTCGTGTGGTCCGCCTTGCTCGTGCTGTGCTCTCGTGCTCCACCTTTTATCTCTGTGGGGAAAGGAAAGGGCTGTTAGGTGTGTGTGATTTTGGTCAATTGCCTCAGTTTGCCTGACCCTTGTGTTGGGACATGTCAAGTAAACGGCTCTGGTATCTGTCCATCGTCTTTCGTGGTGTGCGAAAGTGTTCATGTCAGAAAAGGGGTAGGGGTAGAGTGTTTGAGTATCTTACGGGGGAGGATGGGGAAAAGGTTTTATAAGAAGGGGGATACCGCGGCTCACCCATCAGTGTCCCACTTCCACTCCCTGAGAACCCCCCCATCCAGGTGATCCTCCCTCACTGGTCACGATGGCCATGTCCTGGTCACCTGAATGACAGATCCCCGGGGACAAGTCAAGGAGACACCTTCAGGTTTCTCACATTACCCGAGCAAGTACAACAGCGGTTTAAGAAGCCAGTGGTGATAAATGCTAAACCGTGGTCAGAAATTCAGCTAACCATAGTGCACTATTGCAGGCTAATGAAAGAGAATGCAAGAAAGAAGCACGAGGAGAGGAAACAAGAAGAAGCAAAGTTAGAGCAGGAGAAATGATCTAAGTATACAATGGAAGGGGCGATGTCAATGAGCTGAGAAGGAGTAGTTGCTCAGCATGCGTAGAACTGACCATAGATGACAAGGGGAGGTTTTGAAGGATGCGGGTATATGAATCAGTGGCTAAGGGGACAAGGAGAGATACCTCAGGGAAGAGGGTTTGGACACCCAATGCAGCAGAATGCAGGAGGGTTTCATGGGGGACAGCAAAGACCATTGGTGAGTCTCCACACAATGTTGGGTGTGCAGACAAATTGGCCATATATCGCGAGTGTGCAGATAGAGTGGTGGGATGCCTCAGAATGGGTGAATGCAGCGACAGCCTGCATACCAGACAGAGCAGACAGACTATTATGTCCAAGATCACACACAAGCGCAGATGTACGCGCCACAAAAGAAGCATACCCAAGACCTGCAAATGCAGCAATATCGGACCATGACACATGCATTATAGACGCTGGGACACATGCAGCAATCACAACCAGCACAGCAGGCACCCGTTCAACAGAACAGAACAGCAAAGTTTTGTTTATTTATTTGTATTGCGCACCTGGCTCGAAGGCATCTGGGTGCATTTCTTAAAGTACATGGTTGCAAAGAGCAAACAGTGCAAATAGTGCAGGTGGCAAGAGCCTCCCTGTGTGCAGGATGAAATTTACAGGTATGCAATAATACTGAAGATACAAGAGTAAGTACAGGTAAATGTACAGGTATACAATAATACAGGAAGATACAAGAGTAAGTACAGGGTATGTGTGCATAGATTGCACAAATTTACAGTAGGATACAGAGGTTATACAGTAAATTTACATGGTGATTCATGTTAGACGCATGTGATGGCATGATCCTGTGCAAAGAGCCAGATTTTAGTTTTACTCTTGAATGAGTGGTTAGATGGTTCAGCTCTGAGTGAGATAGGAAGTGTATTCCATAATTTAGCAGCGAGGACTGGGAAGCTAGACCTGCCTGCTTTTTGCAGCTTAAATATGGGCATGGATAAGGTGTGGGCATGGGCCGATCTGAGTGGACGGGAGGAAGAATGGGGGATGAAGCGGTTAGCTAGGTATGCAGCGGCCAGGTTAGCATGGCACTTATGCGTGAGCGCAAGGGTTTTGAGGGATATTCTGTGAGCAACAGGGAGCCAGTGTAAACTACGCCTGGTGTTGGAGCGGTGAAGTTTCCTGGGAATGTTAAGAGCAGCTATAATATCATTATTCTGCATTACCTGTAGCTTGTTGTTGTTCCTTTGGCTAGTCCCTAGATAGAGGGCATTACAGTAGTCAATTTTGGTCATTATGAGAGTTCTGTCCAGAATGATGCAGTTGGCAGTGGTAAGGAAGGGTCTACGTGCAGCAATTACTTTGTATGTATAGGCTGACGCAGAAGCCACAGCGTAAGTTTGTCTCGTAAGGGATAAGGTAGAATCAAGATAGATACCTAAAGTTTTTGTATCATTGGATACCTTGATAGTATTGCTGTAGATGACAAATGATTTGAAGTCGGGATGCAGTTTATTGAGTCTGTGGAGGGAGCCTAGAATAAGTAACTCTGTTTTTTCATCATTTAAGCAAAGTCCATGATGCGCCATCCAAGCCTGAATAACTGAGTAAACATCATTATGGGCTTTTGAGTCGGTCACGTAGTCACCAGTGATGGGGATGAGTATCTGGGTGTCATCAGCATAATTGGTATAAGTGACACCTAGACAGTCAAGAATATGAAAGAGTGGCATTGTGAAGACATTATACAGTGTGGGTGAGACGCAAGGTCCTTGTGGGACCCCACACAAGACTGGAGAAGGTTCAGCTGATGCAGATGGGGAAAAAACCTGCATGGTTCTGTTTGCCAAAAAGGACCTGATCCAGGAGGTAGCTTCAACAGAGAAGTGGGCAGAGTTTCTAAGGTGGTGCCAAAGAATTTGGTGGTTGACCAAATCAAATGCTGCCGATAGGTCTAGCAAGAGTAGGAGGGCCATCTTTCCCTTATTGTTTAGGTCTTCCATTTGTGATTTTAGGGCAATGAGGGCAGTTTCAGATCCGTGCCTAGGTCTGAATCCAGATTGTCGAAGGCGAAGGAGTTTATTAGTTTCTAAGTATTCCTGAATTTGTAAATATGCAGCGCGGTCCAGGATTTTCAATAAGAAGGGTACCGTGGTAATAGGTCTGTAGCTGGATGGGTTGCTTGGATCAAGTGTAGGTTTTTTTATTAGTGGGATGACCCATGCGTCCCTGAGGTTTTCAGGGACAGTGCCAGATTTGAATGAGGCATTGATAAAGGTGGTGATGAAGGGGGCAAGGTCCTGGGCAGGTTCCTTGATGACGTGGGCGGGGCAGGAGTCACCTTGACAGTTCGAGGGTTTAAGTTTTTTGATAATGTTTTCCACCTCAGAAATAGAAAGAGGTGAAAAGCAGAAGGGTTTGAAGGAATGTGTCGTTAGTGGTATGTTGTTGAGGTGGGAGTTGGGTAGCGAATCTACAGGAAGGCTACATTTTTTGGCATTAATTTTACTTTGGAGTGTGGATACTTTATCGAGGAGCGCTTTTTGGATGTTTGAACACTAAACGGTGTCAGAGTTGCAATTGTCAAGAGGGGCTATGGGAGATTCAAGTTCTTTTAGAATCTTGAAGAGCTCTTTGGTGTTGGATTCAGCCTGAAGGATGCGCTTATCGTATGTATCTGTTTTTGCCAGGAATATTGCTTCTTTGTAATTGGAAGAGGCTAAGATTAGATAACTTTTGTTGGTATCCGTGGAGGGACTTTTCCAATGTGCCTCTGCGTTTCTTTTTACTTTATGTAGATCTCTCAAGTGTGGTGTGAACCACGAATTAAGATGAGCGCAGGGTTTAGGTTTCCCCAATTTCAATGGGGCTATGATGTTTAGCATTTTTCTGATAGTTTGGTTATAGGTATCTACTAGTACAGTAGGGTCTGTGCAGGATAATTATACTTTATTGAGGAGGGGAAGGATGAGAGGGAGCAGTTTCTCTTTTGTAATGTCCTAATTTCTGGTACTGATAGAAGGGGCAATGTTTTGTTTAGGGCTTAGGTGGCACGACACATGCAGATTACACAATGCCGACTCCCATGCGGAGGATGGGAGGGGTGACTGTTGTAGGGGGCAATCCATTTACAGGGATGGGAATGTCATTATATGCAAAATAGGACAACCCACGGACAGATCTGATGTGTTCAATCCTATCTGTTACACCCAATCCGGCTGCGGAACCACGTATGGGTGAGAAGACGGTTTCCTTTCTCATGCATACAGGGGCGACTAGGTACTGTATAAGGGAAGGGAGATACCCAATGCCAGGCATTGCCATGAATGCGCAGTGATTCGGTTCCTTTTACTGAAGAATTACCACTTTGTGTGGGAGAACATGACTTGACCATGCCACTGTTATATTCCTGACAGACACCAGTTAGTATAACCAGTAGAGACATGATGAGCCGACTTAACATGACCATTTCATTCACAGAATAAGGGATAGTGTGCTCAATGACAGGGATTCATTACACGAATGTGAGACAACTCATCCAAGCTTATTGTGTCTTGACGGTACAGAGAGGGGTGCTGTTAAGATGGATTTCTGAACTCTGACCTGGTGGGCAGAGGTTCAGAAGGCCAGCCTAGTTTTTTGGAACAGGGTAACATTCTGGACAAGTCAGACCAATCAAGGTAGCATTGGCTGCGGTCAAGACTAGGTCTCAGGAAGGGTGAGGGTGATCGAAATCCCAAAATGAGCACACACAGTGAGGGACACTACAAATGACTCTCAGTGAGATGTATATCAAAAACACATATACATTTATGAAAGGCCTTTAAATCAAACGCAAGCAAAGATCAGCAGTAATACTTAAACCAACACAACACTACTATTAAACATATATACAGATACCAATGGCCTAAAGGAATGGCACACAGTAAGGGTCCACAACCTGTAGGAAAAAGGGTGCAAACAGTGTGAATATACTTTAGGCAGTTCTTCACTTATCAAACCCTGAGAAGCATTCCAATCTCTAAGAGGAGTGTAGCCTTTTGCTTAAAGGTACTTTCGGATGCAGGTGCACGCGATTGTGCGGTTGGGAAAAACGTGGTCTCTTGCAGGGGCTGTAGCAGCTCAGGAAGGCAGGTGAGGCAGTGAAGAATAAGCTTCAAGGAGGGTCTCCCCAAGAGGGCAGAACAGAATCCAAGAGTTGGGAATAGCTCGGTAGCACAGGCTACTTTGATAAAGGGGAGTGGGCCTCAGGGACACTCATGCGTAAAAATTGATGGAATGCGCCAGGGGCCACCGCTAAGGGTTGCAAGTACTCACCGACCCAAGGCGCACTCCGGACCAAACTTCGGCAGTCGAGTCCACTTTGGTTGCGGGTTCAAATGCTGCAATTGCGCGGCTCTGCGGCTTTCAGCGGCTGAGTTCCAGGGATGATTCTGTGGTGGGACAGTGGCAATTTCTCCACTCTTGGTGAAGGGATCAACTTGATTTCACTGCAGCTCGTCTCAGGGCAAAGAGGGGCACAGCAACAAGTTCAGGTGTACTCTCCTAATTTCAGACCTAGGGTGCTTAGGTGTACGAAACTTGCCCAGACAGTGCCTTATACCCAGTGCTTACGATCGCCAAAGACTCAAGGGTCAACTAAAGACATCAGTGGTTCCAGAGCAAAGGTCCTGCGCAAGCTGGTCAGTTCACTGGTTGACCCAGGAACACTTCCGAGAAGGCTTGCTTGCAGGTTAAGGTGGAGGTGCCGTGAATAGTTAGTCCCACTATTGAAATGGGGCGAAGCACCTTTGCAGCCGACCTTCTAAATTCGATCAGAAGCAGGGGGGTCCTGCAGGACAACAGTGGGCTCAAGGTGCCAAACCTTCCAGCTGGTCACCAGCGTTTCCTTGACTCGGGTTCTTGGTTTCAGAATGCTTGGATCCTATCCTAGGTTCATTGTGAACTCAAGAGATCGACCTGATATGGGTATTTGGGCCCTTCTTTTATCCAGAATCTCCTTTGTGCCAAAATGAAGAGGACCCAATGAGAGAACTGCTCACATACAGTCATGCCAGATGTGGACCAATCACGGACCACAGTGGTCACAGTCATTCCCAGCGCACCAGACTCTCTGGCACCCAGGATGTGTATTGGAACTAGACAGTCCAGCCCACATCGTGGAGGCACACACACAAGCCATGCAGAAGCCCACGAAAGCTTCGGTTTGCGCGGGGAGCTGCATGACCAAATAAGGGTTTTCCTGGGTCTGCTCGACCTGGGGAGGGCAAAGGGACAAGATGGCCAAAGGACAGAACAAAGGACCTTGTGGAATGGCCATTTTGGGGCCAAGCCACGGTAAACGCAATATGAACCCAAAGAAATGGTTAAAAATATGCGAAAAATAACAACTGCCACCAGCTCTATCCAAGGTACATTTGTACCTCTACCAAAACATCCTTTGAGGGTGTCTAGGGCCTTAAAATGAAAGGAAGACCCCAGCGCACTGTACTGTAAGATACTTTGTGCACTGGTAACATGTTGCTAAAAACTAGCAACAAAGTCAAAGACTAAGGGAAGCAAAGTCTCCCAGTGCTGACTGTCTTTACAAGCATGTCAGTTTCCCCATAACAAAGTGAGCGAAAACCCAGCAGAGTGCAGCAAAAGGCTGTGCTCCACTGGCAAAAGTCAAGCTAGGATGGTCACACGACAGCAAAACGTTGAGGGGTTCACAACTGGAGGAAGAATTACACAGAAATTGAAATCTTTCCTAACACTCGCCCCTCCCAGACCAAGAACAGGTTGAACTAATCCACCCCTGAATGAGCTTCTTGTTCAGGTCGGTTAAGCATTCTAGACAACCCATCAGCATTGCTATGTTGAACACCTGGCCTATGCCTGGCCTATGCTCAATAGTGAAGTCAAACCCTTACAGGTTTATGGACCACCCGAGCCACTTAGGATTCTCTCCCTCCATGTTCATCAGCCACTTTAAGGGCGTATGGTCAGTTTGCACAGTGAAGTGGCTCCCATAGAGGTAGGGCCTGAGCTTCCTTACAGCCCACACAACAGAGAAACATTCTTTCTCCACTGTGGAACATCTGAGCTCTCCGTCCTTAAGCTGGCGACTGCTGAAACCAATAGTGTTCCCTACCTTTCTCATCTACTTGTGATAGTACAGCTCCTATCCCAGTGTCAGAGGCATCTATCTGCACAATAAAAGGTCTTTGGTAATCAGGGGCCATGAGAACAGGGGCCTGACACCAGGAGTCTTTGAAGCCAGTGAAGGCCTTCTTACAATCCTCAGATCAAAAGACCTTCTTGGGTTTCTTTGGAGTTGTCAGAGCAGTCAGAGGGGTAACTATGGTGCCATAGTCTGCCATACAGTTTCTGGAATACCCTGTGAGTCCTAAAAAGGCTCTCATCAGGGTTTGTGTAATGGGGGAAGCCAGTATTGCACTGCTTCTACTTTACTGGGCAGAGGCTCTATTCTCCCTTCACCTACTTCATGTCCAAGGTAGACCACTGAACCTTGCCCAATCTGGCACTTACTGGCCTTTATAGTCAAGTGGGTATTTGCAGAGCCTGCAACACAATTCTGAGGTGTTTCACATGATCCTCCCATGTGGCACTGAAAACTGCTATATCATCCAGATATGCAAGACAGAATTCATCCAACTCCCTAAGGACATGATTCATAAGCCTTTGAAAAGTGGAAAGTGCATTCTTCAACCCAAAAGGCATTACCCTGAACTGGAAAAGGCCTTCTGGAGTTGAGAATGCTGTCTTCTCCTTAGCATGTTCTGCTAGGGCTATTTGCCACTACCCTGCAGTGAGGTCAAATGTGCTGAGGTACTCGGAGGTACCCAAAGTATCCACCAGCTCATCAGTTCTATACAAGGGGTGTGCATCCGTATTGGTGACAGCATTCAGATCCCTGTAATCCACACAGAGCCTCAGCACAGAGGAACCTGCTTTTGGAACCAAAACCACAGTCCTGGACAAGGACTACTGGAGGGTTCAATCACCCCAAGATCTAATATCTTGTTGACCTCTGTCTTGATGTAAGATCTCACCTTATCTGACATCATGTATCCCCTACTTTTAGTAGGTACACTATCTCCTGTGTCAATAGCATGTCAAATCAGGAGCTTGTGAAAACAAGGGGGAGAATTGCCTCAGCAAACTTCTCACCTCATCCTGTTTTACAGAATTCAGGTGAGGGGCCACATGGACACCCTCAATGGAGCTGTCTGAAGGACTGCCCTGGAACAGATCAGGAAGAGGTTCTGACTCTTCCTCCTCTACATCTGAAGCCAACAGCAGTGCAGCTATTTCAGCTCGGGATGAAAGCCTTCAGCCTATTTACATGGAACACTTTTGGAGCCTGCCCAGCCCTTCCAAAGTCAACTAAATAGTTAACATCACCCAGGGACTCCACCACTGTGTAAGGGCCTGACCATTTGTCCTGTAAAGCTCTAGGCCTTATAGGGTTCATGATCAGGACTTGCTGGCCTGGTGTGAAGTTGCTCAGGGAAGCCTTCTGGACATACCAGTGTTTCACCAGAGCTTACCCCGCCTTCAACTTCTCACTAGCCTGACCCATCAGGAGTACCATTCGTTTTCTGAGTCCGAGCACATAGTCCACCACATTGTAGTGATAGGGGAGCAGGCATTCTATAAAGTGACCCGCTGCTCAAAAGATTGGTTCCCAAGTCACCCATGATGGCCTTTAAAAGAGCCATAAACTTAAGAGACAAATTGGTAAGAGCAGAAAAACACCTAAAGACAAACAGTTATTACTGAGTACTAGAAAGAAAGGTACCTACCCTTGCTTAAGTTGCTCCAATTGTAACAATGTGATCAAAGGAAAATCAGTGGCACATCCACAAACAGGCAAGAAGTACAATCTTAAAGATTTTGCGACTTGCACCTCTGTAGGTGCCATCTACGCGATTAAATGCCCCTGCGGGAAACTTTATGTGGGTCAAACCACAAGACCAGTCAAAGACAGAATTAATTAGCACAAATCTAACATCAGGTGCAAGAACACTAAATCTCCATTGGCCAGACATTTCACAGATCATTGCCATACAGTAGCTGAAGTCAAATTCCAAATCTTCGAAGTTGTGAAGGAAACATACAGAGGAGGCGATAACCACTCAATCCTCCCCAGCAGAGAAACATTTTGGATTCATCTTCTGGATACCCTTAACCCCAAGGGACTCAATGAGGAGTTTTCCCTAAGATGCTTTACCTAGGGGACCAATGCAGAATAAGATGGACTAATATTCATGGGACCTGAAAGTTAACTGGACAGGTCGAGACATTTGCAACTTAAGATATAGCCTCCATCTAACTATGATATCTCTCAATTAGTAAACAAGTTGGATTCACCTTACTAGATAACATTTAATATCGTTAACCGTAATGCATAAGTTTGATATGATCTCAATACCACAGTTGGAGGTGGAACACCTGTTAAGTTCACCAGAGTCCGGGATCTGTTTTACCGGCCCACCTTTTTACCTTACTGATAGAACGAACAAACAGTTGTTAAAGGCATGTCAGCTATAGTATATACAATGTATATCAACGCACGGTGGAACATCTGTTCATTTAATAGAAGTCTGGGCTCTGTCTAACCGGCCCACCAACCTATATACATATGAGAATTATCATATGGAAGGAGATAAATGCCTTTTAACTATGCGTTGACGGAGATTATCAACCCGTGGGGACCAGTATATATTTAGCACTACTACATACCTCTGGTGACTAGTACCCACAACAGGATTATGAGGTATTAACATTGAGGATATTCTATATCATGTGGTCCGATTATCCATGCACCACTTATCAGAACTTACAATCATTTAGAGACTCCAACATTGCCCTATTCACGGTTATTCAATATGTTCTATTAGAACATGCAATCTTTTACAGCCTCTTCTTAATAGATTAGGGAGCCATAATTACTCACCTGAACATAGTTTTTCAATTTAAATTAACATCCTTAACAGTATGGAACGATTGTTAGAGACCACTCTTCATTCGTTTACAATAGACTATTCACCATTCTAAGATGGCGTTCCTCTCTTCTTTTATTTTTACTTCACCACAGCGGCTTCGACGTTAGTTCGATTTCTATTTCCATCATTTTTCCTGAATCAAACAGAGGTCTTAATAGACAGACGGACCCTGCAGCGTCTCGAACGGTTGTCAAGGTGACCTTTGAAACCCACCGCACTGTGCCCTCTAGGCTCTCTCAGTGCATACCTTAATGTGCATCCTCTGATCAGCCGGAGGACTCTTGACGCCACTTCGCGCATTGCAGCACGCATCAAGCCACAGTAACCATGCTATTTTAGCGGCTTTGAAGGTAAAACGCTTTTTCCCTACCATGAGAGGCTTTTAAATAGATTCTTAGCACCATCATAATTCTTGGCTCTCCCATCCAACACATTGACCCTTTGTTTCTGAATAAAATTGCGGCATTCTACATATGTGATGGACTCTATCATAGAGGAACTGAATGCTAATACAGCGCGTATTTCTTACTGGCCTCAAGTTATAAGATTATCCCATTAAGAAGGGTGAGTGAATAGCTTTTAACTATTTTCTGTGTACTTCAACCATTGTTGATTATCCTTTATTCACAATAAAATGGCCCACTATGGATGTCTAATTTTTATCCACAGTTTGCGTGCATGTGCCCCTTGTATGAAGATAACATCCTGGTTACAAAGTATCACATCACAGTGTAAACGTATTGCTCTGGAGGGGTTCGATCTGAGACAGGATAAGATCACATGCTCCAATAGGTGAGATTAAAAGAATCATATGCCTATTAACAAGCATATATGAAGCCTCTGGATTAACGTTTGGATATTTGGCCATTCTTACCAACAACTACATATCTTTAAAACCAACTGCAACCTGTTTTGCGAGGATAAAGAGAATTGTTAGCCAGCTACCACGCTTGGGCCAGTTCGAGTGCTTTCTTAAAAAAGAGTAAAGGAGCAACTACTCAGTAACATTAAGGTATTTTTTACTTGACAGTGCCTCCTGCTTTTGACCGCAGAACTGATTAGTTTACATCATGATCCCTGAGTTTCCACTAGCCACTCCTATACAGCTTGTGAGATATTACAAATCAGCAACAAAATACACATTCTAGCTACTTAAGTCATCAGGAGTATCTTTCTACAGATATATCTTTGGTGACAGGCATTTGTGATTTAAGTTAACCTCAAGGATCTTCCTTCTTCTTTATGTGCTGGTCTCACCGAGTCATGATATCTCTGATTTAGTTAACAATAACATGCCTATAATTGATCTACCCCTTAACAGTGCCATCTAAAATGCATTTGTAGATTATGTTGATCACTAGGTGTTGTGAATCTCGTTGTTAATAACTAACGTTAGATTGAGATAATATTAAACCCATTTTTGTATATATTTCTATAATAGAATTTGATGTTGTTTTCAGTTCAAATCTTGGCTCTTGAAGAAGAGATTGAATTCTCGAAACGCGTCAGCCATTTTAATTTTTTGATTTACCTACAAAATCCGTTGTTCCTTTGTATTTGTTTTCTGCACCTAAGAAACAAATGTAAAATAGTATTGGTTAAATAAATAACTGCTTTTTAAAATAAAATTATGATTTGGAATGTCGTATTCAGAATGTATATTCATTGAAAAGCACTAATTTAACATGAACAATTGTTGAACCGTCTGATGACGGATTAGTAACAGTGTGCAGGGGACGGGAGGGTTCCAAGTTTTTGGATCCTCTTTTTTTTTTTACAAAGGGGAGTAGGCATCTCCCACACCTCCTTGACTATAGCCAACGGTCCCCTCACAGGGTGACCAAAAAGAAGCTCCAAGAGGCTGAAGCCAACACCCTGCTGAGGTAACTCTCTGTAGGCAAACAACAAGCATGTAATAGAAGATCCAATGTTCTTCTTTGGGGTTCTTATAGAGCCCCTATCATGCTTTTGAGAGTTCTATTAAACCTCTCAACTAGACCATTGGTTTGGGGTGGTATGCTGAGGAAAACCTGTAAGTAACCTCACACTCCTTCCACATGGCCTACATATACTTTGACATAAAGTTGCTGCCCAATCAGACACAACTTCTTTAGGGAAGCTAACCCTAGTAAATATGCCAATAACGCTTTTTCAAGTGACTTGGCAGTCACAGCCTTCAATGGGATGGCCTCAGGATACCTGGTGGCATGTTCCACCAGCACCAGGATTAACCTATTGCCTGAGGATGTTTGTGGGTCAAGGGGACAAGGGGACCAACAATGTCAATCGCTACCCTTTTAAATGGTACCCTCACAACTGGATTGTTGTGCCACCTTTCCCAGATAACTGGCATGTGGCACAATGCCTGCAGTGACTTTCTACTTGCACCCCCATCTTGGCCCAGTAGAAGTGCATGGCCAACCTTTGCTTGGTTCTCTTGATGCCAATGTGACCAGCAAGTGGGACTTCATGCGCCAGCTGCAAGAGGAAGGGACTTACACGAAGGGGAACCACCAACCTCCTATGGTCTCCTTCTGTAGTCTCTGTGGGCTCACTGTAGAGGGGCCCACCTTCCCAATGAATCATGTGCTTACCAGGAGGTTCACCCTCATGCTGGGAGCAGGCCTGTCTCCTTATGGCTTCCAAAGATGGGCACTCACGTTGGCCCTTAAGGAACTGAACCCTATCGGGACCACCTTCACCAACAAACTCTGGAGTTCAGGATGGTCATGTGGATTAAGGATTTCAGGCAACACCACTTCATCAGGTTCAGGTGTTTGACCAACTACATCCACCTCAGTGGTAGGTGAGGTAGGGGTAATATTCTCTTTCCCTCTTCTATCTTTCTTGACTCCTTTAGCCTTGGGTTTCCCCTTTGGCTTTGGCTTGGTTTTGGCCATTGCAGCCCTTGTTTGTGACCTTGTGCATGGTCTCTCGGCTGTGTCACCCACAAGACCTAAGTCTCTGAGAGCATTCCCCAGCAGGCCCTTACCTGGGACTTGCCTCTGAATGCACACTGGAATCCTGACCATAGTACCATTGATAGTAAGATTTACAGGCATTACTGTCAACTTGAGAGGGGGACCATCAGCTAACTTGGTGGGCATCAAATGAGCTCTGGCAAGTTCCTCTGGGTCTACCAAGGTAGAATTCACCACTGTTCTGCTGGCCCCACTATCCCCAAGGGCAGGAGTGTCAACTCCATTGATCAGCACACTGTCCTTAAAGTAGTGCTTGGTGTTATCTGGAATGCTAGCATAAGCCTCTGACACGTTAGGCTCCCAGGAACCCAGGGAAACTAAGACTACCTCAGATTCTATCCCACTGGGGAAGGAGTGTCATGATGCCTATCCCTGGGGACCCAGACCAGGTCCAGCAACCCCGGAAGCAGGCATCAAGTTATTTTGGGCAAGCCCAAAAACCCCTGCTAGGGGCTGTTTGGGTGCGGTCCTGGCGCCTATGGCGCCAGGCTCATATGGAGAGTCAGTCCTGACGCCATAGGCACCAGGCTCATAGAGTAGAACTTACCTGATGCAGACCATGCTGCAAGAGCTCCAAGCCAAATGAGGCTTGGAAGGGACTATTTTACCTAGGGACTATTTTTTTACTCGGGCGGAGCTGGGGAGGAATACTTACCTGGGACTACTTTGGAGGCTATTTAAACCACGCCCGCACACACTCTTCCTGTTATTCTGCATCCAGCAGCGTAACGCTCACCGTGCCAGCAAGTCTGCATCCAGTCTTCTGCCACGCCCGCCTCGAGTTTGGAGCTCCTAGAAAAAGGGAGAAAGAAGGAGAAAAGGTTAGAACAAGAGCAATACCTTTGATCCTTATCTGAATTCTCGATCCATCGCGCCTTCGAGCTGGAAGAAAGAAGTTATTTTGTGCGCGTCGCCTCGCCTGCTGCAGCGCCGCGCTGAACTCACCGGCCTTCGCAGCATCTTCACATTCCACTGCATCCTCCTGTATGTTCCCGCCGCATTCCGGCACCTAAGGAGTAGACAAGAACAGCAAGGTGAGCCAAGGGAATACACAGAGGAATATTAGTAACCCCCCCATAGACTTACCTGATTTTACCACCGGGGGTACTATTCCTCTTCACAGGTCGGCACAGCTTCCACTGCATCTTCGCCGAACCCCGGCCCCTAAGGGGAAACAAAAGGACAGCAAGGTGAAACAAAGGGACTATCAAGGGGAACCCTCCTCACCACATTAGACTTACCTGATTTTACCGCCAGAGATATTATTCCCCGAGACTTCATACTTTCTCTCTGCCTGAATAAGGGAGAAAGCAACAGGTTACATATTGACATTATTTATCAAACTGTGCTGGAAATACAAATCCTTACCAGAATATTACCGGTTGCCACGAGGAACTCTTCACTAGGGTCAAGCTTCAATCTGCAAGGAATCGGACAAGAGTGAAAGTCAGGCATTTGAACTCTTACGAACTACATACTTTTCGGAGTCAATATTGTTCTGGAACTCACCAATTCCTTCGAGCCAGTGAAGCAACTGGTTATCAACGCGCCCCTGCGCTCAATGCAGGATGGAGAGCTCATCTTTTCAAACCATCAGGTGAGACTATAAGAGGGGACATCAAAGGTGATCCGTGGGGAGGACAGCGGGGGTGGGGGGATTTACACTCAACTCCACGGGTGGTTAATTCCCTTTCTCCATTTGCAGAAGAATATTCCTAAGGGCCAAGCAAACGAAGCTAGGTGGGCCAGTCCAGTCCGTCATCTCGGCCCTACGCGTCACATTGGTGGAGACCGCAGCTGTCCAGTTCAGATCGACGCCTGTGGGAGCCAGGTGAGCGTAACAGAACACGAAGCCTACCCACAAATTCCCACCCGGGCATTATGGATACCTCAGAGACTGACTAATTGGCCCAATTACTAGGGGAATTGGGCGCTGAAGTGCATTCCGTCCGTCAAGAAACCAATGCTCTTAGGAGAGAACTGATTTTGTCAAAGGAGCGAACTGATGACCTTGCTAAGCAACTATTGCAAAGCCAGGCTGGACAAGCACCCCTACCTGGTTCTGGGGGAAATCCAGCTCCTGTGTTATCGGGTAACCGTGTGCAAATAAACCTACCAGGAAATATTCCATTAGCTCCACCCGAACGCTTTGCCGGAGATCCCAAAAGGTTCGCCGTGTTTATGAACCAATGCCGCTTGCACTTTTTATGCAGACCTGGAGCCTTCCCAAATGATCAAGCCAAGATAGCCTTTGTATTGTCATATCTCAGCGGCAGTGCAGCTGATTGGTCAATTCCACTAGTTACTCAGGATGACCCAATTCTTTGGGATTTTCAGGGCTTTCAAACGAGCATGGAAAGACTATTTGCCCGGCACTCCCAAGGACAGGCCCTGGATAACGAACTTTTGTCCCTACGACAGGGTAACCAGGACCTTCTATCCTACATCGCAACCTTTAATAGGTTGATAGTGGAAACTGGATGGCCGGAGGTAAAACGAATCACGTTATTTCATCGAGGGCTTTGAGGAGAACTCAAGGATGTCTTGGCTCAAGTCGTGAACCCACCTCAAGACTGCGCTGAATATATTGACTTAGTGGTCCAGTTAGATCACAGACTTCAGAACAGAAAGGCTGATTGAGCCAAGTTTGAGAATCGGGTGTTGGTCAAAACCCACGCTAACCCCAAAGGAGCAGATGCTTCAGAACCCATGCAAATCGGAGGGGTTAAAGGACCCCAACCCAGAAGGAAAGAGAAAGGAGACATCAAATGCAATTGTGTCTATATTGTGGAACTTCTGGGCATTTTCTATGGGATTGCCCTGTAAAACCACCCAAGAAGGTGGTAGGAGCTGCTGATAAAAGCTATATGGAGTCAGACTTGGGAAACGACCACGCCCAACAAGCGTAGCGGTCTGCTTGCCGAGCTTGAAGAAGGATACTCAGACCTCGCATTTCATCATACCAATGGTCCTCGTATATCCAGGGCAGCCATTGCATATGCACGCAGTAAGGGCATACATTGATAGCGGGGCCATAGGAAACTACGTGGACTATGAATTGGCTTCCAGGATGAATCTACCTCTCTGCCGAAAAACCACCTCAGATGTCATCACCACAGTCGATGGAACTGAAATTTCCTCTGGGCCTGTAACTCATTCCACCGCACAGATGACACTATTGGGTCAGGATGGGCATCGAGAGACTATTGTGTTTGATCTAATCAAAGCCCCACAGTTCCAAATAATACTGGGGATACCTTGGTTGGAAACACATAATCCTTGTATTGATTGGCGAGAGAAGAGAATAACCTTCCCGGATTGTGCACAAACCTGTTACCCAAAGAAAAATCAGAACGCAGGCCTGGCCACAATAACCACAGCAGTCATGCAACTACCTCCAGAATACCAAGAATTCCGGGATGTCTTCCAAAAAGAACAGGCAAACACCTTACCTCCTCACAGATCGTACGATTGTCAAATCGATCTCATACCCGGTGCACAACCCCCTTGTAGCAGGATTTATGCCCTTACGCAACCTGAGGACCTTCACCTATGACAATACTTAGACCAGTACCTTGCCAATGGCTTTATTCGCCCATCCAAGTCCCCTGCATCTTCAGCTTTGTTCTTCGTGCCCAAAAAGGAAGGTGACCTCAGAACGTGCATAGACTACCGCGCATTGAACCAGATAACTGTTAAGAACCGATACCCATTGCCTCTGATCCCTGAACTGCTAGACCAAGTGAAGGACGCTTGTATATACACTAAATTAGATCTCCGGGGGGCATACAATCTGGTACGTTTAAAAGAGGGCGACGAATGGAAGACTGCTTTTCGCACTAAGTATGGGTTATTCGAATACCAGGTGATGCCTTTCGGGTTGTGCAATGCACCAGCAGCCTTCCAATACTTCATGAACGATGTCCTTCGTGAACTCATTGACGTTTGTGTTGTCGTATATATCGATGATATTCTAGTATACTCCTCTTCAGAATCTGACCATGTGAAGCACGTCCGAGCAGTCCTTGAAGAATTGCGCCAGCACAAACTATATGCAAAACTAGACAAATGCGTTTTTTCATGCCACAGAAGTTGAATTCCTTGGGTTTATCCTGACCCCAAAGGGTGTCCGAATGGACTCACGAAAGGTGGACCAATCCTTAAGTGGCCATCACCAAGTTCAGTTATAGGAGTACAAAGCATGCTCGGCTTTGCCAATTTCTACCGCAGATTCATCCCAGATTTTTCACATGTCGTACATCCCATATACAGCACTCTTGCGAAAAAATAAACGCTTTATGTGGACTGAAGAAGCTGAAAATGCCTTCCAAGAGCTGAAAGCGAAATTCACGTCTGCACCTGTATTAAGGCACCCGCGCCCTGACCTTCCATACATAGTGGAAACTGATGCATCCAGTCTAGCCATGGGAGCTGTCCTGTCTCAAAAGGACCCTGAAACTGGCAAGCTTCACCCAGTAGCATTTTGGTCCAGAAAGTTCTCGGCACCCGAGTTAAACTATGCGGTTACCGACAAGGAGTTATTAGCCGTTAAATCCGCCTTCAAGGCTTGGCAGCACTATCTTCTCGGTGTCAGGCATACCATTACTGTGATCACCGATCACAGGAACTTACAGTATTTAAAAACAGCCAAGGCCCAATTGTCACGTCAACTCCGATGGGCATTGTTCTTTGCCGAGTTCGATTTCGTGATAACCTATCGACCAGGTTGTAAGAATGGTAAAGCAGACGCCTTATCCCGAAAAGGGATGGGAGAGGCAGAAGTGAACTCAGAACCAGTACCTATAATTTCCGAACAAAGGATTCTTGGCATGACTACTCTACAGACACTAGAGGACATTCAGGTAAAGATCCAGCAACTCTTTGATCCTACAGCCCTGCAGGACTGGGTAAAGAAAGGCCCGGACTACTCTGTCACCAATGATCTGCCTTATTACCAAGGGCGGCTATTTCTGCCACACAAGGAACTACAAGAGCTAGTCATTTCCCGTTATCATGATACCCTAATGGAGGGGCACCCAGGTATTGCAAAAACTGAAGCTAAAATTAAAAGACAATTCTGGTGGCCCACCTGGCGAAAGGATATTAAATCATGTGTGGTGTCTTGTGGCATTTGCGCCCAAAACAAAAGTCAAAAGAAAAAAACAGCTGGACTCTTACAACCTTTAGACATTCCGCCTACACCATGGCACACCTTATCGTTAGACTTTATTACTGATCTACCTCCTTGTAATGGATTTAACACCATTCTAGTTATTGTGGATCTTTTTTCCAAGATGGCCGACTTTATTCCTTTAAAAGGATTACCTTCAGCCTCAATCCTGGCCAAAGAATTCCTCGAAAACATTGTTCGCATACATGGATTTCCGTCCGTGTTGGTCTCTGACCGGGGCAGTCAATTCATTTCACATTTTTGGAAGAAATGTTGTCAATTGGCGCAAATCGACGTGAGATTATCGACCAGTCACCACCCCCAGACTGATGGTCAAACGGAGAGGACCAACCAGACTCTTGAACAATACCTGCGTTGTATGTTACATCAAACTGAGAGTAATTGGAAGGACATTCTTTGGATCGCAGAATATGCATACAATATCTCAGTACATTCTGGAACTGGACAAAGCCCCTTTTATACCCTATATAGGCACCATCCTCGAACCTCAGACCTTGACTCACCCCAACACTTAGAAATGCCTGCAGTGGACCATCTACACGCTACGATTACACAAGCCTTTAAGGAGGCAACTGCACATTTAAAACAAGAGAAGGAGAAATATAAGAAAGATGCTGATCGGCATAGAAGTGATACTCCACAGTACCAGATAGGGGATCAAGTATGGTTGGCCACAAAACACATACCTCTCAAGGGAACGCGGACCTTTAACCCTAGATATTTGGGACCTTACTCTATTAAGGCCATTATCAACCCGGTGGCTGTCAAGTTGGACTTACCTGCTAATATGCAAATTCACCCGTCTTTCATGTGTCACTTTTGAAGCCAGTGCAACCAGAGACAAGACTAACCAAGCCACCAGACCCCATCCTTATAGACGGGGAACCCGAATTTGAGGTTAAAAACATCCTGGACTCCAAGATGGTGAAGTCAAAACTTTTTGATTTAATCGACTGGAACGGTTACGGACCACAGGAAAGGTCTTGGGAACCTAGTGACCACGTGCATGCACCTCGATTGGTGAAAAGATTCCACCAAAATTTCCCAGATAAACCAAAACCACGGGGAAGAATGACTTTAGGAGGGGCCTTGGGGGGAGTGCTGTCATGATGCCTACCCCGGGGACCCAGACCAGGTCCAGCAACCCCGGAAGCAGGCATCAAGTTATTTTGGGCAAGCCCAAAAACCCCTGATAGGGGCTGTTTGGGTGCGGTCCTGGCGCCTATGGCGCCATGCTCATATGGAGAGTCAGTCCTGACGCCATAGGCGCCAGGCTCATAGAGTAGAACCTACCTGACGCAGACCATGCTGCAAGCTTACCTGATGCAGACCATGCTGCAAGAGCTCCAAGCCAAATGAGGCTTGGAAGGGACTATTTAACCTAGGGACTATTTTTTTACTCGGGCGGGGCTGGGGAGGAATACTTACCTGGGACTACTTTGGAGGCTATTTAAACCACGCCCGAAGAGCAGCACACGCTTCGTGTTATTCTGCATCCAGCAGCATAACGCTCACCGTGCCTGCAAGTCTGCATCCAGTCTTTTGCCACGCCCGCCTCGAGTTTGGAGCTCCTAGAAAAAGGGAGTAAGAAGGAGAAAAGGTTAGAACAAGAGCAATACCTTTGATCCTTACCTGAATTCCCGATCCATCGCGCCTTCGAGCTGGAAGAAAGAAGTTATTTTATGCGCGTCGCCTCGCCTGCTGCAGCTCCGCGCTGAACTCACCGGCCTTCGCAGCATCTTCACATTCCACCGCATCCTCCGGTATGTTCCCACCGCATTCCGGCACCTAAGGAGTAGACAAGAACAGCAAGGTGAGCCAAGGGAATACACAGAGGAATATTAGTAACCCCCCCCCATAGACTTACCTGATTTTACCACCGGGGGTACTATTCCTCTTCACGGGTCGGCGCAGCTTCCACTGCATCTTCGCCGAACTCCGGCCCCTAAGGGGAAACAAAAGGACAGCAAGGTGAACCAAAGGGATTATCAAGGGGAACCCTCCTCACCACATTAGACTTACATGATTTTACCACCGGAGGTATTATTCCCCGAGACTTCATACTTTCTCTCAGTGCCTGAATAAGGGAGAAAGCAACAGGTTACATATTGACATTATTTATCGAACTGTGCTGGAAATACAAGTCCTTACCAGAATATTACCGGTTGCCACGGGGAACTCTTCACTAGGGTCAAGCTGCAATCTGCAAGAAATAGGACAAGAGTGAAAGTCAGGCATTTGAACTCTTACGAACTACATACTTTTCGGAGTCAATATTGTTCTGGAACTCACCAATTCCTTCGAGCCAGTGAAGCAACTGGTTATCAATGTGCCCCTGCGCTCAATTAAGGATGGAGAGCTCATCTTTTCAAACCATCAGACTATAAGAGGGGACATCAAAGGTGATCCGTGGGGAGAACATTGGGGGTGGGGGGATTTACACTCAACTCCATGGGTGATTAATTCCCTTTCTCCATTTGCAGAAGAATATTCCTAAGGGCCAAGCAAACGAAGCTAGGTGGGCCAGTCCAGTCCGTCATCTCGGCCCTACGCATCACATTGGTGGAGACCGCAGCTGTCCAGTTCAGATCGACGCCTCTGTGGGAGCCAGGTGAGCGTAACAAGGAGTCCGAAGAGAAGGATGCCCCTGTGATGGGAAGGCCAGACTCACAGAGTGGACCCCCAAGGTTTGACCTTACATCTGGGGTGCCCGTTCACATAATCATTTACTCCACAAGTCACACAAGATCTACTGGGTCTTGGGATATAGGGAGGTGTTGGGAAGGAGCGTAGTGCTTTCCTTCATTCCCAAGTTTCCCAAGCGGTTTAGAATTAGGCAAGACTTTTGTTAACTATTTTCTAAGCACTACAAGAGTCCGGGGGGGGGGGTCACAAAATAAAGATAGTTAGGATTGAAATATAAGGTGCAAATTATTATTTAGCTGAATATATTTGAAACTGTTACATTGTATTTAGCTTATCTCAAAGCAGGCTCTCTGCCAGAAGGAATGCAGCCTGTGCTAAAAGTAGACTACAGGCATTGCATCACTGGGGCTAGCTCTCACAGAGCACACAAAGTGGATGAGCAGCTGTTTCTGTTCATCAAATGCCCATGCAAACTAAGAATAGGAGAATGAACATGTTCATGCACACAATGCAACATTATGTGAAAACAGGGTTTTTTGTAGAAATTACTGGACCAGATGAAATATAACAATATGGAGTGAAGTGTTCAGAGTATGGTGGGAAGATGTGTTTATGTATGAATGTCTATAACATAGAAAATTATGCTAAGAGCTACAATGTATTCCTGCAGAGGCAGCAGTATGTTAAAGTAGGTTGGTATATGTAAAGGTGGCCATGCCACACTGTAGACTACAGCATCCCTTGTATGGCAAGAAGAACAGTTTTGGATGAGCTCTGCCGGTATACAGTAACCAAGTCAAGAGTATTTAAGATACAGGTCCAGCACCAGTCTTCAGGACCTGGGAGCGGTTGAGGGACAGAATATACCACTCTGGAGCAGAGTCCTTTGCCCATCTTTTCTTCTGTACAGATTACATTTGTCATCTTTCGCAAGATAGACTCATGGCCTTAATTCCCTAGGGTGGTGCATTTTCTCTGGACTGAGCGTGATCAGGGGTACCCCAATGTATTTAAGGGGTACAAGTATGGCCTACCTTTCAGAGGCTTATTATACCCACCAGAGTTCTGTTTGGAAGATAAACTTCCACTACCCTGAACATTCTCTTGGGACTTACCCTTGAATTTCTTTGTGTGGCCTTTTTGGGAGGATGTTTTATCAGATCCCCCACCATCTTTATCTTTGGACTTTTTCTTCTGCTCCTGCTTACCAGGAGTAGTCTTGTCCTTATGGGACACTCTGTGTGACACCCATAAATCTGCTGCCATGGCCAACCTCTTAGGATGTTAAACCTTTGAATCAGCCAAATGCTGCTTAAGCTCAGGGGAACAAGATGAAAATATGTGTTCAAGCATGACTACACAAAGCATACCCTCAGAGGTGGAGACCTTATAGCCTTCAACCCAGCCAGTCAGGTTTTTCAAGGAATCTGTAACATTGGACACCCAAGTGTTACCTTCTTTCTTTTTGTACTCTCTAAACCTCTTCAAGTATTGGGCAGCAGTCTTCTCAAACTTTAAGATGCAAGTCTGCTTCAATTTTGCAAAGTCTACTCCTTCAGACTTTGACATTTCCATAATAGCACTGCAGCCAGAATGGGGTAGTCGACTGAGCAACCATGTAATCTTGTCAGCATCCACAACCTCTTGAACTACACATGCATACTCAAATGAGTCAACCAGTCCATAATGTCATTTTTCTCATCATATACACTGAGCATATCTTTAGGAAATCTTGGATGAGAGGAGGACCTACACCCATGTCCAGATCCCTTGGATGAGCCATTTGAAACCTGAATCTCGGCCAGTTCCAACTGGTGATCCCTGTCCTTTTGGTTTTCTGCCTGCTCAACTTTCAGTTTAGCGATGTGGAACTCAAGCTCTTTCTGCTTAAACAGCAGTTCTGGTTTCTTGAATTCCAGCATGGCATAAGCATCTGAGCTGGCAGAGGAAACTTGGGACAACACATCATCCCTGTCATCATGGGCATCATGGACAAGTGCAGCGATAGATCTGTCAGACCACCTTCTGCAGGTTTGTCTGTGTTTATGGCATCAAGTTGCACTTCTTGCCATTCCATGATCCTTTGGATCATTTCACTCTTTGTACCTTGAGCAGGCAAGCCTCTCTCAGTACATAGCATTCTCAATGTTTCTGACCTAGAAGCATTTAAGGTTATGTTGGTAACTGTTTCCATATTATAAGATAGATTGTTTAGCTTTTACAGTACCTTTCTACTGAGGTCACTCTTTGTCCTGTGTAGGTGTAATCTGAGTACCTTTTCCAGTGTGCAACGCTGGATACCTTTGATCCTATCCCACTGCTGTACACCACTTGTTTCAGATGGATTTCTGAACTCTGACCTGGTGGGCAGAGGTTCAGAAGGCCAGCCTAGTTTCTTGGAACAGGGTAACCTTCTGGACAAGCCAGACCAATCAAGGTAGTATTTACAGCGGGTAAAGGTCTCAGTAGGGGTGAGGGTGATCGAAAGCCCACAATGAGCACACACAGTGAAGGACACTATAAATGACTCTCAGTCAGGTGTTTATCAAAAATGGTTTATAGTGATAATTTCGAATACCAAAATGTCAAAAGTCATAATTTCAAAAAAATAATATGGAAAAAAAAATATCAAATTTCTTTTTCAGTATGTTTTTTATTCAAAAAGGGGGGTTCCCCCCAACCCCTCCTTTTTTTAACCTTTTTTTTAACTTGCGAAACCCCCCAAAAAATATATAAATTAAAAAAAAAGAATTCGATATTTTTTTTTCGACATTATTTTTTCGACATTATTGTCTTTCGAAAAAAAAATTCTCTAAATTATGACTGACCACCATCAAAAATAATTATGCATTTATTAAAGGCCTTTTAAATCAAACACAAGCAAAGATCAGCAATAATACTTAAACCAACACAACACTACTATTAAACATATAAAGAGTTACCAATGGTCTAAAGGAATGGCACACAGTAAGGGCCCGCAACCTGTGAATTCTTCACTTATCAAAACCTAACTGACAGGCAGTCCAATCCCTAAGAAGAGTGGAGCCTTATGCTCAAAAGTACTTTCGGATGTAGGTGCACACGATCGTGCGGTTGGGCAAAAACGGGGTCTCTTGCAGGGGCTGTAGCAGCTCAGGAAGGCAGGTGAGGTAGTGAAGGATAAGTTCCCACTATTCAAGGAGGGTCTCCCCAAGAGGACAGAACAGAATCCAAGAGTTGGGAATACCTCGGTAGCACAGGCTACCTCGATGAAGGTGAGTGGCCCTCAGGGGACACTTGTGCGTAAAATGAATGGATGCACCAGGGGCCACCGGTAAGGGCAAGTACTCACCGACCCAAGGTGCACTCCGGACCAAACTTCAGCAGTCAAGCCCACTTCGCTTGTGGGTTCAAATACTGCAATTGTGCAGGTCTGCGGCTTTCAGCGGCTGAGTTCCAGGGTTTATTCCGTGATGGGACAGTGGTGATTTCTCCTCTCCTGGTGAAGGCATCAACTCAATTTCACTGCAGCTCGTCTCAGGGCAAAGGGGGGCACAGCAGCAGCACACCCTTGAAGCTTGTCACCACTGCTGGGTGACACAGTGACCCCATGCAGTCAGGTTCAGGCGTACCCTCCTAATTCCAGACCTAGGGCATCTAGGTGTACGAAACTCAGCTGGAGAGTTCCTTATACCCAGTGCTTATGATCTCCAAAGTCTCAAGGGTCAACTCAAGATGGTGGCAGTTCCAGAGCAAGCTGGTCATTTCACTCGTTGACCCAGGAACACTTCCGAGAAGGCTTGCTTGCAGGTTAAGGAGGAGGTGCAGTGAATAGTTGGTCCCACTATTCAAATGGGTCAAAGTGCCTTTGCAGACCTTCTACGTTTGATCAGAAACAGGAGGGTCCTGCAGGACAAAAGTGGGCTCAGGGTGCCAAACCTTCCAGTGGGTCACCAGTGGTTCCTCGACTCAGTTTCTTGGTTTCAGGATGCTTGGATCCTATCCTAGGTTTGTTCTAAACTCAAGAGATCAACCTGGTATGGATGTTTCGGCCCTTCTCTTATCAAGAATCAGCTTTGCGCCAAAATGAAGAGGACCCAATGAGAGATCTGCTCACTTACAGCCATGCCAGACGTGGAACAATCATTGAACACAGTGGTCCCAGTCATTCCCAGCACACCACACTCTCTGGCACCCAGAATGTGTATTGGAACTAGACAGTCCAGCCCACATCCTGGAGGCACACACACAAGGCATGCAGAAGCCCACAAAATCTTTGGTTTGCGTGGGGAGCTGCATGACCAAATAAGGGTTTTCCTTGGTCTGTTCGACCTGGGGAGTAGTGATGACAGCGGTACTCACACAGAAGACTACCCTAGGGCACAAGCCACTGGCTTATTATAGTGGATATTTATACCCAGTAATGAGTGGAAATTACTCTTGTGAGCAAGCTCTGGCTGCTGCCACATTCGTGGTAGACAAGTCAGTTAGTATCATTATGGGGTGCAGCACCACACTTTATGTGGAGCAAGCCCTCTTTGCAAATCTCGAAAGGCCAAAGAGTACGCTGACCACACAGCAAGCTTCTGGATACAAGGTGATTATCTTAAATCCAACAATCAAGGTAGTGAGGTGCAGGAATGTCAAACCGGTAACATTTTTAGCTGAACTAGTAGAGGAAGGAGACTATGTACACGACTGTACTACCTACATGCAACAGTATGATAACCTAGCCAAGGTGGGGGAGAAGCCACTTGAGGGGGGGACAGTGCTTTGCATTGATGGATTGTTGACAATAAACCAGTCAACAGGAGAAAGACATACATGGACGATAGTGGTGACACTAAAAGCAGACGGTACAGCACAGGTAATAGCAAGCGCAAGATTGCCTTCACATTTTTTAGCGCAAGCAGCAGAATTAGTGGATTTCATAATGGCATTAGAAGTGTGCAGGGACCAGGAAATTACAGTGTACTCAGATTCGGCCTACGTGATATCTACAGTACACTCTGGGCTGTCACAATGGCAGAGCAGGGACTTCAGACCTGCTGACGGCACACCAGACCAGCGCACGCCCCTACTGGGTCGGCTCATAGACGCGCTTCAACTACCGGCAGCAATAGCGGTCATAAAGTGCCAGGCCCACACAAGGGGGGAGGACGCAGTCTCCTGAGGCAACCAAACAGCAGATGCAGAAGTAAAGCGCAGAGCATATTTTTCAGGCATAACAAACTTAAATACCCCATCAAACACACGTATCCGTGTGTGCAATATGATTCTAAAGTAAGGCTATAATACATTACCAGCTCCACCGATAATAGAGTTTCAGGGAAGGGCTCTGACAGAAGAGAAGGATTTATGGTTGAGAAGGGGATGGTCAATATCTCCTACGGATGCTTTGTCGTGACAGGAAAGCACAGGCAAGCAAGTACTCCCAGCAGCATTGTTGCAGATTGCACTCACGCAACTGAATTGTCCTACGCATAAGGGTAAGACGTACTTGTTGCTCACATTGGGGAAGATTGGTTGTGTCCTAATATGTCGCAGCATATAGCTGCGTTCATGGCAAATTGTGTCACCTGTTAAAAGTTCACTGCAGGACATGCTTTACGTGTAGTCAGAGGAGCCATACCCCACCCAATTGGGCCTTTCCAACATCTCCACATCGACTGTGTCGATATGATACAGGTGTGCAAGGGCAACTGCTACATTATAGTGGTCCTATGACCATTCTCCCGATGGATTGAAGTTGGTCCCTGTTCACACCCTGATGCCCAGAGGACAGCAAAATTCCTTGTTAGAGAGGTATTTTCATGATGAGGGGGGGTGAGGTCCTCCGGTCAGACAATGGGCCTAATTTCGGGAATGGGACTTTTGAGCACATCACACCCCTACTGGGGATACAGCACAAATTCTCCTGTCTATCACCAGCAAGCGAAAAGGGTGTGTGAGCTCCTCAATGGCCTGCTCAAAGAAAAGATCACAAAAATAAAAGCCACTTAAAAAAAGGGTTCACTTCACTGTTTGCACTTAGCACTGTTCGCATTGCGCAATCAGCCTGGATCCGACCACCACTTCACTAGGTGGTAACAGGACGTCGCATGCGACTACCCCTGGCTCCTCCCACTAGGGCATTCACCGATGCAAATGCAGCCTCTGATGTGTTTGGAAATGAAATGTATGAATATGTGTTATCCTTGATGGCTAGCACATCTTTTATTTCTCGACAACTGCAGGCGCAGGGGGAGAGGTTGAAGAACAGTGAGGGAGATACCATCCCAGCCGCAAGTGAAAGACTCCTCATGCAACCATTACTTTTTTCCAGGGGGCACTGTCCTACTCCGGAATTTTGTAAGGCCCTGGTTCAACCTGAGATTCGAGGGGCCTTACACTATAGAGCAAGCAACAGGGCATGCAGTCAAATTACATGGAAAGAAAGTATGTAACTACATTGGAGACGTTAAGCCCTGCTAAGGTGAGACCTCTTCCCGTCTAAAAAAAGATGACTTGATGCAAGAAGAAGACAAAGGCAAAGAAGGAGAACAACAACTGCGGATAACACGGTCCAGAAGCAGAGATTTAGGGAAGGACTATATGCACACAGAGAATAGGCACACAAACTTTTCCTTACAATAGGTATTCTTTGAGAAAGTAAAAACTGCCCACGCGATATGGTTTTTAATAGACATAACCCATTTCAGGAATGCTTCTTCCGCTTTGTGATACGGACAGACACTGAACAAATGATTCTGCCACGATTGTTTTCCATGCCTTTCTGATTTATGTAGCCCAGACATACCCACAGTTGACCCGTGGAGACCCGTCTATCCTTACTCTGCTTGGTGATTCAAGAATCCGTATAGTGTGGGAGTGATTGTTCTTCGCAGCATTCACCCAATACTATAGGTGTAGAGCTTAATCTAATATACACTAACACATCAATAATGCATTTTTCAGGCTTTTCAGGTGAGTTGCACAAACCTTTTGATCAACGCAAAGAAACACTCAAGAATAACAATTGGAAATGCAATTCATAATATTGTGATGATGTTTTGTGCTTTCTGCTGTCTCTACCTCTTTACACTCCTTGTTCTGCGAAGGTTGTTGTTTTTCCAAGCACAAGCTTTGACCCTCACTAACCTAACCCAGATCCATGATGTTAGGGAGCCATATCTGGGCAGGCAATTGGCACTGCTAAAGAAGTAAATGGAGTTAGTCGTGGTGCAGAAGTAGATTTTAACCAGGTACATTCCTATATAGCTGATTCAGCCAATATGTCAAACAACATGTGGTATAGACACATGGCCAAGGTGGGTAAACAAATGACAAAATAGAGCTGTTATGTATGCTCTCTGATCACCTATGCCATGAGTGCATCCAGAACATTCCTGGCAACTTAAATTCCAGCGACAAGAGCACAATGCCTCATGCATTTATCGCTCTGCACCACAAGAGGGCGAATCCAAGGGAAGCGTGGATGTCCAAGAAGACATTCCCGTACAAGGATAACTACATAAAGACTCAGGAAATGTTGGACGATTACTGTAAGATAATATTCTACAGGGGTAGCCCCACACTCTGGTGATATTCCCTCCTACTAAGTGAGGATATATAATATGTATTTCAACAAAAGGAAGGAACACACAACAATCTATATAAAACAGTAGATGTGCCCTCAGATAGCAGTTTCTCAAAACAGCCACTTAGCAAATATGGGCTGCATTCTGTGTTCTATGTGTTCATCGAAAAACAGTGTTACCAAAAAATATCATTTTTAATATATTAATCTCTTTTCAGCACAAGTAATACAAACAATTGTTTTTTAAACATACATATACACATCACATAGTCATATACATGTTAAAATCATTCCACCTCAGAGTATCTAAAATTGCCAGATATTTGATCAGCAAAACACAATAATGGCAACTCAATTATTCTCATTCCCCATTGTGTGAACAAGCCCAACTTATATACTTTTCTGTCCTCTGTGTTACAGGTAACTGGACATTCATCAGGGGCAGAAGTAGTCCTGTGCTTCAGGTACATTCCTCCTATTCATACATCAGATTGCTATGTCTAAGGGTAGAAAGACAAGAACGTATTACTAATACGGGCATTATAGGTTTAATTAATCACCATAGCTAATCCCTAATCACCAATAGGGTATCAGGTATACAATATATCATATACCTAATCCAAAGGTCAGAAGAAGTACATGTCTTCGACCTCAAAAGCAGAACCAATTCTAGCTCTTCACTACTTTAGCGGATAGGATTCAATTTGAGTACCTAGAACCATTACAAAAGACTATCTTTTAGTCTATCAAATTCCATGTTCATGCCATTACCCCTCAACAAATGGGGCTTTAGCGTGCCCATAAACAGTAGAACCAGAAACAAAGAGTACAGCTCACCGTAGGATGTAAATGTTGTTCTTTTCCTGGACGTGACTCGATCACAGTAGCAGTCTCAACAATGTCTCCCTTTCAACTTCCTGCAGGCCTTCTGATGCCTAAAATAAGGGGAGGTTACGGTAAGTTCCAATTCTCAAAGGAAAACATAGTGTACCCATATTGCACCTAACCAGAGGACCCTTATCTCTCTCAGGCCGTTATAAACCATCCACAACGCACTTGAATAGATACACGCCAGGATGGAGCCTCCTCCTCCTACGGGATGTTACGCCTCTCGATCTGCAAGTGAAAATCACTAGGTGAGCAAGATTAAGTCTATAAGAGAGTTCCCACATCTTGGGACTCTGTAGATGCAAAAAACCCCACATTCAGGCTCTTACCTAATCTAGGGCTGGTGCACTCCTGAAGGGAGGCAGGGTACTGAGAATCAGACCCGGGAATGGCAGAACACATACTATCACCACGGCAAAACGCCGTTAGAAAACCCCTATTCCGTGTCAATGACACTACGCGATGACGTCATCACGCTAGACGTTGCGTGGTGACGTCATACGTCGCCGCGCCCGCTAATATCCGGCTGGAACCCCCTCATCATTGCGTAGTTGCTAGGCAACCATTACCAATAAGGACCAAGAGATTTCAAGCAGTTAGAAGGGCAAATAGTGTGCCCAAGTAAAACTCTTGGTTCCCTACCCAGTGCTTTAAATACCAAACCATTGGTTTAAAAGGGAAAGGGGTGTCACTCAATGGGCTGACGATTACTGTAATACAAACAAAAGTATATAATACATCACAGAGGACCTGCATAAGGGGGAAGTACAGACAGTGACACAGAAGGAGTTACAGTGTCCCAAGAAAGGACCCATAGAAATAGGAGGAATGACGGATGCTGGGAAGGACCCCAGATGCTGGTGTATTGACATGTATACACAACAGACGGATGGAAAGAAGCAGTTGTTAGGAGCAAAGCCCATGCTCTCCTAATGGTGCCAGTGGAAGTAGTACATCAAGTAATTGACAAGTGCCTCAAGGAATGGGAAGCAAGTGCCAAACTGCTCACGTGGGTAGAAAAGGAAGCTAGGCCCATGCCCATCGTACCGCTCAAGGGAGCAGCTTTATGTTTCCAGAATGATGGCGAAGTATAGGTTGGGGAAAATGAAGGATGTAAGCAGATTTTGAAAATACCAGGCATGAAGGTCGGAACAGCAGTGCTCATGGACCACTATTGGGCCTACAGATCGAAGGCATACCTGCAGCTGCCACCCAACTGGAGAGGAAAATGTACCCTTGTACATCTGAACACCCCAGCACTATTAGTGCCTAGGAAAGACATACAAATAGAAGGGTTCCCTAAAATGTATACGAGCACAAGAAAGAAGAGATCTGTAGGGTTGACCAGAGTGAAAAGGGGGAAGTATGCCTCATCAGATATGTATAAGAAGCAATACCACCAGAGCACAGGCTGTTCAGCAGAACTGAGATGTTCTTTTCATATATCGTTCCAGCAGTACAGACAAGTACAAATGCTAAATGGTTCCAGATTACGCGTTGGGAGCTGATGCAGACAATAAACTCAACTGTCAAGGGGTCCAACGCCATAAAGGAAGAGCTGAGAGCAGTTAGGCTAATGGCCCTTCAGAATAGATATGTTCTCGATCTCCTCACAGCTATGGAGGAAGGCGTTTGTGCCAAGATCGGGTCTTCTTGCAGTACATTCGTTCCAGCCAATGACAAAGGCAATGGGACAGAGGCCATCATCCGGCTCTCGGAACTGCACCCGAAGATGGTGGCAGAAATGGAAAATGTTGGCAAGGATGAAGGTTGGCTGTTTTATATATTCTCATGGATACCAACATGGATGGCCAATGGACTGAAAGTACTGGCAGCAGCTTTAAAATCAGTGTTACGGACATTTTGTGTCATCAGGATAATCATCACGCAGCCTAGAAAGACAACTGGGAAGACTTTAGCGAAGAACGTACTGATAGACCTAGTGACCGAAGAAGATGAGGAAACAAAGGCATGGAATGCACGGCATGGAATGCACTCAAATCACAACTGACACACTGTCCTCTGTTCCCGACAGGAGCGGTGTTCTAGTACCCGTATAACGCTTGGGATTATTGGTGAAAATGGGTTTGGTGCAACCCTTATGGGGACTGCAGCTACATGACTTGGAGCCTGGATGACCAGGCAAAATACTATAATAATAATAATTTCGCATTTATATAGCACTACGAACCCACAGGTATCTGAGTGCTGCTTCTTATTTCCCACGGTGTGGTGGTGCTCATTTATTGACTTCGGAAGGATGAAAGGCTGAGTTTGGCCCTGCCGGGATATGAACCTGCGTTAGCAGGCTCTGCACGGATGTCAAAGCGAGCGCTCTACTCGCTGTGCCACTTGAACGGCTTAAGATGACTATGGACATCTCGGAGGGATAACAAAGGTTTGGCTCCTGAAATTGCACACAAACTAATAGAGTTGTGTAGATAGTGTGGTCGACAGGTCGACCAGAGGGGAGATTGTAGACAGGGCCAAATGTAACCCTCATGCCCCCCACACGACTCTCAGCACGAAGGCAGAGAAACAACAGATGTGCCTCAAGTTTCAGCACATCACTGCGATCCTCGATGTATCGCAGGTGTGAGAAATGTTATTCAATCAGAGAGCCGTTCAAACCATACCCAATCGATGATTTGGGCAACATGGAAATGACATCCATCGAGTAAGTCAACTAACTGCAAAACCAGAGACTAATGATGTCATCACTGACATCACGATGTAGCTGAATTAATAAATGAAGTACATATTCATCCTTTCATCTTCTCCTCCTTATCCCTGTTCACCCCTAATGATGTTTCTAGACAAGTCCAATCTATGAAAGTCTTGTCAAAGCAGGGCCTCCCCTGCTCATCCAGAACAATCAAGGACCACATCGACACCCTTGCTCCAGCCTTGGCCGATTTCTGCAATCACTCCTTTGCCACTGAAACTTCCCCTCCCCCTTAAGCACTCTCTTGTGCACCCCCTTCTAAAGAAGCCCTCGGCCGATCCTTCCTCTCCGGCTAACTATTGCCTGATCTCCATCACTGAGCAAACTCTTGGAAAAGCTGGCCATCTCCCAGCTTAATCTACATACTGAATCTGTTGGTTGCCTCAATGACCACCAATCTGGCTTCAGAGCTGCCAGAAACACGGAGACTGCTCTCCTAAACACCCGTGAAGACTTTCTCTCCAATCTTGAATCTAATCTCCCTTCTGTCCTCATTCTCCTTGATCTATCCTCTGCTATTGACACAGTCACCCATGCCATCCTTCTCAATCATCTCCGCAACAATCTTGGTATTACTGATCAGGCCCTGGCCTGGTTAACCTCCTTTCTCACTGACCGACCCTCTCAGGGCCAACGGGTGTCTTTCCTCTCTTCTATCTCTCTCTCTGCTTGTGGTGATCCGCAGGGTCTAACCTCTTTCCCCGGCTCTTCAACCACTACCTGGCACTTCTTGCCCACTGCATCGCTACTTTCTGCTCCAATTTCCAATGTTATGCAGATGACACTCAGCTCTCTTTCAAGCTCCCCTCTGCCACCTCTGCTTCTTCTCTCATACCAGATTGCTTGCCCGCAATTCAGGAATGGTATGCCACCAATGATCTGTGCCTTAATGCCAGTAAGACTGAGATCCTCCTCATTGGGACACCTGCCACCTCCTTCCCTCTCTTTCTCTGGCCGCCCACTCTAGGCCATCTTCCTGCTCCTTCCTGTGAGGCTAAGAACCTTGGTGTCATCTTCGACTCCACCCTCTTCTTCTCTCCTCACATCTCTGATGTCTCTAAGAAGTAAAACTATCAGCTGCACCTCCTCAGAGGTATTCTTCCTTTTCTCACTTTCCCCCAGAAGCTCACTGTCTCCAGAGCCCTGGTCTGCTCTAGGCTGGACTATTGCAACAGCCTCTTTCTAAATCTTCCTGCCTCTACTCTTCGACCTTTACAACCTATCCAGAACAGGACTGCAAGACTTGTCCTTGGCCCAGGGATCGTATCTCTCCAGCTCTGGGATCTCTTCCCTGGCTCCCTGTGGCTGCAAAGATCAATTTCAAGACCCTCTGCATCATCCACAAGGTTTTCTGGGGCCTGGAATCACTTTACCTCCAACTTTCTCTTCCAAAACATCTTCCCTCTCGAGTTGTCCGCTCATTCACATCCAACTATATGTGGGTCAGACACTTCTCCAAGTAGAGAGTTGGGGGCAGATCTATCTCCTCTGCTGGGCCTCCCTCTGGAACATCCTCCCTGACTCTCTCAAACTTGAGCAGAACCACCTCTGGTTCTGGAAGCAACTCAAGAACTTCCTTTTCGCTTCCGCTTTCTCTCTTTCTCTCCCCTGCTGATGCACCTGACTTCTCTATGCACTGGTCACCTGGTCACCCTCTGAACTCGGGCACAGGCTCCTGCATGTCCAGTTGCCCTTGCACTTCCTTCGGGCTCCCTAGCACTTACAAGTCTGTATCTGCAACCCTACAGCCTCTTCTCTCTGCACTTATGAGCCACCCGCTGGCTACACTTGTGAGTTAACTGCACTTCCCCCTGACCCTCCCCCCTGGCAGTACTCCCCTTACCTCTTCCACGCAGTTGCACGATCTGAATGACACAAGGCCTAGTAGGATTGTTATTTTGTCATCCCTTTGTTTCTCCCTCCTTGTCTTGTCACGCCTAGTAACACGTTTACAGGTGCGTTATAAATGCTACATCATATCATATAATTCATGAAGTTACATGAACATGCACTAGTTTATTGGATATAGGCACGAAGCACATGCTTATGACCCACGTAGGTAGTGGACGGAAACACAAACATACATTTTTCTTTATATCCATATCCTTTGCCAAAGCTGATACTGCAAGATGCTGTTACGCTCACCTGGTATCCACGGGGGCACCACACGATACTGGATGGAGGTCTAAGCGATATCCCGGACCCCTCTCTGCGTGGTTATGTGCCAGACGTTGGGTAGCACCTATAACAGGAGGATGGAGGGTTAAGATACTGGTTCTGTGATGGGTGGACTCCCACCTCCCTCTGGTCCAAATCCCCTCCCTTAGGGTTATTGCTCACCTTAGGTTTTTGTGCGTTGAACTCTCCGTCCTGCGTCTCTGTGCAGGGGCGTGTGATTGGTGCGGGCGTTCCGTGGACCTAGTTACTTCACTGGTCCGTGTGCCATTATGTCGGGTACAGACCGGCTGTGACTCCGACTCTGCTTGCTGTCTTCCAGGTGAGTTATAATGTCTTTTCCGTCTTTATTCTGTCTCTTTCTTTCCCTCCGTTTTCTCTGTCTTCTCAGCATCTTGCTCCACTATGCTGTTCCCTAACAATGTCTCTTTTTGTTTTCACAGGGATGGTTGCGATCTCGGAGTTGCCGCACCGATGGCGAAGACCACAGTGAGTTATTGATGTGTGGAGCGCTGCACTGTTTATTGGTGTTAATTGCTAACCTGTGTTCTCTTTCCTTCTTTGTACAGGTTGCGGTGATGTTCCGGAGTGATGAGCGATCGAAGCGCTGCTTGCCCAGGTAAGTGCTTTGTTAATGCTGACCTTGTTCCTTCTCCCTTGCAGGTTGCGGCAAACTCCGGAGATGGGCGAGGTAAGCGAAGCGCAGGTTGGATTTGAGACCGGTTACTTCACAGGTAAGTGTTCTTGTTCGCTAATGCTGTTCTTGTTCTTCCAGGTTATCAATGAGATCCAGATCTAGGGGCTTCAGGATCGGGCTGCCCGAGAAGCAGATGAGCAGGAGCTGGACACGGTGAGCATTACGCTGCAGGAGTTCAGAATAATGCGAAGCGTGTTCTGCTGTTTGGGTATGGTTTAAATAGCCCAGGTAAAGTAGTTCCAGGCCAAGTAGTTCCAGGCCCAGCCACACCCAAAACACTAGACCGCATGACTTGCTTCTAAAGAACTGAGCTGTGTAATAGGCCTCCATGTTTGATTAAGGTCCAAAACTGGTATTGCTTTATTCCTGATAATGAGCCTGGCGCCAGAGGCGCCAGGACTGACTCCATGTATGTATCTGATGGAGTTTTAAGGCCCTTCGGGCCAGTGTGAAGGGCTTTAGCCCCACTGCTGCCAGGGGGCCGTTATACCTGAGGGGTTCAGGGGCATGGATCGTGACAGATGCAAAGAGTTCACATATTTAGCTTGCACATGCCAGACTGCCACTAACATAGAGAAGCCATAGGGCATGATATGAAAGCTATAGATCAATGAAAAGAGTGACAGAGGAGAGACAGGCTTCGGGAACATGTAGAGCAGAAACGAGGTACCCAGCCAAGGACAAGTGGAGACAGGAAAGTTCCAGTTACCAAGACAATGAGCCACCTGCAGAAAATCAGGCTAAAATCCTCATAGTGACAACCAAGACAGCTCCATTTCGTGGTCTCCACACACGTGACCCAGCCGAACAGGACAATGCCCATTCAACCAAGGTAGACGATGAGGACTGTTCCCATCGAACCAGAGGGAAAAGCTACAAGTGTTGCCTACAAGCTGCTAACTGAATGCACTCTCCCAGGTTTAGGTGATCAGAGATGGCAACATTAGGGAACACTTAGCACCTTCATGTTCATTCTCATTGCCTTGAAAGGGTACACTCAGTCTGGTAATCGTCCAGGGTCCCAGGGATGGGAGGACATATTCTGCCCAATCCAGATTCACCTTTCACATAGGTATATCATTTTTTTCAAGGGCCAATGGTCTCTCTGCAACCTTGAAACATTGTGGTCCTTGGAGGAGCCACTAGATATGGCTATCCAATAGTTGAACTAACCCAAAGAGCTCCCATTTGTAGCCGACCCAAACTGACCAATATAGATGGGTGATAGGTTTCTGGGATGGAACCTGGATTTGTGACTTCACACCCGGATAAAACCAGGTGACACATGCTTAGAAGATGAGAGCTCCGGAGGATACTTGTTTTTCTGGTGTGATCCCTGTCATTTTGTTTGCTAATAAAAGATAGAATTGTGCCCCATGGCTGAGTCTTCCGTTGTTGTGGCAGGGAGTCTTTGATGGGCCCAAGTGTTCTTCGCTGATAATCGCCAACTCAACGGTATACCTTGGCGTCTCTTTCTGCCTTGTTGGTTTTTCTGCAAATCTCTTTGGGACCTTCTATGCTTCTGCCAGCTCCGGCTTGACTGCTGCGGTCTGTGCAGTCCTTCATAGGAGCTCTGGCAGCTTTGTGTGGACAATGCCCATTCAAACAAGGTGTAACTTCATCACCGGAGCAATTCACAGCATTTTGGGAGCTCGTCTACCGCACAGCGTGGCTTGCTTCAGAACTGCCTCCTGCTGCGCATTCTCTGCATGACCACGGTGCCCCAGTATCTATAACGTCTCCCGCACAGCGTCCTGCTGCAGCCACAACTACATCATCACCTTCTCCCCGCTTCTGCACCTGAAGCCCATTTATATATTTAAAGGTCCGATTTAGGTGCTTTCTGCCATAACAGCTAGATTGCTCATGATACTTCATCAACTCTGAATCCCTCTTAATCGTCCACGTACTACAAGCATTATGGGACATGACATCCATAATGTTTTTGTTTGTTTTATAATCAGTTAACTTACGCTGATTTGTTAACTGAGAGTGTTGAGATATAAAGGAGGCTGTTAAAGGGGTTGGTGGTTTACCCTTGGGTTTTAGACCATGATAAAAGGAAGAATCATAACAATGAAATGTTGTGAGATTAACTTCCTGAACCCCCGAGGTACCACTTTCATGCTGGTTAAAAGAGTTTTCATGTTCTGCACTTTGGGAGCGGGAACCTTACATTGACTGCATGTCATTAGATATTTAGGTATTAGGGAAATCTCATCCTCAGAAGAGGATAAATCCAGCGTCTTTCCTTACAGAGTCACCACTTCCCCCTGACAGACGTCTCCTACCATGTGATCCTCCCTCATGCTACCACCCACAGCCACATGGGAGGAGACTTTAGGCTGGGGTTTAGTGATGACTTTGCAGGATTCATCACATACCCTTCCCCTAAAGACCTGGCCTCCTATTCCAGTTTCTTTTTCTGAACCTGATCCATCAGCCTTCCCCATACTCAAAGGAGACATTTGGATTCCCCAGTTCCAAACGGAGTCTTCTGAACATGTTCCTTCTTGACCCCGAGAATATTTCAGGGGCATAATAAGATGAAGAGGTTTTATTCTTCTCCTCTCTGGTATAGTTAGTTGTTCTAAGTTTTATTTGGGCTACTCGGAGTATCCATTGATGAAAATGGGGAACTTCACTACCCAAAATCATTTGATTTGGTAGATCAGGTATTACTGCCACTAATAATGATACTTTCTTTGCCAATCTGGTTACACAAAGTTGGGTTAATGGATGCCCTATAGTTTGACCATGAACACAACCTACAGTTCTCTGTCCCAGGGGTGTCCAATATGAAGGAAGAAAATTTGCTTTTATGGCACAGCCTCTACTTCCCATGGCCAATTGGGCCCAAATCGTCTTCCCCTGTATTATCACTGGGATTTGGTATTGATTTTTCTCCGCTGCACAAAGCATGACATCAGGTTTTTCAAAGGACATTGCTTTTATAGAATGTAAAGATATGGCACTTTCACTAGAAAACCCAACATTTACCTTTTTACATCTCTCTTCAGAGATGTGTTGATGATGTAGTTGGCATTGATATATACAATATTTAAAACTGTATATTTTCTTATTTTTTATATTCTCTGTATGCTCTGCTACATGCCTGTATATCTGATTGCAATTGTTCATCACATCTGTAACTAAGTAAACTGTCTGTAACCAGCGCCACGATGCCTCCGGGCTGCTGTGCGCTTAACAAATGTGAATAAATAAATAAATAAACTCCCACAAATAAAACATCCCATATCTATTGGAGGGGTATTCTCAACAGTTCTATGACCTCCCCAAGATAATGCTAAAGCCTCAAGATATGAGATTTCAAAGTTTCTATGGTTACTGTAGGGATTCTTGGGATCTACCCTCCAGTGAGTTTAATATATCAAGAGGTCTACCCCCCTGTCTTAAAAGATGGTTGTTATGTATTTGACAACCTGTTTCTTTACCCTCTCCAGTGGGAAAGTTGTTTCCTGAGATATTATTTTTTGAGAACTTATCAGATCTATCTGAATTCCAAGAAGGTTGTAAGTCATCAAAGTTTAGATTAACAGTTTCTCGTTTGTCAAAACTTTTAGGTTCTAACAAGACTTTTTCAAAACATGTCAACATATTAGTGGATTCAGGTGTATAGTTAATATTATGAATTCAATTATTTCGAATGCAAAAATGTCAAAAACATTAAGTCGAATTTTTTTTTTAATGGGGTTTTTTTATTTTATTTTTTTAATGGGGTGGTTCCACCAACCCCCTGTTTTTTTACACTTTATTTTACTTACCAAAACCCCCAAAAAATGTATGAAATAAAAAAATTATGCATTCAAAAAAATGTTTTCAACATAATGTTTTGGACATTTTTGCATTCGAAAAAATGTGTTCGACATACTGACTGGACACCGTGGATTCACCTTCCTTTCTGTCAAGGAGTTTCCAATTAACTCCCTTTACTATAAAACAGGGGGAATTCTTCTTGGTTGTTATTCACATAACTCCCAGTTCTCTCATTGTTCCATGCCTCCCAAAAAACATCATATATCTCAACAATCTTCCCACTCTATCACCCCTATTTATTTCACAAGAGTCTTGTGAAGTGTTCAGCAACGTACATTGTCATTCCTTTCTGCACGAAAGAAGAGGAAATATGTTCAATCCTGTCTCTGACAAAGGGCATAATGTAGATGGATAGGTAAATATGGCACTCTATCTTTAACTGTAGAGTCATTAGGGTTTTCTCCTTTGCTGGGATCACATAATCTTGAGGACATAAAATATGGTAGATATTACCCTCTATGGGTTTTCTAACAGGGGCAATGGCTTGGCCCGATAGCTTCTGAAAATATACACATACTTTAACATGAAAAGGCCAACAATTGCTATAACCTTCTCTCAATGTTCCTGTCCCCTGATGACAAAAGGGTCTAAGGTTATTTCTTCCCCAGGTGTTGATGTGATAAAGTTATGTTCTGATGATTGAGCATATGACCTATCCAGGGAGGGAATGTGTCCAAGCCAGTCTTTTTCTGATCCAATATATGTGGGATTTGTATCTACCATACTTAATGTGGGATCTCCAGTTTGTATCCGCTGAAACCAATCCTACTCCTGACACCATATGTGAGGGGTCAGAAATGAGAGACGGACACAAAGGTATAGTTTCCTCACAAGTTGCCATTTTGTTAAATAAAAAGGGGTGAGCCAAACGTCTATCTTTCCCCAATCTGAAACACTTGTGTATAGGCGCATTATAAATGTCATATCATATCATATCAT
This sequence comes from Ambystoma mexicanum, assembly GCF_040938575.1. Lineage (NCBI taxonomy): Eukaryota > Metazoa > Chordata > Amphibia > Caudata > Ambystomatidae > Ambystoma > Ambystoma mexicanum. The sequence goes on from NC_090925.1 coordinate 715,180,588, forward strand.
ATCATATGATAATCTAACAAGAATGTTCCTGTTTAACAAACTAAGCTTAAGAAAAATGACCTAGTGTCCAAAAAGCATCTGACCCTCACCATAATACATACAAGAAAATTATACAAGGTTAGTTTGTCTGTCTTAAATGACACAAAATAATATATCAATTCAAACTCAAAAAGTTTCAGTGATTCTCCTTGTGACCAGGGCTGCATTCCCTTCCCCTGGATCATTTCAGGAATATCTTGAGCAAAGTTCAGGTTCAAGAAAGTTCTGTAAAATAACAAATTTCCATTCAGCGTAGAATTCAAAGTCGTTGAATGTAACCTTTTACTTATCATTATTCCAAATGCTGGTTCATAAATCAAAGCAACTGTCAATGTTCCACAATCTCCTGCTTGGCAAAACAAAAGTCTTTTCCTCAAAGCACAATTTCATAAATCAGGTAAATGTTCTTTTCTCAAAGGGCAAGCAATTGTTAATTCATCATACTTTTTCCTCTAAACAGTTGAGCCAAGATGGGTCAATAACCACTTTCTGAAATGCAACAGTTCATCAAGTCAATGAGATGGAATTAACATTTCTTTTCCACCACACCTTTGTACCACAATCACAGTATCTTAAATCATTGTCTTCTTTCCTGGTATACTCGCCTGCCATGACTAACTACAATTGGTCCCTTTCCTGGTTTACTCTCAGGTCAGGATAAAACCCCTACTGCTACACTTGTTCTCTGTGGTAATTCTTCTTCCAAAACGATCCACACCAGGAACATATATTAGGGGGTTTGAACCAACAACTGCTCCTCTTCACTCTTGACTCTTAACAAAATGGGTTACATCTCTTGCCAAATTGATATTCCATAAAATAATATGTTTTTCTCGTGCTCGCTTTTTAGCTGTAGGCAATGCAGGTTACAGGTCTCTCCTCCTTGGTCTCTCATACAAGGAGGGATTTGTTCCTACTGTCTTTGTGTTATGGTTAGGCAACCTCTTGGCGGCTGGCAATGCGGGTTACAATTATCTCCCAAATGATATCCCTTACTAGCAGAGTTGCTCCCTGTTTTCCCTTATATCACTGTTCTACGGATTGGGCAATGCGGGTTACAATTGTCCCCTAATTGTTATCCCTTGTTAGGAGAGTTGTGCCCAGTTTGCTTTGATATTCCTCTACTGTGGCTTAGGCAATGCGGGTTACCATAGGCCCCAAATTGGCATCCCTTATTTGGAGAGTTGTGCCCAGTTTGCAGCAGTTTGTTTGTTCGGTATTCAAAATGATTACTTTCACCTAGCACCTAGCAGCAAGGACAGTGGAGTACAAGTCACCCTCACATACATCATAAATATGCAGCACAGGCAGACATACTCTAATCCTATGCATACCACCCACAAGTACATGTAATGCAAATTTACTGCACAACAGGATTCTCTGTGTGGAAAGAGCAGTCGATAACATGCCTGATATAGATTCAGTGTAGGCCGGAACTGTGCAGAATCCTTTCACACAAAGAACATAAACAGAACATGGGAAGGTCAAGTGCTGTACAAACTTTGAACACATATATGGTCCAGGCCAGTTTGCCTCATATAGAGAATGTATTAACATCTCCGGCAGTGGAGTCTTCCCTCACATGCATAATGTATGTGCAGCCAAGGCAGCAGGGGCGCCTCCAAGGGGTGGCCAGGGGGGGTCATGGCCACCCTTATAAAAATGCTGGCCCCCCCATCGGCCACCCCATGAAAAAGCAAATAAATACCCTTTTTTTTCTTCCCCTCTGAACTGTGCATGGACAATAATCACATGTGCAGTTCAGTGTGAACACATTTTTTTGTTTGTTGCCGCAGCTCACCACCCGCGATGGACTGGATCAAGCCACGTATGATGGTGGCCCTACCCCCATTGCTCGCACAATAAACACAGCCTGAGTGCACGCATTTCTGTTTTGGCTTGCACTTGCAGGCTTTGTTCACTTCCAGGCACTGAAAAGGAGACCTGGGCTGCGGCGCTGAGGGATCGAGTGGTTGTCCCAGGCAAGCACTTCAGAGTTGAGGTATGTGGCACCAGGGGTGGTGCCAGGCATGGGCGTGGGAGGGCTAAAGTCCCCCCCTTCTGCAGCTGCCTATTTGCCATGCACAGGCCTGCTCGCTTGACCTCAAGCCGGCGCTCCCCACACCGCTTTATTTTCTCCTCACAAAACTGATTGTGGGGGAGGGAGGAGGCGTTAAAATGTAACAAGCCAATTATTATTAAATAGAACAATTGTGGAGGTGAGACGCCCCTGGAAGAAGAGAGTACCTGCTGGCTGCGAGATGCATGCTGGCCACCTTAGCAGGATAATCGGTGTCTCTTTCAGTGAGGCCATTCTCCTTGTACCCATCGTGAAGAGTACACCCTGTGTCAAAAACGTGTTGCTGCGGTGCCTGCCAATTGAAAGAGCAGCTCTTTAAATTGTATCTGGCCTACGTGGCCAGACCATGTCGTATGCGAACCCTGCCACGTTGTCATTTGCCAATCGGCAAAGAGCAGTGCTGCCATCATTGCTGCCTATCCAAAAACAGGGCCCCTCCTGTCACAGCCGTCCCCTGGACTAGAGGCCCATGTTCGGTGACCTTTACTTTCTACCCCCAAATACCTTTGCCCTTCTACCTGCCCATTCGACAGGTGGGAGGCATTTCACTGCCCTACTCTCCACACAAGAAACATGATTGCTGCCCACCTTCACACCACCCTTGACCGAGGCCAGCACTGCACTGCCCTGATCTCCCTACACAATTCTGCTCTCCTCACACACGCAATTTCTTTATACTTACACCTCCTTACGCAATCCCGACCGTTCTGTCACCACCCAGAACAAATGAGCTCCTAGGCCTGTTGTGCACAGCTAGATTTGGTCCCTCTATATAGGACTTCTAGAAACTTTCCCACTAACAGATGTGACTCCCCTCATTCTTGTGTGCACTTCAGAATGCTGCATTAAAATAGAAACGAGCACCCCTCTCTAATGCTTTAGAGGATGACAGTGTCCATATTACTTGCCAATATGCTTCAATACACCAAGTCCATCCCTTCCTTGATATAGTCCTTACAACTTGCGGCACTTTCACCTCTCGAGTCACCTTATGTAAGCAAATAGCTTTCAAATAATACTTTAGTTTAATTCAAATGCGGACTCCAAATAGCACTCCTCCCACTCCCAGAATGCTCTCTTTGGCTAGAAAGCTTCTAAGCATGTGCACAGGCTGGCAGCATTACTTGGCAGGGTAGCAGGAGGATTGAGATTGACAAGAAAGAGTAGGATTTGGAGTAACGCGAATCCCCTGTGGACACTATAGCACCTTCCTCGCCCCAGTTGTAGATATATGAGGCGATAGCAAGCACCATTAAACACACACACTGGAAATGCTGCAACACATTTGCTGAAGACCAGATCCTTAATGAGCAATGCTTTCTGAGCTAAAATGAAGTCCAACAAAGTCTACAACATGAAATGTGTAATGCTTAATGAATGTTAAGGGACACATGCTTACATTGTGGTCCTGCAGATTTTGGGCACTGATACACACCTCCTTTCTGCCCATAAAGCTGCAATGCCACCCGAACTTTCTGGTGTCCTTAGTCCAACACAATCATTTGCTTTGCCCATCTGCCTTTGATAGTAGTTGCATGTTTCCAGCTCCATTTCCCTGAAACAAAAGCTACTAACAGTGTGCCAACAGAGCGAAAAGGAGCAACCCTGTGTAAATAGATGGCCCTCCCTAGGTACAACATATGAGGCAGCCCATCAGGGCAGTTTTACAGACTGAAAGTAGGGAGAATACGCTTCAGTGATATATGAAAGGGCATTTACTTACGAACAAACCCAGAGTAGAAGTAATTTCAGATGAGGCTCAGAGGAAAGAAGTGCCCCCCAATTTCCCTAAGCAGTGAGTTGAAGTAATAGCCACTAAATAAATAGTGCCATAAATGACAAAAGCTGCAGGTGCACCTTTTGCAGAAGGGTCAAGTCAGGAGACTCACACTCTAAGTGCATGGCATGTTTTACTGCCATTTTTGGGCAATGGAAAGCCTACTTGAGTGTTTGTATGTGATGGTGGGGTTGGAGTGGGGATAGGTGGGGGAGAATACTACAGTGGGGCTGGCCTGGCAGGGTCTTACTGTGGCATGGAATGTTGTACTCGCATTAAGGTCAAAGGCAACATGAGTGTTCTTACATTGGGAGCGCATGCTTCCTTATCTTGACTTGGGTCTTTATTATTTTACTGGTGTTTAAGGTCAAAGGCAACATACATATTGTTACATGGGGGAATATAACATGATGTGTGCAACATAAATGTTCTTATATGGGGGGATTTGTGTGATGAAATGCTATTTATATAGCGCTTTCACCAAAGCGATTTTCAGAGAACATATTTACATCAAATGTATCACCCAGCCGAAGTTTGCACTCATTTAATGAGCTTTATTTATTTATTGCATTTATTGACATTGCGCCCAAACCCGTAGGTATCACGGCACTGGTACAACTTGGTGAGTAGGGAAAACAGTACAGTACAGAGTAAGAGAGGTAACACGTTGCAAAAGCAACATAATAGTACGAGGTCCATATAGGAGGGTAGAGATCACAGAGATCACATTGAAGTACGAAAGACAGAGTTGGCCTTGCCTGGATTTGAACCTGCGAATCACACTCGGATTACAAAAGCATGCGCTCAGCCCGGTGAGCTATTTTACCGGCTTGCCAGCAAGAGCATGTTTTCTTTCTGTGGCATTGCAGTGTATTACTGGTGTTAAGGCCAAAGGCAACATACGTATTCTAACATTGGGGTGGGGGCATTCGTGCTGCCTGCAAGGCTATATGTTTTTTTACTGTGGCATGACATTTTTTATTGCCGTTAGGGAGCAAATACAACATGATGAGTGTTATTATATGTGGAGTGGGGGATTTTTGTAGCCAGCAAGGATATATTTTCTTAATGTGGCATGGCTCTTTTTTCACTGGCATTAAGGCAAAGCCAACAGGAGTATGTTCTTACATGGGGATTCTGGCGCGTATTGGGAGAGCTAGCATAAACATGCTTTGTTATAGTATCGTTACTGGCATTATGGACAAAGCAAACATGATTATTGTCATATATGGAAATATTGGCATATATAGGTGCACCAGAAAGGACATGTGTGAGCACAATCAATATGAAAATGCTTTTTTACACTTGCAGAGTACTGGCATATAGCGGACAAAGGCATTATGAAAATGTGTTTGAAAATGCTCCGGTGCATTGTTGGTGGCTTCGAATCTAACATACTTTTCATGTCTTACCCTACAAAATCGATTGTAAACTGGGTGGTTTTTACCTAATTTATCACAAAGTGTACTGTAAAATGCACTATATTTTAACACATTATTTAAAACCTTTTCTCAAGGGGACAAACCCCCTTTGATTGGTTCGCCCTCCCTCACTACTCTGTCACTCCTATGTATTTGGCTGGGGGCAGAACAAGTGCCCTTCCTTCTGCAGGCTCTTCTTAATGTGGGCCCTACTACATTAGCTCCAGGCCCCACTTGTTACAGAATAACGGCTACGCCTCTGGTGAGTTGGGGTGAAAGATGGATCTAATGGGCCAAAGGAAGGCGTGATATCTACTCAGCCTACTGGGCTTGCAAAGCGGATGTTAGGACGAGGGTGGTTCAGTAGCCCAATAGGTTTAATGTCCGGGCTCACTAACAGTTTTCAAAACTGCCATCCAGCCCCGCCAAAATGTTGAGGCTGGATCCGCCCATGTTTGGCACCCTGTGTGCCACCCCAAGATTTCCTGTGGCCTCATCAGGCCACCCCTATGAAAAATATCTGGAGGCGCCACTGCAAGGCAGGGCTGGTGAAAGCTCCGCTCATAGGCAAACTATTTATAGCCATCACATATAGGGCAAGTGCAAGCTTGCCTTCCATGCAAACATATATCTACTGCATGGGCAGCACTAGTGCAAGCTTCCTTTGCATGCGTAACAGGGTGGTCTTACATGCAAAATGTGTGTGCAGCAGACATTGCGCCTAAGGAGCGCTCCATAGGTTTAATCTGCTCCCTTTCTTAAAAGGTTGCCTTCATTGAAGAGGGTCAGCTAATAAGTGATGTGCCAGGGTTGGTCTCCATTTCCAACAAGCCCTTTACTGTAAGGGAGCAAGTCATTAGCTGAAAGAGGTTTCAGGAGGGCCTCCAGAATAGTTTACCCATCGCTGCGGGGGCAGTGGGCACCATGCAGCAGAATACATTGTGACCTTTGGCTCCCCAGCCAACTAGCAGGGCTGCAGCATCCTGCGTGACTTATATCGCGAGATGCGTATCCTAGCGACCAGGAGTCAGCCACGTCTTTTTCATTTACTTTCGTGATATGGTGAACAGCTAAGGCAGTGCGAATGGTTTCCTTTTTTTCATGCACATCGCTTGGAATTGTGCACTGCACAAGAGTGTGAACAAACGAGGTGGGCTTTCCTTTCTGGTGGCTATGGCCCTTCTCAACCATGCACGGCCTGACTCTGCTTTTGGCCTTCCTCCTTTAGTGCAGGGTTGTTGAATGGTGCCGTGCAACCCAGGGCAATGCTGCATCGTCCACGGCTGGGCACCAGGGCTGGACAAACTGTAGGGAACTCTGGTAATTTCCTGGTAGGCCTCAGCACCTCGGGCCTCTTTGTGTGGTAACCTATGTTATTTGCAAATGTTCTCACAGGAAAATGGCTGGGCTTGCTGAAAATGTGCAATATGGGGCCACTTTGAAAAATATTTCCAGGGCCTTTTTCGGTTCCGAGCCCACCCCTGTGGGCACACTGATGCGCACATAAGACCTTAGGCAGACAGGCCTCTTGCCCCATGTGTACACGTACACAACCATGTGCGGCCTCTGCTTCTCCCCTGGATGCACAGGCGTGTGTGTACAGTTTATACACAGCTCCATCACGCATAGCAGCCCTGCCAGTACATGCAGGACACACCGCCCGTTTGATGTGAAAACACGCGTGGGTGGGGGGCACGCCTGTTTACGAATAAACGTATTTATATAGCGCCAAAGCCTGAGGGTGTCCAGGCAAATGGGAATTGTACACAGTTGCACCCGCAGTATGGCGTGGAGGCAGAGGGTGCCAGGATGACAGCTGCATGCTGTTACGGGGCTATGCTATTGCAGGGCTCGTGTCTCCTTAAAGGCATACTCTAGTAAAAAATGTTATTGTCCCTATGGGTCGGCCATGTTTTTTTAAGCCTAAGTGGCTCGATTTTAGAAAACTTTCCTATGGACCTTACCCGAGTTTTCGTCCATTAAACGCACGCGAAAACAAGCACCTGTGAGCCGCCATTTTCTGATAATCCTATCTTTTCCCCGATCGCCCTGGCGGACCTGCTTTTGCGGCACTAAATCAATTCCCCCGCCCCTGAGCCTGACATTATCAAAACATTCATATTCCCCGCCTCTCCCCGTGACGTTACTGTGCTGCGTAGGCAAACGCGCCCAGTCGTCTTCTGCGCGACTCCACACAGAACCCGGAAACCAACACAGATCAACTCACAACACAGCGCGCCACAATTCGGAATATGAAACTGTACTTTACAATGAAACAGCAACACGGTACATTTGGTAAAGTACATTTATTTGGCATCAAATGTTTAGAGAATATTCATATGAACTCCGGAAGACATTTATTTTCTTTTATCTCTATCCGCAATAACTGTTCCGTTTCATCTTGGGTCACGCGCTGTTCCATTATGGCACACAGGGTGTTCATTTTCGTAAAAAGAATCACTTTGGAAGCACGGTGAACCGCAAGGCTGTTCCATCAACTAGGCACTAGTCCAGCCTAAAGGTTGGTATGTTGCTTCTAGCCACTAGTACAGCGTAAGGGCATGTGGGCCCTTGGTGATCGTCCCATAATATGGTGATCGTGCTCCAGTTGTTGACACGAAGCTGCAGGTGTCTGCTGAAGAATCCATCCGCCGGTGTCTCAAACAGATGGCAGTGGCAGTAAGGGATCAAATACCTGTTATGAAAATGAAAAAATGATAATTAGTCTCGCTAGCCGAACTTCATTAATATTACTCATTTTATTTATTACGGCCGATCAGAAACTATTTGCTTGCAAGGGTAGTTCAATGGAGTATGTTCTTCTCTAGCATAAATGCGAAAAGTAACGAGATAAATCTAGGGCAACACACAATGATAAACAACACTCTACATGCATGAGGAATGATATGATATATGATATGGCATTTCTAACGCGCGCATACTCAAGTGTATAGTGATACTGAGTGTCAAGTGTATACTGATCGCACATGGGGATGGGCTGTACAAGGATAGTTGAATACAAATTAAATAATAGGGCCAGCTGGTGGCAAGTGCAAGGTAAATGCCGGGACAAGGGGCTGAAGGATACAGAGACAGTCCCGTAGTGCAGGGAAAAGTGCCTGGGCCAAGGAGCGAGATCGGTGACACCAGTGAACCTGCACGCCCATGTGCCCACTACGAACAGTTTTAACATCTTTTACAGTCTTCATTCATTCATTTATTCATGCATCCATTCACTAAATCTTCATTCCGGTATAAAAGCGTGTAAAGATTTACTTACATTATATTTGAAATTTCCATTGTGTCTCTTCGTAATGCAGTCTGTAAAACGGACCGTGCTCTTGACAACGATTTTTCGTATACTGAACTAAACTGAAACTCTAGTTTCTGAATTTTCTGCCTTATCGTCTCTTACGTTATTGCGCACTCCCTTCAAATGTAGTTCTTTCTGCATGGTCCCTGTCTCAAGGTCAAAAAACAATAGACCCTTATACTTCCAGTGCGACTTGTGGGCCTCATCTGCGCACTGTCCTTCGCATTCTTTATTTGCAACATCACGTAGTATAGGCACCTGTGAGAACTTCAAGTTCAGAATCCGTCTATGTAGTGCGCCTCAATGTGCAAATGCGAACTGGCTTCTCTCACAAATGCCACGGCCTGCTTGGCGGCGCGTTCTAAGTGCCCCAATTTTGTCCCCGTTGTCTGCGAGCTTTGCAGCCCAAATTGAAACATTTAATTTTTTGCGGAAGGTCAGGGAAAGTGTAAAGTACCACAGGAGTTGAGTTAAAAGTGAGATTTATTGTTTGTTTGTTTTATTTTTTGCCATACGCAAGCCTCCCCTCCGTTAACAGTGCGCAGCATTTACATTTACATGAGTTGAGACATGAGAAAAATATATACATACACATATGTGAGGTGAATAGAGAGAATTCAAAGATGAGACCCAGCTCCTTCGCCACCCATGATGGTGAAGTTGGGGGTTAGGTTTACTGGTACACTGTACAATAACATTTATTTACAAAAATACAATCCTATTGCAATTATTTAAACCAGGATTTGTACTTCGCAATCAGCTGTGCATCGGGTGGGCATGGCACAGTCGCAATGTTTGGTGGCAATGGATCACTGCTCTGCACAGAAACGTCCACAATTCCATATCTGTGCTTCTCTAACACAGCAACAATAAGGTATTTCACAAAGTCGAACTGCATTTCATCATAGACTGGTTTGATCACCCATTGCTTACTTCGTTTTGAAAACACCTTGGTGTAGCGAGGCATCCTTACTTTGCCCCTAGTCCTAGATTGTTCACGTCCGACATTGCTGTTATGGGCCAAGACGGCTAGTAGAGTGCGATGTTTCATGCCCCGAAAGCTAAAATGCAAGCGCTTTGGCCTGTACTTTAGGCACATATTGTGGAACACCTCCAAATCTCCTGTGTGACAGAATTCTGTCAGTCCTCTCAAATCTCTTGATAGAGTTTTGTCGAAAACAATCTTCTCAATGGCTTTGTGTGTCGGTGATGATGGAATCAACCACTTCTTCTTCCGTGCCTCCTCTGGGGACAAAGGGCCATGTTCACATTGGTGGAAATGTTCATTTGCTGTCCAGCGGTGAACGTTGGTACAGTGGTGCATCAGTGACTGCCATTTTTCTAGTAGTATTTCCACTGACCCCTCGCAAGTTTTTGAGCTCCACCAAAGATGGTTGGTGATAGAATGTGACCACTGCAAAATACTTTCAAAACCTTTTTTTTTCCTGCAGCCGAGATTTTCTTATTGATAGATTTAGCAAGATGCCATACGTCAAATTGATGTTTAATATGTGGGAACTGCTCTCTCATTGTCTTGGCAATTGAAACGTGTCTATCCGTGGCTATGAGCTCGATGTCCATCCCCCTCGATTGTAGATCTTGCACTGATTTTATAAATCCTAGTTTCTCCATGGCCACTGAGGATGTACATTGTGTTACCTGCACGACCACCGAACTCACAATTTTCTTACTCTCCATGTCCTGAAAGTGGTAGGTCCAGTACTTGGCAGAAAACCCAGGGCTATCGCACTGTCCATCGCCGGCTAGCCTGAATCGTTTGCCTTCGAATGTTCTTGCTAGAGACAATTGTTCAATTCTCCAAGCATCAATAATGGCCGGAAACAGATAATCACGTTGGTATGTGTAGTACAGTGCACTAGAAATGAAATGGAGTCCCACAAACTGAAAGAAAGCCTCTAACTTCCTAAAACTGGAGCCACTAAAAAGTGATGCAGCTGCACACAGTAGATTGCCTGCTGGCAGTTTCCCCAGCATCGGTTGTGCAGACCATGAGAACCTATGATTTAATCTACAGGCGGCATTTATTTTTACGTTAGTGCCTTTCATTTTACGAGTCACATTAATCAATGGCTTCCCACATACTTTCCCTCTAACGGAATGCACACATTTCAGCATACTTATAATTTCCATCAAGCAACTGTCGAATACAATGTATTTGCTCTCTTTCATTAGACTGTCATCCTGCGTCAACGTTGTTTCAGCTGTTGACGCTGTGGAGATGTCAACACATTGGAAAGTATTATCGCTGCTATCAAGTATTGTTGCGTCTATGGATGCTGCGGCTGGTTCATTCTCTCTCATTTCAACATCTGCTAATTCAACATTGATGGGAGAACACAACAATGTCGACATGTTTTTTGGTGGCAATTTTTTGGCTGATGTAGATTGTGTAAATTGATCTGCAACTACTTCAGAGCTATCTCCAATACATTCAATAACATCTTCTTGTGGTGGTCCGGTCGCACAGTAGCTATGGTCCAATGCAACTTTGCTGTAGTCTCCAATCAGGGCTAATTCATGTTCTGGCCATTGGACATGAGCATCTCGAGCCTGAACACGCCTCGCCTCAATTAATAGTTCCTCCATAGTGTACATGGTCTGGCAAGCCACATCTCTCATTCGCTTCACTGTCTGTGTGTGTATAGTTCTGACGCCCACGGGTAACTGGAGGAGAGATTGGAACAGGGATGTTCAGTTTAAACACAAGATGGAGTGTAGTAGAATTGACTAGAAAAAAACATAAAATAGTCCCCACCACAAACAATTTTTAAAGTTGTTAACTGTTTGTAACTAACCTTTTTTTGTTTTTTTTTCTTTGCAACTTTTTTGACTCGACCTTCAACATCTGCACGCTGTAGCTCCGATTCGTTTCCGCATGTCCTCCCTTCCTCTTGCGCTGCAACGAGTATATTTTCTGTATCCGCATAGACAGCAAGGAATGAGGCTCCATCGTCTCCCTGAAACATAGTACTTTCATTACTATGTATCAAAATATTGTTAGCATAAAACACGTGAGGACGAACACACAGGTACATCTCAATAGCCAAATACGATTTAAACATTGTGTGCAACAATCAAACGACAAGTATTCGACCAGTGATGATCTATTTCGATGGAACTGTCAGTATCCATACCTCCGGCTCTGCATGGACAGCCATGAATGGTTGTATTGGAGAGGAGGCATCCGCATCTCCCTGAAACACAATACTTGCATTAGTATGCTTTTCAATATTGGAAACATAACACACACTTGGGGTCGAACGCACAGGTACATATAAAGAGATAACCGCGAAAGATACATTGTCCAAAAGAATCAAGGAAAATCCAAATATGATCACATTTCATCTACTTATTTCAACGATCCCTTTACATCTGCATCATCTCAATGAGATGTTGTGATTGGGGTGGAAGCTCCGTCGTCTCCCTGAAACACAGCACTTGCGTTTATAGGGAAGAAAGTATAGCAAATGGAATCACGTTATATGATCACGCATGATGGAGCTGTCAGTATCCATACCTCGTGCTGCTGAAGAATATCTATGGATGTTGCAAATGTAGTGCGCACTTCCGAAAGCTGTTGCGCCGATTCGTATACTTGAATGTCAGGCTCTGCATCAAGTGTAGGGGTTGACGCTCCATCGACTGCCTGAAACATAGTACTTGCATTAGTGAGGATTACTATTGTGAAAACATAACATACACCTGGGGTCGACAGCACAGGTACATATCAACGGCTAACCACGAATGAAACATTCTGTAGAACAATGATACGACAAGAATTCCAGCTCTGATGATGACGCTCGATGGAGCTGTCAGTATCCATACCTCCTGCTGGTGAGGAACATCTAGAAACGTTGTAGATGTGGCGGACGCTTCAGCATCTCCTTGAAAGACAGTACTTGCATTAGTATGGATAACACTAATTATAACTGAAAACAAACACCAGTGGACGATAACTAAGGTGTATATCAATTGGAAAGCAGTAACCAAAAATTCGGTAAAATAATTACACGATAGAATAAAACTATTACTTAACATGCATAAAACAAGTATGTAGCGGATTAGCCTAATAAGATTACCTGATACGCGCTAGAAGTGGTTGATAACTGCGACCACGTCAAGGATGTAGACTGTTCTTGCTTCAGATTCAAGGGATAGTCAAGAAGTTGTAAAGGTCAATTAATGATTGATAATGAAATGCCAATATTAAAAATAGCCATGTAAGCAGACAGAATACTTGAAAAATGCTCAATACAGCACAGTTCCCTGTCCCCATATATATATACATTGCGTTTGTGGGTTATGAAATCGAAAAAGAATATATTGATAAATGTCATTATTCAAAAAACTATACACTCATATCAATATCGAAATTATTACAAGGGATAGAACACCTACAATATCAATTAATCCATTCGGCTACCTACACACTACCGCAAGGCCTAAAGCTAAATCCGGACACTTGACTCACCGGTGGCGGAATGTGGACGAATAGAGTGGGAATAGCGTTTTCGAGCAATTTCCGTGTCGTTCGCCGTTTATTCTTCTTTGTTACCCAAGATGTTGTGTACATGTCCAAGGAAAAGTGCCGGCTGCAGATGCGGTATCGATCGCCCCTCTTGTCCTCTTAGACTTGTTGGACTCTACTTTCCAGCTCATCCAGTGGATATCCGCAATGTCTGACCCATTCTCTTATTCGATCGACAGTTTTCGGGAATACATGCATTGTAGTTCCTTCAGATTTCGCATGGGTCTTCGAAGGGCAACCGCTAATCGAACAGGCAGGCATTGTTGATAAATCTGAAAAGTAAATATCGACATTAATTTACAATCTTCAAGAATAAATATTTGATACAAAAGTAAATGAATCATACAATGATCAATGCAAGGTTTGTTTTGGTCGCAGGAACTGTACCAGTTCATTATGTGCATCTTAGTATTTGCATAAATTGCAGAAATGTATAAATGATGAGACTAAAATCTGAACATGTGACTCATCCCTTGGATGTTCTGTATTGCACGAGAAGGAAACATGCTTACATCATAGACTGGATCCCCGAAGGATGCAATTCGATGACAATAGACACAGATGAAAATAAATGGATCTATTGATAGCATAGCAATGGAAACTATAGTCAATAGCAATGAGACCAATGAACATAGCACTATTGTGTACTCTACTCGCAAATAGATAGAAATTTAAAAATCTGCGAAATATGACTAGGATACATGGCCTTACCTTGACCAACAAACAGTCGGATTCAGCAAGCAGAGCAGTATGTTGCAGGAGAATAGGTGGGTGGCCACAGGTAGCACACTGATGGGTTTGCTCTAAGCGGTCACAGAAGTTCACGGATAGCACGACGACGACCAGATTAGCGTAGATCTCGGTGGTTGCCAGGTAAAACGTTCAGGAGTTGAGCACAAAGCACAAAGATGTTCTCATGAGACATATCAAGTGGTTTATAAAGTTTTTGGAACAGGGGTGTGTTTGTGAATGAATGACGAATGTATGTCGTGGTCTTAGGGGGGCGGCCTGCTTGAAGGGGAGGCCTGGCTGGAGACACGGGGTCTGAGGAGGCCATGTAAGCGATGGCCCCTTGGCGTCGGACACCTTTTGAAGTGTACATGCTGTTTGGCACCTTGGCCGTTTGCGCCCGTCACAGCCCCCCATGCCAGTGCTCATCCCCGGGTGCGAACCGCCTTTGATAGAGGGGGTGGGATGGATGGGCCTGGGGCGTGCAGATAAGGCACAGGAAGACTGCTGAATGGAGACACACTTATGTGGATTGCAGGGGGGCGGCCTGCTTCAAGGGGAGGCCTGGCTGGAGACACAGGGTCTGAGGAGGCCATGTGAGCAATGGCCCCTTGGCGTGGGACACCTTTTGAAGTGTACATGCTGTTTGGCACCTTGGCCGTTTGCGCCCGTCACAGCCCCCCATGCCAGCGCTCATCCCCGGGTGCGAACCGCCTTTGATAGAGGGGGTGGGATGGATGGGCCTGGGGCGTGCAGATAAGGCACAGGAAGACTGCTGGATGGAGACACACTTATGTGGATTGCAGGGGGGCGGCCTGCTTCAAGGGGAGGCCTGGCTGGAGACACAGGGTCTGAGGAGGCCATGTGAGCAATGGCCCCTTGGCGTGGGACACCTTTTGAAGTGCACATGCTGTTTGGCACCTTGGCCGTTTGCGCCCGTCACAGCCCCCCATGCCAGCGCTCATCCCCGGGTGCGAACCGCCTTTGATAGAGGGGGTGGGATGGATGGGCCTGGGGCGTGCAGATAAGGCACAGGAAGACTGCTGAATGGAGACACACTTATGTGGATTGCAGGGGGGCGGCCTGCTTCAAGGGGAGGCCTGGCTGGAGACACAGGGTCTGAGGAGGCCATGTGAGCAATGGCCCCTTGGCGTGGGACACCTTTTGAAGTGTACATGCTGTTTGGCACCTTGGCCGTTTGCGCCCGTCACAGCCCCCCATGCCAGCGCTCATCCCCGGGTGCGAACCGCCTTTGATAGAGGGGGTGGGATGGATGGCCCTGGGGCGTGCAGATAAGGCACAGGAAGACTGCTGAATGGAGACACACTTTTGTGGATTGCAGGGGGGCGGCCTGCTTCAAGGGGAGGCCTGGCTGGAGACACAGGGTCTGAGGAGGCCATGTGAGCAATGGCCCCTTGGCGTGGGACACCTTTTGAAGTGTACATGCTGTTTGGCACCTTGGCCGTTTGCGCCCGTCACAGCCCCCCATGCCAGCGCTCATCCCCGGGTGCGAACCGCCTTTGATAGAGGGGGTGGGATGGATGGGCCTGGGGCGTGCAGATAAGGCACAGGAAGACTGCTGAATGGAGACACACTTATGTGGATTGCAGGGGGCGGCCTGCTTCAAGGGGAGGCCTGGCTGGAGACACAGGGTCTGAGGAGGCCATGTGACCGATGGCCCCTTGGCGTGGGACACCTTTTGAAGTGTACATGTTGTTTGGCACCTTGGCCTTTCGCGCCCCTGACAGCCCCCCCCCCATGCCAGCGAGCATCCACCGGCGCGAACCGCCTTTATATCAATATACAGTATAACGCCTTTATATGAATGATAGTATATCGTTACTTATCAATAACAAATTCCACATACCGCAGATTCTTGTGAGCCCAGACCCACACTTCAACCAGTTTATTATAGTGGCCAAGACCCGAAGGTCTGTATAATCCAATGGTAATTGATAGTATAGATATATGTGATTCATTTAAAAAATCGAGACAAACGTGGTTGAAATAAATGTGGTGTTTTATTTTGTATCTTATTTTCATGACACAAAAATACAAGACTTTAAAGATTATACAGGTCAGGTTGCAGCACAGCGAGAGAAAATCCCCTGTACTGACCGCTGTCACTCGGGAACGTTTCTCTAATGGCACGAACGGCACAGGCGGGTATCACTCTTCGAACGCGGTCACCTCCCAGCCCGGCGCACGAGCCTGATCCCAGGCCCGCCTCCTCCTCAACACGCTGACAGCGCATCCGCGCCGCGGGCATTTCCGAGCCCGGCGCTGAGCCTGATCACAGGCCCGCCTCCTCCTCGCCGCGCAGACAGTGCATCCACGCCGTGGGCATTTCCGAGCCTGGCGCTGAGCCTGATCCCAGGCCCGCCTCCTCCTCACCGCGCAGACAGCGCATCCACGCCGCGGGCATTTCCGCCTCCTCCACCCGTGTGGTCCCAGCGACGTTGCCTGATCCCAGGCCCGTTTCCTGAGAAGAAGAAAAAAAATAATAAATATATAAAGAGCGTGTGACCCCCACACCCGCGTCTGAGACACAGCAGCTACACCACCAGGCTCCAGACTACTACAGTGAACTCACGTGCCAGGCGTTACGCGGCCCAACAGGAGCTGATCGCCCAGGAGTGCCTTTTCCGGGGTGCCCCACGCCGACTGCACGGCGACCCACCAACAGGTGCAACGAAAGCCCGGAAGTCATCCAAAAGAAGGTAGGTCAGACAACACAGCCACCACACATACTCAGGCACACCCTGCCCGCTGCATAAACCCTCAGCATGAGCTCACCTCAGGCCCAACAACCACTGAATACACCAGCCCCTGCAGGGAACACAGCAACGACAGCATGGCGCATGCCTCCCCCATTTTCAATGATGCCACAAGCAGACAAAGGCCCAAGATGGACTGATTGGCTAGAGGACTTTAACACTTTCATTGACGCAGCAGGGGAAGACAAGTCCCCTCGACTACAAAGCATGTTCCTAAATCTGGCGGGCAATGACATCAAAGTCCTTACCAAGACCATTCCCCCCGCAGAACAAGCTGACTTTCCAACACTAATAGCGGCCATGAACAGAAGATTAGTTATTGAACCCAACAGAGACTATGAAAGATACACATTCAACCTATGCACGCAGAGAGTCGATGAAACTATTGATGAGTTCATAACCCGCCTACGAATAAAAGGGGCCAACTGTCAATTTGAAGCCTTCTCACTCGACGAAGCCATACGGTTGAGGATCATTGAAGGCTGTTTGTCTCAAACCTTAAAGAAACAACTTCTTCAAAAAACCCATCACCATAGAGGAAGTGAGTCAGATGGCCAGAATTCTAGAGAGAGTCAAAAAGCAAGTGTCCCAAATTTCAGGCACCGACTCAACGAGACAAGTGAAAGCTGAAACCGTGGCAGCACTACAGGCCAGCCACGCAAGACAAGGGGACAAAGGCGCCAACCCCAGCTATTCTACGACGCCGAGGACCCAACCACAATGCTACCGCTGTGGAATGTCTTTCCCCCACGCAGGGACCTGCCCCGCTATATCACAGAGATGCGGCAACTGCGGCAGAGAGGGACACTTCCAATCAGTCTGCAGAGAAGGCAGACCATTCTCGACACAAAAATTCCCAATTGCCCCTCAATTCAAAACGCCTATCAGGAACCCCCAAACCCAGGCCTACCAACCACGTCTATACACCCAGAATCCAAGGAGGTACGTCAGAGTGGTCGGAGATGTGTACCCCATGGATGACAGTCAAGACCCCGAGGGCGAGGAGCAAGTGTCCCACATCAGAGACGAATATGATGGGCCCCCGACACAATTTTCCCACTATGAGGGAGGCTCACAAGGGAGCCAACATGAATTCGACCAATACAATCAGTATCCACACGATGAATATGTGAATCTCATCATGGATGAAGGCGAAGCCCGTGAGGCACCCAAGATACCCGTTGACATAGCAGGGCAACAATTCTGTTTCCTTGTAGACTCGGGAGCCACAGTCAACATAATGGGTGAGAAGGAATTCAATCAGATCACCAACCGGCCGCGCCTGACACCCTCAAACTCTAGGATCTACCAATGGGGTGCCACAACTCCTCTGCATTCGATTGGATTTTTCAGTCGACGGCTCATCCATGATAACCAATCCACCACGACGGACATCCACGTCATTCGCAGCCCTACCAAAGGCAGATGCCTGCTCAGTTACAGAACAGCGTCGTGCCTGGGACTCATCGACATACATGTCTGTGAAGGGGACAAAATCCGTTCGACAGACCCAACACCGGAGACGAGAGAGAAAGTGCTCTTCCTCTCACCAGCGCTCACTCAAACTGAAATGTCGTCGCGCAATGACATCCTGAAAGAGTTCCCTCTCATCTGCAAAGGCCTAGGTCAACTGAAAGGACCACCTGTGAAACTCCACATAGATCCCACCGTCCGACCCGTACCACAACACCCGAGAAGAGTCGGGTTCCATCTTCAGGCCGCAGTGTCGGCAGAACTCAATCAACTCCTAAATGATGGGATAATTGAACCAGCCAGGGGTCCGACCCCATTGGTAATAGTACCAAAGGACGGTGGACGTCTCAGACTCTGCGTCGACATGCGCATAGCCAATACAGCAATCCAGCGCGAAAGACATCCTGGTCCATGAATTGAAGATATGATAGTTCAATTGAATAAGTCCACCCTCTTCTCAAAACTGGACCTGAACCAAGGTTACCACCAGATGGTACTCCACCCCGAATCCAGGGGAATCACCCCATTTGCCACACACGACGGGTTGTTTCAATACAAACGCCTGAACTTTGGCATTTCGTCAGCTGCGGAAATTTTTCATGAAGCCATCAGGCAAATCATACGTCCAATCAAAGGCACACTGAACTATAGTGACGACATTCTGGTATTTGGGCGCACCCGTGAAGAACATGATGCCGCTCTTCGTGCCACGTGCAAAGTCATCCAGGACGCAGGCCTCACGCTAAACGTGGACAAATGTAGATTTAGCAAAAGCAAGCTGAAATTTTTCGGTCACATCTTCTCGGCCGACGGGATGACACCAGACCCCGACAGAGTGGCCACTATTTTCAATCTGCAAGCTCCAAGACAGATTGCCGATGTCCGCTCTTTCCTGGGCATGGCAGGGTATTGCACCCGATACATACCTCACTATGCCACCATCACAGAACCTCTTCGGAAGTTACTCCGGAAGGACATGCTCTTCGCCTGGACCACTGAATGCCAAGATGCGTTTGACTCAATTAAACAGTCCATAGCAGAAGCGCGGAAACTGGCCTACTTCGACCCAGAATGGCACACTGAAATAGTGGTCGACGCGAGTCCGGTGGGACTAGGTGCTATACTCGCCCAGACCAACAGCGCTGACACTCACCCGAGGCATGTAGTGGCGTATGCCAGCAGAGCACTTGCGTCCCCCGAGGCCGCATACTCCCAAGCGGAAAAAGAGAGTCTAGCAGCAGTCTGGGCATGTGAACATTTTCACAACTTTATCATCGGGAAAAGATTCACCCTCATAACGGATCACCAGGCCCTCCTGTCGCTGTTTGGGAACCCACGGACGAAAATGCCCCCCAGAATCGAACGATGGGGCATCCGGCTGCAAGAATATGACTATCACATCATTCATCGACCGGGGGGCGAGCATAATCTAGCCGACTATCTGTCGAGACACCCCTCCGGAAAGTCAACACCAAGACAAGGTGACATAGAATACATAAACTATGTCACCACCAACGCACTACCTCCGGCAATGTCACTGGAAACAGTGGCACTCACAACAGCAGCGGACCCATCCATGGCCTTGGCGATTGAACTCACAGAACACAACAAGTGGAAAGACTACAAGAGAGCACTGTCAACGCACCCAGGAGCAAACCGAGACGAATTGGAAAGGATTGCAAGAGTTCATTCAGAGCTGGCCGTACAAGACAACACCATACTTCTCAGAGGGTGCAGAATAATAATCCCAACGGCCCTGAGGTCAGAAATAATCAAGACAGCACATGAAGGTCACAGAGGCGCAGACAACACCAAGCGCCAACTACGACGCCACGTATGGTTTCCTTTTCTCGATGCCCTAGTTGATCGATGGGTAAGAAACTGCATGGCATGCCAATGCACAGCCAGAGAGGAAGCACCCGCACCTCTACAAGTGACACAGATCCCGGAACGTCCGTGGGAAAGGGTGGCAGTAGATTTCTACGGGCCCCTAGAGTCAGGAGAATACTTACTCCTGTTCATTGATGAACACTCACGTTTCCCCATTGTCAAAAGGTCATCATCCACCGCCTTTGCACAAGTAGTGGCAATCTTCGATGAAGTAGTGAGCGAATGGGGCATACCAGATGTGATCAAATCTGACAACGGACCCCCTTTCTGCGGCCATGACTTCTCAAAACTGGCAAAGCACCTGGGATTCATACACCAGAAAATAACGCCACTCTGGCCCCAGGCTAACGGCATGGCAGAGCGGTTCATGTCATCTATCAAGAAAACAGTACAAAGAGCCAAGCTAGAAAATGTAGATCTCCACCAAGCTCTGTGCAGGATGCTTCGGGACTACAGAAACACGCCGCATGAAGCGACAAACAAGACCCCGGCTGAACTCATGGTAAAGTACCAAGTTCGCACAAGGATCATTCAACACCCGTTGAACAAACCGAAAACAGACCCACAACTACTAGAAAGAGACGCGCAGAGAAAAGAACGAGCCCGCACCCAAACCGATGAAAAGCGGCGAGCACATCCGAAAGACTTTCAAGTAGGAGATGAGGTCTTTGTCCAACCGCCAACGGTGAAGAAGACCGACTCAAGGTTCTCCCCGCAGACACTACAGGTCACGGCCGTTAAAGGAACAATGGTGACCGCCGAAAACGAAGAAAGAGAAATAACAAGGAACAGCTCAAAGTTCAAGTTGGTAACAACCACAGACGCCGAGAGACTCCAAACCCCAGACCCTGAGACGATGATACTGGATGGGCGAGACACATTGTGGACGCCTCCAAGGTTCTCTCCCCGGCCAGGAATCAAGAGGACAGAGAGACCTGAAGAAGATCCTCAAAAAGGCACCAGCACCCGGCCCCAACGCGCCATAAAGAAACCAGCACGCCTGGTCGAAGAGTGCTGAACTTGATGCAAGGACATTTCGTCCGGGGGTGATGTTACGGGGCTATGCTATTGCAAGGCTTGTGTCTCCTTAAGAGACTGCAACCCTGCCATGTGAGAGACATCACGTGGGGAAGTACGTCAGAAGGAGGGGAGGGAGTGCGAGAGGCAGTTCATGAATGCACCAGAATAAAGATACACGTACATTCTTCATCGGTGTGTCTGTCCTCCTTTCAAGGGCCCAGTCCGGGCCTCACTGGAGCAGCGTGGTCCCATGTCTGAGCCCCCACCAAAAACCAAGTCTCCACTCGCTGAGCCTAAGTCTCGCCCAGTGACGAACACTTTCAGGGTAGTGGGGGGTCGGAGGGGCCAATGCTTTGATAAGCCATGTAGCTCTTTACGCTCCATGTTGGGTGGGCTAGTAACATCTGTAGTGTGAGTCTGGGACATACGAGTGGAGGGGCAGGGGCGGGCACAGCTATAAGCTCCCCATGGACGGCTCTCCTGCTGGTCTGTGAGTCAACACCTGCGTCATCGACGGGTAGTTTTCGCTTCCATTCAGATGTGAACACAAGATCTTGTCTGTAGCAGCCAAACCCCTTCCTCCCTCCACGCCCTCGCGTCCCACTAGACTGTGCACTGCAGTATGCATACGGTACTCTGCAGTAGGTGCCTTGATCCCATGAGCTGTTTAATTTGGCCCCACTGTTGCACACACTATCTGCAGCAGGTACGTTGGCCTAGTGAGCTGTTTCACGGACCCAAATGTTGCACGCAGATCTCTGCAGCAGGGTATTGCCCCACCAGGCTATGTTAATGGTACTGCAGCCGGTAACCTGCATGTGACATAGATTTATGCCGCAGGTGCTTTACATCCTTGAGCAGTCTTGCCGCTGTGGCCACAGATGGGCTTCCATTCCCTGCCCGCGAGGCAGGCAGCACATCAATTTACCCTGTACACAGAGGCGGACATTTGACTGTTATAAACACTCCCTTTTTGCCATTCAGCACTTGCAGACTGCCGTTCTTTTTCTCAATTCCAGAAATAAAGCGACCGCACGCACCCCTCCCCATCCCCCCCCTCGCATTGCGTCCTTCCTCTTGCCAGGCAAGAGCAGCAGTGTCCACACTGGTCCTCTATCAAGGCTCAGTTTACAGGGGCAGAGGCCTGAGCCGCTTCCCTTGCTCACCGCTCTCATTGTGGCAGCCCTCCGGAGCTCACAGGAGCACCACAGGCAAAAAGGAAGGACACACTTCAAAAGCCTAGTTCAGGCAGACTTACCCAATGAGAGGATTCCAGGGGCAGCAGACCTCTTCTCACCTCATGTGTGGTAACATGCCCTCGCTCTGTGGACGTTTCGGTGGGCCAGTACACCCCTCCCACTTTGCGCCTCTGCTCCACAGATGTCGGTCAGATGAGCTCTTGGTTGTTAGGCAACCAGAGCACCTGACCTGAGATACACTGGCACAGGAATGCAGGTGCGCTGTAAAAAAATAGTTTTTTTGTTTTCACCGTTGAAAACAGCAAACTATTACTTTTAAAGTACAGCCTCCATCTAGAGTCGCAAAGACCATGCCAAGGGTAGCAAGGGTGATGCTAGGGGTTGCTCTTGCGACCGCTAGCGACCCCCAAATGACATCCCTGGTTTGACTGACGCGGTCAGCGCAGTCCTTCGTAGAAGCTCTGACAGCTCCATGTGATCTCTGGTGCGGCTTCAGTACAGGAGCAGTTCACGGCGTGTCAGGAGCTTGTCTGCCGCACAGCATGACTTGCTTCAGAATGGCCTTCCGCTGCGCATTCTCTGCATGGCCCCGATTTCCCCAGCATCTCCTGCACAGCGTCCTGCTGCCGCCACAACTACACCATCAGCTTCTCGCTGCTTCTGCACCTGAAGCCCATTTATACATTTAAAGGTCCCGCTCAGGTGCTTTCTGCCATGACGACTAGACCGCTCATGATACTTCATCAACTCTGAGTCCCTCTTTCTCGTCCCAGTACTACAAGCAATATGGTACTTGAAGGCCATAATGTTTTTGTTTGTTTTTATGATCAGTAAAGTTAAGCTGATTTGTTAACTGAGGGTGTTCAGATTTATATGAGGCTGTTAAAGGAGTTGGTGGTTTACCCTTGGGGTTTAGACCTCGATATAAGGCAGAATCGTAACAATGAGAAGTTGTGAGATTAACTTCCTGAACCACCAAGGTACCACTTTCATGCTGGTTAAAAGGGTTTTCATGTTCTGCACTTTAGGTAGCTCTCGGAGAGGGCACCTTACATTGACAGCATGTCATTAGATATTTAGGTTTTAGGGAAAACTCATCCTCAGAAGAGGATGAATACCACGTTTCTACTAACAGAGTCACTTCCCCCTGACAGCCATCTCCTCCCATGTGATCCTCCCTCATGCTACCACCCACAGGGTTAGGATCAAGTAGCAGCTGCCTTCCCCGGCCACATTGGGGGAGACTTTAGGCTGGGGTTTAGTGATGACTCTGCAGGAGTCATCACAATACAAACACAAAACATGTAAGCACAATAAAAACATTTGGAACTTATATAATTGTGAACAGTTGGGCATTCAAGAGTGGAATATTCTTCCTAATCTTGAACGCCAATCCTCATCATTTGTCGGATCTCCATATCTTCTTCTTCTGCAGGATGCTCAACTGGAAGAGGATGATTGCATGGAAACCTCACAGCAACCATCTGGAGCGGGTTTCAGGTGATCCACAGAAACTTTTCATTATTTTCAGGGTTCTAGGATGCATGTTAAGGCCTTATTCAGGCTGCTGAAGCTTTTAAGACATTCAGATCTCTCAGTCACATTTTTCAGGCCACTTACCTTTTCTGAACTTTGGGGGTCTAGGATGCGTTTAAAGCCCTTTTTCGGCTTTCCAAGGTTTTCCAGATTTTTGGAATGCAGGATTCACGCAGCATATTAACCAACCTGCACACGCTAAGTGTAGAATCCTTGATTGGCTAGCTGTTCACAACTGCCCTATCAATATCATTTCCAACCAACCTTGTTCGTGGACTGACCACAACTTAATTACCTTTAACATTTTGTCCAAACCTATCAGCCTGACTCCAACTGTTGCGCCTGCTATCGCCACACGTAATAAACGTGACATTACCTGCGACAGACTTCTCCCTCTCATCCTTCCAGTTCTCAATGATCAGGCTCGCTCATGCTCTGACCCCACTGCTTTGGTTGACACCACGCTATGCAAAAAGGTTTAGACATCATCGCCCCATCTAAATTGAGAAAACCTAAACCTCGAACCCACCTCAATTCCTGATTCACACCCCAGCTTAGAACTCTGCGCAAAGAAAAACGAATTGTGGAATCACACCGGAAAAGCAATCAGTCCGCAGCTAACAAATCCTGCCTCTTCCTTGCTACCCTTAATTATAAGGAAGCCATATTCCAGGCAAAAAAAGACACTTATAACAAACTCATTGAGCAAGCTAAATCCAACACCAAAGAATTGTTCAGAATCCTAAAAGAACTTGAAACTCCTGTCATGGCACCAGATACGTGCACAAAAGATAGTACTTGGTGCACCAAAATCTAAGAGGCTCTCCTTGGCAAGATTGCTTCTCTCCAAATCAAAATTAACAATAAACAAACTAGCCTACAATCCAACCTACAACCTAATCCTCTTCCTATTTTAAACAATTCCATCCCAGATTCTCTGACACAGTTCAGTTTCTCTCCACTTTCCATCACTGAAGTGGAAAAGATCATCATCAGCCTTAAACCTTCCAATTACCAAGGTGATCTCTGCCCGGCGCCCATTATCAAGGAAGCAGCTCATGACCTAGCTCCATTCATCACCTCGCTCATCAATTCATCCTTTAGCTCTGGGATTGTACCGGACAACCTAAACGAAAAAACCAACACTGGACGCGAGCATACCTACAAACTACAGGCCCATCACCACGGTCCCGTTTTTACTAAAAATCCTTGACCAAGCCGCATACCTACAAATTCAAGATTACCTTGAATCCAACAAACTTTTGGGACTCAGGCAATCTGGGTTTCGGCCGCGTCACGGCACTGAAACTGCCCTTATAGATCTTAAAACACAGATTGAAGATTTAAAAGACAAGGGCAAACTTGCTCTTCTACTACTCTTGGACCTCTCTGCGGTCTTTGATCTTGTCAATCACCAAATACTATGCCATCACCTTAAATCAGCTGCACACTTTTCTGATAAAGCCACAACCTGGATTAGCTCCTTCTTAGACAATAGATCATTGCGCGTGTTCTCTCCACTAGCAGCCGCCTTGCCTTCACCTGTCTCCTGTGGCGTGCCACAAGGATCTTGTGTCTCACCCACGTTGTATAACGTGTTCACAAAACCCCTTTTCGATATCTTGGACTATCTGGGTGTCACCTACACCAACTATGCTGACAGCACCCAGATACTAATCCCAATCTCAGGCGACTACATTGCGGACTCCCTCGCCATCAATTCCATCTACCAGGTCATCCAAGCCTGGGTGGCGCAACACGGACTTTGTCTAAATGATGAAAAGACAGAGCTCCTCATCCTTGGCTCCCCACTAAAACTTACTAAACTTGACCCTGCGTTCAACTCCTTCACCATTGATGGTAACACTATCCTAACTGCCAAGGACACCAAAACCTTAGGGATCTATATCGACTCTACTCTATCCTTGGTTAGACAAACCAAATCAGTATCTTCCGCAGCTGCATATACCTGCAAGCTTATCACAGCTAACTGCCCTTTTCTCTCTTCAGCCAATTGTGTTACCTTGGCCAGGACTCTTGTATTGTCCAAGATTGATTACTGTAATGCACTCTACCTGGGCACTAACCGCAGCAACCTAAATAAGTTGCAAATTGTCCAAAATAATGCTATTAGAGCAGCCCTCAACATCTCCAGGCACCAACACATCTCTGACACCAGACGCAACATTCGCTGGCTCTCAGTGCCGCATCGGATCTCTATGAAAACTCTTGCTCTTACCCACAAATGCCTTCACAACCAAGCACCCTTCTACCTGGCCAACAGATTTGCCCTCCACAACTCCACCAGACCTCGTAGAATGGCTCAAACTAACTGCCTTGTCGTTCCACGTTTCAACCTTCAAAGATCAGGTGGAACCAGCTTCCCTATTATGGCAGCTAAATTATGGAACACGTTCCCAAATGAGCTTAGAGCAGAGCCCTCCTTCCTTAGATTCAAACACCTAACCAAAGCCTGGCTGTCTGCCCAAGACATCGAGCCTTGGGTTCACTGTGTAACTTTGTACACATCCGTATCCTTTGTAAATATAATTTGCTCTGTTGTCTCACTGATATTTTTATACCTGTAACCTCTGTTATTATTGATCTGTATGCCCTATCATGTTGTAACTAAGTGATGCGCCCGGTTGCCCCTGGGCCTGGTGCGCCATACAAATAAAACAAATACAAATACAAATTGGGGCCCTATGATGCATTTTAAGGCCTTTTTTGGGCTGCCAAAGTTTTCAGGACGTTCGGGGGTCTACAATGTATTTAAAGCCCTTTTCCGGACTTGCTAAGTTTTCCAGATTTTAAGGGCCCTATGATGCTTTTTAATTTGCATTATATTTTGCCGATATGTACTTGTCATGCTTCTGCTAACAGCCCTATCCCATCCTACTAGATGCAATAGGAAGAGGCCAGGCCAGATGAAGCGGTCGCTGAACAGATTACTCCTCCAGCCAGTGCTCCTGCACCATGCGGTTTGTAATTGTGGAGCGATGCAAAGGCGGCTGACCCAGTAAATGCGGGTTCATCAATGGACTGTTTGAACCTTGATTATAGAAGCAGTAGTATTGGCCTTCCCGGGGATTGCCAGGAAGGCCTCATTTTAGGCCCCCAGATTCTTCTCAATCTCCAGCTTGTAGGGTCAGTGCGCATTTCTACCCTCCAGGATCGGGTGTGTGGGTGCAGCAGGAGGTGACTATTGCTTCTGATCTGCTTTTAACAGTTAGGTCTTCATGAGGCCCGCCTAATCTGCAGCTTCAAGATTCACACCAGTCGCCGCCTGCGTTGCTCCAAGCGCAGTGTAGACCCATAAGGGAATTCACTGTGATAGAGGAAAGCACAGACAGCAAGTCACTGCACTATCAGACCCTCCCAAGCCCTGCTCTTCAGCCTGCTGCAAGGATGCTTCCAGAACAAGTAATATGTCATGTCTATCTGCCCGGGGAGGCTGATTGGCTCACGTTCCCACACTCTCGTGGCTCAGCCTGCACTGCCTTTGTTGTTGCATTGCATCACTGTAGCGCCTCCTCTTTTTTGGCCTGCACACAGTGGCCCAAAGCAACTGGCGAGCAAACTTTTGGAGTGCTGAGAACAACATGTTGTTCCCGAGCTCTACGTTGGGGATCCTCCCTGCCGTAGAGCTTTTCTCCCCAGGAGCCGGATATCAAGATAAATTGTGCTGCGGTGCGTGGTGGCTAGAGTGGCCTCATGCAATGCCTGTATACGGTATGCGATGAGTATTTCCCACCTTTTTGATATCGGGGGCCTGCATCGTGTGGGCAAGAGACAATATCATCTAATACAAAAAGGGACACAGGCTAAGCCTACCTTTTGCCCCCTTTTAGTAACCTTAAGCTAAGCTATGTTCTATGGTTGAACAAATCTACTGCACAGCTGCCAGAAATCTGTTAAAAACTGTTTAATATTTCATACGTTTAAAAAAACTGTTCATATTACAAAAATATCAACATGGGTGCCGTCCCTTGGCCACATTTCATGGACACCCCGAGACATATTTAAAAACCTTATCAAACTGTGGGGTTAGTATACAAAAGGGACACTGTTCCTTTATTTTTTATGCCACAACAAAACAATCTGGTAAACTCACAAACTAGACAACCAACCACACGTGTATTAAAGAGGATTACTCGGATCACTTTATCTGTGTAGTAAAACTTGCTCTCGATGTTACTCAGTTATGGATCTTAAACAGAGAGGTGTGATCTGAGTAATCCTCTTTAATACATGAAAGGTGTAACGTGTGGTTGGTTGTGGCATAGCATAGCTTAGGGTTACTAAAAGTGTGGGAAAGGGAGGATTAGCCTGTATCCTCTCATACACCCTAAGCCAATCCCGGCTTTCCAGTCTGCATACTGGGAGTTATAGGTCCATACTTATAATGGGAAAAACTAAACTACAGGTCCCACTGTGGTCAGTAGAAAACCAGGACTGGCCCAAGATGTCATGAACGTTCTATGCTCATTTAGCAGCTATGTAAAGATGGGCACAATGCGGCCAGGCCTTCTCTGTGGGTCCTCCTATGCGCTGGAACACCCACTTTTGATCCCTCGCCTCCTGCCAGTAATGAGGTGTTATTATCTTCGTCCAATTAAAGACACGAGAAATTAACATCACAGCAGATTTCGTCCCAAGACTCACCTGATCAGGTGACCGGTCCAACTATTTGTGAGGAAAATAAGGAAGGTCAAGATGTCTACTGTGACAAAATAAAGGGCCGAAAAATAAATTCAGAAACAAAATCAAGAATTGACTTAGATAGTGCTGTCTGGGGGAAAGATAGCAACAGGGAGGTGTGGGGGCAAGTGGGAGATGCCTCCGAGTAGGAAGCAGAGAGGGGTCTCCTCCTGTTAATGTTGCACCAATGAAGTGATTTGTGGAGTAAACAGTGTGGAAAAGATAACAATCGATACTTTCATAGAGAAACACTGCAATTGTTTGTGGTGCGGAGCGGCTGTTTTTGCCAATAGTGAAAATAAAGCCGTAGAAATTAAATGTTTTGCCTTTGGATATTATGAAGTTGAAAAGGTAAAGCTTACTGTGTGGCAATACCTCCAATAACAGTATAGTCTGTGAATGCTAACATGTATTTTGGACGCAGCCAGAGGACTGGTCTTCAGGGAAATTGGGCAATGTATTGACAGGCCAGTGGATGCGAAAGAGGTCAAGGACAGAGTCACGTGAATTACTTCCCAGTAAACCAATGGGGTTGGGGCAAATTAGGTCTACGTGCACACCAGGCAAATGTCCAGATGTGGGCAGGCCCAAAGCAAGTCAGTCAATCTAAAAGGCGGGTACGCTTGGAGGTAGTCATTCACATGTCATGCAACACTTATGCAGTGGATGCATGATCCCACTGAGCTATCTTCCTGTGTATTTTGTTTTTATTTGCGGCCGGGTGATGCATCAACCAGGAACAATGTACAATGGGGACCATGCAGAGAACACAGCACTCCTATCATGGGGGGTCTTAGAGTGGCGGGTATGAGTCGACACACAGCTGGAGATTAGTCAGAGGACCTCTTTGGGCTTAATGTACTATTATGTCAGCTCCTCCGGAAGTGTCCCGTGATGCCACGCTCCGCAAAGGCGCGTGCGCAGCATGAAATGGCAATTCTTCGGCTTGCTCTTTCTTGGTCTCACAGGAGCAGACGCGCAATTCATTATTGACAGAAAATCTCCTTTGAGAGATTCAAGTCTATTTCCCTCTCATAACTCTCCTCTGCGTCCTTTCCCTGCACATGTATGTCGCTGTCATGTCTCCTCGGCCAGAGCTGAATCATTTTTTTCTCAGAAACCCCAGTGACCCGTCCTCCACTAAACGAGATATGTTCCTGCACAGAAAGCCCAATTCCCATCCCCACTCCCCCCGACAAGTGCTGTTGAGAACCTGGGGTAAAAGCGTGTAGGGCCGCCCTCTTCTTGCAGTCCCAAAGGTTTCACAGTTCAAAGTTTAAGTATCCCCCCGCCCCCCAAACTCCTCATCCCCCCAGTCGGGGAGGCCCCTCTGCAGTATCCAAAAAGGGCTCACAATCTGGGGCCCCGTCAGGGCTAGCCCCTGACAAGCTCCAGATATGCCTACCCCTCAGGCAGACGATGCGATGCCTCTCCTTTTTCTAATCAGAAGCGCTGACACTTGCAGGCAGCCATTTAACCATGGGGCACCTTGATGAATGGGTTGCTGCTGGGTTTTGGCTCCTCACTAAGAAACAAAAAGGGAGGCCGGGCAACCGAGCCCTCCTTCTGTTTCTTAGTGAAAGGAGCTAACCCCCAGCAACAAGCCCTTTCACTCAAGGAGCCGCATGGTTAAACTGTTGCATGCGAGGGTCGGTAATCCCCCCAGGCGACTCTTTAACCACATTGCGACCCCACGCAGGCAGCCCTTTAATGAATGAAAGGGCTGCCTGCATTGGCTTAGCTCTTCTCATTAAGCAACAAAAGGATGCCTGGGGTGCATTAGGGTCATAACTTTGGTGCGTCCAGCCTTTCCTTTTATTTCTTAATCACACGCTCTGACTCCCCACAGGCAGCCTTCTATGCTAACTTGTGTCCCCTATCAGGCTAGGAACTGAGGACTACTGCAAATATCAACAAGATTAATGTGCCAATTTTCAATCATTTCTTTAATTCATACACATTCATCAATTCAACCCACAAACATACGTACATTACATGAGGCATAACCAGAATTGGAGAAAAAGTATCAACATTATTTATTCACATATAAAGTGATAAAGTGCACAAAGTATCAGAAAAAGTGCTTGTGCATATCAAATTGCTTCAATGTTTACATAAAAAAGAAACAAATACATAAACATGACAATATACATAATGTTCACATGCTGCGTCAAACTATTGTTTTTATATTAACTTCTTTGTAAAGTAACACATCTCCTATCTCTAGATGAACTTAAAGTGCATCTTCACTCCACCTATCACTCTATGTACTTTTGATGAATCATAGGTCGACGTTTAGCAGCGTTTCAGCATAGTACAATTTAAGATGTCTTCTTCAGGACCCTTCCCCACAGGCACCCCCTCCCAGCGGGCTCAGGGATCGTTATTTAGGAACAAAGGGGGGAAGCTGGGCGCATCAAAGGTACAATGAAATGCACCCCAGCTCTCCTGTTTGCCCCCCACTGCCTGGGAGCCAAGAAATCAGCAGGCTCCCAACCCCCATAGGCGAGGGAGGCTCTAGTTAGGTGGCATGGATTAAGTACAACCACCATACTTAGGCTGCACCCCCTGTCTAGAAATCCCTTAGCCGAGAAGATAAGTCACGTGGGCCCTATCAAAGGTGAAAAGAGGGCGTTCCAGGCTTCCTTCTCCACTAACACGCCCAGAGAGAATGTGTCACCTGGCGAGACAGCATCAGCAAGCCTACAATCAATGGTATGTCAGTCTAGGGCCCGCCATGCTCCTCCTCTTCTATGACCTCCTCTCTCTGACATATTCTCAGCCCTCGCCATCTGCCAGCGCAGATGTGGTTTCTTGATTTTGTTGTTACTGCATTGGCTCCTATGGTGGCCCTCTCTCTGGGACTTCTTGAAAGGTTTTTTGGGTTCCAGGGAACAGACAGTTTTGACCCACCCAGACCAAAGAAGTGAAAGGGTCAAAGAATCACTGTTAGCCAGCTCCCGTCCCGCTGCCCCCTGTTATACCAATTGCAATCTGTAGCTTGATACCCTCCTCCAGGGCCGGCCGGAGGCATGCGCAGTCCGTGCCGTTGTCCAGGGCCCCACTGACAGGATTATTTCAAGTCCAGGTACGAGGCTTATCGCCACAGTGTCAACTCCTAACTCAACTCCATGTGACACTCTAGAGACAAGCCTCCCCCTGGCCCCCTCCCAGAAGCATTTCATACGCCACAGGCCCCATAATTACTGCTTATCACTTTCTTTCTTCTAGCAGTGCTTTTAATGAAGGAGCTATTTTTATGTCATGGCTCATTTAAGAGACCTTTGTTTTGGAGAAGATGTTTTTAAAGTTTCTGTGTTAAATGCAAAGGTGCCTTCTTATTGTGAAAGCACAAAAAGCAACAGTTAGCTGTCAAAATCTACGCCCTCCTCCAGGCCAATTAAAACATATAGCACAAAACAGTTTTAAGCTAAATATACTATTTTCAGATATTCTTGTTTAACACAATAACAGGCGTTCTTTTTTGATAGATTGTAATATTTTCATCACATCATATATGAAGTCTGCATTTGTCAAACACTGAAAAACAAAGCTTGCTCTTGTGTTTGGTTACCTAGATTTTACCCAGGTTCTCACATTCCCAGTGCAGACGCTTACCCACAGGACCACATACAAGTGTTATCAAAGCACAAGTATTGCGATGGGAATTTGTTTTCCTGGGAATATTTCAGTATAGCGAGGGAGCCACACTGATCCCCAGGTCGAAACACTACATTTTACAGCAGCAATAGGAAACACAACATATGATTTACAGGAAGGTATAAACTTATAACATCTCAGCAACAGTCACCTAACCTGCTGATTTACCCCTGCTACAGGATCCCTTGCTTCTGCCGAACAGATTTGGTCTGGTCACCCCGTCCAATCAAAGTTCATGTGGTCTATTGATGAGGCTCCCTTTCAATTTTGAAGTGGGGAGTACTTGTTAACCTTGCAAGAAGCATGCTGACATGTCACCATGGCTGAACCCAGCAGGATAGGAGACAGGAATCCTGCCACGCCCAGTGATTTAGAGGAGCACAGCACTCATTCCAGATTTATTTTTTGCAGTCTTGGTTGCTCTATGTAAATAATTTGCACAATCTCGACAGGGGCAAAATGACACTCCACCACCTGTTGTTCAAGGAGAATGGGTGTAACTGCGCCCTCTGCTCCCATGTTATGTTATCTTGCATTTGTATAGTGCCTACTGCCATAGTTCATGGCATCCAAGCGCTTTTGCCTGTCAGAGATGTAAAGGAGGAGTATGATAGAACCTTCAGTAGTGGTAGGGATAGATAAGGGGCTCAGGAAGGCACAAGAAGGGAAAGGTGGAAGAGCTATGTGTACAATTGGACCGAATTTGCCGTGGGACTGAACTGTATTCTATGGGGCGCAGCTCCAAGGTGAGATAGCTGGAGAAGAGGTGTTCACTGCTCCAATGGGTATGTCGGCTACTTACTTCCCTATGGCCCCCAACACATTTTGCCAGGGGTTATATGACAGACATCCAAATGTACCAATTTTTGCAACAGCTCCCTGAAAAGCAAGCAATAAAAACCTAACATTTTTTGGGTTCCCTCTTTTGTTTATGTCATTTTTACGAAAACCCTAGGCTTGTGCACAAAGTGCTTAAGAACACCAAGCCTGTCTATGACTTAGCCGTGATCAGACTTCCACAGTGTCATTTTCAGCCAAGGCATGTAGAAACTATGCCCAGGAAAACACAGCATGCAAAGCTCCTCTTTCCACTCCCCTGAGCCAAGAATGGCCACGAAAGGACAGGTTCTATAGATAGGAAAGTTTGAAGGAAATATTGGCACATTTAAGTGAAGGTGGAATTTCAACCACGGCTTCCTCGGGAGCAGGAGCCCCAGTCCGGCTTTCCTACAAGTTTCTGGGTCCTGCTAGGGCCTTTAAGGAAATGGTCATATTGGTGTGTGAGCCAGGAATCCTTTTAGGCTGATGCTGGGTGCTTACTGGAGCTAATGTACATAATCTGAACTTTGACTAGCCTTCTCACCCTGGGCTGCAGTTACTGCGTCCTGTTAATAGTGGGCATCATGTGAAAGTTAGGTCAAAGCAGGAGTGTATGATCTAGTTAACTTATTAGATATCCTATTCTACCTTTCTGTTTTTTCTTTCTTTTATTTTTTGCATTAGGGCTTTGCTACCTCCTGTCTTATGGCAGCTTCCAAGACGCATGAACATTAGACATTTACAGGAAAACGTTATAACAAACCTCAACATGAAATAAAAAGAGTTTAAAATTATTTTTGCCTTGATAAAGACCGTTCGGGTCGAAACACGTGTTGGCAAATTCTGCAACCTATTATTTCCTGGCAAATTTCATGACAATTTATCAATAATTTATATATGCCTATACGGTTCTTGATAGATTTCTGATTTCATACATATCACTGATTGAAAGGAATGCATTGATGAGATTGACAACAGCCATTTTTTGTATGATAATGTATTTATCAAATGAATAATTTTTTGGTGAGAACGCTAAGGGATATACTATTTCATATTCTCACGTGGCATAGCAGTAGACACTCTCTCTCTCTCTCTCTCTCTCTCTCTCTCTCTCTCTCTCTCTCTCTCTCTCTCTCTCTCTCTCTCTCTCTCTCTTTGCTCCAGACTCACCGTTTCTGGGTGTGAAATCTTCTGCTGCTCTTGGGGTTCACTGATTTGAAGATAGAACTGGCTGCTCAGTTGTGGGCCACAGCCCCGAGTCTTCAAAGTCAAGGGGATTCCATCCCTCACAACCCTCCTTCACTCTGTCCTGTGGATGGCAAATTGATGTTTCCTTTCATTGAGAGGTGCCATTCCTCCATTAATTAAGACGTGTTACTGTTGCCAGAGTAAGCAACATTTTGACCCTTTTTGGTTGGGGAGCGATGGCTCATCCTTTGAAACAACTGGTGTCTTCCAATAAATGGAGTTTCTTTTAAAAAAACAAATATTTATTTATTTTACTTAATCAAACTCTAAGCTTGTGCTTCTGTGCAAAGTGCTTAAAGACACAAAGCATGTCATTGGCACTGCCTTGGTCAGACTTGTGAGTCTGCCACAATGTCATGTTGTGCCTGAGCATGTTATAGCCCTACCTAAAAACCAAGGCAGCAAGGCCCTCCTGTCTACTTGCATAGGGACGCAAACAGCACATGGTAGGGGTTGTATGTCAGAAATCTGAATTTGCCAATTTTGCAACAGCTCCCCTTAAAAGCGTTCAAAAGAGCTCTGATTTAATTGGGGGCTTTCTTCGGTAAGATCTTGGTAACTGACATTAGTTTTTGACCAAGACCCTAGGGAGGCTTGTGCTTCTTGGCAGAGAGCTTCTGTACTCAGCTCCTATGTGTATAATATTGAGCCTCCCTCTTTTTGGGGATTTGGGCCCTTTTATTCTTGTTAACATTTGAAGACCTGCAAAAATCCCTTAGTCTCACTGCCTCACGACCTCCCCAGTAAATAGGCTCTATCGAGCTGTTAGGCCATCCTGCAGTAGACGCAACCTGCCATCTGCCCCAGGCCCAATGCCTGCCCTGACATGACATCCTTGGAACCTGCGTGGAGTTTATTTCTTTTGACAGTCAAAATAATCTGTAGCTTCTGAAATAAAAACATATTGCTAGTTTAGACAATATGGTCAAATATGTACACAATACAAATACAAGCAATTGTGAAACATCTACAAACATAGCAGTTCACTGAAGGTAGCAATCACAATCATCACATTTTTGCAATGCCTTTCACAGTTAGATGTTGTTTTCGAACAAATGTTTCAAAAATACCTTTTGCAAAGAATATTTTTACGATGTACACCTGGGAATAGATGTGCTCAAGTGCCTGAATTGCTGACTGGTCTCAAATCCCTGCTACTCCATTTAACCACAGTCTGTGCTCCAGGGCAAATGCTTTTATCTCACTATGCCTTATCTGCCAAAATTAGAATTCTCTACAAAGTATTCAGCTCACACTGTCTGCTACTTCAAAAAAATCCCCACTACTGATATCGTCTCATAGGTAAATATTAACAGAGACAAATCATATACTGGATGTTAGAAATGTTTTTTAGGCAACTTTAGACCCTCTTGGCCATGTAACCACACCTCAATAAGGTGTACGTGTTTGCGCCCAATAGAGCATAGGGTCAGCCTGTGTTTCTGGTGTATTGATTGCATGTACTTGGAGTATTCAGTGTTTCCCAAAAAGAGGCTCGGTCCTAGGAGGCCATCGGGCAAGGCCACTCTACTACTAAGAGCAAGCCCAAACAGAGGGCGACCCTATGCTATATAGGGCACAAACAAGTACAGATTATTGAGGTATGATTACATGGCCAAGAGGGTCTCAGGCAAGCTCTACAACAGTTGCTTCCACTGCTACTCACATTTAAGTAGTAGCAGCCATCCCAGCCTTGAGAAAGACCTAGGAAAGGCCGAAATGGGTTGGTTTAAGGGAAATTGGAATATACGACGTTCATCAATTGCATTAAAAACCTACATTAATGACACATCTTATGAACACCAAAGGCATTTTTCAATCAAGAGCATAGAACCCTTGAGATTGCCACTCTTGACTACTCACTAACCAAGGACAACCAATTCAGGACTCTAGAAACTACTGATCATGCGCATGTGAAAGGGGGCAATGACCAGTACACAATGTCCGCTTGTGGGCCAGCCCGCATGCTCCCTGCATGGCAGCGTATCACCAATTATTTATATACCCACGCGCAGCAAAACGGAGCTGAACCTCACATTCTCGAACAATAAATATGCATATACCCCAACATAGGTAAATGACTGAGATGAGCAGCCTCACAGAATATACAACTTCCGGATCATGTAGAAAGGAGCCAGGTGAGCAGCAATGAGGGTGAGTCAGTCACATACTGTAGCATCCATATAGGATACAGATTGGAAATGACAAGGAAGGAGCATGCCTCAAACATAGACTGAGATTTAGGAAAAGGCCATGGTTTTCAATTGGGGATGTTATTGGCCAGCTAGGAAACCAATGACTTTGAGGCGTGTAATATATGAATGGTCACTATTGTTATATATGAGGCTAGTGAAATGGCGACTGAGACATTTTGGAAGTATGTACTTTAACAATTAAATCAAGCTTAAAGGATGACAATTTTTTAAATATGAAGGGATCTGCAGTTTTGACTGCTTAACCACTTTGAGAGTTAATGAGTTGCCCAAGATCACACAAGTTAGTGAAATGGTGAACCTGCGATGAGCTCTGCAATGTTTCCCAGTTCTTGTACAACAACTTTTAACTATTTGTGAATGTTTGACTTCCATGAGCTAAAATAATAGTCTATTTTGTAGACCTGATTTAGAAAGCACACACATTTTCATGATAAACTAACATGGAAATACTTTTTACAAATCCTTTTTAGACGCATAATGCGCGAAAGTAGCATGATTGTGCCTTTGTTTTATGCACCATAAATGAAAGTCTGCAAACACCAGTAGAATAATTGGTGTGGGCCTAAAAAAATCTCATCTAGGTTTTACTATTGTATGTTCAATATTTAAATACACCCAACAAAAGAAACTGTGTGATAGCTTCACCTGCTTATAGTCCTTGTTTGAACCAGGGCCTCATTCCAAGTATGGCGGTCTGGAAATAAGGGTCCTAGTAACAACGTACTGGCACCCTTTCCAGACCGCCAAACTATAACAATGCCAGTAGTGGCACAGAACTCCCATCAGGCCTGACCTGCCAGGAATTCAGGCCCCTGCCAGCATTGTTTCACTGAAGCACCGGCACCGTTAGCAACTGTGCCGGTGCTTCGGTGACCCCATTTGCATGGAGTCATGGGACTCCATGGAAATGGGAGGTCCCCGTTACCGCTGCCACTTGTGATATCCCGGCGGCACCAGGATTTCATGTGGCGGTACGGCTGTTACGAGGTTGCTGGAAACTCGCCGCCTACCATCAAGTTTTCCGGCAACCTCGTAATGATAGACTTGCAGATTGTCAATTTGCGAATATGCTTGCCCGAAGCCCATCACAGTTGGTTGGCTCTATCTTGCCTATAGCCCCTTTCACTCAAATGGCCTACATTAAAAGGCAAAGCAGGTAATGGGTTACAGAACGGCACGAAATTTGATAAGGCAAACATTTTCACTGAAGACAGCCCAGTGCTACACAGTCAATTATGATGACGGGTCCAGGATCACTGTCTCGTCAGGTAGCAAATCCGAGTTATGAACCTCTATATGTTGGTTCCACTAGGCCTCATTACCGCCATGCTCGCTACCGTCCCCGCCAACCGCGACTGGGAAATAACCGGCCCATTACGTGATGAATGAGCCGGTAATTGCCCATTCGCGGGAGGCGGTAATGCTGCGCTCCCGGTGCCCATTCTGCCCTTTAGGGCAGAATGGGGATGGGGAGCATGGTTGCACCGGCACCGTTGATAAGACCTGGCAGGCTGTCAGGAACCCGCGAGCAGAACTCGTAATGCGGCGGCCCGGTATGAACGGTGCTGGTGCCTTACTGGCACAGGTCATACCATGGCCGCCACCCTTATAATGAGGCCCACTGTCTCTAATTTGGCTACCTAAACACCTCTCCCTATTAAAGCATGCTGTGATTCACTTTGGACGGAAAATATACCTGCACTGATGCAATCTTCGTTTTTCTAACGCTTTTTGTTGCTGGTACAGTTAGTGTTCGTACCATCAAAGTTTGTATACATAAGTTAATCATGACATTCAGAGAGGGGAAAGGCTGATTCAGCCTTGCCGGGATTTGGCTCTGTGACATGGTATATGAACACAGGTCTCAGCAACAAGAGCTAAACACACTCAGTTATCTTCCTAACCATGGTGGCACTCAAACCTATCAATACAGATTTCAATTTTGGTCATTGTACATACATTCCCCGAAGAGAGGGGAAAACGCAACACAAGTTGTACTTTGTTGCCTGTGCACACTGCTTGTACTACTACGAGCATAATGCATTGCAGGATGAATTGATCTGATCGTAACTTACTTGTCAACAGCAGCCAGGCAGCAGCAGGCTCCGATCCTCAGCAGCACACAATAGTATTCATGCCTTGTGAATCGTGCACTGAAGTCCAAGCAACAGGCCAGCTGGGAGGGGAGAGCGGGGTGGGGGCCTGCCAGCGTGGGAATCCGGGGCCTCCCATTAAGGTGCCTCTGCCTCTCTCCTGCCATTCTCTCCGGTCCCCTCTGCTCCCCCAATAGGTGGTGTCTGAAAGCCAGTCAGATAGCGCTGTGAGCTAAGTGCTCATCCCTGATATCCAGGCATTCATTGTCTTCATTTATTTCAGCGCTCTGAGATTTCTGGGGGTGTGGCGCTATCTAAGAAATACATTATTATTACGGCGGTTAATTCGTTCTGCACCCCTTTATTGGAAGTGGATGTGAACACTTTAATGCCCTTGTGGCTCATTCACAAAACCCATGCTATGCGATATATCGTTTTTGGCGTAACACATGTATTCTGTATCCATTCGTACACACGCATATTTCCTTCAACCATTTGTGTAAGACCACGCCTATTTTCGTATTCTTCCTTCTTCCCGTGGGTGTGGACCACCTTCCGGAAATGAAATGCATATTAACATTCTTTCTAAAGGATGCTGGTGGATGTTTTGGGGGAAAATGCGCCCCCTCACACGGAAATGGCATCCGACATGGCGGCGTATAGGACTTGTTCATGACTTGCTGCCTGGTTTTGCTCCACATGCTTTCCCCAAAGTTACAAAGAACAAAGCAGTGTATAGGATACATTCCTTGCGTGCCACCGAGCTTCAGGGGGCCCCAGGTTGGGGTGCTAACCCCCAGGTGGAGGCGCTGTTGTTTCTGCATTCCTTCACTGGTATGCCTTGGGTTGTGTATGTGGTTATGCTGCCCACTCCTGCCTCGTCCAAACAAGTGCTGGGCCTTTGTATGTCCCCACGTGACATCCTGAGGAGAAAGGGGTTAAATTAGATTGCACTGCTGAGATCACGTTCTGTCTGCATAAGTGATTCGGTATGTTGCCTTCTATACTGGTGCACACTGGTGCATACTGGGGTAAATATACTACTGTTTGGCAGAACTGTTTGCTAACCACATTTCCTTAGACAGCCGCTATGGAGAAATGACCTATTGTGCACCTGGCAAGGGCATCAGGAGTAAACACTGACAGCTGTCTCTTGGGGGAGGGGGTCCCTTTACAGCTGCCAGGCACAGACCCCCTACAATTCCTACATTCATTAACTTAAACAGCAGGCATTACACATCCTTTGGAGTATCATTCTGCAGGGAAGTGACGTGCGCTCTGTTATGGAGGCCAGGACTTTCACCACAATCCTTTACCAAAAGAAGTCTCAGGGGCAGTACCTCTAATCATTTTCTGCGCAGACTTGTTGCCTGAGTGCGGACCCCCAGCTTCCCAGATGGGGGGCTTACGGTGCTCACAGTGGCTCACTGTAGTGATTAGGTTTCTTTGTTGCTTGTGCAGAAGGAGCAGAATGCTAAGTGAGTGACACAGAATCTTGGTTGTGAGAATGTTGATGTGAGATTCAAGGGTTCTATGTTGGTCAGTTGAGAGATGTAAGCCTACCTGGGAGGATGCAGGTGTATGTTGCCCTGAACCCAGATGTACTTGACCTTATATGATTATCCAAATGTACTGGACGTAAATAAAGAAGTCACTGGAACTTCACCTGAGGTCAGCGTCATCTGTGGGGAACCCAGAGCTCTACACTAACGCTTTCCGGGACAACCCCCACCGAACTGGATATCTAGGCCAGACTGAGGCCCTTCTTTAGGAATCTGCCAGCGCTCAATGGGGTGGGCCGATATTAAGCATAGGCGGTCCAAGCATGTCAAATGCGGAAATGCCGCAGGCACCGGAAGAAGAAGGTGCACCGTGGCTAGCCTAAGAGGAGCAGCACCAACAGTTGTGAAACCCGTGCGATGACCTCAGAAGATGCCATGGATACCCCAGAAGGCCACACGTGCCAACAAAGAGTCAGGCTCTGGACTCCTAATGGAATTCTACATTACCCTGGAAGAATGGGAGAACCGTTCAGTGCGTGTGAGCTGCATTGCCCAGCTGCTGCCACCACCAGCACTTGGAAAGGAAGGCGCTGCTTCACAAGACATCAACTTGCAGCTCCTGCAGCGGATCCAGAGAGCAGCGAAAGCGTGCCAGATGTGACGGCAGCTTAAGCTGGAGGGTAGAACTAACAGTCCCCGGCCAAGGGTAAAACTGACAGCCCCCGGCACTAAGGGAGCACATGAAGGAGACCAGGGCATTGGAGGGAGACATGGACGATTGGCAGTCCGCCGCTGCATTGGTGCAGATGGGGAAAGTGGCCGTGGGCATGACGTGTCAGGAGGCTCTAAAGAAACAGGTTGTCAGTTTGTACCAGGAGCTGCAACAAGGATCACTTGAGATGTCTACCAAAGGACTGCCGTGCAGGCTT
The DNA here is from genome assembly GCF_040938575.1 of Ambystoma mexicanum. Lineage (NCBI taxonomy): Eukaryota > Metazoa > Chordata > Amphibia > Caudata > Ambystomatidae > Ambystoma > Ambystoma mexicanum. Next base: position 715,221,559 of record NC_090925.1, read on the forward strand.
GCACGGGCATGACTGAGGAAGGCGGGGACTTCCTGTTAGGCAGGAAATAAGAACGCCAGCAATTCGGTCAGGCGCAGGGGTCTCATGACCCCTGAAAGGATGCCAGATACTCTGCTCCGCCCAATCTGTGAAGGTTCTGTCTCCACGGCGGAAAGTGCTGCCATATCAGGAAAGCAGGAATAGAGTTGAGAAATGCCAGTGGGATTTTAGGAGAGGGAGAATACAGAACCTCAAACGGAGCAAGCTTGACCCCAACTCAACAATCCACAGCAAAGCCACCAGTTTCTCACACTGCCAATGCCCCGATGACCGGCAGAAGGTGAAACACTAGCCACGCCAACCTCAGCTTGCCCACATGAAGACTATGCTACATTGCCAACCCCGGTCAAACTAAAATGCTGCCCTGTCCCAGGGGCCAGCTGAGCAGAGCCCTGGGCAAGACACCAAAATTAGTCTGAAGATTACCAGCAGGATTGTTGGGCAGCCCTGGTGACACTACCCATGACTGTGGAAGGAAGGCAAACCAAAGCATTGCTCGATAGCAAGCCAGAGGTCACCTTCGGCTACACGCCCTACTGCAGGCTTTGCCTAACACACCTATCACTGGAGCCCATGGCCGGGCTGCACATTCTCAGCATGGGGAATAGCCTGCCAGTGCATGGGCCACATCAGCATAAATGTTTGCCTACCAACAGACGTAGAGGGAGTACAGATGGGCATTCAAACCTTGCAGCCATCTTCAAAACCAAATCACATATCCCAGTGTCCCCATCAGAGTAGGCACCAATGTGTCTATGTCTGGGGTCTTGGAAACACTCTGCAGTAGGACAGTTGACCTGCCAGAACACAGACTATCCACCTGCTGTGTCAGCATGCCTACCTGCAAAAGAGAGTCCCGAGATCTGCCTGGAGGACTGGTAGGGGATGCCACCACCATGAATTTGAAAGAAACCCCAATCCCAGCAAGATCTACCCAAAGGCTCCAAGGACGGGTCAGACTAGCAGACATCACCAGGACAAACCGTTGTTGATGAAAGCACCGGAAAAAGGTTCCCTGTTATTACTATTATTATTATTATGGCATTTATTGAGAGCTGACCTTGCTTCAAGAAGCAATGGAGCGATTTAGAGGTATGCAATGCAAACTGGGATGCTTTACAGAGGTATATAACAGAGGTATATAACAGTACAGATGCATAATGGAGCGCTTTTCAGGGGTAATAACAGTAGAGGGGTAGGATAAAGGGGGACACAGACGAGGGGTACCGCTGTACAGGGTGGTGGGGACTAGAGGGCCGGACGGCATCTAGCGAGTTAGGTGGTGCAGTGGGTGACGTGATGGCCTGGGTGTTGTGGAGTAGAGACTCCTTGAAGAGGTGGGTCTTGAGTTATTTTCTGAATTGTAGGGGTGTGGGGGGAAATCTGATGCCGACGGCGGAGGTTCCATAGTCTTGGGGCATAGGCAGAGAAGCCTTGTTTCGTGTCCTGGCTTCTGGTGGTGTGCTGTCCACCGGAGTTGCTGAGTTTCTCCACTAGGGAGAATAACAAACTTTGCTCTATATTATACATTAAAGTTTTTAATAAATCTGGATAGAGCTAAGCCCTCATGAGTAGTTTGAATATTCAGACATCTTTTCCATGCCCACTCCTCTTCATATGTAATGGAGTTGACATTTAGGGGTTGCAGATATTTAACCCTAAGTGGATGTAGTGTCACACACTCCATAACCAGATGTTTTAAAGACTCCTCATTTGCCAGGCAGAACCTGCATCTAGCAAGGTCCGCCAAGATCAGCCCTCTTCTGACTAAGATGTTTTCAGTGGGCAGGACGTTCCATCTAGCCCTAAGGACAATACCTCAATATCGTCTATCCGGAAATTGTAAAATGACCTTGGTGGGGGAGCCACAGGCTCTTTGTTCATGATTCAAATGCAGTAGTGAAAGATAAGAGTGAAATTTGTCAACAGTTTGACACCAATCAAAATTAAATAATGCACGTTTTACAGACATAGGGTTACAAATCAAAGTTTCAATGGACATCCCAATCTCCTCAAGTATGGCCTCTGATCGATCCCTTAGAGAAATCAGTGTGTACGGGAAATCGAGGTTTCTATGCAATAGATGATACAGTGTGTTTGGCACTCCAGTTTTAATTTTTGAGTACTGGGATATACAAGCCTACTGTACCCGTGCCCACGTTGATACAATACCCATTTCGAACCTGATTGCAGAGATCGGGATCGTATTCGGCATACCCAGCAATCTTCTCAGATGCGGCCCTCTATGCGATTCAGTGTATTACTCACTCTCTCAGGAAGCAATTCCAGGCCATAAATTAATTTAGGTATGATTTTCCTCTCATAGAATATCAAGGCGGGGTTCAAATAAAACGTACAAACTTTCGATCAATCCTGACCACCTTCGCTTCTAGCAGTTTTGCTTTATGTAAGATAGGCTCAATTAATACCTTAGAGCCAGGATAAGAAGAGAAATTGAAACCCAAATATCGCACTGACTCAACCAATTTCAGAGGAGTCTCCCCCGGCTTACTGATGTAACCGGAAGTCTTAACCCTCGCTTTTCTAAAAGATAGAATTTGAGTTTTAGAGGGATTCACTGTTAACCCATTGGTTTTAGCATATGCTTCAAAGTTACTAAGAGACCGATGCAGCCCTACCTTGGTGTTATCAAAGATCAATAGATCATCGGCACATGCAAGCCAAATAAGGTTATCCCTGCCAATCTTAGGGGCAAGGAGTCCTTCTTTAGTAAGCGAGATGGCTACATCTGAAAAATATTGGTTCAACAGCCAGGGTGCCAATGTGCAACCCTGTCTGACCCCCTGAAAAGATCTAATTCTCCTCGAGAGATCTCCTTGATTCAAGCAAACCCAGACCCCACAGCTCTCATAGACCCCGCTAATTAACCTCAAGAGCCCTGCAGGTAGGCCCCAACTGGCTAGTTTTAGCCACAACCTGCCCCGGTCGACCCGGTCAAACTCGGCCGTCAGGTCGATTGAAGCCATATACATGCAGCCACCTGCTGTCAACCATTCTGCCTCTTCTACACACTTCAGGGCAAGCCCGTTAATATTGGTCGAGTGGCCCCTTCTAAAACCCGTCTGGAATTGATCCAGCCGGTGACACCTGTGAGCCCACTCCTCCAAGTGTGACAGCAGGAAAGAAGAAAAGATCTTGCAGTCCGCATCGATTAATGAAATCAGACGATAATTCGCCAGATCCGTCCTGTTGCCACACTTGAAGAGTGGGACAACATGAGCTGTGTTCCAAGATATGGGGCTCACCCCTGAGGACAATAGGTCACTAAACTCCAGGCGTAACAACTGGGCCCATAAATCTGTCCTTGAAGGTGTTATTTGTGAGGCTGACTTTGTGTTTTGAAAACTGGAAGAAGCTCAAGATTGGGGAAGGGAACCCTGATAGGCCTATTGAGAAACGTAGACTTTGTGTTTTGAAAGCTGGAAGAGGCCTGAGCTTGGGGCAGGGAACCCAGAGAGACCTATTGAAGAAACTGACTTTGTGTTTTGTGTTGAAAATCTGGAAGAGACCTGAGCTTGGGGAAGGGAACCCTTTGAGGCCTATTGAGTAAAGTAGACTTTGGGCCTCATTACACGGTAGGCGGTAAGGGTTTACCGGTACCGGTATTTTACCAGTACCGGTAAACCCTTACCGCCTTACTACGAGGTCCCTTTGCGGGCTGGGGAATTTAATGCCTGCTTTTTGCAGGCGTTAAAAACCAACCCGCAAAGGGACCAGGGAGCTAATTACGGTACCGCAATTTGCGGTACCGTAATTAGCGCCTTCCCCATTCTCATAGAGCTCTATGGGGCAAAAATGGGAATGGGGAAGGGCAATGGGGGAAGGGGGAATTACCGCCCCACCAACCTTGGAATAGGGCGGTAATTCCCCTTTCCACCAAGGCGGTGCCGGTATTTTACCGGCATGGACCAAGGTCCTAATAGCACCTTGGTCCACCGCCATCCGTGTAATGAGGCACTTTGTGTTTTGTATTGAAAGCTGAAAGTGAACAAGTTGAAGCTTGAGGAAGGGTACCCCAAGGAACTCAAAGACATTGAAGGTATTTGAATTCACTGTAAGGGCCCTGTGGAGAAGGTCTTATGAACAGCCTGGTGAGTGAACCCATCTTTGTGACATTGACCAAATTGCATCTGGTGAGAAGACCACCTTGTTTTGCCATTTTTGTTGAAGCACTATTTTTCCTTTTTCAAAAGACTTCCTATCACATTTTTGTACGGTATGAGGGCGGGCATAGGTTTAGACACATACAGACTTTTATTTTGGACTATTAGACAATGACCGCCATTAGAAACATCAGTTAAGGGAACCATCCCTTTAGAGTTAGAGCCAGTCAGGCATTCCACCAAACCAGGAACCTTAGTAAATAAAAGTTTTAAAACAAATACTTTTGAGTCTGTGTCTCTCTTGATACCATGCCTGCCTCACAAGATTGACTCCATACAAAAATATTTCTGGATCTAAAGGGACCCCCCGTAATGCTTGTTGGCCTGTAAAAGCTAGTATAAACTCTCACATTCATCTAACGTATCCCTGGAGTTGAACACTCTCCCCCTTTGTCAGGAAATGATATCGTCATGTTTAATGTTCTCAAGTCATGCCCCAATAGATTAACTGGTGTCTGCCAAGAGTACAATAGTGATATTGACACGTCATGTTCACCTATGGAAAGTGGTAATTTGTCAGTAAAAGGAAACAAACTTGTGGCACCAGAGAATCCCTGCGCATTCATGGCGATCCCAGTCATTGGGTATTTGCCCTCTCGAACACAGGAACGAATTGCTCCTGTATCCACGAGGAACGAAAATATCTTGCCTCCTATTGTTACCCTGACCCTTGGTTCCTCTTGTGGGTCTGGTGTCACAGATAGTACTGAACACATCAAGTCGCTCTGTGGGCTTTCCTATTGTGGATATAAATTCATCCCTGTATCCATAAAATAATTCCCTCCTATCCTCCGTCTGGATATTTGGGGACTCCTGTATTCTTCCATTGTAGCACTGTTGCTTGTTGCACCGGTGCACACTGTGATTGCTGTTGCTGCACTGTTGCTGCACTTACCTGTTGTGCCTGCATGGGTGCTTGCTGTGGTTTCCCTTGTGGCGACTGTGCTTGCTGTGGGATCCGCTGCACTTGCTGTGTTTGTGGCGTGCCTGTCTGATACTGTGTGTGATCTTGGGCATAATATTCCTGACATTCATTCTGTATTGTACTGTGGAGAATAGCACATCCCCCGTCTTGGAGCTTGCCAATGTTGTTGCATACATCCTCCTCTACTTCTACATGTTCAGGCTATATGTCCTGTCCTCCCACAATACCAACATTGCTGTGGTTGTCCCCCTTTAAATCCTCCTCCCCCTTGAGGGTTGTGAAATCCACCTTGTCCTCTAAGTCCATTCCCTCTACGTCATGGCCAAATTGTACCCACTCTGATACATAGAATACCCTACATTACTTTGCTGTGCTGAATGTGCTCCTTGTGTGGCCACACCTTCACCACTCGTTACTACTGCTCCTTCTGTAGAGAACTTTGACAATTTCTTCAGGACTACCTTTGCTTCATCCTGCTATCTACTCTCAGCTTTATTTTTATTTTTCTCTTGCAACAATCGACAATGATGTACGATAGTCAACTGTAATTCTGCCTATGTCTTTGCTTCCATCCCTACACGTTTCTTCATCTGCCATTGCACTGGCTCAGGCAGTCCCCGACATAAAATATTATCAAATAATACCACTGTTTTATCCCACGGTTCTCTCGTCTCGAGACGTCAAAGTTCCTGAATCTGCTGAATGAAAGCAATAGGATCTTCTTCCTCTCCCATTTCTCTTATCATAATCGCACCCATATTTGATGTGTCAGAATGCTGTACTCCAAGTGCCCAGCATGTATCTGCCCTAAAACTATTAAATGGCGCTCCATCATGTGTCTTCTTCTGTGCTGTTACACTCGCATATCCTGCTCATTTCCAAATGTTGTCAGCTCTCTTCCCTAGGATAGCTGCCAGTAGGCCTTTTACATCACCCACTGCTAGCGTTATTCCCTCTGTCATTCTTTCTAACTCATAAATGTATTTTCCTACACTCAAACTAGATCATTTACATTTCAAATAGTCTTTATCCATTTGCAGCCAGGAAGTATATTACATATAGGTCAAAATCATATCCCCCCACACTCTGTGTCTTCCATGTGGAGCTAGTTTCGCCCGTTCATCTTCTCCCTGGTAGTGATCTTAACCTGCTTAGATAAGACAGGGACAAATCCCTGGCACTATGCGACCATGCTGATGGTCGTTCAGAATATGGTATAGGTTCTGGTGTTTTTTCTTTCGGGTCTTCTAAGTCTAACCATTTTATCCCCTCTCTATGTTGGGATCCATTGAAAAACCACACGCACGTTCTTTTCGCGCTTTCTCATTCTCCTTCCTCTCTTCGTCTGACATCATTATACCCCAAGTGGAATGGCTATTATCCCTTTCTTCGTCATGAAGATCTAGGGGGTCATTACGAGGTTGGAGGTAATGGAAAAACGATGCCGGTAAAGGATTACCGGCACTGCACACCGCTTCAGGCTATTCCGACCCAAGAACCCGGTATTAGAGGTGCCACTAATAACATTGCTGCTAATAGCGGTGCCCGTTAATAGCGGTGTCCGCTAATGCCGTATCCATTGATGCCGGTAGTGCTGTCTGCGCTTTCCATGATGCCGCTAAGGGGCATTTTTGGGACTTTAGTGGCTGCCGGTCGTTACCGGCATGCTGCTAAGCTCGTGCACGCGAACTCGTAATAGCCCATTACTAGCGGGCTCTTTCCTACACGGAAAAGGGGGTTCATTCTGAGGTTGGAGGTAAGGAATTACCGGCACCGGTAAGGGTGCCGATGCCGGTAATCCTTTACCTCCGTATTCCGAGGTCCCTTTGCGGGTCCTTCCTTACCTCCTGCTTTTAGTAGGAGTTAAGTACGGGATCCGCAAAAGTACTTTGGAGGTAATTACGGTACTGTAATTTACGGTGCCGTAATTACCTCCTTCCCCATTCCCATTGAGCCCTATGGGGCAGAAATGGGAATCGGGAAGGGCAAAAGGTGAATGGGGAATTACCGGTCCCTCCAACCCTGGAATGGACCGGTAATTACTCCATTCACCATGCCGGATTTGGGACGGTTTCGGAGGCAACCATGGAGCTAATTACTCCATGGTTAGCTCCAAACCCGGAATGAGGCCCAAGGTATTTGCTCCATGCCGGTAAGGACGGTTACTTACCTCCAACCTCCTAATGACCCCCCTAGCCTACTTAGGGACAGTGTTCTATGCTTGTCTATCAATGTGTCATCTGCACTATCTCCTGTTTCCTTTCGTGAAGACCCTGCAACCCTCCCCGTCACCCCATAACCACCCTTCTCTCTCATCTGTCTATATAAATCCCCAATACTTTTCCTTATGCCTTCTGCCTCATGCTCCTCGGTCCATGTCTGTATTCTCGGTATTCCTTGCAGCTGCCTGCGCGGCTGTTGTGATCCTCTCTCTTATTCCCAATGCTCTCGTGCTTCAATGGGTATCATACTTCTATTAATAATATTAATTATTTCATCACCTCTTTGTCCCTTACTCCTTCTAATTTCTTCTTCCTTTCTTCTCATCTCTCTTCTCTCTTCTTCCTCTTGCCTTTTTTGTAACCTATGTTCTTTCAATCTTTGGGCTTCCATTTCTTTACACTTCTTCTCTTCTAATCTTTCTTTCCCTTTTTTCTGTTCCTCACACCTCTGTTCCTCCTTTCATTTCCTATCTCTTTTTTTCTCTTCCTTATATGCCCTTTGTCGTCCGTTTTCTTAATTTTATCTTTCCTCTCTTTCTTCTCTCTCCTTTACCTCGCCAATGCACTTTACATCTCATTTAATTAATATCTGTCCTCCCATCCACTCATTTTGTACCCTGGTCATTCCACTTGCTTTGTCTTTCTTTCTTGTCTCCTGACTTCCTCTTCTATTTCCATCTGTCTGTTCTTTCTCTCATCAAGTGCTTTATGTTCATCGCGTGTGGACATATATTTACATTCTTTGTTCTTACATTCTTGCAATGTTCACTATTGTAAGCGGCAGGTGTGTATGTTGGATTGACATACCCCGCCGCTGCTTTTAATTCCTTTAGAATATAGATTCCCTGTTTATCTTGCATTGTATTATCATTTTTAGAAGGAGAAAGAGTAGCTGAGGGCGTTACGTCCTCCTCTTTATGCTGATTAAACATCCACTCCTTCTCAGGCGGGTCTTCTCTGTCGCTCTGATACATCTTCCATAGTTCTAAAACAGCTAACCTTTTCTGTAGCTTCTTCCCAGTATATATAGCATGCAAATATGTTGCCATGTGTCGTAGTACCGTTTTTGATAATGAGCCTTCTTGAGGCCACGACATGAGTATTTTATTAGTTGTGCCTTTTACACACTCAGCATGGTACTTTCTACTCTTAGGTGTGCATCTTGGTAATGTCCTGCAAAGATGAAAAAGGAGAGTGTCCCCCATAATAGAAGTAATACTTACCAGGTTTTTCATTTATATTTATTTAATGACACTACAATAACCATTTCAGTCCAGCACCATCAATCGCTGTTTATTTCCAAAATGTCTTCAAACAATTTCCAAGTCTATACAATAATATCCATTTTATCTCTTTGTTTATAATTTTTATCCATTTTTACTATCCTGTTATTATTTTTGATAATTTAAGGATTTATTTGTATTCTTATTTTTTTCTCAAATACTATCCTCCTAGGTTTTATTGGTGTCAATCGGTTGTTTTTCTAGGTTCTAATAACTTTGTCAAATTTTATTTGTATCAGTCTTATAGTTTATAAGCTTTTAACTTATTTTTATCACCACTTATTGCAAAACACGTCAATATATTTTTTACACTCATCATTTTTCAAAACCCCTAAACATGTGTTCACACTTTCTATGATCGTCTTGTCTTATTCTCCTAATAGACGTATCTCATCTCTATTTTACTCCATTTCGGAGTGTGTTGCGCACCGGTCTTTGGCTTTAGTCACAGTAATCCATTAAATAATACTCTGTTCTGGAGTTTGGTGTAGCCCCTTCTTCCTCCTCGAGGACAGGTATTGAGGTATCTCATTTTCCCTAATAAATCCTGTTTAGTTCTCCTTTTATATACATATATATATATATATATATATAGAAAGATTGGTACACACTTGGACTGCGCCACCCTCTTGAATGGATGAAACTTGCTCACACTTGATTTGCGGGTGGCGCAGACCAAGTGTGTACCAATATATATATATATATATACATATATATATATATATATATATATACACTTGCAATAACACCCCTGCCCTTTAATTTGCCACTTTTCGATGCTTCTTCTTACATCCGTTATTCAGTTCAAGTCCTTCAGTATTGACTCTTCTCCAAACGACCACTTCGCCTTCAGTCCACAGGGCGCCTGCGGGGACAGGACAGGAATTTCTTCAAAGGGGCACCTGTCAACCATCTCAGGTCACACGTGTTGTACTACCGCTCTCCACAGGAAACTGTGCTATCTTCCGGCTGATGGTGGAAGACATTGAGCATCCAAGGGTTTGGATCTTAACCATCCTCTGCTATCAATATGTGCAGTAGCACCTTTGAGCGTTGTTATTTGCAGAATGGGATTACCATAATAAATGATCTTGGACTCAAATAACCAGACAGACTCAAAGAATATGGCAAAATACTACCTAAGTATGAACGCAATAAAGTAGGGAAACCTGGCGAACAACAAACCGTAGTCCACACACTCTCAATTACATTTTTGGTTACACAAAATACCTCAATGTGCGTCAGCTATGACGTCCTCCTACATGGCAAATAATAAAACCTATCGGACTGAGGGATTGGTTAGGGGAACATAACTACTTAACGTTTCTATAAGTGTTAGTAACATCATTGAATGGCCCTTATTTGGTAGGCATGCCTTGAACCTCCTTCTAACGACATATAATACAGATTATGGTAGTATAACAACAGCAGATTGGCCCCTGCAACAAAGTATACTCGCTATTGCATAGGCCCTTGTTATTGGTTGGCATTCTCTCCCAACCTTGGACATTCAGCTCATTAGCCTCACGTAAGCAAAACGAAACCCAGGTGCAGAGAACAATGTCAGACTACTACCCACTGGCCCAATTAGTCTACCATTGCTCCTCAGCCAAGGCTTCTCCTTTAAAGTTGACCTTGCTGACTGTTCGCTTCTATGGGACTTTTAAGGGAGTGTAGGTACATCTCTATCTTCAGTTAGAGCCAAATGAATAGGCCTTGTTTTCAAGTCTTGAATCAAGTGTGAGCAGACCATGATTTTGTCCATTTCAACCTTTTATTTGATGTGATTTGATTTAATTATATTGATTGCTACTACTCCTCTTGGCTTCTGGAGACTTAGTTGCTCCGTCTCACATATATTTTCTGCATCTTTGATTGTTCAATACTTGGCAGCTGCAGATGATTCTTCTGTGCTTAATCTAAGAGAAATATGTCATGCATACATGGCCTATCTTCTTTGACACCCTTGTGTCTTTCAAATTACTTCTTGATGTTGTATCCCTGATCCCAGGCCAACAGACATTTTTTGTTCCCTGTACAAAACTGTTTTCCAGTGTCTTTTAACTCTGGAGCCCTTGTCTGTTTCTGAGGTATCTTTTGGTTGTTCACAGCACGAGTCCAACGTCCATCTTTTCAACATGGCCGCTTTATCTGTGTTATATTTTCTCATGCAGAAAGCTTCTATGTGACTCATTTACTTTGCGTTTCCGCGTATAAACATTTATTTCTCATCTGATTACTTGTCTTCTCAATGAATATGATTTCTTCGTTTGTTCATATATGTTTCTCTTATTACTTCAGTGGCACCTTTATTCTTAAACTATTCACATATCATTTCAGTGCGTCCTTATATCTTCTCTTCATGACATCACTATGATCTGGTCTTCTGTCTCTTTTAACCCTTCTATGTCCAGTGGTGTATGCAGATATCCTTTCACCATGTCAGTGCAAGGGTACATTCGATATGGTTGTTTGAGTGCATAATGTCAGTTGTATCTTTGATGCGGTATTGGGACGATACCTGGTGTCACATGCAGTGCTCTCTTGCTACTATTCCAATATGACGCAGGTGAGGGGGCGGGCACTACAGATAACGTGTATGTCTGCCTCTCTACAGACCAGTACCATGAACAGATACAGAACACAACCACAGACAAGTGCAGACCCACAACACCATTGGAACCAAGTATAGATCTAGAACAGTACCAGGCCAGGGACAAACAAAGAACCCTAATGCCCAGAGCACCATGATGGCAAGGTTTCGAATAAGAACACTCCCAGATCGAATTACAGGCTCAGAACATAATAAGGAAGAGGTACAGGGACAGAACACTGTTAACCCAAAGTACTAACCCATAACATCACCAAGACCAAATAAAGTGCCAGAACCCTACCTGAAATGGGTACTAACTCTGAAGACTATGAAGACTAGATGCAGTCCCAGCAGGAACCCACCACAGCAAGATACAGACCAAGAACTCTTTACAAATCAGCAACACACCAAAAACACTTCCAGGACTAGCTACATGCTCGCAATGCCATCCCACAAAGACGCAGAACCAGAACAAGGTAGAGATAAAGAACAGTTTCAATATGAGGTGCAGGCCTTGGACACTGCCACAATCATGAGCAGATAGCTAGAATCAGGAATTGCTAAAGAATTCTATAAGAATCAGGATCTGGTCCAGAAAGCCACCAAAGGCATGCCCATGAACAGACCAACAACACTCAAAACCAGGTACAGAGCCAGACTGTCCCCACAGCCAAGTACTCACCCAGAACACCACAAAGAACATGTACTTTGCTCAGAAAACTATCAAAACAATGTGAAGACCTATTGCAGTAACAGAAACAATTATAAACTGACTGATTGAGCACATGTATAAGGCACGCTGTAGTCTTGTTTATACGTATATGCTGAAGTCATGCTGCAACCAGAGAAGTTAGAAAAGGGCAGGTTTGCTGTAGTTTTCAAAAGGTAGGCATCAGCAGTGCTATCCACCAGGCCATCAATTCCTGCTCTTTCCACCATTTTGCTCTTTCAGCTGTGCAGCTAAACAGCTGGGCAGTCTCCGCTCTGCGTGGTGTTTGCTTGACTTCCTTCTTCTCCCTGTGTCAACCGGCAAATTGGAAAGCTTTTCACATCTTAGCTTCGTTGCAATCATGTACACTATGAAAACCACGATGTCGGTGGGTATGGCAAATTTGCTCCAGGATGTCTCAAGTGATTTGCATCAACGGGTAAGCCGTCTTGCCTGTTGCCTTTATTCAAGCACGTGGAAAAAACAAAGGTTTAACCAGATCGAAATCAGATGGAGCTGATTTAAGACGCATGTGGTCTCCGATGGGAATCTCCACACTGGAAACGTCCAAGAGTCTAAAAAACGTACAGTCCCGCCAAGCCACTAATGGTAGGGCTGTACCCTCTGACCAATCAGAAGGGACATTTATTCACGTCACTGATGAGGAGATTCTGAAAATTCACACCCAAGAAGATTTGATCGGTTGTCGACCTCAGAGGTCTATGCTGGCACAGCAGAGCTCCATAATCTCATGTGCTTCCCTTTGTGGAATTTCTTATACAAATCCATGCAAATGACTCAGAGACTATTCCCAGACTATATTCCCAAGTAGTAATTGATACTGCAGTGAGTAAGAGTGTAGCCCTTAATGTCCAGAACTTGCCTCTTGAAGGGCGGATTAAATTAAAGTGGTGGTTAAAAAAGAGGTAAATGAAGGTCGGACTTTGGGTGCAAACCTATAAAGCCGATAAAGACCTCAATGTTTTACGGACCAATGTTAAACTGCTTGAAAATCCACAATCCCTCACTATATCCTTTAAGAGCATAGGAAATATTAGCGAAAATCTGTCAGCTGCAAACACATATGATCAAGAAATCCTTGTACCTGAAACCCAATTGATCGTTGAGGCAATAGAGCTACCATCAGCAAGTCCAGAACATGATTTCAATCTGTCAAAATCACCCAATCTAGCGCCTAGAATGATTGATCAAACTTTGAATTGAACAGTATAATCTGATATGTCCTACATTAGACCAACTCCAAGACCTTCTTTTGGGTTTAAAAACCCAATAATACGGGATTACAAAATCACCCTGGCGGCGATGAACACTGGTATTTTTAGTTTAACTAAAATATATGAACACATGGAGTAACAAAATCGAGCAGAATGAGGATTCCATGTTAAATATACAAAGTCATTTTGACATAGTATTGGCAAACCAGCTAAATGTAAAGCTGTCAGAAATTAGAAGTGATACGTTATCATTGAAAACACTCTACGACTCTTGTCTTGCCTTGGCTAAATCCTCTTACTTCTCTAACCTACTCCAATCTCAAGCCACTCACCCTGGCCGTATCTTCCAAACTCTTTCTCGACTTCTCTCTCCCCCCACTCCTGATCCCTCCTCCAATTCTACACTCTCCCCTTCTGACTTCGCCAACTTCTTTTCCTCTAAGATTCTTACCCTTCGTCAAAAAATCCAAACCCCCTCTGACTTCATTTCTACTGCTCCGCCCTCCCCTCCCTCATCCTGCATGTCCATCTTCTCCCCTGTCTCCCCTTCTGAAGTCTCCCCCCTACTATCCAAAGCCCACCCCACTGCTGCCCCTCTTACCCTCTCCCTTCCCTTCTCATCCCTAAGATTTACCCTCTTCTTATCCCCTACCTCACCTCCTTCTTCAACATCTACCTTTCCTCAGCTATTTTCCCCTCTGCCTTCAAGCATGCTACAATCATTCCTATTCTGAAGAAACCTTCTGCTGACCCTCTTCTAACCTCTAACTTTAGACCCATCTCTCTTCTCCCATTCCTCTCCAAGCTTCTCGAGCGCCTTGCCTACTCCCAACTCTCATCCTTTGTCACTAACTCCTCTCTCCTTCCACCCTACCAATCTAGCTTCCGTCCCAAACATTCCACAGAAACTGCTCTCACCTCTATTCTCAATTCCCTTCTCTCTGCTCGCCACGCCAAACAATCCTCCATACTTATTCTCCTAGACCTCTCTGCAGCCTTTGACACTGTCGATCATCCCCTCCTTACTCACACTCTTTCTTCCTTTGGCTTCAAAGACTGTCCTCATCTTACCTCTCTTCACGCTCCTTTACTGTCTCCTGGGAAGGCCGCTCCTCTCCTACCTATCCTCTTGAATACGGAGTACCCTAAGGGTCGGTACTTGGTCCTTTCCTCTTCTCTCTTTACACCTCCCTCATTGCCCGTGTTATCTCCTTGTTTGGCTTCTTCCACCACTTTTATGCTGACGACACTCAACTCTTTCTCTCTTTCTCCTCCTTCTCACCTGACCTTCACCAAAAACTCTCCTCCTGCCTTACTGCTATTAAAAACTGGATGTCTTCCCGATTTCTCTCTCTTAACCCAGACAAAACCGAAGTTTTATTCTTTCCCTCCAACTCTCTTCCACCTCCCTCCCCTCCCTCATTCATTCACTTTCCTCCCTCCAATCTTCCTATCTCTCTTGAAGCTCGTAATTTAGGGGTTCTATTTGACTCCTCTCTCTCCTTCTCTCAACATATTTCCCTCACTTCCTGCACCTGTCGCTACCACCTCTTCAATATCCGCAAAATCCGTCCTTCTCTCACCTTCCATGCTACTAAACTCTTAATCACCTCCCTCATCTTCTCCCGCCTCTTTTACTGCTCCTCCCTACTCTTTGGGCTTCCTACTTCTCACCTTGCCCCTCTTAAATCCATCTACCACTCTGCGGTTCGAACCCTCTGTCTACTTACCACCCGTGACTCCATCTCTACCTCTCCCTCTTCCCTTGGCTGGCTTCCTTTCCATTCCCAACTTAAATTTCAATTTCTCTGCCTTGTCTTTAAATCTCTCCATGGTCTTGCTTCCCATTATCTCTCCTCCCTTCTCTCCTTCTACTCTCCCTCCCGTTCCCTTCGTTCAGCTGACCACTTCCTTCTCACTGTACCTCCCTCCCGCTGTGCCTCCTCTCGCTTCCGCTCCTTCCAACTGCTAGCACCTCTACACTGAAACTCCCTTCCTCTTGCCATCCGCTCTAGCCTCACCTTCACCTCCTTCCGCTCTTACCTTAAATCTCTCCTCCTCCATTCTCCTCCCTGAATCACCGCCCCCCTCTTGCTTCCCCCCTCTCCTCCCTATTCTTCCCCTAACTATTCCCCCCTCTCACCCTCCCCATCCCTCCTCCTACCATTTTTCACCACTCTCCTCCCATCCACTCCCTCTCCCATCCCAACCTAACTCCCTCAGTTAATTGCTCTTTTCATTGTTTAGTCGACTGATTCATAATGTATTTGCTTCTACTGTTATTGGTTGTTTATGTAATTTGTTGTTCAATTGTACAGCGCTTTGGCGTAAAGCGCTTAATAAATCAATAAATACAAATACAAAATGCAAAACTATTGGGAAATGCAATTGTGCCTTAATAATACCAGAAGCAGGTCTTGAAATGGGTCGAATTAATGCAGTGACTAATATGCCTCACTCCACATCCGAAGAGGATGTGCTTGTGGCGCGTATCTTTGAATTTGTCCCTTGTGATGAATCTGAATGTGGATCTTCTAGTGAAATTCATTTAGGAATAGGCACTGTAGCTGTGCCCCCGAGTGATGCTGAAAGAAGTTTAATTAAGATACAGTGGGACTTAGTACAATTACCAGGTATATGATTTGTTTCAGCCCAAGAGAACTTGTAAAAGAAAAAGTAGAAATAGATAAATAAAGAAAACAAAAAATCAAACGGCCAGCAAAAGTAGTAACCTAAGCACTGGGAAACTGAAAATTCTTAAAAGCTCTAACCATTCCAGCAAAAGGCAAGACGAATAAAGAAAGAAAAGACTAACCATCTATGCCGGTGAGCTCTTAACAAGCGAATAACACATCTCTAAAATTGAGATGTGACTTAGGAGAGATGGATCAAGAGGTAAATATGAGCCTTACAACATATTCTATAGGTGAAGAGATAACCGAGTCAGGAAATGCAACACTGATAAGCGAAGCCTTAACTGACTCAGAAAATGCACCACTGATAAGTAATTTGTTCCAATGCATGAATTTTGTAAATCCAAATAGCTGCGTTAGTAACTCATGATTTAAAACAGCGGAGGAAAAAAGAAAAACAAAGGTGTCTATGAATGAGAGGAGATTTTGATTTGATAAATAAAGTGATATGAGGGTAAAAAGTAGTAGAGAAGTAGTCAGAACTCCAGAAAGCAAACGTAAGAGCAGAGAGTTACAAACTAAAGAGGCAGAGAAATCACCCTACGAGATTTTGAGGACAAGTAAATTCTTCACCATACACATGGTTGACAGAAGCCACAGAGACCCTTATCCTAATAGATCCATTCTAATAACAGCCTATTGCACAATTCCTGGACTACGCTCAACTCAATCTAGAGATGTGGAGTCTGTCACAATTGTTAGTAGCAAACGAATGGACACAGCGATTATAAAGATTTTGGCGCTGACAGTGAGATAGCTGTTGTGGTCCGAGAAGGATGCAATTTGTGGCTTAGGTTTTGAGATATCAATTGAAACAAGAAAGCAAGACTTTGATAAAGTAGAATGTGAACAGATAAACCATGCTAAAGTAAACCACTTAAAAAGCTCCATATCTAACCTTGAACCACTCTTAATAAATTGCCAAGGCTCTTCGCTACGGCTAAGAGAAGTGTTTTTCTCAGAGAAGGAGTCTAAAACATCTATGGATCCAATTCATAATTGGAAGTGGCTGATTAAAGCGATGTCTAAATCCACTTATAAAAACAATGATTAGCTGTTAAACCAAAAAACATTCTTCAGATTTTAAAACAGCCATATGGAACACCAGGGGTTTTACCATTGGATGCAACCAGAAAAGTTTGATAACCTAAGTAATTATGATCTATTGCTGTTCCAGGAAACCTGGTTAACCACTGAACCGGTTTGGTCAAATCATCAGATCTGCTGGATCCCTGCAATAAAACTGCATATGGGAAGACCCATGATTGGGTTTATGGGCGCGCTCAAAATGGAGTCGCCAGGAAAGCTAGTTCACTGGGAAAATCCAAATCCAGGTCTCCAACATTTAAAATATGAAAGAGACAATCCTGGAGAAAACATGGCTATTTTAAATGTTTATTGGAATCCGGCATAATATTGCTGACGACACCTTTCTCAGTTTTGGTAACAAACCTTTTGGATGGCATTGGTCTCGATCCTACAATAGCTACCACACTAATTGTTGGAGACTTAAATGTACATTGCATAATAAATGGTAAGAAAACACTATCAAGCAGAGCAGAAAAATGGCTCAGACTGGTGTCTAATAGGAATATGATTATGTTAAATGGATGCATACAAGGAGACACTCCAGCTAAATATACATGAAAAAGACAAGACGCAAGAGCAATTATAGACTACGCATTTATAGCTAATAAAGCTCTAGATACAATTCTACAATTTACTGTGATTTTTACAGATTTAAGAGATCATAATCTCTTGGTCATAACATGTCAGAGACTCCAAAGAACTAATAGAGACTATTACTCCCCCCATGTGGAAATCAATCAGGGTCTTAACAGAATCAGATGGTCAACGGGCATGCTAGATAATTTATTTAATAACCTGATCAACCATAAGCAAATACAATAAGTGCTGTGTCAATTTGCACAAAAAAAGACAAATAGCTGCCAGAAAGAAAAAATTATAAGACCTTATGATCCAGTCATAAGAGCAAAAAAAGAACGAGAGAAGAAGAGCTATTCGAAAGATTTCCTTCAGCAATAGCAAATATTATTATAAACAACGTGCAGCAATTAATAATAGATACAAACATTTTAAGAAACAATACCATCAACAAAAGGTACAAGAGAATAATGAAATGATGATACGTTCAACAGCTTCTAAATCAAGTGCACAGATATGGGCCCTTTTAAAAGAGAGTGCTGGAACAGCCTGAACACCACACACTATAAATGCCCTTGGCGAAGCAGGCTGGGTCAAACATTTCACCAAGCTATCCTATAATGAAACCCTGTCACAATTGATCATAAATGAGTCCATGGGTGCCCCTCTGCGAGAACGAACATGGCACATTGACCTGTTCCATGGGATGGTACCTACTTGAGAGTCCGCAGCCACACTTTAGCTCACTGTACCTTTCACAGATGGGAAATATCTATTTGCATATCAGTCTTTGTCCCACCCACATGGGCAGCCCAGCACCGAAATGCTATCGCAATTCCCTTCTGAACAAGAGTACCAACAGCAACCCCATACACACGTTTCAGCCTTGTTGGGCCTCATCTGTGAGGTGGAGCGGTGCCTCTCTGAGCACAGTGAGCAAGGGGTCCACGTCTGGATGACCCTAGGAAACTTAGGGTGACTAAACCTAAGTCCATTAAAAAAATCAAAAACTAGTCCATAGGCGGCCCTCTGCGGGAACAAACGCGGCCCATTGACCTGTTCTATGCGATGGTACCCACTCGAGGGTCCGCAGCCACACTTTAGCTCACTGTACCTTTCACAGATGGGAAATATCCATTTGCATATGTGGCTTTGTCCCACCCACATGGGCAGACCAGCACCGAATTGAAAGTGGGCTGAATCCCGCGTTCCTGGCTGTCGGCGCCGGTGTTAGGTATTGGGACCTTCTAATTCGGAGCACTTGCACTTTCTTCAGATTGAATTCTAACTGAAACCCTTTGATATTAAGTCATAACTTCCAAGGTTATTATACCGGCCGTCGCCATACTTAACCACATTGTGGTTGGACCAATATTCTGAGAGGTCTCTATGCAGCACACCCAGCAAACGGGCTGCCATATTTGCAATGCCCGGCTTTGAGGACGACCGAATGGTCAAAACACGTGTCGGCTGTAACAAAAATAAAACACTAATCATCTATCTGGATGACCTTTGATTCTCAAATAATTTAAGGATTTGGACTACTTTCTAAATATCAAATATTTGACCCAAGAGTCTCATGTGCTGTCTTGCAACATACACTGTTCTATTTGATAATAATTTCACTAAGGGGCCTAGGGGAACCTCGTATGTTGCTTCTGCTGCGGTTGAACATCAATGAGTTACATAAGGCCAGGCGCACCCCAGCTTGTTACTCCCCTCAGTTCTTGGTTTCTGTTTCATGCTCAACACATTGCACTTCATTTGGCTATAATTAGATTTTTAGCCAGAATAATAATTTATGAAACAGCTGATACCAAGGATAGAAATGGAGGCATAGAGTAGAGCTTGTCTGCACCTGTCAACATCATATTGAACCAGAGTCACTGCTCTAGCTGGATCATATAGAGTAAGCAAGAATGCATTCATAGAGTTTAAGTTACCTAGAGAACCAAGTAAATAGAGATCTCAAAACGCATTAACAACTGTGATGTCCTTATTGTGTTCTTCGTCATCTCTCTCTGATCAGATTTGCACTTTTTTTCTAGTATGCTATTGATGAGATATGACCATTACAACAGATTGAACTGGGGTGATTGCTCTAGCTGGATGATTTGATAGGGTAAATAGGAATATATGCATAGAGTGCAGGTTATATAAAGACTGAGATATGTAGAGATTTCATAATTCATTAACAACTGTGATGCTCTTTTTGTATTCCTTTTTGTTTTTAATTCTTAAGTTTTGCATTTTCATTTAGCATGATATTGAAGAGTTGTGATTATTATCAAAGTGGTATTGTTATTTTAATCTTGTTTTAAAATGTAAAATAATGTTGACAAATGGGAAAGATTTTTAATTTATTGTAAAATGTATATATTTGGAAAGTTGCATTTGAAACTAAATCAAATTGATTTAAGAAAAAAAAAGATGAAGGAAGAAGAAAACATCTGCAAGAGTCAAGTATTGGACAATTAAAAGTGTATAAAGTCTATGCAAAGTAAAGTAAGCAAGTCTCTAGAGGCCAAAAGGAGCAAAGACACCCAGTAAAATTAAATCAAATAGCAGTAAATAAAAGACTGAAATGGACACATTTGTGGTCTCTTCACACGTTGTCCAGAAGTCGAAAACAAGGGCTATTCATTAAGCTTTGAATGAAGATAGTGATGTGCTTTCACTCCTTTAAATGTCATAGAGCAGAAAACAGGCTGCAAAGGCAACTATAGATGGGAAGCTTTGGCTCATGGATGAACTGATGAGAGATGATGGACTAATTGGGAAAGTAGGGATTAATCTGATGTGATCAAAGCACCTCAGTTTGGGTTTCCTTATGTGCTGCTAGCTGAGTCGAAAGTCCAGGTTTGGGTGAGAATGCCAACTAGTGAATGGGTCTATAGGGCAACCTGCTATACAATGTTGCATAGACCAATCAGCTGACATTTTGTTTGCTGTAATCAGTATTATACATATGTAGAGGTCGTTTGAGGGTTGTCTTACAGATAAGTGACAGCCAATGAAGTGTTAACCTGTATACCATCTATAAGTAGATATGTTCCCCTAATCCAATCCCTCCTGCTAATAGGTTTTACGGTTTGTGGGTAGGATGACGTCATAGACGACACATATTAAGGTATAAGATCCCTGTGTAATCAAGTTTGTGTGTGAGTGTGCAAGCATCAGTCCGATGTCTGCCAGATGACCCTACTCTATTAAATTAGGAATAAAGTAGTACTTTGCCATATTCCTTGAGTCTGTCCGGGTATTTGGTTTAAGATGTTTATTGTTAATTCCATCTAGCACAAGACATACTTCCAGGTGCTAGAGTACACTATTGTTACAATAAATATCCAGTTTGCCTGATTGTAAATAAAATATTGCAGAGCAGGTGTAGGCAAAAGTAGTAAATTTGACTTATACTTGACTTACTCATTGAGAAATACTATTTGATTCATAAAGAAATGATTATGGGTAACTCTGCCTTACTCCTGAAAATAAAGAGCAAATGAAAAGTAAGTCAGAGACAGTTTGGCTAACTCCTTTGTGAAACAAATAGACTCTTTTGAGGAGTAATTTATGCATCTGGATTGAATCGCTCTAAACACCTGCGACAAATACCACTCTACTTATCTCTCGCTCATCCTGACAACCTTCTCCTTCCACACTCCCTACATTCTATGTTCTACATTCATAAAATTAGAATCTTTACTTACAATCCTACAGACAACATATCCCCCTCTCAACAATATCATAAAAAATGCACCAAAATTATGAATACTATTCATATATATATATATATATATATATATATATATATATATATATATCATGCTAAATTTATTAACTTAACTATGAATACGCTGAACTACTCTACTACAATTACTAACACATCATGTCAACAGATACTGTCATTCTTCGACACTTGTGGCCTACGAAGCCTCTTATCTTCACCATCCATCTGCGTTATGGATTTATTCCTACAATCATCTTGCAGTAGCACCCTACTGTGAGGCTGAAACATTATCCTTCTCCTTCACTCAAACACCACACATTTTTGTTAATCTCAACATCAACTTTACTTTACTCCTTTCAGTCCCTCTTATAACTTACAGTGTGTTGAATTTTTCCAATTCACTGCTCTGTTAAGATTCCAAATAGACTCACCCTCACTGCATTCTTAAACACTCCACTCACCATTACCGGCTCTGAAAATCTAGACAACCCTTTACTCACCATCTGACCCCTTTTTTTTATTCTCACCCATTCGCCCGGCTGAATTATCCTGTTTACTTGTATGTTTAAAGCCCTGTCATATCCTATACAGTGCTTGTCCCTCAATGAGTCACCATTTACTTCCGACAATGGAACCTTTTCCTTTTCCATCAAAGAATTCGCCCATGCTGGTATCAACCAAGTGTTAGGTTCTCTACCCCTCATCAGTTGAAATGTTGAAACTTCTGTCACCACATTAGGTGACATCCTGATGCTCAAAAACATCTCCATTGCCTTGCTTATCTCTCCACCATTTCTTATAGTTTGTTCAAATAGCTCCACCATCACTCTGTTAAACCTTTTCACTAATCCATTTGTTTCTGGATGATAGTTTGCCGAGAACCTCCACTTAAGTCCTGCTCTCTTAGCATACTCCATCATAGGTTTCCCTCTGAACTGGGGTCCATTATCACTGATCACACTTTCTGGTAACCCTTCTTTCCCAAATACCTGATCCAGGAACTCTATCATATCACACATACTTACATTCTTAACAAACCTTACTTCTGGCCATTTTGAAAAATAATCAATAATCACCAATGCAAATCATATCCATGATTTCAACGTATGATACAATATTAATTCTAATTAGCTTCCACACTCCCCCCGGGACGTGTTATAGACCCTACTCCTTACTTCACATGTTTTCATCTCTTGTCGATGTTTTGATATGACAAGCACAATGGCAGAGGGATGCACAACTAATACAAAGGTGTCGATTCATGGAATTAATGTGTGCTGAAAATTCCCGCGCAGAGGTGCCAAAACGTGCGAATCGCAGTAAAAGTGCGAAAATCGCAGAGCATGTGCGAAAATCGCAGGGAAACCAGCGCACATCGATTCATGGAAGTCTGTGCACAAGAAAAACATTGGATGTGCGCAGAAAAAGTGCACCGCGCACGCCGGCGCACAGGTCATCCAACAGCGTGCGCCACGGCCACTGCGAAATCGCACATAGCGCGGCGCACATCACAAAAGTAGGCGGAACACGGGGCGTAACACTCGGAATGGTGAACAACGCGTGAAAATATGGGCGTCACGGGGGAAGTACAGGAGGCAAGTGCGCGGAACGCCCACACGCTCGCCTACAACCAGTATTCATGGAATCGAATAGGGCAAACCAGCGCACGGTGAAAGACGCGCACAGGGCCAAACAAGTACGATACAAGAAAGCAGGTGGTAGAGTCCCTGCGCCTGAAATAAATGTACGCCAAAATGTGCGCTAACAAAAAGCACCCATATACAGCCATGATGAATGGTCCATACAGTGGCCCTCTGGGACAAATGAGGTGCAAAGGGGTACCGACAAACACGGACACCCGCTGTGTGAAAAATAGCGTGTGCGTGTGTTTCTGGGTGCGTGGGAAGTTCCACATGCGATTGGCCTGGGTACGTGTACTTCGGGGTGCGCGGGAAGTTCCACACGCGATTAGCCTGGGTACGTGTGTTTCGGGGTGCGCGGGAAGTTCCACACGCGATTGGCCTGGGTACATGTGTTTCGAGATGCGCGGGAAGTTCCACACACGATTGGCCTGGGTACGTGTGTTTCGGGATGCGCGGGAAGTTCCACACGCGATTGGCCTGGGTACGTGTACTTCGGGGTGCTGGTGAAGTCCCACACGCGATTTCAGCAGGGTACGTGTATTCCGAGGTGCGCAGGAAGATTCACACGCGATTTCAGCAGGGTACGTGTATTTCGGTGGTGCCGGGGAATGCTACACATGATTTGGCCGTGTGGGTCCTCCCAGGTGTTCCCTCTACACCCTCCACGGCCCCTGCAGGCAGCCCACACCACAGGGGACTACCCTGCACCCCTGCTCATGCCCCACAGGCAACCCATCCACCATGGCCATGCCCCCCAGCCAACCCACATGTCACCTTGCACTACTGATCACCAACACATGTCTCCCAGCACCCCCACCCCCCAGCACTGTGGGGCACCCTCGCCCAGGCCCCCACTCATGTCCAACTCATGTCCCCCTGCACCCCCACCCCCCAGCATCCAGGGGCACCCTCCACCAGGCCCCCACTCATGTCCAACTCATGTCTCCCATCACCCCCACCCCCCAGCACTGTGGGGCACCCTCCACTAGGCCCCCACTCATGTCCCCCTGCACCCCCACCCACCAGCATCCAGGGGCACCCTCCACCAGGCCCCCACTCACGTCTCCCAGCACCCCCACCCCCCAGCATCCAGGGGCACCCTCCACCAGGCCCCCACTCATGTCTCCCATCAACCCCACCCCCCAGTAGTGCAGGGCACCCTCCACCAGGCCCCCAATCATGTTCAACACATGTCTCCCAGCACCCCCACCCCCAGCAGTGCAGGGCACACTCCACCAGGCTCCCACTCATGTCCAACTCATGTCTCCCACCACCCCCACCCGCCAGCAGTGCAGGGCACCCTCCACCAGGCCCCCACTCATGTCCCCCTGCACCCCCACCCACCAGCATCCAGGGGCACCCTCCACCAGGCCCCCACTCATGTCCCCCTGCACCCCCACCCCCCAGCATCCAGGGGCACCCTCCACCAGGTCCCCACTCATGTCTCCCTGCACCCCCACCCCCCACCAGTCAGGGGCACCCTCCACCAGGCCCCCACTCATGTCTCCCAGCACTCCCACCCCTCAGCATCCAGGGGCACCCTCCACCAGGCCCCCACTCATGTCTCCCATCACCCCCACCCCCCAGCAGTGCAGGGCACCCTCCACCAGGCCCCCACTCATGTCCCCCTGCACCCCCGCCCCCCAGCATCCAGGGGCACCCTCCACCCGGCCCCCACTCATGTCTCCCATCAGCTCCACCCCCCAGCAGTGTAGGGCACCCTCCACCAGACCCCAACCATGTCCCCCTACACCCCCACCCCCCAGCATCCAGGGGCACCCTCCACCAGGCCCCCACTCATGTCTCCCATCACCCCACCACCCAGCAGTGCAGGGCACCCTCCACCAGGCCCCCACTCATGTCCAACTCATGTCTCCCATCACCCCCACCCCCAGCATCCAGAGGCACCCTCCACCAGGCCCCCACTCATGTCTCCCTGCACCCCCACCCCCCACCAGTCAGGGGCACCCTCCACCAGGCCCCCACTCATGTCCCCCTGCACTCCCACCCCCCAGCAGTGCAGGGCACCCTCCACCAGGCCCCCACTCATGTCTCCCATCACCCCCACCCCCCAGCAGTGCAGGGCACCCTCCACCAGGCCCCCACTCATGTCCCCCTGCACCCCCACCCACCAGCATCCAGGGGCACCCTCCACCAGGCCCCCACTCATGTCCAACTCATGTCTCCCATCACCCCCCAGCAGTGCAGGGCACCCTCCACCAGGCCCCCACTCATGTCCAACTCATGTCTCCCATCACCCCCACCCCCAGCACTGAGGGGCACCCTCCACCAGGCCCCCACTCATGTCTCCCATCACCCCCACCCCCCAGCAGTGCAGGGCACCCTCCACCAGGCCCCCATTCATGTCCAACTCATGTCTCCCATCACCCCCACCCCCCAGCAGTGCAGGGCACCCTCCACCAGGCCCCCACTCCTGTCCAACTCATGTCTCCCATCACCCCCACCCCCCAGCAGTGCAGGGAACCCTCCACCTGGCCCCCACTCATGTCCCCCTGCACCCCCACCCCCCAGCAGTGCAGGGCACCCTCCACCAGGCCCCCACTCATGTCCCCCTGCACCCCCACCCCCCAGCATCCAGGGATACCCTCCACCAGGCCCCCACTCATGTCCACCTGCACCCCCACCCCCCAGCATCCAGGGGCACCCTCCACCAGGCCCCCACTCATGTCTCCCATCACCCCCACCCCCCAGCAGTGCAGGGCACCCTCCACCAGGCCCCCACTCATGTCCAACTCATGTCTCCCAGCACCCTCACCCCTCAGCAGTGCAGGGCACCCTCCACCAGGCCCCCACTCATGTCTCCCATCTCCCCCACCCCCCAGCAGTGCAGGGCACCCTCCACCAGGCCCCCACTCATGTCCAACTCATGTCTCCCAGCACCCCCACCCCCCAGCAGTGCAGGGCACCCTCCACCAGGCCCCCACTCATGTCCAACTCATGTCTCCCATCACCCCCACCCCCCAGCAGTGCAGGGCACCCTCCACCAGGCCCCCACTCATGTCCAACTCATGTATCCCAGCACCCTCACCCCCCAGCAGTGCAGGGCACCCTCCACCAGGCCCCCACTCATGTCCAACTCATGTCTCCCATCACCCCCACCCCCCAGCACTGTGGGGCACCCTCCACCAGGCCCCTACTCATGTCTCCCATCACCCCCACCCCCCAGCAGTGCAGGGCACCCTCCACCAGGCCCCCACTCATGTCCAACACATGTCTCCCAGCACCCCCACCCCCCAGCAGTGCAGGGCACCCTCCACCAGGCCCCCACTCATGTCCCCCTGCACCCCCACCCCCCAGCAGTCAGGGGCACCCTTCACCAGGCCCCCACTCATGTCCAACTCATGTCTCCCACCACCCCCACCCACGGGCAGTGCAGGGCACCCGCCACCAGGCCCCCACACATGTCTCCCATCAACACCACCCCCAGCAGTCAGGGGCACCCTCCACCAGGCCCCCACTCATGTCTCCCAGCACCCCCACCCCCCAGCATCCAGGGGCACCCTCCACCAGGCCCCCACTCATGTCCCCCTGCACCCCCACCACCCAGCAGTGCAGGGCACCCTCCACCAGGCCCCCACTCATGGCCCCCTGCACCCCCACCCCCCACCATCCAGGGGCACCCTCCACCAGGCCCCCACTCATGCCCCCCTGCACCCCCAACCCCCAGCATCCAGGGGCACCCTCCACGAGGCCCCCGCTCGTCTCCCATCACCCCCACCCCCCAGCAGTGCAGGGCACCCTCCACCAGGCCCCCACTCATGTCTCCCATCACCCCCACCCCCCAGCAGTGCAGGGCACCCTCCACCAGGCCCCCACTCATGTCCAACTCATGTCTCCCATCACCCCCACCCCCCAGCAGTGCAGGGCACCCTCTACCAGGCCCCCACTCATGTCCAACTCATGTCTCCCATCACCCCCACCCACCAGCATCCAGGGGCACCCTCCACCAGGCCCCCACTCATGTCCCCCTGCACCCCCACCCACCAGCATCCAGGGGCACCCTCCACCAGGCCCCCACTCATGTCCCCCTGCACCCCCACCCCCCACCAGTCAGGGGCACCTTCCACCAGGCCCCCACTCATGTCGCCCTGCACCCCCACTCCCCAGCAGTGCAGGGCACCCTGCACCAGGCCCCCACTCATGTCTCCCATCACCCCCACCCCCCAGCAGTGCAGGGCACCCTCCACCAGGCCCCCACTCATGTCCAACTCATGTCTCCCATCACCCCCACCACCCAGCAGTGCAGGGCACCCTCCACCAGTCCTCCACTCATGTCCAACTCATGTCTCCCAGCACCCCCACCCCCCAGCAGTGCAGGGCACCATCCACCAGGCCCCCACTCATGTGTCCCATCACCCCCACCCACCAGCAGTGCAGGGCACCCTCCACCAGGCCCCCATTCATGTCCAACTCATGTCTCCCAACACCCCCACCCCCCAGCAGTGCAGGGCACCCTCCACCAGGCCTCCACTCATGTCCAACTCATGTCTCCCATCACCCCCACCCCCCAGCAGTGCAGGGCACCCTCCACCAGGCCCCCACTCATGTCCAACTCATGTCTCCCAGCACCCCCACCCCCAGCACTGTGGGGCACCCTCCACCAGGCCCCCACTCATGTCTCCCATCACCCCCATCCCCCTAGCAGTGCAGGACACCCTCCACCAGGCCCCCACTCATGTCCCCCTGCACCCCCACCCCCCAGCAGTCAGGGGCACCCTCCACCAGGCCCCCACCCATGTCCAACTCATGTCTCCCACCACCCCTACCCCCGGGCAGTGCAGGGCACCCGCCACCAGGCCCCCACACATGTCTCCCATCAACCCCACCCCCCAGCAGTCAGGGGCACCCTCCACCAGGCCCCCACTCATGTCCCCCTGCACCCTCACCCCCCAGCAGTGCAGGGCACCCTCCACCAGGCCCCCACTCATGGCCCCCTGCACCCCCACCCCCCAGCATCCAGGGGCACCCTCCACCAGGCCCCCACTCATGTCCCCCTGCACCCCCACCCCCCACCAGTCAGGGGCACCTTCCACCAGGCCCCCACTCATGTCGCCCTGCACCCCCACCCCCCAGCAGTGCAGGGCACCCTGCACCAGGCCCCCACTCATGTCTCCCATCACCCCCACCCCCCAGCAGTGCAGGGCACCCTCCACCAGGCCCCCACTCATGTCCAACTCATGTCTCCCATCACCCCCACCCCCCAGCACTGTGGGGCACCCTCCACCAGGCCCCCACTCATGTCTCCCATCACCCCCACCGCCTAGCAGTGCAGGGCACCCTCCACCAGGCCCCCACTCATGTCCAACTCACGTCTCCCAGCACCCCCACCCCCCTAGCAGTGCAGGGCACCCTCCACCAGGCCCCCACTCATGTCTCCCATCACCCCCACCCACCACCAGTGCAGGGCACCCTCCACCAGGCCCCCATTCATGTCCAACTCATGTCTCCCAGCACCCCCACCCCCCAGCAGTGCAGGGCACCCTCCACCAGGCCCCCACTCATGTCCAACTCATGTCTCCCATCACCCACACCCCCCAGCAGTGCAGGGCACCCTCCACCAGGCCCCCACTCATGTCCAACTCATGTCCCCCTGCACCCACACCCCCCACCAGTCAGGGGCACCTTCCACGAGGCCCCCACTCATGTCGCCCTGCACCCCCACCCCCCAGCAGTGCAGGGCACCCTGCACCAGGCCCCCACTCATGTCTCCCATCACCCCCACCCCCCAGCAGTGCAGGGCACCCTCCACCAGGCCCCCACTCATGTCCAACTCATGTCTCCCAGCACCCCCACCCCCCAGCACTGTGGGGCACTCTCCACCAGGCCGCCACTCATGTCTCCCATCACCCCCACCCCCTAGTAGTGCAGGGCACCCTCCACCAGGCCCCCACTCATGTCCAACTCATGTCTCCCAGCACCCCCACCCCCCTAGCAGTGCAGGGCACCCTCCACCAGGCCCCCACTCATGTCCCCCTGCACCCCCACCCCCCAGCAGTCAGGGGCACCCTCCACCAGGCCCCCACCCATGTCCAACTCATGTCTCCCACCACCCCTACCCCCAGGCAGTGCAGGGCACCCGCCACCAGGCCCCCACACATGTCTCCCATCAACACTACCCCCCAGCAGTCAGGGGCACCCTCCACCAGGCCCCCACTCATGTCTCCCAGCACCCCCACCCCCCAGCATCCAGGGGCACCCTCCACCAGGCCCCCACTCATGTCCCCCTGCACCCCCACCCCCAGCAGTGCAGGGCACCCTCCACCAGGCCCCCACTCATGGCCCCCTGCACCCCCACCCCCCACCATCCAGGGGCACCCTCCACCAGGCCCCCACTCATGCCCCCCTGCACCCCCAACCCCCAGCATCCAGGGGCACCCTCCACGAGGCCCCCGCTCGTCTCCCATCACCCCCACCCCCCAGCAGTGCAGGGCACCCTCCACCAGGCCCCCACTCATGTCTCCCATCACCCCCACCCCCCAGCAGTGCAGGGCACCCTCCACCAGGCCCCCACTCATGTCCAACTCATGTCTCCCATCACCCCCACCCCCCAGCAGTGCAGGGCACCCTCTACCAGGCCCCCACTCATGTCCAACTCATGTCTCCCATCACCCCCACCCACCAGCATCCAGGGGCACCCTCCACCAGGCCCCCACTCATGTCCCCCTGCACCCCCACCCACCAGCATCCAGGGGCACCCTCCACCAGGCCCCCACTCATGTCCCCCTGCACCCCCACCCCCCACCAGTCAGGGGCACCTTCCACCAGGCCCCCACTCATGTCGCCCTGCACCCCCACTCCCCAGCAGTGCAGGGCACCCTGCACCAGGCCCCCACTCATGTCTCCCATCACCCCCACCCCCCAGCAGTGCAGGGCACCCTCCACCAGGCCCCCACTCATGTCCAACTCATGTCTCCCATCACCCCCACCACCCAGCAGTGCAGGGCACCCTCCACCAGTCCTCCACTCATGTCCAACTCATGTCTCCCAGCACCCCCACCCCCCAGCAGTGCAGGGCACCATCCACCAGGCCCCCACTCATGTGTCCCATCACCCCCACCCACCAGCAGTGCAGGGCACCCTCCACCAGGCCCCCATTCATGTCCAACTCATGTCTCCCAACACCCCCACCCCCCAGCAGTGCAGGGCACCCTCCACCAGGCCTCCACTCATGTCCAACTCATGTCTCCCATCACCCCCACCCCCCAGCAGTGCAGGGCACCCTCCACCAGGCCCCCACTCATGTCCAACTCATGTCTCCCAGCACCCCCACCCCCAGCACTGTGGGGCACCCTCCACCAGGCCCCCACTCATGTCTCCCATCACCCCCATCCCCCTAGCAGTGCAGGACACCCTCCACCAGGCCCCCACTCATGTCCCCCTGCACCCCCACCCCCCAGCAGTCAGGGGCACCCTCCACCAGGCCCCCACCCATGTCCAACTCATGTCTCCCACCACCCCTACCCCCGGGCAGTGCAGGGCACCCGCCACCAGGCCCCCACACATGTCTCCCATCAACCCCACCCCCCAGCAGTCAGGGGCACCCTCCACCAGGCCCCCACTCATGTCCCCCTGCACCCTCACCCCCCAGCAGTGCAGGGCACCCTCCACCAGGCCCCCACTCATGGCCCCCTGCACCCCCACCCCCCAGCATCCAGGGGCACCCTCCACCAGGCCCCCACTCATGTCCCCCTGCACCCCCACCCCCCACCAGTCAGGGGCACCTTCCACCAGGCCCCCACTCATGTCGCCCTGCACCCCCACCCCCCAGCAGTGCAGGGCACCCTGCACCAGGCCCCCACTCATGTCTCCCATCACCCCCACCCCCCAGCAGTGCAGGGCACCCTCCACCAGGCCCCCACTCATGTCCAACTCATGTCTCCCATCACCCCCACCCCCCAGCACTGTGGGGCACCCTCCACCAGGCCCCCACTCATGTCTCCCATCACCCCCACCGCCTAGCAGTGCAGGGCACCCTCCACCAGGCCCCCACTCATGTCCAACTCACGTCTCCCAGCACCCCCACCCCCCTAGCAGTGCAGGGCACCCTCCACCAGGCCCCCACTCATGTCTCCCATCACCCCCACCCACCACCAGTGCAGGGCACCCTCCACCAGGCCCCCATTCATGTCCAACTCATGTCTCCCAGCACCCCCACCCCCCAGCAGTGCAGGGCACCCTCCACCAGGCCCCCACTCATGTCCAACTCATGTCTCCCATCACCCACACCCCCCAGCAGTGCAGGGCACCCTCCACCAGGCCCCCACTCATGTCCAACTCATGTCCCCCTGCACCCACACCCCCCACCAGTCAGGGGCACCTTCCACGAGGCCCCCACTCATGTCGCCCTGCACCCCCACCCCCCAGCAGTGCAGGGCACCCTGCACCAGGCCCCCACTCATGTCTCCCATCACCCCCACCCCCCAGCAGTGCAGGGCACCCTCCACCAGGCCCCCACTCATGTCCAACTCATGTCTCCCAGCACCCCCACCCCCCAGCACTGTGGGGCACTCTCCACCAGGCCCCCACTCATGTCTCCCATCACCCCCACCCCCTAGTAGTGCAGGGCACCCTCCACCAGGCCCCCACTCATGTCCAACTCATGTCTCCCAGCACCCCCACCCCCCTAGCAGTGCAGGGCACCCTCCACCAGGCCCCCACTCATGTCCCCCTGCACCCCCACCCCCCAGCAGTCAGGGGCACCCTCCACCAGGCCCCCACCCATGTCCAACTCATGTCTCCCACCACCCCTACCCCCAGGCAGTGCAGGGCACCCGCCACCAGGCCCCCACACATGTCTCCCATCAACCCCACCCCCCAGCAGTCAGGGGCACCCTCCACCAGGCCCCCACTCATGTCTCCCAGCACCCCCACCCCCCAGCATCCAGGGGCACCCTCCATCAGGCCCCCACTCATGTCCCCCTGCACCCTCACCCCCCAGCAGTGCAGGGCGCCCTCCACCAGGCCCCCACTCATGGCCCCCTGCACCCCCACCCCCCAGCATCCAGGGGCACCCTCCACCAGGCCCCGACTCATGTCCCCCTGCACCCCCACCCCCCACCAGTCAGGGGCACCTTCCACCAGGCCCCCACTCATGTCGCCCTGCACCCCCACCCCCCAGCAGTGCAGGGCACCCTGCACCAGGCCCCCACTCATGTCTCCCATCACCCCCACCCCCCAGCAGTGCAGGGCACCCTCCACCAGGCCCCCACTCATGTCCAACTCATGTCTCCCATCACCCCCACCCCCCAGCACTGTGGGGCACCCTCCACCAGGCCCCCACTCATGTCTCACATCACCCCCACCCCCCTAGCAGTGCAGGGCACCCTCCACCAGGCCCCCACTCTTGTCCAACTCATGTCTCCCAGCACCCCCACCCCCCAGCAGTGCAGGGCACCCTCCACCAGGCCCCCACACATGTCCCCCTGCACCCCCACCCCCCAGCAGTCAGGGGCACCCTCCACCAGGCCCCCACCCATGTCCAACTCATGTCTCCCACCACCCCCACCCCCGGGCAGTGCAGGGCACCCGCCACCAGGCCCCCACACATGTCTCCCATCAATCCCACCCCCCAGCAATCAGGGGCACCCTCCACCAGGCCCCCACTCAAGTCTCCCAGCACCCCCACCCCCCAGCATCCAGGGGCACCCTCCATCAGGCCCCCACTCATGTCCCCCTGCACCCCCCCCCCCCCCAGCAGTGCAGGGCACCCTCCACCAGGCCCCCACTCATGGCCCCCCGCACCCCACCCCCCAGCATCCAGGGGCACCCTCCACCAGGCCCCCACTCATGTCCCCCTGCACCCCCACCCCCCACCAGTCAGGGGCACCTTCCACCAGGCCCCCACTCATGTCGCCCTGCACCCCCACCCCCCAGCAGTGCAGGGCACCCTGCACCAGGCCCCCACTCATGTCTCCCATCACCCCCACCCCCCAGCAGTGCAGGGCACCCTCCACCAGGCCCCCACTCATGTCCAACTCATGTCTCCCATCACCCCCACCCCCCAGCACTGTGGGGCACCCTCCACCAGGCCCCCACTCATGTCTCCCATCACCCCCACCCCCCTAGCAGTGCAGGGCACCCTCCACCAGGCACCCACTCATGTCCAACTCATGTCTCCCAGCACCCCCACCCCCCAGCAGTGCAGGGCACCCTCCACCAGGCCCCCACTCATGTCCCCCTGCACCCCCACCCCCCAGCAGTCAGGGGCACCCTCCACGAGGCCCCCACCCATGTCCAACTCATGTCTCCCACCAGCCCCACCCCCGGGCAGTGCAGGGCACCCGCCACCAGGCCCCCACACATGTCTCCCATCAACCCCACCCCCCAGCAGTCAGGGGCACCCTCCACCAGGCCCCCACTCATGTCTCCCAGCACCCCCACCCCCCAGCATCCAGGGGCACCCTCCATCAGGCCCCCACTCATGTCCCCCTGCACCCTCACCCCCAGCAGTGCAGGGCACCCTCCACCAGGCCCCCACTCATGGCCCCCTGCACCCCCACCCCCCAGGATCCAGGGGCACCCTCCACCAGGCCCCCACTCATGCCCCCCTGCACCCCCACCCCGCAGCATCCAGGGGCACCCTCCACCAGGCCCCCACTCATGTCTCCCATCACCCCCACCCCCCAGCAGTGCAGGGCACCCTCCATCAGGCCCCCACTCATGTCTCCCTGCACCCCCACCCCCCACCAGTCAGGGGCACCCTCCACCAGGCCCCCACTCATGTCCCCCTGCACCCCCACCGCCCAGCAGTCCAGGGCACCATCCACCAGGCCCCCACTCATGTCTCCCATCACCCCCACCCCCCAGCAGTGCAGGGCACCCTCCACCAGGCCCCCACTCATGTCCAACTCATGTCTCCCATCACCCCCACCTCCCAGCAGTGCAGGGCACCCTCCACCAGGCCCCCACTCATGTCCAACTCATGTCTCCCATCACCCCCACCCACCAGCATGCAGGGGCACACTCCACCAGGCCCCCACTCATGACCAACTGCACCCCCACCCACCAGCATCAAGGGGCACCCTCCACCAGGCCCCCACTCATGTCCCCCTGCACCCCCACCCCCCAGCAGTGCAGGGCACCCTCCACCAGGCCCCCACTCATGTCCCCCTGCACCCCCACCCCCCAGCATCCAGGGGCACCCTCCACCAGGCCCCCACTCATGTCCCCCTGCACCCCCACCCCCCAGCATCCAGGGGCACCCTCCACCAGGCCCCCACTCATGTCCCCCATCACCCCCACCCCCCAGCAGTGCAGGGCACCCTCCACCAGGCCCCCACTCATGTCCAACACATGTCTCCCATCACCCCCACCTCCCAACATCCAGGGGCTCTCTCCACCAGGCCCCCACTCATGTCCAACTCATGTCTCCCACCACCCCCACCCACGGGCAGTGCAGGGCACCCGCCACCAGGCCCCCACACATGTCTCCCATCAACACCACCCCCCAGCATCCAGGGGCACCCTCCACCAGGCCCCCACTCATGTCTCCCATCAACCCCACCCCCCAGTAGTGCAGGGCACCCTCCACCAGGCCCCCAATCATGTTCAACACATGTCTCCCAGCACCCCCACCCCCCAGCAGTGCAGGGCACCCTCCACCAGGCCCCCACTCATGTCCAACTCATGTCTCCCACCACCCCCACCCGCCAGCAGTGCAGGGCACCCTCCACCAGGCCCCCACTCATGTCCCCCTGCACCCCCACCCACCAGCATCCAGGGGCACCCTCCACCAGGCCCCCACTCATGTCCCCCTGCACCCCCACCCCCCAGCATCCAGGGGCACCCTCCACCAGGCCCCCACTCATGTCCCCCTGCACCCCCACCCCCCAGCATCCAGGGGCACCCTCCACCAGGTCCCCACTCATGTCTCCCTGCACCCCCACCCCCCACCAGTCAGGGGCACCCTCCACCAGGCCCCCACTCATGTCTCCCAGCACTCCCACCCCTCAGCATCCAGGGGCACCCTCCACCAGGCCCCCACTCATGTCTCCCATCACCC
This sequence comes from Ambystoma mexicanum, assembly GCF_040938575.1. Lineage (NCBI taxonomy): Eukaryota > Metazoa > Chordata > Amphibia > Caudata > Ambystomatidae > Ambystoma > Ambystoma mexicanum. The sequence continues at coordinate 715,256,502 of NC_090925.1, forward strand.
CCACCCCCCAGCAGTGCAGGGCACCCTCCACCAGGCCCCCACTCATGTCCCCCTGCACCCCCGCCCCCCAGCATCCAGGGGCACCCTCCACCCGGCCCCCACTCATGTCTCCCATCACCTCCACCCCCCAGCAGTGTAGGGCACCCTCCACCAGACCCCAACCATGTCCCCCTACACCCCCACCCCCCAGCATCCAGGGGCACCCTCCACCAGGCCCCCACTCATGTCTCCCATCACCCCACCACCCAGCAGTGCAGGGCACCCTCCACCAGGCCCCCACTCATGTCCAACTCATGTCTCCCATCACCCCCACCCCCAGCATCCAGGGGCACCCTCCACCAGGCCCCCACTCATGTCTCCCTGCACCCCCACCCCCCACCAGTCAGGGGCACCCTCCACCAGGCCCCCACTCATGTCCCCCTGCACTCCCACCCCCCAGCAGTGCAGGGCACCCTCCACCAGGCCCCCACTCATGTCTCCCATCACCCCCAACCCCCAGCAGTGCAGGGCACCCTCCACCAGGCCCCCACTCATGTCCCCCTGCACCCCCACCCACCAGCATCCAGGGGCACCCTCCACCAGGCCCCCACTCATGTCCAACTCATGTCTCCCATCACCCCCCAGCAGTGCAGGGCACCCTCCACCAGGCTCCCACTTATGTCCAACTCATGTCTCCCATCACCCCCACCCCCAGCACTGAGGGGCACCCTCCACCAGGCCCCCACTCATGTCTCCCATCACCCCCACCCCCCAGCAGTGCAGGGCACCCTCCACCAGGCCCCCATTCATGTCCAACCCATGTCTCCCATCACCCCCACCCCCCAGCAGTGCAGGGCACCCTCCACCAGGCCCCCACTCCTGTCCAACTCATGTCTCCCATCACCCCCACCCCCCAGCAGTGCAGGGCACCCTCCACCTGGCCCCCACTCATGTCCCCCTGCACCCCCACCCCCCAGCAGTGCAGGGCACCCTCCACCAGGCCCCCACTCATGTCCCCCTGCACCCCCACCCCCCAGCATCCAGGGATACCCTCCACCAGGCCCCCACTCATGTCCAACTGCACCCCCACCCCCCAGCATCCAGGGGCACCCTCCACCAGGCCCCCACTCATGTCCAACTCATGTCTCCCAGCACCCCCACGCCTCAGCAGTGCAGGGCACCCTCCACCAGGCCCCCACTCATGTCTCCCATCTCCCCCACCCCCCAGCAGTGCAGGGCACCCTCCACCAGGCCCCCACTCATGTCCAACTCATGTCTCCCAGCACCCCCACCCCCCAGCAGTGCAGGGCACCCTCCACCAGGCCCCCACTCATGTCCAACTCATGTCTCCCATCACCCCCACCCCCCAGCAGTGCAGGGCACCCTCCACCAGGCCCTCACTCATGTCCAACTCATGTATCCCAGCACCCCCACCCCCCAGCAGTGCAGGGCACCCTCCACCAGGCCCCCACTCATGTCCAACTCATGTCTCCCATCACCCCCACCCCCCAGCACTGTGGGGCACCCTCCACCAGGCCCCCACTCATGTCCAACTCATGTCTCCCATCACCCCCACCTACCAGCATCCAGGGGCACACTCCACCAGGCCCCCACTCATGACCAACTGCACCCCCACCCACCAGCATCCAGGGGCACCCTCCACCAGGCCCCCACTCATGTCCCCCTGCACCCCCACCCCCCAGCAGTGCAGGGCACCCTCCACCAGGCCCTCGCTCATGTCCAACTCATGTATCCCATCACCCCCACCCCCCAGCAGTGCAGGGCACCCTCCACCAGGCCCCCACTCATGTCCAACACATGTCTCCCAGCACCCCCACCCCCCAGCAGTGCAGGGCACCCTCCACCAGGCCCCCACTCATGTCCCCCTGCACCCCCACCCCCCAGCAGTCAGGGGCACCCTCCACCAGGCCCCCACTCATGTCCAACTCATGTCTCCCACCACCCCCACCCACGGGCAGTGCAGGGCACCCGCCACCAGGCCCCCACACATGTCTCCCATCAACACCACCCCCCAGCAGTCAGGGGCACCCTCCACCAGGCCCCCACTCGTGTCTCCCAGCACCCCCACCCCCCAGCATCCAGGGGCACCCTCCACCAGGCCCCCACTCATGTCCCCCTGCACCCCCACCCCCCAGCAGTGCAGGGCACCCTCCACCAGGCCCCCACTCATGGCCCCCTGCACCCCCACCCCCCACCATCCAGGGGCACCCTCCACCAGGCCCCCACTCATGCCCCCCTGCACCCCCAACCCCCAGCATCCAGGGGCACCCTCCACCAGGCCCCCACTCATGTCTCCCATCACCCCCACCCCCCAGCAGTGCAGGCATAGCTCTCAACTCACCCGCTTTTGGCGGGTGTCACCCGCCTTGCAAAGGGCTGACTCACCCGCCAAGCCTCCTGCACGCCCATTCATTCCAATGGGCGTCTCACCCGCCAAAAACAAAATCGGGTGATTTCACCCGCCTTTGCATGACAAATGGTTGAGAGCTATGTGCAGGGCACCCTCCACCAGGCCCCCACTCATGTCTCCCATCACCCCCACCCCCCAGCAGTGCAGGGCACCCTCCACCAGGCCCCCACTCATGTCCAACTCATGTCTCCCATCACCCCCACCCCCCAGCAGTGCAGGTCACCCTCTACCAGGCCCCCACTCATGTCCAACTCATGTCTCCCATCACCCCCACCCACCAGCATCCAGGGGCACCCTCCACCAGGCCCCCACTCATGTCCCCCTGCACCCCCACCCACCAGCATCCAGGGGCACCCTCCACCAGGCCCCCACTCATGTCCCCCTGCACCCCCACCCCCCACCAGTCAGGGGCACCTTCCACCAGGCCCCCACTCATGTCGCCCTGCACCCCCACCCCCCAGCAGTGCAGGGCACCCTGCACCAGGCCCCCACTCATGTCTCCCATCACCCCCACCCCCCAGCAGTGCAGGGCACCCTCCACCAGGCCCCCACCCATGTCCAACTCATGTCTCCCATCACCCCCACCACCCAGCAGTGCAGGGCACCCTCCACCAGGCCTCCACTCATGTCCAACTCATGTCTCCCAGTACTCCCACCCCCCAACAGTGCAGGGCACCATCCACCAGGCCCCCACTCATGTCTCCCATCACCCCCACCCACCAGCAGTGCAGGGCACCCTCCACCAGGCCCCCATTCATGTCCAACTCATGTCTCCCAGCACCCCCACCCCCCAGCAGTGCAGGGCACCCTCCACCAGGCCCCCACTCATGTCCAACTCATGTCTCCCATCACCCCCACCCCCCAGCAGTGCAGGGCACCCTCCACCAGGCCCCCACTCATGTCCAACTCATGTCTCCCAGCACCCCCACCCCCCAGCACTGTGGGGCACCCTCCACCAGGCCCCCACTCATGTCTCCCATCACCCCCACCCCCCTAGCAGTGCAGGACACCCTCCACCAGGCCCCAACTCATGTCCAACTCATGTCTCCCAGCACCCCCACCCACCTAGCAGTGCAGGGCACCCTCCACCAGGCCCCCACTCATGTCCCCCTGCACCCCCACCCCCAGCAGTCAGGGGCACCCTCCGCCAGGCCCCCACCCATGTCCAACTCATGTCTCCCACCACCCCTACCCCCGGGCAGTGCAGGGCACCCGCCACCAGGCCCCCACACATGTCTCCCATCAACCCCACCCCCCAGCAGTCAGGGGCACCCTCCACCAGGCCCCCACTCATGTCTCCCAGCACCCCCACCCCCCAGCATCCAGGGGCACCCTCCATCAGGCCCCCACTCATGTCCCCCTGCATCCTCACCCCCCAGCAGTGCAGGGCACCCTCCACCAGGCCCCCACTCATGGCCCCCTGCACCCCCACCCCCCAGCATCCAGGGGCACCCTCCACCAGGCCCCCACTCATGTCCCCCTGCACCCCCACCCCCCACCAGTCAGGGGCACCTTCCACCAGGCCCCCACTCGTGTCGCCCTGCACCCCCACCCCCCAGCAGTGCAGGGCACCCTGCACCAGGCCCCCACTCATGTCTCCCATCACCCCCACCCCCCAGCAGTGCAGGGCACCCTCCACCAGGCCCCCACTCATGTCCAACTCATGTCTCCCATCACCCCCACCCCCCAGCACTGTGGGGCACCCTCCACCAGGCCCCCACTCATGTCTCCCATCACCCCCACCCCCCTAGCAGATGCAGGGCACCCTCCACCAGGCCCCCACTCATGTCCAACTCATGTCTCCCAGCACCCCCACCCCCCTAGCAGTGCAGGGCACCCTCCACCAGGCCCCCACTCATGTCTCCCATCACCCCCACCCAACAGCAGTGCAGGGCACCCTCCACCAGGCCCCCATTCATGTCCAACTCATGTCTCCCAGCACCCCCACCCCCCAGCAGTGCAGGGCACCCTCCACCATCCCCCACTCATGTCCAACTCATGTCTCCCATCACCCACGCCCCCCAGCAGTGCAGGGCACCCTCCACCAGGCCTCCACTCATGTCCAACTCATGTCCCCCTGCACCCACACCCCCCACCAGTCAGGGGCACCTTCCACCAGGCCCCCACTCATGTCGCCCTGCACCCCCACCCCCCAGCAGTGCAGGGCACCCTGCACCAGGCCCCCACTCATGTCTCCCATCACCCCCACCCCCCAGCAGTGCAGGGCACCCTCCACCAGGCCCCCACTCATGTCCAACTCATGTCTCCCAGCACCCCCACCCCCCAGCACTGTGGGGCACCCTCCACCAGGCCCCCACTCATGTCTCCCATCACCCCCACCCCCCTAGCAGTGCAGGGCACCCTCCACCAGGCCCCCACTCATGTCCAACTCATGTCTCCCAGCACCCCCACCCCCCTAGCAGTGCAGGGCACCCTCCACCAGGCCCCCACTCATGTCCCCCTGCACCCCCACCCCCCAGCAGTCAGGGGCACCCTCCACCAGGCCCCCACCCATGTCCAACTCATGTCTCCCACCACCCCTACCCCCGGGCAGTGCAGGGCACCCGCCACCAGGCCCCCACACATGTCTCCCATCAACCCCACCCCCCAGCAGTCAGGGGCACCCTCCACCAGGCCCCCACTCATGTCTCCCAGCACCCCCACCCCCCAGCATCCAGGGACACCCTCCATCAGGCCCCCACTCATGTCCCCCTGCACCCTCACCCCCCAGCAGTGCAGGGCACCCTCCACCAGGCCCCCACTCATGGCCCCCTGCACCCCCACCCCCCAGTATCCAGGGGCACCCTCCACCAGGCCCCCACTCATGTCCCCCTGCACCCCCACCCCCCACCAGTCAGGGGCACCTTCCACCAGGCCCCCACTCATGTCGCCCTGCACCCCCACCCCCCAGCAGTGCAGGGCACCCTGCACCAGGCCCCCACTCATGTCTCCCATCACCCCCACCCCCCAGCAGTGCAGGGCACCCTCCACCAGGCCCCCACTCATGTCCAACTCATGTCTCCCATCACCCCCACCCCCCAGCACTGTGGGGCACCCTCCACCAGGCCCCCACTCATGTCTCCCATCACCCCCACCCCCCTAGCAGTGCAGGGCACCCTCCACCAGGCCCCCACTCTTGTCCAACTCATGTCTCCCAGCACCCCAACCCCCCAGCAGTGCAGGGCACCCTCCACCAGGCCCCCACACATGTCCCCCTGCACCCAAACCCCCCAGCAGTCAGGGGCACCCTCCACCAGGCCCCCACCCATGTCCAACTCATGTCTCCCACCACCCCCACCCCCGGGCAGTGCAGGGCACCCGCCACCAGGCCCCCAAACATGTCTCCCATCAATCCCACCCCCCAGCAATCAGGGGCACCCTCCACCAGGCCCCCACTCATGTCTCCCAGCACCCCCACCCCCCAGCATCCAGGGGCACCCTCCATCAGGCCCCCACTCATGTCCCCCTGCACCCTCCCCCCCAGCAGTGCAGGGCACCCTCCACCAGGCCCCCACTCATGGCCCCCTGCACCCCACCCCCCAGCATCCAGGGGCACCCTCCACCAGGCCCCCACTCATGTCCCCCTGCACCCCCACCCCCCACCAGTCAGGGGCACCTTCCACCAGGCCCCCACTCATGTCGCCCTGCACCCCCACCCCCCAGCAGTGCAGGGCACCCTGCACCCTGCCCCCACTCCTGTCTCCCATCACCCCCACCCCCCAGCAGTGCAGGGCACCCTCCACCAGGCCCCCACTCATGTCCAACTCATGTCTCCCATCACCCCCACCCCCCAGCACTGTGGGGCACCCTCCACCAGGCCCCCACTCATGTCTCCCATCACCCCCACCCCCCTAGCAGTGCAGGGCACCCTCCACCAGGCACCCACTCATGTCCAACTCATGTCTCCCAGCACCCCCACCCCCCAGCAGTGCAGGGCACCTTCCACCAGGCCCCCACTAATGTCCCCCTGCACCCCCACCCCCCAGCAGTCAGGGGCACCCTCCACGAGGCCCCCACCCATGTCCAACTCATGTCTCCCACCAGCCCCACCCCCGGGCAGTGCAGGGCACCCGCCACCAGGCCCCCACACATGTCTCCCATCAACCCCACCCCCCAGCAGTCAGGGGAACCCTCCACCAGGCCCCCACTCATGTCTCCCAGCACCCCCACCCCCCAGCATCCAGGGGCACCCTCCATCAGGCCCCCACTCATGTCCCCCTGCACCCTCACCCCCAGCAGTGCAGGGCACCCTCCACCAGGCCCCCACTCATGGCCCCCTGCACCCCCACTCCCCAGGATCCAGGGGCACCCTCCACCAGGCCCCCACTCATGCCCCCCTGCACCCCCACCCCGCAGCATCCAGGGGCACCCTCCACCAGGCCCCCACTCATGTCTCCCATCACCCCCACCCCCCAGCAGTGCAGGGCACCCTCCATCAGGCCCCCACTCATGTCTCCCTGCACCCCCACCCCCCACCAGTCAGGGGCACCCTCCACCAGGCCCCCACTCATGTCCCCCTGCACCCCCACCGCCCAGCAGTCCAGGGCACTATCCACCAGGCCCCCACTCATGTCTCCCATCACCCCCACCCCCCAGCAGTGCAGGGCACCCTCCACCAGGCCCCCACTCATGTCCAACTCATGTCTCCCATCACCCCCACCTCCCAGCAGTGCAGGGCACCCTCCACCAGGCCCCCACTCATGTCCAACTCATGTCTCCCATCACCCCCACCTACCAGCATCCAGGGGCACACTCCACCAGGCCCCCACTCATGACCAACTGCACCCCCACCCACCAGCATCCAGGGGCACCCTCCACCAGGCCCCCACTCATGTCCCCCTGCACCCCCACCCCCCAGCAGTGCAGGGCACCCTCCACCAGGCCCCCACTCATGTCCCCCTGCACCCCCACCCCCCAGCATCCAGGGGCACCCTCCACCAGGCCCCCACTCATGTCCCCCTGCACCCCCACCCCCCAGCATCCAGGGGCACCCTCCACCAGGCCCCCACTCATGTCTCCCATCACCCCCACCCCCCAGCAGTGCAGGGCACCCTCCACCAGGCCCCCACTCATGTCCAACACATGTCTCCCATCACCCCCACCTCCCAACATCCAGGGGCTCTCTCCACCAGGCCCCCACTCATGTCCAACTCATGTCTCCCACCACCCCCACCCACGGGCAGTGCAGGGCACCCGCCACCAGGCCCCCACACATGTCTCCCATCAACACTACCCCCCAGCAGTCAGGGGCACCCTCCACCAGGCCCCCACTCATGTCTCCCAGCACCCCCACCCCCCAGCATCCAGGGGCACCCTCCACCAGGCCCCCACTCATGTCCCCCTGCACCCCCACCCCCAGCAGTGCAGGGCACCCTCCACCAGGCCCCCACTCATGGCCCCCTGCACCCCCACCCCCCACCATCCAGGGGCACCCTCCACCAGGCCCCCACTCATGCCCCCCTGCACCCCCACCCCCCAGCCTCCAGGGGCACCCTCCACCAGGCCCCCACTCATGTCTCCCATCACCCCCATCCCTCAGCAGTGCAGGGCACCCTCCACCAGGCCCCCACTCATGTCCAACACATGTCTCCCATCACCCCCACATCCCAACATCCAGGGGCTCTCTCCACCAGGCCCCCACTCATGTCCAATTCATGTCTCCCATCACCTCCACCCCCCAGCAGTGCAGGGCACCCTCTACCAGGCCCCCACTCATGTCCAACTCATGTCTCCCATCACCCCCACCCACCAGCATCCAGGGGCACCCTCCACTAGGCCCCCACTCATGTCCCCCTGCACCCCCACCCACCAGCATCCAGGGGCACCCTCCAACAGGCCCCCACTCATGTCCCCCTGCACCCACACCCCCCACCAGTCAGGGGCACCTTCCACCAGGCCCCCACTCATGTCGCCCTGCACCCCCACCCCCCAGCAGTGCAGGGCACCCTGCACCAGGCCCCCACTCATGTCTCCCATCACCCCCACTCCCCAGCAGTACAGGGCACCCTCCACCAGGCCCCCACTCATGTCCAACTCATGTCTCCCATCACCCCCACAGCCAAGCAGTGCAGGGCACCCGCCACCAGGCCTCCACTCATGTCCAACCCATGTCTCCCAGCACCCCCACCCCCCAGCAGTGCAGGGCACCCTCCACCAGGCCCCCACTCATGTCTCCCATCACCCCCACCCACCAGCAGTGCAGGGCACCCTCCACCAGGCCCCCACTCATGTCCAACTCATGTCTCCCAGCACCCCCACCCCCCAGCACTGTGGGGCACCCCCCACCAGGCCCCCACTCATGTCTCCCATCACCCCCACCCCCCTAGCAGTGCAGGGCACCCTCCACCAGGCCCCCACTCATGTCCAACTCATGTCTCCCAGCACCCCCACCCCCCAGCAGTGCAGGGCACCCTCCACCAGGCCCCCACTCATGTCCCCCTGCACCCCCACCCCCCAGCAGTCAGGGGCACCCTCCACCAGGCCCCTACCCATGTCCAACTCATGTCTCCCACCACCCCCACCCCCGGGCAGTGCAGGGCACCCGCCACCAGGCCCCCACACATGTCTCCCATCAACCCCACCCCCCAGCAGTCAGGGGCACCCTCCACCAGGCCCCCACTCATGTCTCCCAGCACCCCCACCCCCCAGCATCCAGGGGCACCCTCCTTCAGGCCCCCACTCATGTCCCCCTGCACCCTCACCCCCCAGCAGTGCAGGGCACCCTCCACCAGGCCCCCACTCATGGCCCCCTGCACCCCCACCCCCCAGCATCCAGGGGCACCCTCCACCAGGCCCCCAATCATGTCCCCCTGCACCCCCACCCCCCACCAGTCAGGGGCACCTTCCACCAGGCCCCCACTCATGTTGCCCTGCACCCCCACCCCCCAGCAGTGCAGGGCACCCTGCACCAGGCCCCCACTCATGTCTCCCATCACCCCCACCCCCCAGCAGTGCAGGGCACCCTCCACCAGGCCCCCACTCATGTCCAACTCATGTCTCCCATCACCCCCACCCCCCAGCACTGTGGGGCACCCTCCAACAGGCCCCCACTCATGTCTCCCATCACCCCCACCCCCCTAGCAGTGCAGGGCACCCTCCACCAGGCCCCCACTCATGTCCAACTCATGTCTCCCAGCACCCCCACCCCCCAGCAGTGCAGGGCACCCTCCACCAGGCCCCCACTCATGTCTCCCATCACCCCCACCCCCCTAGCAGTGCAGGGCACCCTCCACCAGGCCCCCACTCATGTCCAACTCATGTCTCCCAGCACCCCCACCCCCCAGCAGTGCAGGGCACCCTCCACCAGGCCCCCACTCATGTCCCCCTGCACCCCCACCCCCCAGCAGTCAGGGGCATCCTCCACGAGGCCCCCACCCATGTCCAACTCATGTCTCCCACCAGCCCCACCCCCGGGCAGTGCAGGCACCCGCCACCAGGCCCCCACACATGTCTCCCATCAACCCCACCGCCCAGCAGTCAGGGGCACCCTCCACCAGGCCCCCACTCATGTCTCCCAGCACCCCCACCCCCCAGCATCCAGGGGCACCCTCCATCAGGCCCCCACTCATGTCCCCCTGCACCCTCACCCCCCAGCAGTGCAGGGCACCCTCCACCAGGCCCCCACTCATGGCCCCCTGCACCCCCACCCCCCAGGATCCAGGGGCACCCTCCACCAGGCCCCCACTCATGCCCCCCTGCACCCCCACCCCCCAGCATCCAGGGGCACCCTCCACCAGGCCCCCACTCATGTCTCCCATCACCCCACCCCCCAGCAGTGCAGGGCACCCTCCATCAGGCCCCCACTCATGTCTCCCTGCACCCCCACCCCCCACCAGTCAGGAGCACCCTCCACCAGGCCCCCACTCATGTCCCCCTGCACCCCCACCGCCCAGCAGTGCAGGGCACCCTCCACCAGGCCCCCACTCATGTCTCCCATCACCCCCACCCCCCAGCAGTGCAGGGCACCCTCCACCAGGCCCCCACTCATGTCCAACTCATGTCTCCCATCACCCCCACCCCCCAGCAGTGCAGGGCACCCTCCACCAGACCCCCACTCATGTCCAACTCATGTCTCCCATCACCCCCACCCCCCAGCAGTGCAGGGCACCCTCCACCAGGCCCCCACTCATGTCCAACTCATGTCTCCCATCACCCCCACCCACCAGCATCCATGGGCACCCTCCACCAGGCCCCCACTCATGTCCCCCTGCACCCCCACCCACCAGCATCCAGGGGCACCCTCCACCAGGCCCCCACTCATGTCCCCCTGCACCCCCACCCCCCAGCAGTGCAGGGCACCCTCCACCAGGCCCCCACTCATGTCCCCTTGCACCCCCACCCCCCAGCATCCAGGGGCACCCTCCACCAGGCCCCCACTCATGTCCCCCTGCACCCCCACCCCCCAGCACCAAGGGGAACCCTCCACCAGGCCCCCACTCATGTCTCCCATCACCCCCACCCCCCAGCAGTGCAGGGCAACCTCCACCAGGCCCCCACTCATGTCCAACTCATGTCTCCCATCACCCCCACCTCCCAGCATCCAGGGGCACCCTCCACCAGGCCCCCACTCATGTCTCCCTGCACCCCCAACCCCCACCAGTCAGGGGCACCTTCCACCAGGCCCCCACTCATGTCCCCCTGCACCCCCACCCCCCAGCAGTGCAGGGCACCCTCCACCAGGCCCCCACTCATGTCTCCCATCACCCCCACCCCCCAGCAGTGCAGAGCACCCTACACCAGGCCCCCACTCATGTCCAACTCATGTCTCCCATCACCCCACCCCCAGCAGTGCAGGGCACCCTCCACCGGGCCCCCACTCATGTCCAACTCATGTCTCCCATAACCCCCACCCACCAGCATCCAGGGGCACCCTCCACCAGGCCCCCACTCATGTCCCCCTCCACCCCCACCCCCTAGCAGTGCAGGGCACCCTCCACCAGGCCCCCATTCATGTCCCCCTGCACCCCACCCCCCAGCATCCAGGGGCACCCTCCACCAGGCCCCCACTCATGTCCCCCTGCACCCCCACCCCCCAGCATCCAGGGGCACCCTCCACCAGGCCCCCACTCATGTCTCCCATCACCCCCACCCCCCAGCAGTGCAGGGCACCCTCCACCAGGCCCCCACTCATGTCCAACTCATGTCTCCCATCACCCCCACCCCCCAGCATCCATGGGCACCCTCCACCAGGCCCCCACTCATGTCTCCCATCACCCCCACCCCCCAGCAGTGCAGGGCACCCTCCGCCAGGCCCCCACTCATGTCCAACTCATCTCTCCCATCACCCCACCCTCCAGCAGTGCAGGGCACCCTCCACCAGCCCCCCACTCATGTCCCCCTGCACCCCCACCCACCAGCAGCCAGGGGCACCCTCCACCAGGCCCCCACTCATGTCCAACTCATGTCTCCCATCACCCCCACCCCCTAGCAGTGCAGGGCACCCTCCACCAGGCCCCCACTCATGTCCAACTCATGTCTCCCAGCACCCCCACCCTCCAGCAGTGCAGGGCACCCTCCACCAGGCCCCCACTCATGTCCAACTCATGTCTCCCATCACCCCCACCACCCAGCACTGTGGGGCACCCTCCACCAGGCCCCCACTCATGTCTCCCATCACTCCTACCCCCCAGCAGTGCAGGGCACCCTCCACCAGGCCCCCGCTCATGTCCAACTCATGTCTCCCATCGCCCCCACCCCCCAGCAGTGCAGGGCACCCTCCACCAGGCCCCCACTCATGTCCAACTCATGTCTCCCATCACCCCCACCTCCCAGCAGTGCAGGGCACCCTCCACCAGTCCCCCACTCATGTCCAACTCATGTCTCCCAGCACCCCCACCCCCCAGCAGTGCAGGGCACCCTCCACCAGGCCCCCCCACTCATGTCCAACTCATGTCTCCCATCACCCCCACCACCCAGCACTGTGGGGCACCCTCCACAAGGCCCCCACTCATGTCTACCATCACCCCCACCCCCCAGCAGTGCAGGGCACCCTCCACCAGGCCCCCTCTCATGTCCAACTCATGTCTCCCAGCACCCCCACCCCCCAGCAGTGCAGGGCACCCTCCACCAGGCCCCCACTCATGTCCCCCTGCACCCCCACCCCCCAGCAGTCAGGGGCACCCTCCACCAGGCCCCCACTCATGTCCAACTCATGTCTCCCAGCACCCCTACCCCCCAGCAGTGCAGGGCACCCTCCACCAGGCCCCCACTCATGTCCAACTCGTGTCTCCCATCACCCCCACCCCCGAGCAGTGCAGGGCACCCTCCACCAGGCCCCCACTCATGTCCAACTCATGTCTCCCAGCACCCCCACCCCCCAGCAGTGCAGGGCACCCTCCACCAGGCCCCCACTCATGTCTCCCATCACCCCCACCCCCCAGCAGTGCAGGGCACCCTCCACCAGGCCCCCACTCCTGTCTCCCAGCACCCCCACCCCCACCCCCAGCCATACGATTTGCCTGGGTACGTATATTCCTGGGGTGCGCGGGTAGTCTCACATGCGATACCATCAGGGTACGTGTATTATGGGTCCGCGTGAACTTCCACACGTGATACCAGCAGGCTACGTGTATTACAGGGTTCGCGGGAAGTTCCACACGCGATTGCCCTGGGTACGTGTATTTCGGGTTGCGTGTGAAGTTTCACACGTGATTTTGCAGGGTACGTGTATTCGGTGTGCGCGTGAAGTTCCACATGCGACTCGGCCTGTGAGAGTGGGGTACGTGTATTCGTGGGGTGGGCGGGAAGATTCACACGATCGACTACAACGTGCCAAAAAATAAATGGTCCAATCCTGAAACACGCACGCCAGCATGAAGCAGGCATACGTCGGCCCGCGCAGCATAAAAGTGCGCGCAAGCAACAAACAAGCTCAGACGCCAGGATGAATATACCGTTCCTAGCAGCAGTGGCCGTGGGTTACCAAAGGAGGAGGAGGAGGATAGTGAGGGCCTGAATTTTCACTCCCAGAACCAGCCTTTTTGGGATGCCTGATGACCAGGTGTATGGGAGGTACAGGTTTCCACCACACATAATACTGGACCTGGTCAGTGAGTGGGAGGATGACCTCACATCACCCACCCTGTGCTCCCAAGCACTCAGCCCCCTGGAGAAGGTCCTTAATGTACTGCACTTCTTGGCCACTGGATCATTTCAGCGGACAAGTGCCATGGTGGGTGGTGTGTCACAGGCCACGCAGTCACGCTGCCTACACCAGGTCTTGAACATCATCACTGCACGCCCATCAGTCCGCAGGCACATATACCTGCCCAGGACACCTGCAGAAAGGCAGGCTGCCGCTCTGGATTTCTACGGTGTGGCACAATTCACCAAAGTGCTACGTGCCATTGACTGCACCCATGTGGCACTACGTCCCCCCAGGGCATCTGAGCACATCTATAGGAACCGCAAGCACTGGCATTCCATCAACATGCACGTAGTATGTAATGCCAAGGGAATCATCACCTCAGTATATGCCAACTATCCAGGGTCCACCCACGACAGCTTCATTTACCGAATGTCTACCCTAAACCGGGACCTAGAAGCTGGGCAGCATGGCGATACATGGCTGCTTGGTGAGTATGAATGCCACTGCACATGCATGCATGTCAGATGCAGAGTTATGTCACTACCCCACTAATTATACCCATCACCTCCTCACCAGGGGACAGTGCCTACCCTCTGAGCACCCACATGATGACGCCAATTCGGAACCCCATCACGCCTCCCGAGGTAAAATACAACACAGCCCATATTGCAACCCGGGGCATAGTGGAGCGCACATTCGGAGTGCTCAAGTCACGCTTTCGCTCCCTTGACCGTTCTGGCGGGCAGCTGTTATATGCGCCCCCAGTAGTGTGCAGGATCATAGTGGCAGCATGTGTCCTGCACAATGTTGCAACACGCCGGGGCCTGGCTGTGGACATGGTGGTGCCCCCACATCCCCAACCACATGCACGCCCGCTGCGCATGGGAGGGGAAAGGGCACAGGGTGAGGCAGCCCGTACGCAGCTGGTGGCTAATTACTTCACATAGAAATCACACCCCTGTGGAGTGCACACAGCCCTGGGAAATACCATCTGATAAGCAATGATGACTCGACCTGACAATTATGACGAACAAAGTGACAGTCAACTGTCAGAACCATAGCAGCCTGAGATTGTTCATGTGGAAGTGTCAGAATGTGTGCATCCCTACCTACACAAACACCACCAATGCAGTGTCATCAAAAGACACACTTCCATGCTGCAGAAATGAATACCCACTTGCAAAATACTACATGAGAACAGTGCCATGTCACCCAACCCCTCCCCGGCAAGGCCACACAACACACCATGGCATGTCATGCAATGTGAGAGCAAACAAATTAATCCCCACAACATGCCCCAAGTGTCACCAACTACAGTGTCCCTAATGGAAACTGGCCACACATGAAATGCTCACAGTAATGCAGGACCTATAACACACATTACCAAATACTTACCAAGAATACCAATCACCTACACAACCTCCAACCTACCTTAAACATGACATTACAGACTTAAAAGATTGGTAGCCTCACTACCTGATAATGCCTGCACTTCGAACACTTCCAAGTATACAGTGTTAGCGCCACGCAAGAGTGTAGGTGCACTGCTTACAACATGGACTCCAGTTCCAAGGTAGACCGCCTTGCGAAGACATGAGAAATGGACCTGCAAATTAGGAGGATGAGATGGATGCAGAGGCACATATCAATACACCATGCAGTGTACAATACAACAACAATATACACTATGAAAGTATACACAGTATTGACTACAGACTGCCCACACATCAAATGGGAGTCCAACGT
This sequence comes from Ambystoma mexicanum, assembly GCF_040938575.1. NCBI lineage: Eukaryota > Metazoa > Chordata > Amphibia > Caudata > Ambystomatidae > Ambystoma > Ambystoma mexicanum. Next base: position 715,271,744 of record NC_090925.1, read on the forward strand.
CACCATGTACGTCAATGTCACTTGGGCACACCCTTTGTAAGCCCATAGAAACGGAAGCAGGAGGGGTGTGTGTCACACAAACCCAAGCATCTGAACCAAATTCATGACAAGCCTGCATGTTCCCAGCCACAATACAGCGTATGCCCACGGGAGCCACACAAGGCAACACACTGTCCAAAAAAAAGAAAAAAAAATGTAAAAAAAGAAAAAAAAAATAAACAAAATCACAAATTACCTTTAATGGGCCCGGGGAGGGGGGGGTGAGGCCACCCAGGAGGTCCGAGGACAGGGTGCACACCAAAACCCACCTGTGTGGATCTTGCGGAAAAAAACACCTCCATGGGCTCATGGCCTGCACGGCTACCCTATTGTGAGAAAATCACTGCTGTCGCTCTCCTCACCCTCTGCAGCTGCATCAGGAGGTGGTGGCACTATGGGAGGCAGCCCGCGCAAAGCCCTAGTCTGGTCCTCCATGGCAGCAAGCATGCGGGTGTGGAAGGTCTCGTTCTGGAGGATAATTGTGCGTAGGTCCCCATGCAACAACTCACGGGATGCCCGGACCTCCGCCCTAGTTGCCTGAATCTCAGCTGAGAGCGTACGTGTGAGACGCTCCAGCTGCTGTTCTGTCCTTCTGTTTGGTGAAGCCTCAAGCTCAACAAGAGTCATCCTGAGGTGAAGGAGTTCCACCCTCACGGCTTCCCTGTGGCCCTGGGACTCTATGCAATGGCTTCCCGCAGAGTCGCCAGTGCCGCCCGCCTGTCCCTGTCGGACGCCAACATGTCCTCCCTGTGTGACTGGCAGATGGAGTCTGTTGCCTGCCGTAGTCGCTCCATCAGCCTTTCGGGGGGGACAATGGAAGTGGCCACCCTATCCATGGCCTGAGCCATCATCTCTGATGATGCTGCCTGTTGGGTTGCCATACCGTATATGGATTGCTCCCATGCAGTATTGCCAGGTGGCGTATGGCCACCACGTCAGCGGGCACCACACCTGTCTGGGGCAAGGCAAACTGCGCCTTGCTGTGCCGGCACTGCCTGAGGCTGCAGGACTGCATTCCCCCTCTGATCTGCTGGCCCAGGGACAGGATCAGATGTTGCGGAGTGTGACCCTGCATCCGTAACCACCAAAGGCGTACCTGCCAACACTGACATCCCCATTGAGGGTTCTAACCCTGGTGCAGGTGGGTCGGACAGAACAGAATCCCTCCCAGGAACACTCACCTGCGATGGCACATAGGTCTCATCATCCAAATCGACACCTGAATACAGCTCGGGGGAGGTGCAGCCATAGACACCCCTTGAGAGCACGACCTGCAGCAGTTGTGGGTTCTCACCCACCACCACACCACCACCACACCACGTCCCTCACTGGTGGTCGGTCGGGCCTGAGACCCCTCGTGGGTCTGCACCATCTCCACAACCCCAGCAGTATCAAGTGCGTCATCCCCTGCAAAGACATAAAAGAAAACAAATGGAAACAGGCATTAGCACTATGGCACACAATTAGGGCTGAGAAGCTACAGAAACAGTACTTGATTGACACATGTCCCACATGACTAAAACCCTCCCATGCATGCGTGTGATGGGGAGGCAGATGGCAAACATTGATGACACCAAGATGGAAGATGAACACATTTGCTGCATGCTGCCTAGCAGTGGCATCACACATTGGCCTGTGATTGGCAGGTCAAATACACATGCCATCACACAGATGGCATGTACCCTAGCCATAAAGTGAAGAGGGAGAGGAGGGCACCAATTGTTCATTCAGTCTAGTTTGCTCATGAAATTGATTTTTTCATTGAAATGGTTCAAATGTTTAACCTGGAGCTGCCAGTCCAAAATGGTCCTTTGGCACAGGGACATGTCTAAACAAATCATGTCCAGGAAACAAAGCCAGTCTACTGTACCATAGCCATGTCAGACATGTGACAATAGGACTGATAAATGCCTAGTAAAAGTGGTGGTATGCAAACAATCTGCCTGAATAAACAGAGAAAAATAAGCAACAATGTTGTGGCAAGATGACACTTCAAGGGCAACTGGCGTGGTGTTGGGCTAGATGTCTAATGTTGGCAGAAGGGATACTGCTATACCCAAATGCTGGTGCGCAGAATGTATTGGATGAGGCACATGGGTGACCCAAACCACTCAGGCACACACACCCTCACCTGGCACCCAAAAAGAAGCCCTCACACACACACCATGCACATGGATGACACACACATGCATGTGCACTCACCGGACAATGCCTCGTAATCTGCCAGTTCTCCCACGCCTTGGATCTGTTCCTCCGTGACGTAGGTCCCAGCAACATGCTCATGTGGAGTGAGTTCTATGTCCTCTGCTGGAGACCCACCTCCAGTCACTAGAGTAGCAGCATGACTTGAGGCCAGCTTATTCTTTGCCCTGCGCTTCAGGTCATTCCAGCGCTTGTAGCATTCATTAGCTGTGCGCCTCACGATTCCAAGGGCACTTATGATGTCCGCGATGGTCTGCCAGTGTGCCAGACGTTGTGCAGGTGTGGTCTTGGATCCTGCAACAATCACCATTTCGCGGTCATGTGCGGACACATACTCTACAAGTGCATTCAGTTCGGCCTCATTGAAGCTGGGCTTCCTTGACGGGCCGGACTGTGTAGCCGTGTCTGGGGCATCAGCCTCTACTGGACGAGCACTCTTTCTCTTCCGCTTGGAAGGTGGTGGGGATCCTGAGTGTCCTACGCCGCTCTGGACACTAGGGGCAGGAGCCCCGGTGGACTCTGTACTAGGAGTGTGGGATTGCGCACTCAGCATGGGAGTTGGTGCAGGCATTAGCTCAAGTGTGATGGTGTCAGGGGGAATGTCAGCAGGATGGACTTGGACCGACACTGTCCTGGCTGGGTGTGTAAGAGGTGGGGTGGATGGAGCCGCAGCTGCCAACGTGCATCGGCGCACATGGCCTAGACCTGCTGACCTGGAAGTCAGCCATGAAGTCAACCTGTGCCAGGTCTGGTTCCCCAGTGGGCTGGTCCAACAAGGGCTGAGCATGGATGGTGTCAGCCACGTTACCCTCAACCGGGGGGGGCATGGGTGTCCTTGACTGCTCCTCCACACATGGGGGGCTAGGGGCACCCTGCAAGTCACGGCCACGTCCCCTACCGGATCCACCACGGCCACCACTTGGGGCTCAGCCACCTTTGCCACCCTTACGGCTTGTTCGCCTCCCAGCCATGGCACTGATGTTATTGTGCGTATGGGAGTTGCTGTGAACTATTGTCCTGGGCAATTGGGGGTCAAAGGTGTTGGGTACCAGATGGTAATCGTACCCTAGTGCTCTAGCAAGGCTGTATGTCACCCCTGGGGAAAGATGACGGGTCATGCAACGCAAAGGCACCCCAAAAAAGGGAAGTAAGGTGCACGCAACCCCTCCTAGACCACGTGTGTGGAAAAATAAACCTGCACTATGCTGTGGCACCCAGAAACACAAGAATTAACGTATGCGTGTCACACGCAGCCTAGAATGACCTCTGAAGGAGTATGCGACACACGGGGCAAGCACAGATGTCAAATACGTTTGCGACTCACCGTCTGCCAGGAACAAAAGCGTGAAAAATATGTGTGTGTGCGCGTTGGCAACACCCCCGCCAAAAGAAGAATTGTACACTGTCTGAGGAGACAGGACAACAGTAGAAGGGAACGCTGTTTGAGGAAACAGGCCCAGGAAAAAGAGGAAAAGAGAAAAAGCTGTCAGAGGTAACAGGGAGTACGAACTTGAAACGCTGTGAAGTAAATCGCGTGTGAACCGACAAGAAGTACAGATTTCACCCACTCGCTCTCCACGAAAAGCACGTACAAGGAAATGGCGTTCTACACGTACATTTTATACACAGGTCACAGACGCGCATACGCGATGAGGCCATTTCCACCAATTACACGCTTTGACACTCGGACGTGTATCTTTTTTTTTACATGCGCCATTCTCTATGGCCATGCGCGTGACATCATAGATGCGCATGGGGGCCTTTGGGCCAATGAAATCGCGTATGCGTGCAGACGCGCTTATGCGCTAAGGGCCTTTCCTCGAATTACACGCAGACGTGCAGGATTTTCACGTGCCAAATCACTCCGTATCAAACTGGCCACGCGTAAGCACACGGAAGACCACGCTCCTGCCCAGAAAGCCGATTTACTGCCCCCCAGAGCCCCGAGCATGCTCCCACCTGCCATCTGCTGCTGCCTGACTGCCTACTGCCCACGTGCCCTGCCATTTGCTGCCTGCACATCAGCCAGGGGTGCTGTTGCTGTGACCACCCCTGCTGGAACCGAAGACTCCCGACTGGGATTCCATCGCTCCACAGCCCAGCCCCAGGACCCAGTTGCCCACCCACTCCTGCCTCTGGGGTTGTCATGTCGGGCACTGCAACATCTGGCACCACTGACAACCCCCGGCCAGAGAGGCAGAGGGGCACCTGTTACGCTCACCTGACTCCCACGGAGGCGCTGGCTTGGTTCGCGCTGCTGTGACCTCTTCTAAGGTGATGCGCAGGGTTCGGAAGACGGACTGGACCGGGCCCCCAAATCTGGCTTGTCTGGCTCGCAGAAGTATCCTTCTGTAGGCGTAAATAGGGGATTAACTGTCTGTGGGGTAATGCAATCGGCCTCCCACATTCCCCTCTCACCCTCCTTGAAACCCTTCTGTGATTTCTCATAGCATCTCACCTTAGGGTCTGGAAGGACGAGCTCTCCATCCTGCTTCTGATGCAGGGGCGCGTTGGTATCCAGTTACTTCACTGGATTTTCAGATTGGTGAGAACCAAACTTGCTTGGCTTCCAGGTTTTTTTGATAAGAGGTTCCCCTTGTGTCCATGCATTAATGTACTAATGCTAGTGTCTTTTTCCCCATAGGGGCCGGGGTACGGAATGCCGGGGAACAGGCACCGACCCGAGATGAGAGGTGAAATCCTTGTAGAAATCAGGTAAGTCTTTAATGAGCGTTTTTTGGTAATGTCTTTTCATTCGCTCATTAACGCTGATGTCTCTTTTTCCCCTTAGGGGCTGGGGTCCGGAAATGCCAGGATGCGGCGCGGACCCGAAATGAAGAGGGAATTAAATAACAGGTAAGTCTTAACATGGAGATTTAGCTTTCCTTATTCCCTTCTATCTCTCACCTTTTGTTCTGGTCTTTTTCTCCCTAGGCGCTGGGGCGTGATTGCGAATCCGGATGATCGCTGCTGAACATGGAAGCACCCTGTAAAGGTGAGTGGAATGCGGCGCTGCAGCGATTGACGCGTTGAGCTTTTAAATTAAAGTCTTCCTTTTCAGGATTGTCGGCGAGATGTCTCCGGGATGCGAATTTAGCAGGTAAGGACTTTTCCTTCTTCTGTTCTCTTCTTCTCTTCCTTTGCAGGTGATCCAGGATGCTGGCAGGCGTGGCAGAAGTCAGGATGCAGGAGCAGACACGGTGAGCGTCCAGCTGCTAGATGCAGAACAACGCGAAGCACGTGTGGCTGTTCGGGTGGGGTTTAAATAGCCTTGGAAGAAGTTCCAGTTATGCATCCTTCCTCCAATCAGGTATGTATCCTTTCCCGACCACGCCCGGATGGTAAATTAGTCCCACAGGTAAAGTAGTTCCTTTCAGGCCTCAAGGAGGCCGGGATCCTACAGCATGGCCTGCATCAGGTAAGTGCACCCAAGCATTCCCATAATGAGCCTGGCGCCTATGGCGCCAGGACTGATGTCTTTTATGAGCCTGGCGCCTATGGCGCCAGGACACTGTCCAAAGGGCCCCTATATGGGGTTGCTGGGTCCTTCCTTGGGGACTGGATGTCCGCTTTCGGGGACGCCGGGCTTGAACCGGCTCCCCGGGAGCGGGCATCATGACAGCACTCCCCCCCAAGGCCCCTCCCAAGGTTGTTCCCTCCGGGGGTTTTGGTTTGTCTGGGAAGAGTTGGTGGAATTTCCTGACTAATCGAGGTGCATGCACATGGTCGCTGGGTTCCCACGTCCTCTCCTGAGGTCCATACCCCTTCCAATCAATACGGTAGAACAGTTTTGACCTAGAAATGTTTGAGTCTAAAATGTTCTTCACTTCGAATTCGGGCTCCCCATCTATTAGAATAGGTTCTGGAGGTTTGAGTAGTCGGGTTCAGGGTACCACTGGTTTCAGAAGTGACACATGAAAAACAGGGTGAATTTGCATACTAGCTGGTAAATCAAGTTTAACAGCCACTGGGTTAATTATTGCCCTAATAGAATAAGGTCCTAGATATTTTGGGTTAAAAGTTTGAGGCCCTTTGAGTGGTAAATGTCTGGTAGCTAACCACACTCGATCCCCAATCTGATACGGAGGTGCTTCACTCCGATGTAGATCAGCATTCTCCTTGTATTTTCTCTTGGCTTGTTGTAAATGCGTAGTTGCCTCATTGAAGGCTTGGGTAATTGTAGAATGTAGATGTTCTACTGCAGGCATTCCGAGGTTCTGAGGTGATTCAAGGTTTGAGGTTCGAGGGTGATGCCCAAACAAAGTATAAAAAGGACTGTGGCCAGTTCCAGAGTGTACCGAATTATTATATGCATATTCGGCTATCCAAAGAATGCCTTTCCAGTTGCTTTCAGATTGCTGTAACATACACCTTAAGTACTGTTCAAGGGTCTGATTTGTCCTCTTGGTCTGACCATCGGTCTGAGGGTGGTGACTGGTCGATAATCTTACGTCGATCTGCGCCATTTGACAACATTTGCGCCAGAAGTGGGAAATGAATTGGCTTCCCCGGTCAGAGATTAGAATAGATGGGAATCCATGTAGCCGAACAATATTTTCGAGGAATTCTTTGGCTAGGACAGAAGCTGAAGGTAAACCTTTCAAAGGAATAAAGTGGGCCATTTTGGAAAACAAATCCACAATTACCAGAATAGTATTGTACCCCGAACAAGGAGGCAGGTCCGTAATAAAATCCATTGATAGGGGATGCCAGGGTGCTGGTGGTATGTCTAGAGGTTGAAGGAGACCGGCTGGTCTTTTCTTTTGACTTTTATTTTGGGCGCAAACACCACAGGACATCACAAAAGATTTAACATCTTTTCGCCAAGAGGGCCACCAAAATTGTCGTTTCACCTTTTCCTCTGTCTTGGCAATACCGGGGTGTCCCTCTATTAATGTATCATGATAACCGGAAATAACTAGTTTGTGTAATTCCTTATGTGGCAGGAATAAGCGTGCTTGGAAATAAGGTAAACCATTATCTATGGTAAAGTCTGATCCCTTTTGTATCCATTCCTGTAAGGTTGTAGGGTCCAGGAGTTGTTTCACTCTGGCTTGAATGTCTTCAAGCGTCTGTAATGAAGTCATGCCTAGAATCCTCTGTTCGGGAATTATTGGTACTGGTTCTGAGTTTGTATCAGATTCTCCCATTCCAATTCGGGATAAGGCGTCTGCTTTGCCATTCTTGCAGCCAGGTCGATAGGTAATCACGAAATCAAATTCAGCGAAAAACAAAGCCCATCGGAGCTGCCGTGATGACTGAGCCTTGGCGGTTTTCAAATACTGTAAATTCCATGTGATCAGTGATCACTGTGATGGTATGTGGAGCGCCAAGCAGATGATGCCGCCACGCTTTAAAAGCGGACTTAATGGCTAACAGTTCTTTGTCCGTGATTGCATAATTAACCTCGGGTGCCGAGAATTTTCTGGACCAAAATGCTACGGGATGCAGTTGGTTGGTTTCGGGATCTCTTTGGGACAGGACAGCTCCCATGGCTAGGCTGGATGCGTCAGTCTCCACGACATAAGGGAGATCTGGACGCGGGTGTTTCAATATAAGTGCAGAGGTAAACTTAGCTTTTAAATCCTGAAAGGCCTGCTCGGCATCTTCAGACCATTCAAAACGTTTATTTTTCCTCAAGAGTGCAGTAATGGGTTGTACCACGCGTGAAAATTCCGGGATAAACCTGCGATAGAAATTGGCAAAGCCGAGCATGCTTTGAACCCCTTTTACAGAGCTAGGTGATGGCCATTTGAGGATGGCATCCACTTTTCTTGAGTCCATTCGGACTCCTTTGGGTGTCAGGATGAAACCTAGAAACTCGACTTCTGTGGTATGGAAAACACATTTCTCCAATTTAGCAAATAGTTTGTGTTGGCGCAGTTTTTCAAGTACTGCCCTGACGTGTTTTCTGTGATCAGATTCCGAAGAGGAGTACACCAGAATGTCATCGATATATACGACAACACAAACATCGATGAGTTCCCGAAGGACATCATTCATGAAGTATTGGAAGGCAGCCGGCGCGTTACACAATCCGAAAGGCATCACCTGGTACTCGAATAATCCGTATTTAGTACGGAAGGCAGTTTTCCATTCATCGCCTTCTTTAACTCGTACCAGATGATAAGCCCCCCGGAGATCTAACTTAGTGTATATGCAAGCGTCCTTCACCTGGTCAAGGAGTTCAGGGATCAGAGGCAGAGGATAACGGTTTTTAACCGTTATCTGGTTCAATGCGCGGTAATCGATACAAGTTCTAAGGTCGCCTTCTTTTTCGTTCCTTTTGAGTTAAGGGTCCTTTAACCCCTCCAATTTGCATAGGCTCAGAGACATCAACTCCCTTGGGATTAGCATGGGTCTTGACCAACACCCGGGTCTCAAACCTGGACCGATCTGCTTTTCTGTTTTGAAGTCTGTCATCCAATTGGACCACTAAGTCTATATACTCTGTGCATTCTTGGGGCGGATTTACAACTTGGGCCAAGACATCTTTAAGTTCTCGGCGAAGGCCTCGATAAAACAACGTGACTCTTTTATCCTCTGGCCATCCCGTTTCCACAATTAGTCTATTAAAGGTTGCAATATAGGATAGGAGGTCCTGATTGCCCTGTCGCAAGGATAGAAGTTCGTCATCCAGAGCCTGCCCCTGAGAGTGTCGAGCAAATGACCTTTCCATGCTTGCTTGAAACCTTTGAAAATCACGGAGAATCGGGTCATCTTGAGTAACCAGTGGAACTGACCAATCGGCCGCTGAGATATGACAATACAAAGGCTACCTTGGTCTGATCATTAGGGAAGGCCCCAGGTCTGCATAGGAAGTGCAAACGACACTGATTCATGAATACGGCGAATCGTTTGGGGTCCCCAGCAAAGCGTTCGGGTGGGGCCAGCGGCATGTTTCCAGGTAGATTAATCTGCACAGGGTTACTGGAAACCACAGGAGCGGGGTTCTCTCCGGAACCGGGTAGAGGAGTTTGCCCAGCTTGACCTTGCAAAAGCTGTCTGGCCAGGTCATCAGTTCTTTCCTTTGATATTATTAATTCCTTCCTGAGGGCATTAGTCTCTTGACGAGCGGCATGTACTTCGGCCCGTAATTCCCCCAGTAATTCGGCCAACTGATCAGTCTGAGAACTTTCCATAGCGCCTGGGTGGGAATTTGTGGGAAGGCTTCGTGTTCTGTTACGCTCACCTGACTCCCACGGAGGCGCTGGGCTGGTTCGCGCTGCTGTGACCTCTTCTAAGGTGATGCGCAGGGTTCGGAAGACGGACAGGACCGGGCCCCCAAATCTGGCTTGTCTGGCTCGCAGAAGTATCCTTCTGTAGGCGAAAATAGGGGATTAACTGTCTGCGGGGTAATGCAATCGGCCTCCCACTTTCCCCTCTCACCCTCCTTGAAACCCTTCTGTGATTTCTCGTAGCGTCTCACCTTAGGGTCTGGAAGGACGAGCTCTCCATCCTGCTTCTGATGCAGGGGCACGTTGGTATCCAGTTACTTCACTGGATTTTCAGATTGGTGAGAACCAAACTTGCTTGGCTTTCAGGTAAGTTTTTTTGATAAGAGGTTCCCCTTGTGTCCATGCATTAATGTACTAATGCTAGTGTCTTTTTCCCCATAGGGGCCAGGGTACGGAATGCCGGGGAACAGGCACCGACCCGAGATGAGAGGTGAAATCCTTGTAGAAATCAGGTAAGTCTTTAATGAGCGTTTTTTGGAAATGTCTTTTCATTCGCTCATTAACGCTGATGTCTCTTTTTCCCCTTAGGGGCCGGGGTCCAGAAATGCCAGGATGCGGCGCGGACCCGAAATGAAGAGGGAATGAAATAACAGGTAAGTCTTAACATGGAGATTTAGCTTTCCTTATTCCCTTCTATCTCTCACCTTTTGTTCTGGTCTTTTTCTCCCTAGGCGCTGACGCGTGACTGCGAATCCGGATGATCACTGCTGAACATGGAGGCACCCTGTAAAGGTGAGTGGAATGCGGCGCTGCAGCGATCGACGCGATGAGCTTTTAAATTAAAGTCTTCCTTTTCAGGATTGTCAGCGAGATGTCTCCTGGAGGCGAATTTAGCAGGTAAGGACTTTTCCTTCTTCTGTTCTCTTCTTCTCTTCCTTTGCAGGTGATCCAGGATGCTGGCAGGCGTGGCAGAAGTCAGGATGCAGGAGCAGACACGGTGAGCGTCCAGCTGCTAGATGCAGAACAATGCGAAGCACGTGTGGCTGTTCGGTTGGGGTTTAAATAGCCTTGGAAGAAGTTCCAGGTATGTGTCCTTCCTCCAATAAGGTATGTATCCTTCCCTGACCACGCCCGGATGGTAAATTAGTCCCACAGGTAAAGTAGTTCCTTTCAGGCCTCAAGGAGGCCGGGATCCTGCAGCATGGTCTGCATCAGGTAAGTGCACCCAAGCATTCCCATAATGAGCCTGGCGCCTATGGCGCCAGGACTGATGTCTTTTATGAGCCAGGCGCCATAGGCGTCAGAACACTGTCCAAAGGGCCCCTATATGGGGTTGCTGGGTCCTTCCTTGGGGACTGGATGTCCGCTTTCGGGGACGCCGGGCTTGAACCGGCTGCCCGGGAGCGGGCATCATGACAGCACCAGCTTCACTGCCACCGAAGTTGGTGTCCTGGTGGAGCAAGTCCTGGGGCAGTATGATGCCCTCTTTGGAAGTGTGCGCGCCGACAAGGAAGGACGGACTCGGATCTGGACAGACATCGTGACTGCCATCAACGCGGAGGGGGTGGCAGCCGCGACTTCCAACATGTCAAGAAGCGCTGGGAGGACTTCAGGTCCAGGACCCTCAACAAGGCCCGGCGCCTCTTGAAGGCAGCGGATGCTAAGGGGCGCCGGGGCCACTTGTCGGAAGATCAGATGAGGGTCCTGGAACGCATATCCCCAGTGCTCCACGTCCAGGTCCTTGAGAGGCAGACCCGTCTGGAGTCGAGCGGTAAGTGTACATGCATCATGATTGTAAACTGTGCGTGTGGTGATGTGCCAGTAGTGTGCAGGTTGCACATCTGTTTGTATGGAGCCGAGTATGGGTGGGGGTGTACAGGGCCGTGAGGCTAACACATGCGAGGGCTGTCATGTGTGAGACATGGATGGTGATTGTGTGTGTAGGCTTGCATGCCAAATGCAGTTGTGTGGGCCCACATGTTTGGATGAATGTGTATGTAAGTAGGCATGTTCGTGATGTCACGCATGTATGTTGTTTTCAGCCGCATGTATCAGCACTGTGTACATGTGCATGTGTGTGTATTTGACAAGGGTGCAACAGTGATGCAACATGGATGCATGTGACAGCGGGATGTGGAAGCCTGATTGGCAGATGTGACATGGATGCCCATCTGAACACTGCGACAGTTGGCTGAGGTGCACACATGCATGCAAGTGTGGTGGTGTGCGTGCATGTGTAGTGCACTCCCTGTGTTGCATGTGATGTCTGGCTCACCTTTGCCTGCTCATGCTGTTGTATGTGTATGGATGGTGCTGGCAGTTGCGATATGGCTGTGGTATGGCTCATGTGTGCAAGTTGAAATGACATGTGTGTTGCCGATCGTGATGCCATGTCTGAGGTTTGCCAATGCCACTCATGTGCAACTGTCATGTGTGTATGTGTCCATTGTACAGTGCCCTGATGCCTGTGTTTTATTTTTCCCTGTCTGCAGCGTCAACTGATAAAGAGGGCGTAGAAGGTGATGTGGAGCACAGTGGCGGGGATCGCACCGTCAGCCGGAGACGCAAGGCCCGGCTCCCCTCCCAGGTTGTGATCTCGTCGGGGAGTGAGGAGTCCGGTGCCGCGTCCCAGGCCACAGCTGCCGGGGTGAGGTCCAAGAGGCGGAGGTCGGAGTTGGACTCCTCAGCAGCAGAAGGGGCAGCTGGGACCCCACAGGGCCCAACGGGGGAAGATGACACAGAGTCATCCAGGTTGGTGGGGGGTTTGGTGGAGGAGGAGGCCGTGCAAGCAACAGAGACGGGGTCTGGAGGTGGGGATTCCACTGGTGCTAGTGGTGCAGTGCAGGACCAGGGACAGGAGGCAGCACAGGTCGCCGCGGAGGTGCCTGTGTGCAATCCTGTCCCTGATCCTGTCACTGCATCATCTTGCACCAGCAGGGATGCCTACGTCCAGACCTGTTTTCAGGCAGGGGATGAGCTCACAACAACTGGCCTTCCTCTGTCTGCGGACGTGGCTATCCGGGTCCGGGTTTAGCCTGTCCTGACTGGTGTGGCGTTGCGTCAACGGGCCATGCGAGGTGACCTGCAGTCTTTTCATGAGGAGACTGCACGTCATCTCGAATGGCTCATTGACCGCGGCGGCCTACTGGGACAGGTCACCGAGGCCGGATTCCTCGGTTTGATGGGGCATGCTTAGACCACCTCCGCAGCTGAACCGCCTATGCTCCAGTCGTCCTCCGTGCCATCTTCCCACCCATTAGTCACCTCGGTGCCCTGTGGAGCTGCCTCTGACGGTGCGGCCAGGCTGGTGGAGGAGGCATCCCTGCCACAGTTGGGAGTCGGACGTCCAGCAGGGGTGGCCACATCAACGACTGCACCCCAGCCAGCGGAGGATGTGCAGGCAGCAGGAGGCAGTGCACGGGCAGAGGCACAGCAGCAGCAGCAACGTGGTGGGAGCCATGATGGCTTGGGGCCTTCGACATCGGAGGGGCAGGCTTCGGCCGGAGGGCAGGAGGACCCAGGACGGGAAGTGTCTTCCGTGTGGCAGCGGTTGGGCCACGCCATAGATGCGGAGCGGCAGCGGGCGGAAGGGGCACGGCTCACGATGGTCAGGGCGGAGAACTCCATGCGGAGGGCCCTGAGGCGGGCCGAGTGCCTCGAGGCAATCCGCAGGGAGTTGGGGGTGAACATGTTGACGGCCCTGCGGACCCTCGGGGCCAAGGAGGAGGACCGCCTCCGGGACATTGATCAGGAGTTCGATGATGCCCTGGCCCGGGACATCCCGAAGTGAGCGGTCGGACTTGCCCGCTGCCCTTGTAAATAGTTCTGTAGTTAGTGTTAGGTTTCCTTTGTTTTTGCATTTTTTTTGGACCTTTTGGACAATGGGCCACATATTTGTATATAGTTTTTTTTTTAGGTAGTGTTATTAGATAGGTTTCATTTCTTCTGTTGGGATCATGGACCCTGGATTGTTTATCTGTATATAGTTGACTGTTGGATTTTCATTTTTTTTTATGATTTACCCATGGAGCAATGGTTTTCGATTTTAATTTTCCATTGGATTTACTTTTGTGGACTGTGACTTTGGACACCTTTCCTTTGGATTATGATTTGTGGTTTTGCATTATTTCACGGACATGCTGGTTTATTTTTTTTTAATTTCCATTATTGTTTGTTTATTTTTGATTCAATTTATGTTGCTTTTAATACATATTTTTTCTTCAAACTTCAATGGTTTCATGCATATCATGATATGGGTTTTGACATTCACTGATACCCATTGGGTGTATGTGAGGGACATGTGTTCATTTCCAAACTTGCAATTGGGGTTCTATCATGTTATTGCCATTTCTAAGTGGGTGGATGCAATACTCGGGTGGGTGTTTGGCATTTGGACGCTGACCATAAGGGCCAGGGATCTAGATTGTGATGACATGTTGGCTGGGGGACATGAGTGGGGGCCTGGTGGAGGGTGCCCCTGGATGCTGGTGGGTGAGGGTGATGGGAGACATGAGTGGGGGCCTGGTGGAGGGTGCCCTGCACTGCTGGGGGGTGGGGGTGCTGGGAGACATGAGTGGGGGCCAGGTGGAGGGTGCCCTTGGATGCTGGGGGGTGGGGGTGATGGAAGACATGAGTGGGGGCCTGGTGGAGGGTGCCCCTGGATGCTGGGGGATGGGGGTGCAGGGGGACATGAGTTGGACATGAGTGAGGGCCTGGTGAAGGGTGCCCCTGACTGCTGGGGGGTGAGGGTGATGGGAGACATGAGGTGATGGGAGACATGAGTGGGGGCCTGGTGGAGGGTGCCCCTGACTGCTGGGGGGTGGGGGTGATGGGAGACATGAGTGGGGGCCTGGTGGAGGGTGCCCTGCACTGCTGGGGGGTGGGGGTGATGGGAGACATGAGTGGGGGCCTGGTGGAGGGTGCCCTTGACTGCTGGGGGGTGGGGTGATGGTAGACATGTGTGGGGGCCTGGTGGCAGGTGCCCTGCACTGCTGGGGGTGGGGGTGGTGGGAGACATGAGTTGGACATGAGTGGGGGCCTGGTGGAGGGTGCCCTGCATTGCTGGGGGGTGGGGGTGCTGGGAGACATGAGTGGGGGCCTGGTGGAGGGTGCCCTGCACTGCTGGGTTGTGGGGGTGCTGGGAGACATGAGTTGGACATGAGTGGGGCCTGGTGGAGGGTGCCCCTGACTGCTGGGGGGTGGGGGTAATGGGAGACATGAGTAGGGGCCTGGTGGAGGGTGCCCCTGACTGCTGGGGGGTGGGGTGATGGGAGACATGAGTGGGGGCCTTGGGGAGGGTGCCCCTGGATGCTGGTGGGTGGGGGTTATGGGAGACATGAGTGGGGGCCTGGTGGAGGGTGCCCTGCACTGCTGGGGTGGGGGTGATGGGAGACATGAGTGGGGGCCTGGTGGAGGGTGCCCCTGACTGCTGGGGGGTGGGGGTGATGGGAGACATGAGTGGGGGCCTGGTGGAGGGTGCCCCTGACTGCTGGGGGGTGGGGGTGGTGGGAGACATGAGTGGGGGCCTGGTGGAGGGAGCCCTGCACTGCTGGGGGCGTGGGGGTGATGGGAGACATGTGTGGGGGCCTGGTGGAGGGTTCCCCTGGATGCTGGGGGGTGGGGGTGCAGGGGGACATGTGTGGGGGCCTGGTGGAGGGTGCCCTGCACTGCTGGGGGGTGGGGGTGCTGGGAGACATGAGTTGGACATGAGTGGGGGCCTGGTGGAGGGTGCCCCTGGATGCTGGGGGGTGGGGGTGCAGGGGGACATGAGTTGGAGATGAGTGGGGGCCTGGTGGAGGGTGCACTGCACTGCAGGGGGGTGGGGGTGCTGGGAGACATGAGTGGGGGCCTGGTGGGGGTGCCCCTGGATGTTGGGGGGTGGGGGTGATGGGTGACATGAGTGGGGGCCTGGTGGAGGGTGCCCTGCACTGCTGGGGAGTGGGGGTGGTGGGAGACATGAGTTGGACATGAGTGGGGGCCTGGTGGAGGGTGCCCTGCACTGCTGGGGGTGGGGGTGGTGGGAGACATGAGTTGGACATGAGTGGGGGCCTGGTGGAGGGTGCCCTGCACTGCTGGGGGGTGGGGGTGATGGGAGACATGAGTGGGGGCCTGGTGGAGGGTGCCCCTGACTGCTGGGGGGTGGGGGTGGTGGGAGACATGAGTGGGGGCCTGGTGGAGGGAGCCCTGCACTGCTGGGGGGTGGGGGTGATGGGAGACATGTGTGGGGGCCTGGTGGAGGGTTCCCCTGGATGCTGGGGAGTGGGGGTGCAGGGGGACATGTGTGGGGGCCTGGTGGAGGGTGCCCTGCACTGCTGGGGGCAGGGGGTGCTGGGAGACATGGGTTGGACATGAGTGGGGGCCTGGTGGAGGGTGCCCCTGGATGCTGGGGGTGGGGGTGCAGGGGGACATGAGTTGGACATGAGTGGGGGCCTGGTGGAGGGTGCACTGCACTGCAGGGTGGTGGGGGTGCTGGGAGACATGAGTGGGGGCCTGGTGGGGGTGCCCCTGGATGTTGGGGGGTGGGGGTGATGGGTGACATGAGTGGGGGCCTGGTGGAGGGTGCCCTGCACTGCTGGGGAGTGGGGGTGGTGGGAGACATGAGTTGGACATGAGTGGGGGCCTGGTGGAGGGTGCCCTGCACTGCTGGGGGTGGGGGTGGTGGGAGACATGAGTTGGACATGAGTGGGGGCCTGGTGGACGGTGCCCTGCACTGCTGGGGGGTGGGGGTACTGGGAGACATGAGTGGGGGCCTGGTGGAGGGTGCCCTGCACTGCTGGGGGGTGGGGGTGCTGGGAGACATGAGTTGGACATGAGTGGGGGCCTGGTGGAGGGTGCCCCTGACTGCGGGGGGGGTGGGGGTGATGGGAGACATGTGTGGGGGCCTGGTGGAGGGTGCCCCTGGATGCTGGGGGGTGGGGGTGATGGGAGACATGAGTGGGGGCTTGGTGGAGGGTGCCCTGCACTGCTGGGGGTGGGGGTGCTGGGAGACATGAGTTGGACATGAGTGGGGGCCTGGTGGAGGGTTCCCCTGCACTGCTGGGGGGTGGGGGTGTTGGGAGACATGTGTGGGGGCCTGGTGGAGGGTGCCCTGCACTGCTGGGGGGTGGGGGTGCTGGGAGACATGAGTGGGGGCCTGGTGGAGAGTGCCCTGCACTGCTGGGGGGTGGGGGTGCTGGGAGACATGAGTTGGACATGAGTGGGGGCCTGGTGGAGGGTGCCCTGCACTGCTGGAGGGTGGGGGTGCTGGGAGACATGAGTTGGACATGCGTGGGGGCCTGGTGGAGGGTGCCCCTGGATGCTGGGGGGTGGGGGTGATGGGAGACATGAGTGGGGGCCTGGTGGAGGGTGCCCTGCACTGCTGGGGGGTGGGGGTGATGGGAGTCATGGTTGGGGGCCTGGTGGAGGGTGCCCCTGACTGCTGGGGGGTCGGGGTGATGGGAGACATGAGTGGGGGCCTGGTGGAAGGTGCCCCTGACTGCTGGGGGGTGGGGTGATGGGAGACATGAGTGGGGGCCTGGTGGAGGGTGCCCTGCACTGCTGGGGGGTGGGGGTGATGGGAGACGTGTGGGGGCCTGGTGGAGGGTGCCCCTGGATGCTGGGGGGTGGGGGTGCTGGGAGACATGAGTGGGGGCCTGGTGGAGGGTGCCCCTGGATGCTGGGGCGTGGGGGTACAGGGGAACATGTGTGGGGGCCTGGTGGAGGGTGCCCTGCACTGCTGGGGGGTGGGGGTGCTGGGAGACATGAGTTGGACATGAGTGGGGGCCTGGTGGAGGGTGCCCTGCACTGCTGGGGGGTGGGGGTGCTGGGAGACATGAGTGGGGGCCTGGTGGAGGGTGCCCCTGGATGCTGGGGGGTAGGGGTGCTGGGAGACATGTGTGGGGGCCTGGTGGAGGGTGCCCTGCACTGCTGGGGTGTGTGGTGGTGGGAGACATGAGTTGGACATGAGTGGGGGCCTGGTTGAGGGTGCCCTGCACTGTTGGGGGGTGGGGGTGCTGGGAGACATGTGTGGGGGCCTGCTGGAGGGTGCTCCTGGATGCTGGGAGGTGGGGGTGATGGGAGACATGAGTGGGGGCCTGGTGGAGGGTGCCCTGCACTGCTGGGGGTGGGGGTGGTGGCAGACATGAGTTGGACATGAGTGGGGGCCTGGTGGAGGGTGCCCTGCACTGCTGGTGGGTGGGGGTGCTGGGAGACATGTGTGGGGGCCTGGTGGAGGGTGCCCTGCACTGCTGGGGGGTGGGGGTGCTGGGAGACATGAGTGGGGGCCTGGTGGAGGGTGACCCTGGAAGCTGGGGGGTGGGGGTGCTGGGAGACATGTGTGGGGGCCTAGTGGCGGGTGCCCCGCACTGCTGGGGGGTGGGGGGGGTGGGAGACATGAGTTGGACATGAGTGGGGGCCTGGTGGAGGGTGCCCTGCACTGCTGGGGGGTGGGGGTGGTGGGAGACATGAGTTGGACATGAGTGGGGGCCTGGTGGAGGGTGCCCTGCACTGCTGGTGGGTGGAGGAGCTGGGAGACATGTGTGGGGGCCTGGCGGAGGGTGCCCTGCACTGCTGGGGGTGGGGGTGCTGGGAGACATGGGTTGGCTGGGGGGCATGGGCATGGTGGATGGGCTGCCTGCGGGACATGTGCAAGATAGGCCCCTGTGGTGTGGGCCGCCTGCAGGGGCCGTGGAGGGTGTAGAGGGTACACCTGGGAGGACCCACACGTGCAATTCATGTGTGGTGCTCCCCGCGCACCCCTGGAATACACGTACCCTGATGGAATCGCGTGTGATACTTCCCGCGCACCCCTGGAATACACGTACCCTGATGGAATCGAGTGTGATACTTCGCACACACCCCTGATGTACACGTACCCAGGACAATCGTGTGTGAAACTTCCCGAGAACCACTGAAATACACGTTCCCCGCTTGGCGTCTGCTCTTTGGCAGCCCTGTGAACTGGTCCAGGGTTAGCGCAGCCCTTTGCGATGATTTGGGAATTTTGAAGGCTTTTCCTTGCGCGAGGGCGTTCTTGGGGGGCGTAACTGGCGCTGCTGCAGGGTCGCTGCACCACTCTGCGCCACGGCTGGTTTTGGAGGCTAAAATCCATGAATTCGCTGTGCGATGAAAAGGATTTTTTCGCACGCGGCTGGCGCAGTGTATCGCACGGCGACACTGTGCGCCAGCCGCGTGTGCCACTTTTGTGCGAATTTCTATGAATTACCCTGAAAGTATATTGATTGACTCAATTGATGTTCTTGAATTTCTGGTGCTCCAGGTAAATATCCCTGACTAAGGCAATATACACAAATCTAGAGAAAAGGAATGTTCCTTGAAGTTCCTGAAAGAAATACCTGGGCACTCTTGTGGAAAAGATCTCAAATATTCTGTTACCAAAAACTATCAGTTTCAATCCTAATATAACTTACATTTCACCGAAATTTTGGAAAAAACACTGTTTATGTGTAAATACACAAATTAATACAGAATTATAAACCAATATTACTCAAATACATAAACTGGGTTGGTTTGACCCTACGTATTGTTAATTCCCATTTGTGTGAAATTTTACAAAGATTTACAAATGTTTTTGTGAAATACCACAAACTTTTTCCCAAAAATGACAGAATAGAGGCATACAAGAATAGTCCACTGTTTTGACTGTGATATTGTGTTCAAAGGTGGAGTTCATGTTGCCACTACACGTTTCGGGAATGCTAGTCTCCCTTCATCAGGTGAATAAAACTCTCTGTCTTCCTATAAAAGAGTCATGACATTTAATCGAACCTCAATCTCAGTAAAAAAAGAGAATTATATTAACACAAAATGGAACATCTCTTTCAGATGTTCTGACCTTACTGTGTCACATTTGTGGTATCGACACAACAGCCTCAGTTATTGCTGCCACTATGGACAAGCCTCCGATGTGGGTGAGCTAATAGGATAATGTAAATACAGATATGGATGAACTAATCTGCTTTTAGAGGGAATTGAGGTCATTTTATGTTGTAGTGCATATCTCAATTAAACATAATTGAAATAATGTCAGCTACTCACTGCTCTGTTCTCACTCTAAGCCAAATAATGGATATTATTCTGGAAGGTAAAAGAAGGCATGATGTTACAGGACTCTGATCATCTCCACATAATGTGGATCCACTTGATACATCAGCATAAATAGTAAGTAGGTCAACTTACTTATGCTCAATAATGGGGGCTCATCAAGCATCCTCTATTATTCTTGTCTAGCACGAATCGCGGTGCTAAAAAAGGCAGAAATGTATGTATCAAATCAAGATTATTTTAGGGAGTACGAAATACGTAATTGTAATATTGATAATTCCTTCCTTTAACTATTCACTCCTTACCTCTTAAAGTATTGTGGAAGAACAGGCGCATGATGGAGGCAGCTCTTGGGTGGCCTTCTGTCCTGATCGCGTCCTTCATTATGTTGATAAGATCACGTGAGTACATCGGCACCTCGCGTACATGTGACATGTTGCCTATGTCACGTTTTGATATGGTCAGCAGTTTCTGACTAATCATTCAGAAACAACATCCACATTCGACCACCAATATTTCTCCCTGACTTTATGTTTGGTACCCGTTATACCCGGGTGTCCTTCATGAGCTGATTCAACTATACCCTCCTTCATTGTCATCAGAGGTATTAATTGTTGACCTCGTACCAGTATTCCTTCTTCTGTGGACAACTCCTCCCCCACTTCCCAAAATAGTGTTAAACTCTCCTCTAATTCCTTCTTTAAAGCCCAACTCTCAATTATGAACATCATAACTTGTTGTAACACATGTCTGAACTTAACTCCTTATCTAATGTCTGTTGTGACTAACTGCCTGATTCATGGAATTAGTTGCGCCGAAAACGGGGATTTGTGCGCCATTCTGCGCTCAAATCCCTGTTTGACAAATGGGGATTTGCAGGCAGAATTGCGCACAAATCCCCGTTTTCGATGTAAATAATTCCATGAATCAGGCACATGGTCTCTTGCAGCAATGCTACTACTTCATCTTCTTCTTCACTTGTTTCTTCTTTGTCACTCACTGGCAATCGTGACAAACTATCTGCAATTCTGTTTCTCACACCTGTTACTCTTCTCATACCCTTACCTGTCAACAACTCAACTAAAGGTTTATGATCTGTATATACTATGGAACGGTTGCCCCATAGATATTTCCTGTAATAATGTTCTTCCCACGTAACTCTTGCTCTAGTACAGAATATCTCGATTAAGTTTCTGAAATAGCTGTTGACGCATGAATCACAATTTCTTCCTCACAAACTGAGATATAACAGCTCCTAGTGCTTTCCTGCTGGCATCAAATATGAACTGCTTCACCTTTTACAAATCCTCCTAAATTTGGTGCATTACAAATCCCTTTCTTTATGCCATCCATTGCTTCTTCATACTCATTATTCCACTCCAACCTGCTATTCTTCTTCAATAACATTCTCAATGGTTGAGTGATACTGGCAGAAATTCCTGACAAATGTATTATAATATTCTGCAAGCCATAAAAACAACCTTACTTCATCTGTGTTGGTTGGCGCTGGTGCCTTTCTAGTTGCTTCCCTAGCATCTCCTTTAAGTGTATATCTATTTATTTATGTATTTATTTATAATAATATACATAAGCCAACAAAGGCTTTACATATATACAGTAAGCCTCTAAAAACACAAATAAAAGGAATAACAGTCCTGATTAGATTCACAACTATAAAAATAAACAAGGGCTGTTACTAAAATATGCCATTAGACAGTTGACTAAGTACATTCAGGCATAAGTCACAATATTTCATCAAGTGGTACATCAAATGGTGTATCCAATTTACATCATTGCCCTCCAACAGTGATTTCCATATCACACTGATGTGCTCCAGATCAAGAGAATTGTTATAGGCCTTCACATATTCTGAGCATAGTGAGACTCTCACAGTGGCATATGACGTGTTCAGCTGTTTCAATTATTAAATGTCCACACAGTCTACACCACTGACAGTTTCTATCTATCCCAATTTTTGCACCCAGAATTTCAAGGGTGTCCAACCCATTGAATTTGAACAATGGGTACATCCTAACCGTGTTACTATTAGGAAAGGCTGTCGGATATTTAGGGACTTCAGTTCGCTCTATCGATTGCTGAACAAACATGGCACTATTCGCGTTTGTGGCCAACCGTACCATGTCTCTTTCTGTCAGAGCGATATATATTATATATTTCAAATAGCACTTCAGTGTTGCTTGAGAGTAGCTTAATATTTCATTAGCTTTTTCGTGTGCCCATTTGACGAAGGTCAATCTAAGTTGTCCCAACACTCCAAAATTGTCAATATCATCAATGTCTCTAAAAGCTGTCAACAGTTCAACAATTGTGATTTCATTATCAAGCTAGCATAATTTTACATAGTACATGGCAGCTTCATATTCCAAGATATCTCTTATTTGCATCAAGTTGCATTCTAATAGGATGTATTCAATTGAGAGGTTTTTTGCCAACCTGAACACATTTCTTAGAATTTTCCCTTAGAATAAATTCAGTTCATTTTTTAATTTGTTCCCCCCTACCTCAGCCCTATATAGGAGGCAGGGTATGAATTTTACAGAGTATAACAATAAGATGGTGCTTAGCGAACACCCACCTTGTTTACCAATAAAGTGGCTTAGAGTCATGGTAACTTTCATACGTTTAGCTTTGTTTTCTGCCCATTGTATGTTCCAGTTCAATTTCTGGACTATAGAAACACCTGGGTATTTATAATATTCCACCTGTTCAATGTTCTGACCATTTATGCTCCATCTCGTGTTATTCAGACGGGTTCTTTTTGTTTTTCCCCATAAAGGCTATTATTTTTGTTTTTCCTAAATTTATTTTTAGACCATTCTCAGTCACGAACTTCTCCATGACTGCTAATTTGATCTGTAAACCCTTAGGGGTATAGTCTAGTAACAACAGATCATCTGCATTCCCCAGCCATCCAATTTTAGGGGTCCCAATTTCACATCATAAGTTTGTTTGGTATTGAATGCAGCTGCCAGGTACAGATTAAAGAGGGCGGATGCCAAGATGCATCCTTGCTTCACCCCTCAACTTGTTGGTATCACATTAGTTACTATTCCCTCCCCATCGAGTCTTACTCTAACCGATGTACTGGAATAAAGAAGCCTGATCATGGACAGTTGACCTATTGGAACACCCCCATTGGATGAGTTTGTTCCACAGCGTATTCCTAAGAATGGTATCAAAGGTGGCACTGAAATCTATAAAGGCGCTGATGTCGCCTGTCCCACGCATACTCAATCATTGAGACAAGAGTGGTGAGGTTATATGTCGTGGAAGACTTGGCCCGAAAACCTGATTGGGTGGGAGGACGAATGTATTTTGCAGCAATCCACTGATTCAGCTCCTTTCAAAGAACCGTAGCAAATACTTTTGCCAGGATGTCTAGCATGGCTAGCATGCGTAGTTGGTTAGATCTTTCCAACACCCTGGAAAGGTAGATGCAATGTCTTTGCTCAGAGTACCGGGGACAGTTTAAGCAGTGCGTTGCACGTTCCATCCGGTCCCACCGCACAGGAAGCAGGACGTTTTTTAATCATATTAGCAAGTTTGTCAACAGGATGCTGGCCAAACCATTCCTCCTCTGTTATTATGTGTGGTTCATCATTCATGTCCTGGGCCCCAAGTCTCTTTTGCACATGTGATACCCACTCATGTTCACCAACACTATTAATTGAAAGATGTCTTTTAGTGCCATTGACTACTGCCCACATTCGTATGTGATTATTATCTCTGGAATGATTTGCTAGCATCCACGAGACCTCATTAGCGGTATTTTTTCTGTGTTCGATAATCACTCCTTATCTTTTTAATTTTGAGGGGGGCATCCGCACATTCACTGTTTCTTACCATCCCAATTTTGATTCTTCATTTTTTCTTGGCTTCGCGAATGGCTTTATCATAAGGTGGCCCATTTTTATGGGCTTGATTCCACCTTTCGCTCACACTCGTGTATGAGCTTTTGTTACTGGTGTCTGTAAAAACGAGTTCAAAATCTTTTAGAACTAGGGGCTCGACAATATCTAATAGTTCGCTCATTTTGTGAATGTAAGGCGGCAACACCTTCTCTGCTACCTACTCCTTTGCCTTTCTCCAGTTTGTTAGGATTCCATTTAATCCTGTTTTTTCCATTACTTACAGAGATGTTACCTTTCAATTCATAGTCACTTTTTAACTTCTATTTTCCTTCTAAGAGAGGAGCAGATATAGGGGAAGATGGTCACTCTCCTCGCGTATGCCAACCAACATGTCCACCACAAGCTCCCAAGCTCGTTCATTGACTACTATATAATCAATTGTGGACATACTTTTTCCATTCACTTGAGCGGCGCTTCTCTTTGCATCCCTTTCACAGTTGCCATTCAGCATGCATATTGTGAACTTCAAACATTTTGGTCCAGCCTATTCCATGCCTATTAGTTGCAGTGTGACTAGATGGCCCCCATGTGTTCTTGTCGCTTTGCCATGATTTATTTAGATCAAATTGGGCATTAGAGCCACCAAGCACAATGATAGGGATTTCCCCTTCACATTCCTCTAGGATATGTTCAATTGTAGCAATATATACCTTGTTGTGCACTCCATTAAGAGGATTATATATGTTCACCACTAACATGGTGAGGGTCTGAGGGTGATCGCACCGAATTAATGCTGCTAGCACCAAATCCGTAAACTATTTCGCACTATGGGTGACCCAGGGGTGTCTCACTGACACCGAGAGGCCACCCCTTGGTCGTCCAATAGGGCCTTTAAACGCTACACTTTGAGCGTAGCTTCACCCATCTATTTCGCACTGCTCCCACAGCCAAGTCTCTTGAAGAGCCACCACAGAAAATAAATTCATGTTGGCCAAGAGGCCATCCTCTAATGAATAATAAGTGTTACCCCTTGTGCCCAAGGACATAATTATGTGACTGTCATTGATAATGCTTGGTGAACTGGGAGTTAAAAGACTTCGCCAACCATTGCCAGTACCCTTCTGGAACCTCGGTTTGGTCAGGTTCACTCATGTCTTTCCGTGAGTCGTTTTGTTCCTCTCTGCTATTCTTATCACTTGTATCTTGTCTTGCCTTTCTTACTAACCATTCCCGGGTAGCCTTACTCACAGTGGGTTTATAAAAGCGATCACTACTTAGATCATGTTTAGCATCATTCATTAACATTTCTTTACAGGAGCAGTCTAGCTTGTCAAACTCACTTTGATATTGCATTATTATTTTTTTTTTATTTTTTTTTATTTGTTTGGCTGAAGTTCAATCTTTCAAATATTTGATACAAAACAGACATAAAGAAATCTTGAAAAAAATCTTTACATTACAATTCGTTACGATTCATCATTTTACAAATAAAATTACAATTTTTCAAAGCTTAAAAATAGCCCCTCTTTATGCTTTTAGCATTCACATTAATAAAAAATAGAAAATAAAAATTTGACTAAAACAATATGTATTTCTGAACGTTCACTGTCCATCAGAAGCCCCCAAATTTCTTCATTAGTGCGAGAGCAGTAAAGCTGCAACAGATTTTTAAAGTAAGTTTGCCGTAATGTTTCCAAAGCTAGACAGCACAATCGCTTATTGTTCTCACATAACCGACACCATTTGCTTTGCTTTAATTCATTATCCCGTCTAGCCAAAATGTCATGAGTAGGATGGAGATTTAAGCGCGTTCTTAACATTTGTGTTCTCACAAAATGTGAAGGGCATTTTTGGAGATATTTTTCCATTGTGCCCATTTTTTTGGGATGAAAGATTGAAGAGGAAAAATCAACTCGTTTTTTTACACATATCTTGGGTCAAAGTCCAATCATATATTGCATTATATACTCAAGGGTAGCTAGTGTGGAGCACCAGACATTAGTTGTTACTGCCTTCGTGGCCACTCGTTGGTCAACAATCCTAATGTCATCAGACGTGATCATGCATAAAGGTACTATTTTATGGAATAGTTGCATGATTCGTTCCCTATTCAGTATTACTTTATTATTGACACTGTCAATAACTTGAAATTCTATAGCTCTTACTTTGCTTTGTATGAGTCTGTCTACGACTTCCTTTCATTATTATCACACACAGGGTCTACTGGTCTGATCATTATATGTCTGTCTGTCTTAGCTGTGAATTCTATTGCTTCCTGTCTGTTCTCCTTATTAGGCATGTTGGTTTCCGTTTGCTTACTCCCATTTGGAGGACTATTATCATTGTTATCAGTGACGGGTGTCTCTCTTAAAATACCTTGTATGACTTCCAGGACTGCATCTGGAACTCCATTATTCTTCCCGGCTTTCTTCCTTCTAGTTACAGTTACTTTATGCACTCCTTGACATTTAGTGAGATGTGGGCTTAGCCCATCCTCATTGGAGCATGGCATATATTGGTGTATGCCATTACCGTCTTTAAATGTATGTCCAGTTCCTCTTACTACAGGCCACAAAAATTCAACTTCCCTTTGCTTAAATATACATTTACTTGTATTTGTATTTATTGATTTATAAAGCGCCTTACACCAAAGCGCTGTACAATGGAACAACATAATACTTGCTTCAAGATCGAATCCCTTATTGTTATCTATTAAGTGCTGCCCGTACTCTGCTCTCATGATCCTCCGTTCCCCTTTCATAAACTAGAATATCATCTTGGTACACTAGTGTACCCTGTAAACCTTGTAACACATGTGTCATCATTCTTGGAAATATGGCATCAGCCGGTGCTAAACCAAACTTCATCCTGCAATACCTACAAAATTCGTATGTTGTGATGAACACTGTAACATCTCGGCGATCCTTTGTTAACTTGATTTGGTGATAAGCTGCGGACAAGTCTAGTGTGAGAAGGAGATCTGCCCCTCGTAAACAGTTCAACATCCCTAAAATAACTGATAACGGAAACTTGTCCAACTATACTTTCTTCTTTATGTTCCTTAAATCTACGCAGCTCCTCAGTTTGCCATTCTTCTTTAATGAACCACAATTGGGATTATCGATTCAGCTTATTCGATCGTTTCTATTATTCCTTCTATTTCTAATCTGTCCAAATTTTCTTCACTTGTTCTCTAAGTGCTAAGGAAATAGTTATTGATTTGTGTGTTACCACCACTGCTCCCACCTTATTTGTGATATTGCGTGCCTATCCCTTTAAACAAGCTTTTCCTGGTTCAGAAATCTCTGGAAACTCCTTTTGTTCCATTACTCCTCAGAACATGTGTCCAATCTTATCCTTCCACCACAGAACATCAACACCATTTTTGGCTACATAAACCTTTACTACTGCCAATCTGCCTTTACATTCAATTACTGTGTGAAACCACCCCAACATTTCAATGCTCTTACCTTCAAATCCTCTGGGATGTTTGATGTCTGAATTGTTCAGCTTGGATGACAATCCTAAACTTTGCAACTGTTTCTACCTTTCAGTTGTATTATGGTATATGGAGAGCAACCATCAACCATCATCTTTATTCTCCAATTGTCAAAAATAATTTCGCTGCTGAGACATTTTAACTCATGTTTTGGCAGCAATTTGTCACAATGGTTTGATCTATCACCCCCTCTTCCTCTGAACAATTCTCTTCTTCTATATATCCTACTTTCTCCTTATTTCTGTTGATTTACTGCTGGACACCACTTTGAATTTGCATAATGACCTATCCTGCCACACCTAAAAAATCTGTTTTTGCCATGTCCTGATTAATTTCCATCTTTATGATACCATGGTTTCCCACGTTCTTTATCGTTTTCTCCGAATTTGTAACATTCTTTCCTTACAATCTTCTTTTTGTTCCGTTAATGTACATTAATCTTTCTTCCTAATCACACTTAATTGCGACTCACCATCTACTGAAGATGTCTGTTCATATTTTTCTTGCAAAACTTATTTTTTCTTCTTTTTAATCTCCTTTGAGTATTTTTGTGAGTTCTATTTTTTCGTTCTAGCTATTGTTTCTGCTATTTATGGATCACCACACATCCACAGTCTATCTTGCACTATTTGAATGTTTGTGTGTATAATTATTTGATCTCTAAATAGCTCTTCTGTTCTTATTCCTGTACCAAACCTGCAAGGACAGGGCTAATGTCTTTAATGCTGGCGCATACTCTTCTTTTTTTTTTTTTCAAAATATGTATTTATTGGTTTTTGTACAAACATTGCATCGAGTGGTAGTGAATACATAAAGATCGCTACGAGCAGCGACGTTGAGCATTTGAGATACAAGTAGTAAAACAACAAGGACAATGTCCTTCATAACAAAACAACAGTAATAACAGGTCAGGGGACAGTTCAAGGGGAAGGGCAAGCGGTTAGTTTAGCCCTAGTGGGCAGTTATAGGTTACAAGTGGGCGAGAAGGGATCCTTGAAAGTTCTTTAGGCGCTGGGTCATGAGTGGGTGGCGGCGAGCGTCAGATTGTCTGGGCCTTGATGCGTTATTCCTGGGTTTAATAGCCGGCGGGATCTTGGGCCAATCTGAACCTCTGCTACTGCGTTGTCCCCTCTGATTTTATTCAGTTTTGTCCATCCATCGTAGGGAGGGGGGTTGTCGTGCCAACCCTGGGAATTTCTGGGTGTAGTCCAAAAAGGGAGCCCATGTTTGGGAGAATTTGTCTCTGTTTCCGAACCGGAGGGCAGTTATCTTTTCTGCTGCGATTATGTCCCAGCATTTCGTCCACCACATTTGTACCGCTGGGCCCTCTGGGTTTTTCCACAGCCTAGCTATGGAGATTTTCGCGGCTGTCAACAGGTGGGAGCATAACTCTGCTCTGTGCCCGGAGAGGGGGAATTGGCCCTCCCCGCTTGATCCCAATAGAGCGATGCCCGGGTCCCATGGGATGGAGAGACCTGTGATTTTCTTGATGTGATCCAGCACTGATTTCCAGAATTGGGTGGACTTGGGACATGACCAAAACAGATGGAAGAGTGTGCCTTTGTCTGGGCATCCTCTCCAGCAAGCCGCGGGAATCGTGGGGTTGCATTTATTGAGTGTCTCTGGGGTCCGATACCACCTGAAGCATACCTTGAATGCCCCTTCCTTGTTGGAAACACACTTCGAGCTTCTGTTTGCTCTTGTCCAGATGTGGTTCCACTCCTCCACATCGATAGGCCTCCCGATGTCATTTTCCCACTTCAGCATATATGGTTCTTTGCGGGATGGGTCTGTTCTGTCCAAGAGCTTGTAGAGGGTGGAGATTCTGCCCTTTGGCGGGGAGCCTGTGAGGGTGAGTTCCAGGGCTGTGAGGGCCCTGCTTCCGTGACGCTTCATCTCTCTGCTCGAGAGCCAGTGGCGGAGCTGGGTGTATCTGAATCTTTCGCTCTCCGGCACGTCGAACTTTGCCTTGCAGGCCTCGAAGTTTAGGGGGATTCCTTCCTCGTAAAAATCTTGTATCCTCTCCAGTCCTCCATCTTTCCATCTCTTGAAGTTACTGAGGTTACAGCCTGGGGTGAATTCTGGGTTTCCCCAAACCGGGGTGAGTGGGCCTGTCGTGCCGCGGATGTTCCATAGTTGCGCCGCTTTCTTCCAGCTCCTTACTGTGTTTTCAGTTGCCGACAGAGGACCCATTCCGTTGGGTTCCTTCAGGTGTGGCAGTGAGGTTATTGGGCTTGGACTCCAGGCCTCCTCCAGCTCCAGCCAGCGGGGCTTGGAGGCGGCGGGGAGCCAAGCGAACGCCGACGAGAGCTGAGCGGCCAGAGCATATCTTGCAACATCGGGTGCTCCCAGACCTCCCGTCTCCCGACCCCGGAGCATGATCTTTCGCGGGATGCGCGGCTGTTTCCCCTCCCAGATAAAGCTCATGATGTTCTTTTGTAACTTCTGGATCTCTTGCTTCGGGATTGTAGTGGGTATGGCGGCACACTGGTACAGGAGTCTAGGGATGAGGTTCATCTTCACGGCCGTGATTCTTCCAAACCAGGAGATCTCCTGTTTTTGCCAGCGTGAGAGGTCGGCTTTAAGTTCTTTCAGGAGTGCCGGGAAGTTGGCTCTGTATAGTCTGCTTAAAGCGACGGGGAGCTGGACCCCCAGATACGGGAGGTTCTTTCTGGCCCAGGGGATCTGATATTCCTTCTCCAGGTCCAATAGTAGCTGGCTAGGAAGGTTGATGCTTAATGCTGTGGACTTGGTAAGGTTAACCTTAAAACCCGAGGCTTCCCCGAAATCTAGCAGTTCCTTCCATAGGGCTTTCATGGATTCCTCTGGCTTGGTTAAGGTGAGGAGGACATCGTCGGCGTACAGGGCGGCTTTATATGTTTGGGACTTGACTGCCAGACCCTGGATCCCTGCATTGTGGCGAACCCTGATCGCGAATGGCTCCATGGAGAGGGCGAATACAAGGGGGGACAGGGGGCACCCCTGCCTAGTGCCTCTTGAGATTATGATCGGGTCGGACTTAGCTCCATTCATTCTGAGGCTGGTGGTTGGATGTTGGTAATTTGCTAGTGTCCATTTTATGAAGTGTGGGCCGAAGCCAAAGTGTGTGAGTGAGTTTCGGATGTAGCCCCAGTCGAGCATATCGAAGGCTTTGTGTGCATCCAATGATAGTACCATCAATGCCTGCCCCCTCCTGTTGGCAGATTCAATGACATTGATGGTTCTTCTTATATTATCATGGGTGCAGCGGCCGGGTATGAATCCCGTCTGATCCGGGTGGATGATTGATGGAAGCAGGGGGGCCAACCTGTTCGCGAGGGTTTTGGTGAAGATTTTTGCGTCATAGTTCAGAAGGGTGATAGGTCTATAGGAGGCACACTGGCTCCGATCCTTTCCAGGCTTCGGCAGGAGTACGGTTATTGATTCTTCCATTGAGGGGGTGGTCGTGCCTGAGAGGAGGAATGAGTTAAATAAGGTAGCCAGGTGGGGAGATAGGATGTATGAAAAATTTTTGTAGAATTGAGCTGTAAGCCCATCTGGGCCAGGGGTTGAATTTTTCAATTTAGATATGGTTTCACTATCTTCTTCTGCCGAGAAGAGGGCCTCCAGGGCCTCAAGTTGTGGGGATGGGGCGGCAATATGTGCTTCTGCCAGATATTTGGCTTGTGCTGTTTCGGCCGTGGGAGCACCCGACATGATTGATCTGTGATGGGAAGCCATGATTTCAATTTTCTCTTTAATGGAGTAGCGGAGGGTCCCTTGCGCATCCGCGAGGCTATGGATGAGGTTTCTCGTTCGTAGCTTTTTTAATTTGTGGACCAGGAGCCGGTTTGCTTTGTTGCTATGAACATAGTAAAACTGTTTAGTGTATGTTAGCGCCCTGGCCGCTTTGTCGGCCAGGTGCATTTCTAGGGAGCGTTTCGCCCTCTGTAGCATGCGGCTCGCTTTCCTGTTCGGGCCTCGTTTAAGGATATTTTCCGCTTCTGCCACCTCCGCTTCAAGTGCGTCTTGTTGCAGCTTGCCAAGTCGTCTGAGTCGAGCTGTGCAGTCGTTCGCCGTGCCCCTGATGACAGGTTTCATGGTGTCCCATATCGTGGCCAGCGAGGAGTCCTTGGTAGTGTTTTCCCTGAAATAATTTTTGAGGGCTTCTGCTATTTCTGTTCTGATTGCGATGTCAGATAGGATGTGGTCTTGCAGTTTCCATTGTCTCTGGGGAGGTTCCGGGAGGCCTGATACCCTCAGGTTCAACATGACTGGAGCATGATCCGAGAGGGCTCTGAGCCCGATTTGGATGGATTCGACGCAGGGTATGAGGATGCTTGAGATTAGAAGCAGATCGATCCGTGAGTGACCCAGGTGAATGTGGGAGAAGAAAGTATAGTCCCTTTCTCCCTCGTTGGCCAGTCTCCATACATCTATAGTGTCAGTTTCTCTTAGGAATTCCGCCATGGCAAGGGCTTTGCTGAAATCCTCTTTCGATGGAGGGAGCGATTTGTCTAGGTTTGGGTCGGGAGCCAGGTTGAAATCGCCCCCTATAAATACGCGACCTTCTGTGAAGGCGGTAAGTATTGGTAGGAGATTCCGGAGGAATGTGCTTTGCCCGGTGTTTGGGCAGTATATAGCAGCTATCGTGATGGGGAGTTCTAACAGGAGGCCTTTTAGCAGGAGATAACGACCCTCGGGGTCCCGCTTGGTGGTGATATTGGATAAGGGTAAGTCCCGGCTTAGCAGAATGGCCACCCCTCTCTTCTTGAGGTCCGCAGAGGCGAAGAATCTTTTGGTGTAGCGTTGAAAGGTTATGCGGCGTTCGTCGCTCCTGAGGAGATGAGTCTCTTGCAAGCAAATGATGTCGGGTGCCAGTCGGGTGAGCCTATGCTCCACGGACTTCCTTTTCCTGGGGGAATTCAGACCCTGAACGTTCCAGGTCAGGAGCGAAAGTTCCCTATCCGGCTGAGACATTATTGGGTGGGATTGATAGAGACTTTACCCTGCGAATTTTGGATTGCGGAGCTGGGGACCCCTCAGATCCCGCTGGCCCCTTCGCTGCTGCCCTGGAGATGACAGGCAGAGAGGAGCACGCATCGTCAGCTTGAATTTTGTCCGTCCTTTCCTTCTCGCCACCCGCCCGGGCTCCAGCCCATTTCCCCCTGACCAAGGAGAACCACAAACATAAACTAGAACAGAACCTAAAACAACAAACAAATACAGGTATCCAGGCCAGCCTTCTACCAACAGGGCTGTCGGCTGGGCCACGGACGCCATTCGTGTCGGAGACCTGGAGGTCTCATGCTATAGTGGTGAAGATCTTGCAGATTGAGAGATCGTGCCCAGGCCAGTCGGCTTGTGAAGTTGGAGGATCACTCCGTAGCGACCCGGCTGGGCTAGGAGGTTGTAAGGCTCTAGGTTTAAAGACTAGGCTCCCAGGGGGCGGTCAGGCGGCTGCTGTATGGCTTTGATGAGGATAAGCTTGGATCTGGGCCGTTCGGGTTCTCAGTGAGTATTGGTATTTTTCCCCCTTGCCGGAGGGCCGCGTATCCTACGTCGACCGACCACCCGGGACCAGGGGCGGAGAGATCCCCCCACAGCCCCCTCGGGGGAGCGGGCCGGGCCCTTTGGGACCTCCTCCTCCATGTCCGGGTCCATAAACGCTGCTGCTTCACGTGGAGATGGGATTTGCTGAGGTTTTCCCTCCCAAGTGAAGGAGAGGCCCGAAGGGAAGCTCCAGCGATAGGGGATCTTGCGTTCCCGTAGCCAGTCAGCCATGGGTTTCAGAGCTCTTCGTTTGGCTAGGGTAGATGCGGCTAAATCTTGAAAAAGGGCTATCTCTGAGTCGCGGAAGTGGATCTGACCCATGGCCCTGGCCTCCTGCATAATCTCCTCCTTGAGTTTATAGAAATGGACCCTGACCAGGACATCGGTCGCCCCGCTGGGTCTCTGCCTGGGTCTAGCCCTGTGTACTCTGTCCAGCTCCAGGGGGGAGTCATCTGGGAGGGTGATGATGTGGCGGAGAAGATCGGAAACATAGGATGGGAGCTCATTCTCCGAGACTGCCGACGGGATTCCCCGGATTCTGATGTTGTTCCGCCTCGAGCGGTTTTCGGCATCCTCTTGTCTAGCTTCCAGCGCCTCACACCTGCACTCCAGGGCCCTAATCCTGTCCGCCCCCTCTCCGATCTCAAAGTTCTGCTCGCATAATGTGGTCTCAATCTCCTCGGCTCTTGCCTCCACCTCCCCCACTCTCTTGTCCAGCTGGACAATTTGGGTCTTGACTTCTTCAGTGCCCTTATGGAATTCCCTGGTGAGGGCCGATAGAAGGTTCTGGAGATCTGCCTTCGTGACCGCTTGTGATGCTTGGTCCTCAGGGTGGCCATTCCCCGCCCCAGCCTCATTACGCTCACCCTTCTTGCTTCCCCCCCCCCCCCAGTAGGCATGGTTAAAAGTGTGGAGATGTCAGACTGCTTGGCGGCTTTTCCCGATTTGGACTTTACGCCCTGGAGCAGCCCCTGCAGCCAGGACAGAGGCGGGGGGGGCAACCAGCCAGGCCCGGAGGGCAGCAGAGCGTCCAGGTGGGATTAGATGCGGCAGGTGCCGCCTTACCTTGTGGCAGTGGTTTAGAAAGGCTGCCTCCCCCCTCTGGAAGTAAGCCAGAAGCGTGTTTTTGCGAGAGGAAGTCCAGGAGCCCGGGGGTGCGGGGCAGACGCTGATGGGTTCCCCGATGCGGGCGCAACCTGCAGGGTTGGGAGCGTGGAGAGTCCTTCGAGCAGTGGGGCCCCAGGGCCTCAGGCCGAGTCCCCTGACTGCGGCTTCAATGCATTGAGAGGGGGAGTGCCGAGGTTATTGAGGGGCTCAAGGGCCACCGCATGGGTCGCATGGGCCGCAGCGGGCAACGAAGGAGGGAGAGTCTTAGATGTGCTGCTGATGCGGAGGAGGGGTCGTCAAGTGAGAGGATCACCTTGGTTCCGGAGATGGCCCCCCCCTGGGAGCTATGTTGGAAGATGCGGTCTCCGTGGGCCCCGAGGCGGGCCGGCCCCGTTCACCCCAGAGCGGGCGGCTCCAGGCGCCGTTCGCCCGCTGAAGCTGTGAGTTGGCGGGGAGAGGATGGGGGCCGTTGAGGGGGAGGAGCAGGCTTCGGACCGTCTCCCTCCATTGACAGGGGCAGGGGGGGTGCAGCCGGAGGGGGCTCGGTGGGGAGCGTCCACGTTGCAGCCCCTGGGCGGCTGTTAAATTAAGGCCCCTGTCCGGGTTCGAAGCTGGAGGCTTCCCGGAACGTCTCGTAGGGTTGCTGGCTTGGGGGCTGGGTCCACGCTGGCCCGCCGTGGCTGGCCTTCCTCCGGGCCGGCTCGGCCTGCTGGTGGATGCGGCGGCCGCGGGTACCGCCCCCGCCGAAGACAGGAGGCAGACGGGAGACGCCGCTGAAATTGTCCGGAAGGAGGGAGGGGGGAAGCGAGGAGGCCCACGGCCACGTCCCGGGCACGCCAGACCCGGTGGAGTAGTTGGAGTGCGGGGCTGGGATGGAAGGGAGGACCGCCGATTCCGCTGGACTCCGGAGCAGGGGAGGTGGGGGAGGGGCCCCGGGAGCCGGACCACTCGTCAAGTGCAGAAAGGCCCCAGGAGGATGCCGGCGAGCCTCAGGGGCGACACCGGAGCCAAGTCGCTGTCTCCCGCAGACCGAGTCCCGCACCCGGAATGCTCCGCCTCCAACCTCCGGGCCCCGAGATCAGTGCCGGGCTTGAGAGGAGGCCGCCATCTTGTTCCCCGCACCCTCTCGGTGCGTCGCGGTCGATGGATCTATGCGATCCGCATCAGTGGGGCTTCGATATGCAGCCCAGGCATGCAGCAGCGACTCAGCTCTCGGTCGCGGTCGGGTAGATCGATTAAATCTGGTGTTCACACGGGCATTTTCGATGGCGACGTGGCACCAGCCGGGAGCTCTCACAGAGCACGTCCGACCGCCATGGCTCCAAGCCACGCCCCCTCGGCGCATACTCTTCTATGTTTCCATCTGCCTTTTGTGCTTTGTAATAAAAATGTAACCTATTTATTGCTATGTTTATTTCAGGAGCGTAATATGCATCCATTTGTCGAATCGCTTTTTCATATTCATATCTCCTGCTTCCACTGTGCTCAACTCAGGTAATTCTCCATACTTCTGTGGTCCTTCCAGACATAAAGCATGAAGTAGAAGATTTTTTTTTTCTGCTGTCAAGTTATCAAGTTCCACTGCTTTAAGGTAGTTTTACCAATATTATTTCCATTCTAACAACATATGGATGGCTGTCCTGGGTTTGACAAAGCATTTTCTTGAGGGTGGACTGTTATTGACTACATGACTCTTTATATATAGTTTTTTTTCGCAATTTCTTGAACATTGTATGTATTCATAACTTTCAGTTCTGCCTTTTCTTGGTGAGTGTATTTTATTTTTTAGAACGATTAATTCTGCTTTTCTTTAGTTATTCTGTTGCTGCGTGTTTTGTTTACTGGTTGCCTCAGTAACCGGAGATCAACGTTGCAGTCTTTTCTTTTTCTGCGCTGTTCATGGCAAAACATAAGGTTCTTTTCTTTAATGCCATTGTGCAACGGTCTACTGCAATCTCTGTGAACTTGTGTCCTTTTAGGCCTTATGCATTAACTCAATTTGATGCAACGTTCACAGGCAACGCGATGCAATGCTAGACGGCCTTCCATCGACCTTGCTTTGCATCTTTTCATTGTTCTTCCGTGATACGGATATCGACTCATGTGAGCTCTATATCACAGGCGAACCAGTTGCCAATTTGTTGCATCTGATTAAATATTAAATTGCTCTGACGTTTGTACAGGTCAATTTATTCTATTTCGACATACACACCTGCGACAAGTACCATCTTCCTTATGTCTCACTCATCCTCCCAACTGTCTCCTTCCACAGTCGCTAGATTCTACTTTCTATATTCTTAGAATGTAGAATGTTTACAGACAATCCTACATACAATAGTATCCATACATGCCAACATGTCCTATTGTATTCGGGAGATGCTTGTCCAGTCATGGTTTAAATTTGCACTCTGGGACTTGTAGCCCGGGCATATAATGAAGAAATGGCATGTACGAGTAACTCGGAGTTACTCCTGTGAACGTCGTTACGACTGGAACCATATATTCGGCATTCAAGACTGTGATTAATTGTGTAGTTGGAAGTGGTATTTGAGCCCTACCACATGCCGGGCTTTTATTTTATTATCCACTAAATGTACTCATACAGAGTGTATATGTAGGGCAGGAAGAGGTCTTGAGGGGGTTCAATCGCAACTTCTCCTGACCATCCAGAGCCTACAAATGGCGCCGACCTGGCAGAGTCCTTTCAGGTTTGTCAGGCCAGTGGTGTCCTGTGAAACCGGCAACCTGTAAAAAAACACATTTCTGTATAATATCAACCCAAAAACGATTTTGACAAAGGGGAAAGGCTTAAAGGGTTTACATAAACATTAAGAATGGTGAGAAGGAAAAGGTGAAAGGCAGCAAGTAGTATGTGAGCGGCGGGTAGCCCACCACATGAAGGGCAAAAGGGTCAAAAGCCTTTAAAAAGACAAAATTCAGACGATGTTACAGAGGATGATGTTTCTTAGAGTTTTTCACTGGAAACCTTGCCTGCTTTTTCCATCCTAGGATTGTATGGCTCCCCAAATGTTTGCAGTTTGCAGTTTTTTTACAATGACAAGATGCCTTTGCAAAGCGCACACTGGCTGTATAAAAAGCAATTATCATACAACAACCACACCATTTCATAGGAGTATGGAACATTTCTAACAAATGATGTGCATGATCGATACCAACCCAAAACTTGCATGTACAAAAATGCCAATTGGAACTTGTGTCATTTTCACCCATGTGTTCATTAAGCGCTTGCCCAGCTTCTGTTATCATCCCTACTTCACCATAACGGGGCACTGAAAGGAGAGGCCCAGTTGTTTACACTGCTTACTGGACAGCCAGTGCTCCTGTTCCAAGTGATGTGGCCATGGTAGAGAGTTGCCAACATAGGAAGCCCTTGTAAATGGCTGATGATTACAGCAGCAGCAGCGCTGTTCATCCCTGTCTTGCCAGGTTGGCATCAGTTTGGCCGCCACCAGGTAACCACCTCATTGGGTCAATGCAAACTGCACACCCAAAAGGCCCAGGCAGTGTGGGTGCAGCAGGGGGTGGTTACGGCTTCTGATTTTAACAGATCTCGCGTTTTCTACCATGCTCTGTTTTCTACCATGCTCTCTGTGCCATGCAAACCCATGTGCCCCCCAGCCCCTGCCCTTCAGCTTATCGTGATGATGGCTCCACAGTATGTAATATGCCATCTATCTGATGCTTTCCCTCGCTTCCCTAGTTCATCCTACACTGCCAGTAGCACCTCCTCCTTCTTGGCCTCCATACTGTATCCCAGAGCAGCAACATTTTAGGGTGCTGTGACACGTTGGGGATGGGGATCACTGGGCAAACCAGAGGCTCGTACTGTTCCCCGAAGGATCTATGGAAAATGCAAACGCTGAATAACGTAGCCCTGCCTTGGGTGCGTTGAATCTATATTTATTTATATTTTTTAAGCGCTCACACAACCCGAACCAGTTGCGTATTTATAACGCGCTTAAATACCCAGAGGTTTCTAAACGCGGACCCGGGGGTCGAACTTGTGTTGCTTCGTGTTGTCTTGCTTCCAAGTCGAGCAGGTTGCCGCTGAGCTATCCTCCCGGGACATATATGCCCGCAGGCCCTGTAGGGTCTCCCTCTGAGTCTTGCTCTGATACTCCTGCCCAGCCCCTTCTTCGTGGATCCCTCTCCCCGAGCAGGCGCGGCGTTTCTGGGAACGAGCTTCTCTTCCTGAAGGTCCATTTTCCCGGAGCAAGGACGGACGTGATAAGCTATGCCCTGTAGGCGGCGCAATGAGCAGACCTGCCATCCAGATGTGTGTGACTATTGAAGAAAACATCATGAACACGTTAGTAAGTGTAACGCGGCTACTCCAAGTAAAAGACTTCAATGAACAGTCGAAATTCCTGATAAATAATACCTACTAATCCCGACTTGCACATCTCTGGCGCTGGATGGAGCGGCTGCAGACGGTGCGCACAGCTGCCTCCCCCTGCGCCCCCACCCCCCAGGTTTCCCGGTTTCCACCCCCCACCGCCCCCCCCACAGACATTACATCTCCTAATGGCTTTGTCTAATTCGTTTTGCATTTCTCCATCTCCTGTTCGCTCTGTTTCTCCTTTTCACGGTATTACTCCGCTCGCGCCCTTTCTATAATTAATGCAGCACTTTGTTTAAAAGCGTTGGGTAAATACATGTGCTGGGCGAGCGAGCGGGGTGCGTGGTTTGCCGATGCCCGCCACACACCCACAGCTTGCTGCCCCGCACTGCGGCTCATGGCCTCTCAGAGAGCGGGCCTTCCAGAAAGCCGTGGATTCTCCTGGACACATGGCCAGCATCACCGAGGTCCCGACGGGAGCGGACACAATGACCCTCACGTCTCCCCATGAATAATAACAACGCATG
This sequence comes from Ambystoma mexicanum, assembly GCF_040938575.1. Taxonomy (NCBI): domain Eukaryota; kingdom Metazoa; phylum Chordata; class Amphibia; order Caudata; family Ambystomatidae; genus Ambystoma; species Ambystoma mexicanum. Next base: position 715,310,101 of record NC_090925.1, read on the forward strand.
CATCCCTCATCGATCTGAGAGGACGCCTCCACAGGTGGATTCTGGAATGGCCCCAGGGAGTCGAATTATCTCCCCCCAGCCTCCCCAGCCTCCCCCCATAATAAAGAATCGGGGGGGGGGGTCTCAATTTCCCTGCCATAAATTAGGACAATAAAGGATTGGAGACCAGTGGGGGGTTCATTGTACCCATCATTTAGGTCACTCTGTGGGAGCAGTGTAAAAACACTTATTCTCTGACCCACTGCCCATAGACTTCCTGGAGGTGCACTCTGGATAGTCTCGGGAGGATAGCTCAGCGGCTACGTGCTCGCCTTGGAAGCAAGACGACACGGAGCACCACAGGTTTGATCCCCGGTCCGTGCTTAGAAACCTCTGGATATTAAGTGCGTTATAAATAACCTATCATATCATATCATACTGACAGGAGGGTAGTTGGTAAAGTAATTAATCTCACTGTCCAAGGTTATTTGGTTTCAGCACCAAGGGGCCAAGGACCAGGGGGAAATAACCCCAATGTACCTGGTGCTTGGGATGTTCTACACTCTACAGGGTCGAGTCTGTTCCAGGACACTTTGCAGCTCCTGTGACAGAGTTCAAGATGAACGTCAGCTGCGGGTATCAGGTGGCAGGCAGTTTGGCAAGTAGTTTAACGTCCTTAAAAGATGGATCCTGGTTGATGCATGTTTTGGATCTCCTCCTATCTTCTTCTCTGGGCTTGTGTCATCCTTCAAGGCAGACTGCCCAAAGCTGAGGAGAGTGTTTGCAGGCAACAGCCTTGTCCTTTGTTCAGAGACTCTCTGGGCACTTCCCACGTAGGAAGCTTGCTGGCAGAACCTGTGTGCTGGCTCGGTACCGATTCTGGAGCTGCTGGATGTGTCCTTTGAGTTTGGTATCTCCCTCTGTTCCCTGAGAGATGTTTGAGGGAGGGATCTTGCTCCCCTCTTGGAAATCCCGGTCTTCCTTCACTTGCGGAAGCTGTAAGGCATACTGTACCTTCAGCCAGGGTCTAAATGAGTCCTTCTTCTTACTCCTTTCAAAGTCATCAGATGATCTGGCAAAAGAGTGGCTTGACCCTCTTGTAAAGCGAAATGGGCCCCGCTGATTGGTGTAGGCTAATCCTACCTAAGGAACCAATCCGGGGTCCCCACCAACAATCTTCTGTTGTGCGTGAGGTCATTCACCAGAGTGCTTTGTAACAGGAAAGATAAAGGGGTGACAACATGTACTACTAAGTCCCACACATCCTCCTGTCTGTTGTGGATCAAAGTGTCTCTCTGGTTAATCAAGCTCTCTGTGGTTCCTGACTAAAGGCAGGTCTCCCTTGAAGTTGCGGCGAGAATACACTTTCTGTCTCCATCAAATCACATACTCGTACCTCCCTGAATGGGGTCTCCCTGCGGGGATGACCACTCTAAACAGTTTTCCCAGACATGACATTTCACTGCCCTTGCTACTAAGAGGCAAGTGCTGACTTCAGGTTGACACAGATGCATATAAAAAGGGAGTTGGGAATCCTGCCCTTTGTCACTCCTGCGACCAGGCTTCTTGCAGGCCTGCTCCAATTAACTTCTCAACAGTATGCGCTGACACCAGCAGGGCAAACAAAGGTTAGGGCGGATCCATGTAGCCTTTGTCAGTTAATGAGGCTGGCCATGTCGCTAGGAAGGTTTTGCCTTCCCCCTTTTTGAGATGCTTTGATGTACCCGTGGCTGTCACATTCCAGCTGAACCTGACAGGAGGACTGCACATATAGGCTGTGTCCACCGAGAGTGCACGTCACTATGTGTCTGTTGTGCGGCGAGCAGAGAAAAATGTGTGCGGATTAGCCCAAACACATTTTCCGGAGGTTGATCTCCCATCATTCAATTTCATTACAACATTCTTTTAAAAAGCCCAGGCGAGTGCACACACCCCGTGCGGATGCTTTTGTGGTAATGACGATGATGTGTTTGTGTGTTATTTGCAATAAAGGCAGATTTAGTGTCTGGCTGAATGTTGTCTTGTCGTGCTAGCCATCAATAAATGCTGATAGAATGATTATGCAAGCCTGTGACTGACAGCACAGGAAAATGTTGAGTAGTGCTTGATGTGTGAATGTTCTGAATGTGTCAATTGAAGGCCTGAGCTGGAGTGCACGAGGATGGCAGGTGGGCGATCTCTCTCCTGTGTAAAGCTTAAGAATAACTCGAACCCTAAAGTAATTGTATGTATGCATAATAAAGCTACCTGGACTTTTCTACTAGGGGGCTCGCAGCTGGTCTGTGCTGGACTACCATCTGTCCTCTTGGTTACTACAGCCTGCAACTCCCATTTGAAGGATGTATGTCTTTATTTTGCCTGCATTCATTTTGCCATACATTTACCGAGTCACATTTTCTTGTCTATACTGTTACATCTCATGTCTTTAACTTCTCCTAGCATCCACATCATCATTACGGGGCAGACCCCCTGTATCCCTCCTTCTTTTCTACCCCATATTCTTCCTCCATGCCACCCTTTGGCCCCAACCCTAACCTTACCTTAAGCTAAATCTACCCACTTCCACAGCTACCTTTACAATGTGAAGACGCAGACGCGGCAAAGGCATGAAGAAGTAAATATCTTGCAACGTGAATGTAGTTGAGGTAAGGGCAGACAGAGTTTTCTGGGTGAAGTAAAGGGGGAGTATGCTGCATTTCAGGAGGGTACAGTCTCATGTATAGAGATCTTTATGTGCACTGGCTGTGCTGCCAACGTCTCCTGCCTGACTCTCGGGTGTGTGATCCATGGGGTAAGGGTGCCACACCCTGATAAGTGATGTTGGGCCCTTGGAGGGTGTGGAGAGCATTCCCTGCCTTACCCTACCTCACCAAACTTATGGGGCAGTGGCTAGTAACATGTTGCCTACTTGGGATGATGTCTAGTTAAGGAACCTTGGTATGGTAGAATTACCCATGCACACTACCACTTTCACACCACTTTTCCTGTGGGCCCTAAACCCCAACCTAGGCATCCCCTATATATCCCTGACAGGCTGGAAAGTATCTCTAGCACAGAATTACAAATAGTCAGAAGATCCGAAGTCGCTGACTAAGTCTGCTGTTACCTGCTGAGAACGCTCTTTTGTGGACTTTGGAATTTGTCAAAGGAAAACTCCTCCCATTTACCCAGGAACCCTACATCTACGTCAACGCAGCGCTTCTCGAGCGCGCGCTTCATGAAGTCGCTTACTAAGTCTGCTGTTACCTGCTGAGAACGCTGTTTTGTGGACTTTGGAGTTTATCAAAGGAAAACTCCTGATGTTATCCCCTGCTGTAAACACTAATCACGCAATTACACCAATCGTGATTTCTGCTGATAATATTAGTGATCAACCACCTCACTCTTCAGATAACCTAATAGCTGAACCAGGGGCTTCTCGGGTTAATGAAATCGCTGTTCCGATTGCTCCAACTCCCCCCTGTAGCCCTTCAGCTAAAACAGCTTCTGAGCAAATTGCGTCTCATTCTTTTGTAAACTTAGAGACTTCCAAGGATAGTGATGATAGTTTATATCATTCCCCCAGCTTATTTGAACCAGAATATGACAACTCCATTGCCTTATCGGCCTCTTTTATTCACCCTAATCCTCGGAGATCGTCTTTTAATCCTGTTCTGCCTTCGCTAGATCCTGTGGCCTCTAGTCAGTCAAACACGCTAGTCGAAATCACATTAAATGTGATTAATTGCTCTGTTAATTCCATGCTTAAGTTATTTGAAACTCTGGACAGTCGAAGTCAACATCACTCAACGTAGTTGGTTATCCTTGTATCTACTATCAATACAAAAAAGATATTGCAAGGCACCCAAACGATAGACTTCCCTCTATCACCTCTTGACGTGAATTCTAGTTGCTTCCTTGTGAATCCAACTATAACTCCTCCTAACTCCAGACGGTCGATGAACTCTGCTTTCATCCCTTTGCCTTCGTTTCCAGAGGTCATTTGCCCAGTTGAACCGACAAATACACCAACTCCAAGTCTTCCTGTTCTTATTCCTTTGCCTTTGTCTCCAGAGGTCATTTGCCCAGTTGAATCAACGAACACGCCAATTCCAAGCCTTCCTGCTTCTCCCGATCATAATAAATCAACTATTCCTGTTGTTAAATTAATGGAGGACAAGGCTAAAGCTCCAACGTATAACATCTTTAGCTCTCATCCTTACACAGGTGCCATCACACAACTCTCTTTAAAAAAAAACAACAAAAAAATCAGATTGATCAATCAATGGGCACAAGATCCAATATTAGACAATTTGTCAAACGGATACGATTTGCTCAGAGTCTTAATAATAATGCTCACAAAACTATCAAAATCAAACACAGAAACACTACTGAACCTAAGGGACAAAATCGTGCTCAGGCTGTGACACAAACTGATGATCATGAGCCACTGAATGATTTAATTCAAGCTATTGCTGTTCAAACAACAGGTTCAGCAACAAATGATTCTTCAACGGCTCATGCCACCATGAAAACTGATTCATCTTCTAACAAAACTCCTACTCTATCTTCATTAGTGCCTTTACCTTCTGCTTCATGACCAGTACCTTTACCCTCTATCTCTAAGGAATGTTCTCACAAACTGAAGCTATTTTACTAGTTGTTCAAGCAGAAATCAAGAGATCAATGTATGAATATCTGAAATTCAAACTGTCTTCTGACCAGCTCACTTTACCGACCCCAGTGATCTCTTCATCCTCTTGTTCTAGACCTCTAGCTTGTCAACAATCAGAAATGAATGAAGAAACTCACAAGCTTCACCATATACAAAAGACACACAACAACAACAGAAAGGAGCGCCCACGTAATTTGAGCGCCCCTTCGAAATCCAGATATGCTTTACCAATCAACAAATATCATCTATTCATTCTTAAGTGTTGAGCTGCTCCTTTTCCAGCTTATGACCTACTACGTGACATATCCACACGAGATATCATTCAAGTTGAGTCTTTGGATGAAGAAGACTGGCCTGTAGTTCGTATTTGGCTATCATCGTCTTTGGTTAGCAATGCCTTATGGCAAGCCAAAATGGAACTCTTTTCAATGGGTTTCCTTCTGGCCCTTGATCCACTTGACCATGATGACCCTTTTGACGCGACTCTTCATTCTGCATCTTTTGCAACTCCGATGACAAAGAAGTTAAGGTTATACTCCTCCTCTAAAACTCAAATGCATTCTCACATAACCACTTTGCTCAATGAAAACAATCACACAGAGTCATGACTCTATAATCATCAGAAGTAACCATTATTGCAATTTAACTCGACCCATTATGGAATTGGTAGCTGGAACACACGTGGTCACTCACATTTAATGACTTCTATAGATCCTGTAATATTAAGCCACAACATCATGGCATTTCAAGAAACCTGGTATATTACAAAAGCCTGTGTGGAGTGGATATGACTTAATCCTCAATCCTGCTAAATCTGGATTAATGGGTCGTCCATCCTCAGGTCTTTTAGTTGGTGTCAGATGTGGACTAGGGCTACAAATCAGTCCTTGGCTCGCCCCAAATCATCATCTTCAACTTGTAAGAATCACATTCGCTGGGGGGAGCAATCGCTCTCATAAATCTTCATCAAAATCCAGCAGCTATGACTGATCCAATATTTTTCCCTGAATTGGAAGCACTCTTAGATATAGGGCCTCATCACGAGTTGGGCGGTAATGCCAGCGATATTAGCGCCGGCGTTAATAGCCCTAGCGCCAAACCCCCCCGGCGCTAATAGCGCGGGATCACGGGTTTGGCGGAACGGGTATTGCCCATTCCCCACTGACCCATTCGGGAATTCCCCATTCTCCATTGGGCTCAATGGGGAATTTTCGCTCCTACCACCAGCGGATTTCCCGCCGGCGGTAATAGTGCACATTTTCGGCGAATTTCCCCCCAGCTCAGAGCTGGGCAGAAATCCGCCGAAGCCCTGATTTGGCGGACCCTTAAATCCGGCGGTAATAGCGCTACCGCCTGATTTAAGGGTTACAGCCAAACTTGTGATGAGGCCCATAATCACGCAGGATGCAGAAATGACCAACTTACTTATAGTTGGTGACTTTAACATAGATTGTCTTCCCAGTTCTAAAAATAAATCCACGCTAGCATTTTGTAAATGGAAGACTTTAGTGGAGTACCGTAATCTCATTATGCTGAATGGTGCCTGTGAGGGCGATATTCCCTCGCATTACACATGGCGTCCAGGCATCACAACCTCAACAATTGACTTAGCATTAGTTAATGCGCACACTTTTTTAGAAATAAAGAAGTTAGAAATTGTTGAGCGTGAATCAAGTGACCACGAACTTCTATCCATATTCTGGCAGCCTAGTTCTGCTGTTCATTTAAAAAAAGAGTCCTCTTATAACACATCTGTGGTGGTCAGTAATGCAAGAACTAGATTGCGGTGGACGAACAAATCGTTAGAACGTCTCAAGCAGCTTATCACTAATAATGAAAATTCTCGGTGGCCGCATGAACCCTATACATCACATTTATTATTATTTCGAACTAAGGTTGGCATAAATTCACATTTGCACAATTTACATAAACACACCTTTGATCGAGAGGTTCAAGATCAAAAGACTTGGTTAAACTATCAAAAAAGCAGTGCCGCTCACTTACCACCCAGCGCAAGACTAACTACATTGAGAGCGCTTAAATCTAAACATAGAAATTGGCTTAATGCCACAAGGTAACACAATTACAACATGATGGTGAAGCCATGCTTTCTACAATAACATCAAAAAATCTGTCTGGTATATGGTCTCTTTTGAACATTGTCAATCATGACTCACAAACTCCTGTTCAAGTGAATGGTGTTTTGGAGAGTGCGTGGATTGCACATTATCCAATTTTGTATGCCTTACCAAAGGAGTCTGAACAGCCTGTCACACCCGAATACATGAGAAGGAGGGCCACCTGGCTCGGCGTACCTTGCCCTTAGGGCAAGGTACGCCGAGCCAGGTGGCCCTCCTTCTCATGTATTCGAGTGTGAGCATTTTAACTCACCTATTTGTTTTCGCATACATTTGATGCACCCTGAATACCTTCTCTCCTACAAAACCGTTGTTTTTGTGTTACCATATGTGATTTTGTTAACGGTTAAAAGGACAAACACGGTTGTACCGTGCACTTTAGCTTTATAAGCTTTCCCTGTTGTTTTCTAGACAGCCTGTCACACCACCAATAGGGCACTTTGAACAATAAAAAATACTGGAAGAGGATATATTGTATTTTATTCAGAAATCCAGTTCTTCGAGAGCCCCAGGCCCTGATGGCCTCTCAAACCATGCATTTAAACAGAATCCTCAACTATGGGCTGCTATACTATACTATACCACCTTTTTGCGCAAATCCTTGGATCAAATGTCATTCCTGAATCTTGGCGGCAGTCGATTATTGTTCCGATCTTCAAGAGGGGTGATCGATCTGATCCATCAAATTACAGACCAATATCCCTTCTTGATGCTCCTGGGAAGTTGTTTGCTCACTTTATTTTACGAGATTTCAACTTATGGACTCTAAAACAACTCAAACGCGATCCTTGCCACACAAGATTTATCCAGGGTTTGGGCACCTCAATAAATCTTTTGACATTGACGGCTGTCATTAACTCTCAATATACAACCAGACAACCACTTTATCTAGTCTTTATGGATCTATGAGCCACTTTTGACTCCATCTTGCGGGTAAGCTTACTAGAAAAGCTTAAAGTTGCAGGATGCCCTACCTATCTGATGGCACTAATTCACTCATTATACACTATCACTACTGTCCGAATCAGACTTACCACTGAGGGTGTTCTAACTTGTCCCATCAACACTCGTAGAGGTCTAAAACAAGGATGTGTGTTAGCCTCGTCAGTCTTTAATTTCTTTTTCCCTGACATCGGCCCTGTTCTTGCGCAAGCTTTGGGAGATCCTCCAAAACTTCTCCATAAATCTACCCCAGCCTTGGTTTACGCGGATTACCTTGTTTTACTCCCAAAAACTCCCTGTGGTCTTCAAAATGTACTTAATGCAGTGACACCCGTCATACACCCGACAAAATCTGTTGACCATAAATCTACAGAAAACTAAAATAACTATTGTACCTTAGAGGAAAAATACTACAACGTTTTCTAATTGGCATATTGATGACTCTCGTATTGGAATTGTTAATCAATATACTTATTTGGGCGTGACCATTTCAAATGTTAAATCACAGTCCCATTGGTTAACTATTAATGAGAAACTTGGACAAATGATTTCCAAGGTTAAGATCATTCAAGCAAGGCTGGGGAAGTTTTCAGTTGTTCCGGTCTTAACCTATTATTGTCAAAAGGTCACTCCGATCTTACTCTATGGATCTGAGACTCAGGGATTAATGCCAGAGCTTTGTTGGAGTAGACTAGAGAGTACTTATTGGAGGCGCTGTTTAAGTTTACCGAATTGTGTATCAATTTGCTGGATAAGACACGAGTTAGGCCTAATTTCTCTATACACACGACGCTTGTTGTCAGTTTATTTCGTAAATGTGTAATGACCACGGATGATCACATGCTGATAGGCACATTATCAAATCACTTACTTAAAAGTAATGAACCATACGTATCTAAATGGCGTTGAATCCCCATTGATGCATTAGCTCAGGCTGATGTATCTTTACAGACCTTACTTGATAACCCTATGAAAGTTAAGACCAAGATGTTTTCTGCAGATTGGATAAGAAATCGAGCACACTGTCTGCATTTACATGATTTTAGGGACTATCTTCAACTGCATAAAAAACAAGGTACAATGGAACCATACTTAATTAGATCACCTTCAGTGACACATAGAATAGAATACTCCAGGTTCAGATTTAATCTCTGCCCCACTGGCGAAATACTGACATGGCACAAGCTGTTGACGATGGTAGATGGTCATTGTAGACAGTATCAAGAGAAAGATCAGAAAGAAACTCTACAAGATTTACTCACTGAATGTACGTCTCTTCTTCACAGGCGCATACAATTTCTAAAACCATCTCTTAGACATCATATAGAACTGTCCCCAAATATGCTATTGCAGATGATACTTGAGGGTAAAAATACCTCTTTAAGAATCAATGTAATTCGACTTTTGCATGAATTAAAATTATTAGATAAACCCATTGATGAAATTATTGAGTAACATAAATTGTTAATCATAATACATGGCATGGTAATTTGCACTGAATGAAAGTCCTCCATCAATGCTTAAAATGTGATCATGAACAGTTACTTATCGAGTTTGAACATAATTTTAACAACTTTTTGATGAGTTACTTTCTCCTTTTTTATTTTTTTATTTTATTTCATCACTAAAGATTTAAAATACTGTTTAATATTTTATGTTGCGCTTTTTATTGTTAAATTGTGGAGTTTTCGAATTTGTAAATAATTTGTTTTTAAAAGTTGATTAAATTCAACAAAATAAAAATAAAAAATAAAAAAAAAGACCCAAAATGCTTCTCATTTATAATGAGAAATACCTACTTGAATGAGCATGTGCTCACGCTCAGGTAACCTCACCTGTGCCGGTTCAGGTTTGCTGGTGGAAGTCTGGGCGGGTATCGCGTTGTTTTACAGACGCACATTTTTTACAAATCGTTTTCAGGTCAATTATGCTAATACTATGATGTTCATCCATCGCCAGTTTTTTTTAGTGGCACTTTTTGCCAAACCTTTTTTTGCTGAAAAAAGAATTGAAAAATATGGAGGTGGGAGAGGTGGGTAAGGGCATATAGGGGTAGCATGGGCTAGGGTATATGGAATAAATAATAGGGTAGGGGGGATTGAGGACCCCCCAAATAAAGAAATTGATGATTTTTTTCGACAAAATATTTTCCGCAAAAAAAGCCACAAAAATATACTGGGGATGAATAAACATAGAACCGCTTCATCACCCCACTCCTAGGTCCAATTTCCCGATAAGGTGCACCTGATAAGGGCATAATAAAGAAAAGAATGCGTCCTGGAAGCAAATTGAAGGAGACTTAGTTTTGCATCTGGGTAGAGCAGGCATTGTGGTTGGGGGTTGGAAATCTGGGGGGGGGTCTAAGGATGTGGCGCTTCGGTCCAATAGTTCCATTGATTGAATTACTTTGATGGCGGCGGAAGGGGGAGTCGTCTAGCGATGCCGGGCCAGTAGTGAGAAGGAGCAGAAGTAGGAGGCGGCACAACAGGTGTGGGAGGGGATTGAGGACCCCCCAAATAAAGAATTTGATGAATTTTTTTGACAAAATATGTTCCGCATAAAAAGCCACAAAAATATACTGGGGATGAATAAACATAGAACCGCTTCATCACCCCACTCCTAGGTCCAATTTCCCGATAAGGTGCACCTGATAAGGGCATAATAAAGAAAAGAATGCGTCCTGGAAACAAATTGAAGGAGTCTTAGTTTTGCATCTGGGTAGAGCAGGCATTGCGGTTGGGGGTTGGAAATCTTGGGGGGGGCTAAGGATGTGGCGCTTCGGTCCAATAGTTCCATTGATTGAATTACTTTGATGGCGGCGGGAGGGGGAGTCGTCTAGCGATGCCGGGCCAGTAGAGAGAAGGAGCAGAAGTAGGAGGCGGCACAACAGGTGTGGGAGGCAGATAGGATGCTGAGAGTTGAGCAGCGTAGGCCTCGAGATGGAGAGGGAAGAGTCGTGCACTCAGTAAGGTAGTGGGGGACGTGAATAGATTTCAAGACGAGGCGTAGAAACCCGAAGAGCGAGCCACTTTTCACTAAAGCCATTCGCCATGGCATTGGTACAACAATGGCGGCAGAAGGTCCAGGTAGAGGGTGAATGTGGGAAAACAAACTACTTCTTTGTGGGGAGCAAAAGGGAAGAGCGTGAGGCCCAGAAGCAATATATGGCAGGGAAGAGAGGGAGGCCCAGAATCAAGGTATGGCAGGGAAGAGAGGGAGGCCCAGAAGCAAGGTATGGCAGGGAAGAGAGGGAGGCCCAGAATCAAGGTATGGCAGGGAAGAGAGGAAGGCCCAGAATCAAGGTATGGCAGGGAAGAGAGGGAGGCCCAGAGGCAAGGTATGGTAGGGAAGAGAGGGAGGCCCAGAAGTAAGGTATGGCAGGGAAGAGAGGGAGGCCCAGAAGCAAGGTATGGCAGGGAAGAGCGTGAGGCCCAGAATCAAGGTATGGCAGGGAAGAGAGGGGGGCCCAGAAGCAAGTTATAGCACGGAAGAGTGGGAGGCCCAGAGGCAAGGTATGGCAGGGAAGAGAGGGAGGCCCAGAGGCAAGGTATGGCAGGGAAGAGAAGGGAGGCCCAGAAGCAAGGTATGGCAGGGAGGAGAGGAGCCCAGAAGCAAGGTATGGCAGGGAGGAAAGGGAGGCCCAGAAGCAAGGTATGGCAGGGAAGAGAGGGAGGCCCAAAATCAAGGTATGGCAGGGAAGAGAGGGAGGCCCGGAAGCAAGGTATGGCAGGTTGAGAGGGAGGCCCAGAATCAAGATATGGCAGGGATGAGAGGGAGGCCAAGAAGCAAGATATGGCCATCATCAAGTTGACTGAGGACCTGGATAGAGATTATAGTTTTGAATTAGGGGTTTCATAATGTTTAGGAAGTTAATCCTGACTCTAGTGGCAATGATGAAGTAACTGAGTTTGAGTTTGCTGCCAAAGCGATCCCTAAAGTTTCATGCCTGGGGTGAATGAGTGAAGAAATCAGGACAAAGGGAGATCGGGAATGGGAGCGCGCAGGGTCGGCTGGAAGAAAAAGGCCTTCCATCTTGGAGGAGTTAAGCATAAGGCAGCGCAGAGGTGATTAGCGATGGGTGGCGAGGAGAGAGTCAACGATGGTTCAGAAAGGTCCGGGGTGAAGGAAGGCACAGAGACGATGACCTGAGTGTATCAGAAAAGATGTGGTACTGGAAACCAAAGGATGAAATACGTCGAGCCCCGAGCGCAGTTGTAGAGGGCTAAGAGGAGTGGGCTGAGGACTGCACCTAGAGGGGTGGCCGCTGGTAGGGAGCAGGAGAAGAATTGTTAGAGTTCCAGGTGATGGAGAAGGAGTGGTCCGAGAGATAGGAGGTCACACAGTTGGGTATGGTGTTCTTAAAGCCTATAGAGCAAAGAGTAGAGTGGAGGGGGTCAAAACTCAAAGCTGTTGCAGCAGCCGTCATGCCGCCCGGCGACCATGCTTCAGTTCTAGAAGTCGCGGACATCAGTTTACTGAGTGTGTAGGATGTCATCAATGATGCAGTGTGACAATAGCAACTTTGCTCTGTTGTGGGCCCTAGATCAGCCTTTGCCTGAAGTGTTTGGATGACTGCAAATGTTCCAATGGTAAATATAAGTATCCAGCAAGCATTGCTTGTCCCCAGCCAGGGCGGGAGGCCTCGAACTTCAACAGTAAAGACAATCTTGCTCATTATTTGTGTTCATGTGGAAGGCATCATACTAAAGGGAGGTGATTCAGATAAAGTGTGTTTGTTATCTTATGTTAATTTATTTTATAAAGCGCACGCTCGCCGAAGCATCTTGGCGCTATCAGAGACCGGAGAGAAGAACCATCATCAAAGAAATAAGAGAATAGATTTAGAACAGATACGTTTTCAACAATTGACGAAAAGCTAAAGGATTATCAGTAGATCTCAATGGAGAGGGCAGAGAGTTCCACAGCTGTGCAGCGGTCACCGAAAATGAAAATTAAGTGTTTACCCTGGACATAGTTCTGGAACTAGGGTGAGACGTCAAACTACGGGTGTGAATAGTTGCATCAGGAACCTAAGCTGCGCCTGAAATCCTGACACTTTACCCTTGTAAAATGGCCTAACAGGCAGAAAAACATTTTTCTGAGGGGTGCCCAGAACAATGCCTATGATTATGATTAATTTAAAACCTTCGAGCCATCATCACGGCTTAGTTTTTGCTCTGAGTGTTTACGCATATTTCACTTATATAACTTCGTTCCACAATTCCCTCTTTCTATTTACACTCCATTCTCCATTCCCCACTCTTTCCATTACAACGGCCTTCCTTCTTGTCCACCCCAACCGCTGTCTTTTGTTTAGTCCTCTCTTTATTTTTTGACCGATCTCATCCTCTGGCAGCAACACTAAATGCTTTCCTTTACACTGCCCGCCTTCACTGCATGCCTTCGCAGCAGCTCTAGCCTGTCCCGGGTTCACCCCCTCATCAAAGACACGCATTGACAGGGCCCTGGCTTCAAAGCCTCTTCTGAAAAGCGCCGCCTTTGGCCATTTGGCCGAAGCTTGCTGGGACAAGGGACCATGGGACGCAAAAAAGAAAGTCTCGGTCCTTACCCAGCACGCCTGGTCCTCAAAGCATCAGGGTTAGGCTCATTACACTGCTCTATAGCTTTGTTTTACAAACCATGCAAACATATAAAACACATGTAACATCACAATATGAGCATGACCCATGTAAGTAATGAGGCATGACCTATGTTTAAACCCTGACCCCTTCCAAAGAATGATTTCAAAAGCCAGACAATTTAAATGAATACCAATCAGATTTGGCCCACTCTGTGCAGACTGTGAACATTATGTACACACTTAAATGTACGTTCGAGACAGAGGTGCGATCAGGGCTCTTTGAATTTTGTGTAGGTTTTCTCAAACCAATAAACCGCCCTCTGGTGTTTCTAAGAACTCCACAAACCACACAGTCTGCACTGTCTCGCTGACCTCGGGGTGCCACCTCGCGCAACCCCTAAAGCGGAGAGTGACTTAGCGGGGGCATCCTAGCGCCATTCACCTCCCCCCCACTGCACACCCACCACCCAACCAACCCCTAGTCCAGGTGTCGTATAGGCCGGCACCTCCCCCCTGCCCCTCCCCCCGCACCCCCCACCCTTTCTGCCGTGCCGGCCTTCCCTTCTCCACATTCCCTGTGCAAGCAATAATAGGCAGAGACAAATTGTACGATTGGAAGTGTTAATGCCACAGCAGCTTTATTTTGCATAAAGTCTTGGAGTTATCTTACATACGATCCGTAATTCACCACACCACAGGTTCTTCTACTCCGTGTGAGGTTACCTAGGGTCGCCCCCCCCCTCTCCGTTGGCGTCGTGCGGACGCCTCCGGGGTACCCCGGCCCTGTCTATCTTCTCTCTACCCCGTGTTCATCTGTCGTTGATTGCCACTTGCCCCCATCCATATCGTTTAGTTCTCCTCTTAACTTTGGTCCATTGACCCAAATGCAGCTCTGCCCGCCCCCTCCCCTCTCTGCGTCCCCAAGGTCCCCTTCTATCTACCGCAGGCCGCCCCTTGGCGCCTTGCAACTGGCAAATTCCTATACAGACACCACCGACAGTGTCCCAATGCATCTCATACTTCCCATACATACACCAGGCCGGCCCCGACCTCCGGCGCCGACCCACCACTTTCTCCCTGCCTAAAAAGTCATCGTCCTGCGATGTCCATATGTACTAGTGTCCCATACTACTTTGACTCACAGTCCCACCTTCTTCTCTAGCACAGCCTCTACTCGAGACCCTCATCCCCAAATTCCTTCCCCCCCCGGAGGGCTTCCCCTTGTATACCTTTGTTGTATTTTTGAGCTTCGTTCTTTTGATCCCCCCCCGCCCCTCTCTTTTGGGTTTGGAATGGTTTCCAAGACCCCTATCTCCCTCCCCTTTTTCCCAGGGCCTCCCCTGAGTCTAGTACTCCTGGGGCACCGTAAGATCTAATCTGTTGGCTGTGCATTCCCCTATGGGCCTGACAGCGCTTTGCTACAGGGATCGCAATGTAACTCCTCCAAGACTCTCTGCGGGCTGCCGGCGGCAGAGAGTTCCCCCATTTTTTTCCTTCCCGCATCTCATACCCTCCCCTGTTAATCTCCTGCTCAACCCCACCACCCCCCCATGCCCCTCCCCACCTCATTACCCGTACCTCCACCCTGGCCGCCCCTTATGTGCAACCCACCTTCCTTAATGCTTCCATCCATTCCAAGCACATCAGTGCTGTCCCCACTTCTGAAAGGTGTGTTCTGTCGGATTCAAAGTACCCGGGTACCTTTAATGTTAACAAAGGGTGTCTTACCCAAACCATTCCCCTGCTTTTCAAGAATCCCCCCATCCTCCCGTTGGTCTTCCGCCTGGATTCCTCTATCGCCCCGTGTCGTGCCGCCCCCCTCCCTTCCATTCTAGGAATTATTTCCGACCACATGACTTCGGCCGCCTGGAATTCCCTGCCAATTCTGGTAAACAGGGCCCTTAATAGAGCGGATAGGTCCTTTCGGCCCCTTGCGACCAGGTCGTTGCCCCCAGCCTTGAATAAAACACATCGCCAGGTTACCACCACCTCCCCCCAGCGTGAAACCAACTTCCAGAAAAGCTCAAACCAATGGCATACCAAACATGCACAATTATATGCATTGCAAAACCACTCGCTCCCCCAGAGAGCTCCACATGTTAATCCCCCCGCACCCCTCCCACCCTTTCCGTGAATTTTTTTTTTTTTTTTTTTTTTTTCCCTTTCTGAAACACACCCTGTGCCGTGCCACTGGCCTCCCCTCCCCATTCCCTGTTTGGCCCCTCTGCTGGGTTTATTACATTTCCGTAAATGCCTAGACATTCCCCGAAGCTCTAGACTTGAATAAAGCTCTGTATCCGAATCCCGACATGTGGCGACCAACGCACAGCACGCCCAACACCCATATTAGTCCAAATCAAGTAGGCCATGCCTGTTGAACGAAGAATTTGACCCCCCACTGATGCCAAGGACACGAGGCCTTTCACAAATTGCACCTTCTCAACATTAGGCACGTAACATCGCGAAGTTGCTGCCACCTCCCCCCAGCGTGCATCCAACTTCCAGAAAAACTCACACCAATGGCATAACGACTAGCAAAACGAGACCATCCCGCACCTTAAAATACAATGTAGAATTTAAACGAATGCAAAACGCCTTTCCAACTCACGGACAGTAAAGCAATCAACTTCATGTAACACCAAACATGTACAAATTATTATAGATTGCCAAACCACTCCTTCCCCAGAGAGATTGCATTTCCGTAAATGCCCCCCCCCCATTATCAGGCAGCCACCATACTCTTAACCCCCGCACCCTCCTCCAACCAATAGAATGCTGTTTGCCGAATTTCGACATGTGGCGACCCACGCACCGCCCTCCGCCCGCCCAGCGGCCCCATGTGCCCCAACCAAGTAGGTCGCGGCTTGTAAAAGAGGAGCTAAACCAAGCTTTCCCAAGTAGCGCATTCAGAGCCCTTCGACACTAAGGGGCGGCGCCTGCCATGCCGCGTCCCGCGGCGCATTCGCCCGCCATTACATGCCCACCTGCATGTGTTCCCTACACATACTCAAGCCTACCGGACGGGTCTCCAGTATTGCTAGACCAATCACACCACTGTACACTTTTGCACTGTGGCCAACGAACGCCAAATGCAAACGCTCATACTACCGAGTGGCAAACAGTGCGGCGCCTGCCATGCCGCGTCCCGCGGCGCATTCGTCCGCCAAAACGCTTCCCAAAAGTGTTGCACACTTCAAAGCGTCCCCCTGGCGCTATGCTGTTTCCATCCGCCCACAGTCCGTTTGTAACTGCAACATGCCGCCGGCCGGTGTAGCCTTGCCAGTAACTGCCTGTTCCCAACCGTACCCATATTACGCTCAGAAACGAGGCGCCAAAGCACCTACTCTTCCTCCCCAAAAGGCCCTATGTGGGTGAAACGCACCCTTCATCTTTACAAGAGCATGCGTTGCCGACGCCCACGCAATTCATATGTTAATCCATTGCTACACCTTGATCTCTCACACAATTACACTCTTTCTGCAGCATGCTGACCTGTTCTACCTTGCAGACAATTTACTCCTTTGCCTGAATCACCAAAATTACCTCACCATTTGGACTCACAATAGCCTGCAACCGGGCAACAAAATCAAAATTACCGCTATGAACCATTCTCTTTCCCCATATCTCTGCCCCAAACCACCCCATGTAATCTGGCACCAACTTCACTGCTACTGAACAGCACCTTTACACTCTGCATGGTTCCGTCACGAAACAACCCCCCGATAGCCGTCCATACCATCGAAAACACTCCTTTTCCCCCACCGGTGCAGCAAACAATTTCCCTTCAACATAGATCCACTCACAGCCAAGCCCATTACTTATATACCTGCTTATAACACCTGTTAAACCATATATGTACCATCTGCCTGGCTACCACCGTAGCCGGGCCACCCCCTCCAGCTTAACAGCGAACACTCCTCTTCACTGATGCACAGTGCCAGCCACGGGCCACATTAATAATTTAGCATATATATAGCGTTACGAACCCTTAGACCTCTGAGCGCTGCTTATCCCAGGTGTGTGGTGGCCATTTAACGACTTGGAAGACTGAACGGCTGAGTTTGGCCCTGCCGGGGTTCGCATCCGCATCAGCAGGCCCCGTACAGATGTCAAAGTGAGCGCTCTACCCGCTGTTCTACCGGACCAGTTGTTGGCCCATACGCCCGAGATATGCATTTGCGGTGATTACAAGTACTTTATATTATGGTTTTACAAAGGTAGCGGGCGCCCTTCTCTCGCAAGAACAGACATGATAACCTGTTCAGTGGTTATTAACCACTTGAGAGTTCGCAGCCACTGCTTTTACTCACTGTGCCTTTCACAGATGGGTAATATCCATTTGCATATCAGTCTTTGTCCTGCCCAGGGGCAGTCCAGCACCGAAATACAATGGCAATTCCAATCTGAACGAGAGTACCACCAGCAACCCCATACACGTGTTTCACCCTTGTTGGGGATCATCAGTGAGGTGAAGCTGATGCCTCTCTAAGCACAGTGAGAGGGAGACCACGTCTGGTTGCCCCCAGGAGACCTAGGGTTACCAATCCCAGGTTCCTTAAAAAATCGTTTTACAAAGGTAGCGGGCGCCCCTCTCTCGCAAGAACAGACATGATAACCTGTTCAGTGGTTATTAACCACTTGAGAGTTCGCAGCCACTGCTTTTACTCACTGTGCCTTTCACAGATGGGTAATATCCATTTGCATATCAGTCTTTGTCCTGCCCAGGGGCAGTCCAGCACCGAAATACAATGGCAATTCCAATCTGAACGAGAGTACCACCAGCAACCCCATACACGTGTTTCACCCTTGTTGGGGATCATCAGTGAGGTGAAGCTGATGCCTCTCTAAGCACAGTGAGAGGGAGACCACGTCTGGTTGCCCCCAGGAGACCTAGGGTTACCAATCCCAGGTTCCTTAAAAAATCGTTTTACAAAGGTAGCGGGCGCCCCTCTCTCGCAAGAACAGACATGATAACCTGTTCAGTGGTTATTAACCACTTGAGAGTTCGCAGCCACTGCTTTTACTCACTGTGCCTTTCACAGATGGGTAATATCCATTTGCATATCAGTCTTTGTCCTGCCCAGGGGCAGTCCAGCACCGAAATACAATGGCAATTCCAATCTGAACGAGAGTACCACCAGCAACCCCATACACGTGTTTCACCCTTGTTGGGGATCATCAGTGAGGTGAAGCTGATGCCTCTCTAAGCACAGTGAGAGGGAGACCACGTCTGGTTGCCCCCAGGAGACCTAGGGTTACCAATCCCAGGTTCCTTAAAAAATCGTTTTACAAAGGTAGTGGGCGCCCCTCTCTCTCAAGAACAGACATGATAACCTGTTCAGTGGTTATTAACCACTTGAGAGTTCGCAGCCACTGCTTTTACTCACTGTGCCTTTCACAGATGGGTAATATCCATTTGCATATCAGTCTTTGTCCTGCCCAGGGGCAGTCCAGCACCGAAATACAATGGCAATTCCAATCTGAACGAGAGTACCACCAGCAACCCCATACACGTGTTTCACCCTTGTTGGGGATCATCAGTGAGGTGAAGCTGATGCCTCTCTAAGCACAGTGAGAGGGAGACCACGTCTGGTTGCCCCCAGGAGACCTAGGGTTACCAATCCCAGGTTCCTTAAAAAATCGTTTTACAAAGGTAGCGGGCGCCCCTCTCTCGCAAGAACAGACATGATAACCTGTTCAGTGGTTATTAACCACTTGAGAGTTCGCAGCCACTGCTTTTACTCACTGTGCCTTTCACAGATGGGTAATATCCATTTGCATATCAGTCTTTGTCCTGCCCAGGGGCAGTCCAGCACCGAAATACAATGGCAATTCCAATCTGAACGAGAGTACCACCAGCAACCCCATACACGTGTTTCACCCTTGTTGGGGATCATCAGTGAGTTGAAGCTGATGCCTCTCTAAGCACAGTGAGAGGGAGACCACGTCTGGTTGCCCCCAGGAGACCTAGGGTTACCAATCCCAGGTTCCTTAAAAAATCGTTTTACAAAGGTAGCGGGCGCCCCTCTCTCGCAAGAACAGACATGATAACCTGTTCAGTGGTTATTAACCACTTGAGAGTTCGCAGCCACTGCTTTTACTCACTGTGCCTTTCACAGATGGGTAATATCCATTTGCATATCAGTCTTTGTCCTGCCCAGGGGCAGTCCAGCACCGAAATACAATGGCAATTCCAATCTGAACGAGAGTACCACCAGCAACCCCATACACGTGTTTCACCCTTGTTGGGGATCATCAGTGAGGTGAAGCTGATGCCTCTCTAAGCACAGTGAGAGGGAGACTACGTCTGGTTGCCCCCAGGAGACCTAGGGTTACCAATCCCAGGTTCCTTAAAAAATCGTTTTACAAAGGTAGCGGGCGCTCCTCTCTCGCAAGAACAGACATGATAACCTGTTCAGTGGTTATTAACCACTTGAGAGTTCGCAGCCACTGCTTTTACTCACTGTGCCTTTCACAGATGGGTAATATCCATTTGCATATCAGTCTTTGTCCTGCCCAGGGGCAGTCCAGCACCGAAATACAATGGCAATTCCAATCTGAACGAGAGTACCACCAGCAACCCCATACACGTGTTTCACCCTTGTTGGGGATCATCAGTGAGGTGAAGCTGATGCCTCTCTAAGCACAGTGAGAGGGAGACCACGTCTGGTTGCCCCCAGGAGACCTAGGGTTACCAATCCCAGGTTCCTTAAAAAATCGTTTTACAAAGGTAGCGGGCGCCCCTCTCTCGCAAGAACAGACATGATAACCTGTTCAGTGGTTATTAACCACTTGAGAGTTCGCAGCCACTGCTTTTACTCACTGTGCCTTTCACAGA
This sequence comes from Ambystoma mexicanum, assembly GCF_040938575.1. Classification (NCBI taxonomy): domain Eukaryota; kingdom Metazoa; phylum Chordata; class Amphibia; order Caudata; family Ambystomatidae; genus Ambystoma; species Ambystoma mexicanum. The sequence continues at coordinate 715,330,233 of NC_090925.1, forward strand.
TGGGTAATATCCATTTGCATATCAGTCTTTGTCCTGCCCAGGGGCAGTCCAGCACCGAAATACAATGGCAATTCCAATCTGAACGAGAGTACCACCAGCAACCCCATACACGTGTTTCACCCTTGTTGGGGATCATCAGTGAGGTGAAGCTGATGCCTCTCTAAGCACAGTGAGAGGGAGACCACGTCTGGTTGCCCCCAGGAGACCTAGGGTTACCAATCCCAGGTTCCTTAAAAAATCGTTTTACAAAGGTAGCGGGCGCCCCTCTCTCGCAAGAACAGACATGATAACCTGTTCAGTGGTTATTAACCACTTGAGAGTTCGCAGCCACTGCTTTTACTCACTGTGCCTTTCACAGATGGGTAATATCCATTTGCATATCAGTCTTTGTCCTGCCCAGGGGCAGTCCAGCACCGAAATACAATGGCAATTCCAATCTGAACGAGAGTACCACCAGCAACCCCATACACGTGTTTCACCCTTGTTGGGGATCATCAGTGAGGTGAAGCTGATGCCTCTCTAAGCACAGTGAGAGGGAGACCACGTCTGGTTGCCCCCAGGAGACCTAGGGTTACCAATCCCAGGTTCCTTAAAAAATCGTTTTACAAAGGTAGCGGGCGCCCCTCTCTCGCAAGAACAGACATGATAACCTGTTCAGTGGTTATTAACCACTTGAGAGTTCGCAGCCACTGCTTTTACTCACTGTGCCTTTCACAGATGGGTAATATCCATTTGCATATCAGTCTTTCTCCTGCCCAGGGGCAGTCCAGCACCGAAATACAATGGCAATTCCAATCTGAACGAGAGTACCACCAGCAACCCCATACACGTGTTTCACCCTTGTTGGGGATCATCAGTGAGGTGAAGCTGATGCCTCTCTAAGCACAGTGAGAGGGAGACCACGTCTGGTTGCCCCCAGGAGACCTAGGGTTACCAATCCCAGGTTCCTTAAAAAATAGTTTTACAAAGGTAGCGGGCGCCCCTCTCTCGCAAGAACAGACATGATAACCTGTTCAGTGGTTATTAACCACTTGAGAGTTCGCAGCCACTGCTTTTACTCACTGTGCCTTTCACAGATGGGTAATATCCATTTGCATATCAGTCTTTGTCCTGCCCAGGGGCAGTCCAGCACCGAAATACAATGGCAATTCCAATCTGAACGAGAGTACCACCAGCAAGTTTGCTGGTGGTACTCTCGTTCAGATTGGAATTGCCATTGTATTTCGGTGCTGGACTGCCCCTGGGCAGGACAAAGACTGATATGCAAATGGATATTACCCATCTGTGAAAGGCACAGTGAGTAAAAGCAGTGGCTGCGAACTCTCAAGTGGTTAATAACCACTGAACAGGTTATCATGTCTGTTCTTGCGAGAGAGGGGCGCCCGCTACCTTTGTAAAACTACTTTATATTATGTTAAATATTACGTTAATTATGATAGTATAATATGAATATAAGCGGGCTGTCTCTGTTTTCTACCGTTTGTCCCTAAAAGGAGGCACGGTACCGAGACAGCCCCTGCCCTCGGCCCTCCGGTGCAGCCGCTTTTGAGCACCTGCAGCTTTTGCTGTAACCTGCAGCCAACTCCTCACAGCACCTTGCGCTGCACAGGGCAGGATCGTACACCTCCCTGGATGCCCCTTTACAGACTGCCTTGGGTTCGGGTATCACCACTGGAATACACAATCCCGTTCCGTGTCCATTCACTTCTTGGCCTCTCTCTGCTGCGATTAGAGAATGCACAGAGCTGTTCCCCTTCCTTTATGAGTCTCGCTGTGGTCAATCGTGGCTAATATGAGGACATTCCCTAATTGGCTGAAAGGTGATTTCCCTCACTATCCTCGTCCTCAGTTGTGACCCAGAAGCCCCTTTCTAACAACATATCTGGCCATACGATAAACGGCCCCAGCCTCTAAAGTGCACTTCCGTGTTACATATTGGGCCCGTCCAAAGGCAGGGCCCTGCAGGGTGGGCCCCCCCCCCCCGCTGTGCCTCATGTGACTAACCGTCTGCTGCATGCCTGTGTCTCTCCTGGTCACACGCAATACTCAAGCTTCTTGCGTTCTCACCCAATATAACACCCTTTACACTCTCTGCACTTTTCACCCGTGCCTAGAGCTCGACAGATAGAGCGGTGTTCCGTGACAAAGCCCCTAGGGCACTGTGGTGCCCAACTTTCAGCTCGTTCCCCTGAGTACCCCACCGGGGTCAGAACTCTAACCAATGTCGCCTTGCCTTGTGCGGGCCCCTGCGCATACCAGCCGATAACTTAGCATTTCTATCGCGCTACACACCCTCGGGTACCCGAGCGCTGTTCATTACTCCCACGATGTGTTGTTGTGCCTGCTTATCCACCTCCGACCTCTTAAAGCTGATCACCCCGTTTGCATCCAACAAAATTACCCGGTGCCCTAAAAAATGGAGATGCTGGGGATTGGACCCGAGACCTCATACCTGCGCTTGCGCTCCACCACTGAGCTACACCCCTTCGGGGTAGCCGAAATTGCAACTACCATAATGCAATTGGGCAAACTGCCCGCCCAGCATGTGAAATTCTCAATGACCGCTTCGGTCAAACCAAACTGGCCCGTAAAACGTACTTATAGCGTTTTACTGTTAGCCCCTGCTTTAATTACATCATTCCATTCCACAATTTTTTTGGGCCGTCAGACCCCTGCCCCAGGGCCGTCTCTTGCGCACCCTGGTGCCTCGCAGCCATGCGGTCGTAACCGCAACCGCAACCTAGGTCAGGTCCGCGCTGGTGGTCCCCCATGCCTTGATGTGCTGTTAGGCGGAAATGCCTGCAGCACATAGATCTCGCGGCAAAGGCCGGCGCCCCGCACCGCCCTTTGCTTCTAACCTCTCCTAGTCCGGTGGAGGAAATGCCTGCGCCACCCATCAACTCCACGCCTACCTTATCCAGGACTGTAGATTTCCCGAATATACCACTTCTCTTCCGGTTTCACCAACGACCTGACTTCTTCCTGGGCCGGATATTCTGGAACCGCTCCTGCCGACCGTTTCCTTCACAATCAAACGAACCAGGAGCTGGAAGCTAAAGACACTGGAAACAAAACGAAATCCTTCCACTGGCACGGCGAGTCATCAGGGTCCATGCTTCTTCGTGGACCACACGTGGCAGGGGCAGGAAACCGGGGGAAGAGATCGTTCGTGAGACAATCCTACCCTTTTGTAGGGTCTCCCCCCCCCGGCTTCCTGCTCCCCCCAGCCCCCCCCCAACCAATCCCAGGTACCCCAGCCACTTCCGGGGCGGCCCCCTCCCCCTCTGACCCCCCCCGTGGTCGTGAGTTAGCCCCTCCTCCCGCGCCCCCGTGAGCCGCCAGGAAGACGAGGCACCGGGGGGGATGGAGTCTCTGGCCCGGCAACCCCCACTAAGGGGCGGCGCCTGCCATGCCACGTCCCGCGGCGCATTCGCCCGCCGTTCCCTTAGAGATCTCCACCAACATGAAAATATATTCATACACATGTTTTTTTTTTCTCCCAGACATTCGTGAGAAACGGCCACGGGAGTGAGTTTTTGCACAGAGCCCAAATGCCGGGTGCAGCCCCTCAGGATCTTCAGTAGAGTAACACCCAACCTCCCTTGCCCCTGCAACAACAGATCTGCGATACACAGCCTGTTTGATTTGGTGTTTTGTATAGTCTAACATGCTCTTTTGCGGCTGCTTCTGAGCGCTTTGAGACTTTGCGGTTTTCTGCAAGGTCAAAGGTTTCTCCAGATAAAATAGTGGGGGTCATCATGAGTTAAATCCGGCCGAAATGGTATTAACGCCACCAATACCGCTCCACAGGATCACGACTGTAAATCCTGCCGGCGCTATCACAGCTGGCGCTGAAACAGCCGGCTGTAATAGCGCCGGCAACCAAACGCGCAATTACAGAGCTATCACAAGTGCAGCGTTGGCGCACATAGCGCAGGAAAACTGACGCTAATACCGCTGAAGATACCCCAGCCAAATGTTGGAGATAAAAGAACTCATGAGACAGCAATAAGGGCCCAGGTGCAAACAGTGCACACAAGAGGCCTACAAAAGACCCGCCCATGCACCACACACCCTCTCCAACACCATGTTTCAATTTGGAGCCGGGAGCCATGATGTGGACATGTACATGCTGCGCCTGGAGCTACAGAGGCCTGACAACCAGCCCATGGCCCTGGGAGTACAGGGGGTGGTGGTCTGGAGGAGGAGGAGGAGTAGGAGGAGGAGGAGGAGACCAGCACCAGCAAGGTGGCCAGCCATCCCCAGGGCCAGGCCAACACCCTGGGCCCTGACTGATGGCCAGTTGGTGTCTGAGTACAGGCTGGACAGGGAAACCATCACCCAGTTGCTGGACACTATCCAGGGTGACATAGCCATCCGGATATCCCTCAGTACTGCTGTGCCCCCACTTGTGGAGCTTGTGTCCGTCCTACAGTACCTCGGGACTGGCAGCTTCCAACACACCATTGCCATGATGCATGGCATGGCCCAGTCCACCTTCAGTGCCATGCTGGGACAGGTGCTGGATGCACTGCTGCTCCATGTCAATGAGCAAATTGCATTGCCAGCCACACAGGCACAGGCCAACCAAGTCAAGGCACACTTCCATGCCATTTCCCAAGTCCTGAACGTCATTGCAGCCCTAGACGGCACACATGTTGCACTGGTAGCACCCCGGGACCATGAGGTAGCCTACAGGAACTGGAAGAGTTTCCAGTCCCTCAATGTGCAGATGACCTGTAGCCCCGACTTAACTTTCAGCCACTGTTGCGCCCGCTACCCAGGATCTACCCACGACTCCATGGTACTGCGCAACAGCCTACATGGAGATGCACCGAGGCCAACACACATGGATATTGGATGAGTAGAATTCCTGCATGAAATGCATGCCAATGTTCAGCTGATGTGGGGGGGGTAGGCACACAGGAATCCTGCATGCCACCAGGAGGCACAGCCAGCACTAGCACAGCACCATTGCCATACCTGTGTGTCACACAAGAACCCCTGCACACATTCCCCACAGCAGAACACACAGAAGTTGAATGCCACACACTTGTGAAAGCACGATCACATATGGAACACAACAACCACAATGCATCTTGTCTGTGTTGTAGTGCTGCTACTCACCCTAACACCCAAGAGCAATCTCACCCTGGGCCCCACACAGGAATGCCAAGTGAGCCCAATTATAAGCACATCCACAAAACCACTGTAGATGAGCGGGTGGAGTCACGACCATGAACATCCCTGAGATAGTTACCCCTGAATGGTCATTCACATGCCTGGCCAAATGTTGACAAATTTGCTAAGTACAAACGTGACACCAGCCATATAGACCGCCACAACACATCACCTTACAATATATTAAGGGATGCACCACGGTGGCAATGAGACACAGGGGTGGTGCATGCAGTAGGTTCCCCTAAAGTAAACGGCGAACATTGCAGTGCACATGAAGACTCCCTAATCAAAGGTGAAATGTAAAAATGACTGTACCTGTTCAGCATGAGTTTCACCCACATAACCATAAACATAGTCTCAGATCCACTGTTGCATGTACATTGACACCAAATGCATGCAAATTGAACCTGCCACATAACACCTCACTAAATTACACAGGCTGCATGTATAGGTCAGCCTATGCACGTCCCTAAAGATGATGGGTGTATACCAACATTACAATGAGATAGCATGTACCTGTTGCACACATACTTGACCGTATTGCCTAGTTAAATGATGTGTAACCCTTGCACATCCACCGAACCTACCTAGGCCTAATGTACATGTTTTGTCCCCTGCAGGTGATTCCGGATACCCGCAGTACACATGGCTCATGACCCCTGTGCATTATCCACAGACACCAGCAGAGCTGGCATATAACATTGCCCATAGGTGCACTCGCATCTTTGTGGAAATTGCATTTGGATTGCTGAAGGAACGTTTCAGGTGCTTACACCGTACGGGGGGGCACTGATGTATGCACCAGATAAAGTGGGGAAAATTGTACTCACCTGACCTGTGTCTTGCTGCACAACTTCTGCTGCCGTCGGCATGTGCCACTGCCCCCGGATGCTGATGGCCAGCCATCAGGGGATGTGAGTGACGATGAGCATGTGCCCTTAGCCGGGCCAAATGCACACAGGGATGGGGTGAAGAAGGGGAGGGTGGCCAGACAGGTGTTGGGTGACAATGTCTTCTGATCTGGTGGATGGGTACATGCCACATACATCACTTGTCAAATAAAGAGCACTTGAACACAATCATGAATGTCCAAGCTTTCTATGCAGTATGAACTGGATTTATGTTTCGTGGAACAACCACCCTCCCCACACCAACACCCCAACACACATTCCCCGTCCCCGCCTCCAACGCCCCAACACACATTCCCCCATGCCCCCGCCAACACCTCAACACACATTCCCCCCTGCCCCTCCAACACCCCAAAACAGTGCATGTGGAGTCATGTGGTCTGGCTCAGGCCAACTGTGCACTGTCCATCTATGATGGACGTTGACACTTCCCACACTTCCCACGTCCGGGTCTCTCTGGTGAGCGAGGTTGGGGATGGCGCAAGGAACATTACCTGGGCGAACTCTGCAGGGATCCCTCTGTGGGTGTGGTGGAGGTCGATGGTATTGATCCCGCCAACTGCAGCTGCTGGCAGAGGAGATTGTTGGCCTCCTGCATCTGCTTGGCATGAGCAGATTGGACCTCACAGAGCTCACATACTCTCTGTCCAAATCCAGTGAGGGCTACAGTACACCCCTCAACCACTTTACGGGTGTAGGCATTGTCCCGCACCATGGTCTTGGCTGCACCCCGGATAGCACGGCAAATCGCCTTTATGTGGCGGTTGTGCTCACCCGCCATGGCCTCAATTCTCCTCTGACGTTCCTCAATGACATCCAGCCATCCCATTACTGCCTCTCCCGTGACTATGGGTCTGTCAGGTGTGGTGTTCATCCGCCTGCCAGGTCTACGCAGGGTGGTAAGGGTGCTGTCGTTGGACAGTGCAGCCTGTCTGGTGGGGCTGTGGTGGATGGAGGGGCTGCCTTCAGGTGTCCCATATGAGGGAGTGTCCACATCGGGCAATGGTGTGTGGGTACAACATCCACGTGCAGGGACATGGGGAGTGTGCATTTCTACTGCCACTTGCTCCGGGGTCCCTTGGTGTGTGGCAATTTCCTGATTGCCACTCCGGCTAGGTGAGAACACTGGTGCACCATGTACTTCATCAGTTGATGTGTGGCCGTCCTCAGTGTTTGTCCCACTGGTGGCTACCTCCACATCCTGCAACCCCCTGTTGGCTTCGGGCGTTAGTGGCGGTGACACCCTGGTGGCTTGGGGACGTTGAGCCAGTCTGACTGGGCTGTGGTGGGTCAAATGGGGTGTGTCCTGTGCCCTGATTTCTCAGGCCGGTCCCTTCTCGTGGTGGTGGTGCTGGTCGATGCGCGTCTGGGCGTGCGTGTGGTTGGGCCTGCTTTCTCTTCGGCAACGTTTCCCTGCGATGATTGCTGCGTGCCTGTAGGGTACAGAGGGCCTGGTATGAGGAGATGGTAACCTACATTTGTATCATGCATTTCATGCTTTACAGGGGGTGAGGGCACATTTTGTATCTTGCATGGCCATTACATGTTTGTTATTAAATATGTTGGGATTGCTGGAACGTGCTACAGGGGAGGGACTGAAGGTACGCATACATATGTAATGTTGTGCTCACACTTGGAGTTTGTACTAATCACCATATGTGTTAAAAGAATGTACCCTTTGTTAAAAGAAGAGGCCTTCTCTTTATACAGCGACATTTAAGACCTGCTGACCTGGCAAGAACTTGTTTTAACAGAAGAATTGTGTTTGGTCACTGTATGTCGAAGCATGTTGAGCCTGCTAAAACTATCTGCAGATTACGGGTGGGGAAGGAATGAGTAAGCACAGCCTCGTGCACAGAGATAAGGACACAGAAGGGCACGAGAGAGAGCGAATAACAGATAACAGGAAACCACAATAGCAGATGTTGAACTGTTGACCGTTGATGCAAAGTCATGACTGGGAGGAACCGCCTTGTGGTGGACATAATCTATGTGCAGCAATGTATGACAATGTAAAACAGATGGGTATAAAAGGACCACGATGTGCAGGGCAAAGGGCGGCACTTTGACGACTTGCTTTGCGAGACGGTTGAACTTGTGGCCCATTCGCGAATGCTTGTGTGTTAATAAAGCAATGTTTACTCAACTCTTTTCTGTTTGAGTTTTTATAGGGTCCCTTTTGTACTGGTTTTGGCGACGGCGAGAAATCGCACCCACAATTTTGGTGTCAGAAGTGGGACGCGAAGGAGCGACAGTCCGTCACTGGGTGAGGAACGCCGCGGCGGAACCGGAGAAGGAATTGATCACGGGGCCCCAACAACTGAATCCGCACCTTTGATTGCAACCAACGCGTCATCCTTGTTTTTCCGGCTCCGTTGGCGGTGGAACAGCAGGCTGTCGCCCTTCGGGTCCGGAACACTCTGGCGGGACCCTTAAGATAAGTGGTATGGACGGATGCATGATGGAATAAGGAAATAATGATTCAGGGTTTGTGAAGAGGACGGTGGTAAGTCCGTCTATGAAGAAGTAATGTTGAAATGATGATATGATATGTTAGATACGCCAGGAGGATGTATTATTATTGTTAGCCAATAGGTGCATATTTGGGAAAGGTGAGTGTTTTAGGCAATTGTGGTATACCAACAAAATGGGTCAAGCGGCTTCCAGCAAGAGTGGTATAGGCAAGAGACACTATGCCCCTCTTGAAGGAACCCCTGCATTTGATATGTTGATTAAACATGGATTGAATTCAACATTGTTCTTAAAAGAATGGTCCGAATACACAAAAGATTTGATTGAGCATAAATGGCCAGACACCGGGTCCTTTGATGTGGACCGCATATCCAAAGTAGAAATAGAATTAGTAAAAAGACGGGTTAGACCCGCACAGTTTGAGGCTATACGACTATGGAGGGTAGAAGCAATGCGCAGGCGCAATGCTCAGAATAAACAAAAAGCAAAGGAGCAGAAGAGAACGGTAAATCAAAAATTACATGATCTAGAGATAAAAGAGAAGGGTGAGAGGCTAGATCAGTTGGATAGACATATGATGATTAAGAACAGTGGGGGTATGTATCCTGCCGTGCCGGTGCCTCGATATGAAGATGTGATAGGGCTAGAAGCAGAACAAACAACGACTGAATTATTGTTTCCAGGAGCTACAGCTCCACCGGCAGACAGTGAGGGTGAAAGGGTGGAATTCCCAATGAAGTATGGAGACCCAGATAGGTTGATAGACCATAGGAGAACGACTACTGTAGAAAAGGATAGAGATGGAGACTTGCAAATCCTTATGACCGGGCTGTATGGCACACCCCTCAATGACAGCCTACGGGACCAATTGGGGCGTTTGACACCTTTGGAATTTAGGACAGTGGCCACTAAACTATATACCTTTTATGAGGGTAACTGTAAATTGAGAGGACAGAGTACTGCGGATCTGCCCTCAGCATATCAGGACGCTGTCGCGTTACTACCAGTGACTGCGTCCAGTGTTCAGTTATGGGGATGTATGTCCGACATAATAGCGGAAGTCATAAGGGGCGGTGTTGAATGGGAGAAGGAAAAGAGGGCATGGGAAAGAGAGGTGAGGGAAAGAGAGGCTAAACTCAAAGATGCAGACCAGGCGGGCCAAAACGTAGCTAATCGTATGATAGCATCCATACACTCGCAGTCCATGTCCACCCTGGTGAGTCTGATGGAGGGCCTTGGCTGGCCTATACAAGTAAACGTAATTAAATATCTTCTTATTAGGGTGGATGATATAGAAGAGGAAAAGGAGCCTAGATATGTGTCCCAGTGGAATAGGATTAGGACGGAATTGGATAAGAAACTGCTATCTAATATAAGAGTGGATGATTCAGGGGCGGAAGAATGGAGGATGGCTAAGGTGGAGAAACTATTAAAAGATTATAAAAAAATAAAAGAGAAAGCTCTTAGTCATCAATCCTCTGTTTCGCCACCAGCGCAGGCCCTTGTAAGTGAACAAACAGACATGGAAAAGTTACTATTAATGCCAATGAGAGAGTGCCAACCCACCATAGAGGCAGCCACTGGTAACATGATGCGCACCTATGTGTATGTCCCTTTATCCCGAATTGAATTAATGCATATCACCAAGTCCATCCCCGACCCCCGTATAGACCCGGCAGGATTCTACAAGGAAGTAGGAAAGTTATTCAGACCAGGGTTATTTACCGTAGAGGATGTAGATAACATATTGTTAGCCATTGTCCCAGAAGAAATATGGACCCCCTTTCGTGCCAAAGACAATGAAACAATAAAATGGAAAGATGTAATGGATGCGAGCAAAAATAGAAAACTGCATGAGGAATATCCTGAACCCCTAAGGGGGCATGGCATGGCAGTCCTGAGGGCTCTAGAAAAGGTGTTACCCCCATTTGATGTGAATGTGGAGAAACTGTCCGCTGTGATACAGGGTGCAAGTGAGGAGGTAGCACAGTACTTTCTGCGTTATGAAGCAGCATTCAAAGTGCACAGTGGGCTAGAGATAGGGTCTGAAACGGGCCAACGGTACTTTGCCACAAACTTTGTAGAGGGGCTCCACGGGCCAATTCAGGAGAACATTAGGAGGGCAGAAAGTACATGGATGACTAGGAACCCCCGGGATCTCCTCGAAATGGCTAGGTATTACGAAAGAGGGGAAAGAGTGAAGGGACAACAAAAGGCACGACAAGAGAAGGATTTAAAAACCAAAGTGTTGATGCAACAGTTGCATCAAGGGCCCCAAGGCAGGTATAACCACAATTATAACGGCCCGTCACAGGGCTATAGTAGCAACATGATAGGGGGCCAAGGGACAGGAAGAGGTACAGTGCAAGAAGGTGCGCTATATGGGAGGAGGGATGGGCTACCCCAAGATGTATGTGCCTTCTGCAAGAGACCCGGACACTGGAAATCCCAGTGTCCCCAGAGTGGTGGGAGAGGAAGGGGCGTACGGCCCCCTTCACAGACAACATTTGCCCCAGGAAATAGGACTGGTGGGTACGGCAACCAAGACAATAGAATGTTTAAACCCCCTCAACCCAATGCCTTTGACGGACAAGCAAGAGGGGATGTTCCCTGGCCGGCCCCGCCTCCCCCCAATCTACTGTATCAGCCACAACAAACGACACAAGTACAAGGTGTATGCCAGGGTGAAGAATGTGGAGAAGGGGTATACTATAACGATGATTTTCAGGATAACACAAGCGATATGTCCTGAGGATGCCGGAATGAGATAGCGGGAGTGGTGCAGGTTCCTATAGACCAAAGGGGGCCTTATGCCTCTATTAGGATCGGCCCCCACCGAAACTTGAGATGTCTGGTAGACACGGGAGCTGGAAACAGGCACACCTGATTATACTAAGAGATTTTGCCTTTTTGTTGATGAACAGGAAGGTTGCGCTGTGTCAGTCTTGACACAGGAACAAGGGGGTAAACAGAGACCATGTGCATATTTTTCTAGCACTCTGGACTCAGTAGCTCGAGGCCTACCCCCATGCATGAGAGCAGTAGCTGCAGCAGCGACAGCCCTAAAACAAAGTGCAGGTATCATCCTAGGGAGTGAAGTAACAGTAAAGGTTCCACATACGGTAGATGTTCTTCTGAATAGAGTGCATACACAGCATTTGACTACAGCTAGACTCACACAGTATGAGATGATCCTGTTTGCCAGTAATGTAAAAATTGAACGGTGTAACACTTTGAATCCAGCGACACTGCTTCCTTTGCCCACCTCACCTGATGACATTAGGCATGATTGTGTGATTCAAATGGAAGAACACACTAAGGGTAGAGCAGACCTGCAAGACACCCCGCTGGTTGATAATGAGGGTATATTATTCTGTGATGGTTCCTGTTTCAAACTGCCAAATGGGGAGACAACAGCAGGGTATGCAGTAACTACAGGGGAACGGTTGATTGAGAGTGGGAAAGTGTGTGAAAAATCGGCCCAGGCAGCAGAATTAATTGCGCTAACGAGAGCATTAGTGTTAAGCAGCGGTATGAAAGTGACAATTTATACTGATTCAGCCTACGCTCATGGGGTGGTTTCCAGTTTTGGTAAACTCTGGGGAGAGCGTGGGTTTTTAACCTCCCAAGGTGATACTATTAAACATGCCCGATTGATTGCTGAATTATTGCAAGCCCTTACGCTGCCCAAAATGGTGGCCGTAGTGAAGTGCTCAGCACATAAAAAACACTGGATTATGTCACGCAGGGAAATTCTTTGGCTGACCAGATGGCTAAACTAGCTGCCACTAGGGACACTCGGTGGGAAGCCCGACAGCTCATAGTGGGGAGGGATGTGACTATGGAAGGGACGAAGGAGCGCGTAAAGGAAATCCAAGCAGATGCAACCATTGAAGAAAGACTATCTTGGCACAAGGATGATCAATATGAGGAGACGGTAGATGGGCTATGGGCACATACCAAAACGAACACCTGGGTACTACCTGACGCATACTTACCTGTGATAGTGAGCGTGGCTCATGGTCCAACCCACGTTAACGCAAGAACTATGGAAGAAGTTTTAAGTACTGTGTGGTACAACAAAAGATTGGGAATGTATTGTCGCCAATGGGCAAAACAATGTCAAATATGTGTTTTATATAATGTGGGGAAAGGTGTACCGGCCCCGGCGGGCCACAGTAAGTTACCCACCTGTCCTTTTGAGGTGGTGTATATGGACTTTATACAGCTGGAGCCTGTAAATAAACATTCCTACTGTTTGGTGATGAGATGTGGGTTCTCAGGATGGGTGGAAGCATATCCCCTGCGGGACAATAGTGCCACCTCCACAGCACAATGCATATTGAAACACTGGATGCCCTTGACTGAAATGGCCGGATGCATTGTCTATTGCATTATTGAGTATGCGTACTATGCCTAAGCGTACACATGGTTTATCTCCTTTCGAAATTGTTATGGGGCGCCCACCAAGTATTGGGACCCCCATATCACCTAAGAGATTGTCTGAGCAAGCATGGCCTGCATTACAACAGTACTGTATTGGGTTAACTAATAGACTGATTTCTATTAATGCACAGGTGAACGCAGTAGCTCCATCTCCTCTCATAGGAGAAGGTCACGACGTGCAGCCCGGTGACTGGGTTGTTATAAAAGCCTTCGATCGCACCAGCGGACTGCAACCCAGATGGAGGGGCCCGTTTCAGGTGCTCCTCGCAACACAAACTGCGGTAAAAGTTGATGGCAAATCGCACTGGTACCACGTGGATCCAGAAAAGGGAACCAACCAACCCCAGGTTGCAACAGTACTGCCAGATGCCACTAGTAGGTGTGCCCATCGCCTCCGATCCCGTGACGTGTATGTGCCAAGCAACGTGTAAGGACACTGTTTTGAACTTTGATCATTAGGGAGATGAACATTTGGACTCTCTTGTTGGTTTTAGCAGAATTGTGCCTTACTGAAGACGACGGGCTTGTGGCCTGAAGGGCCTTCGGCGTTCCCCTCCTGGGACAGGCACTACGAGACGTGGGACAGATCGGATGAAGGTTTTCAGTGAGACCTACCACTATTAGAGTAATAAGGACACTGGTGCTTTAAATAGGGGATATTGCTATATCGCTAGGTTGCAACTGATATACGCTGTATACTGAGCCATATACTGAACTATGTCTACACCCGTGTATGCTGGTTTAGTCCCTGAACGGATAAGTGTATGCTCCTCAAACACAGAAGGTAAGAGGAAAATACCAGTTTGTACCACAAGAGGCAAAATTTTGTTTTCTGTATGCACGATAGTAGTACTAATAGCATTTGCCATAATATTCTGGTATCTGGAACATCCATCTAGATATGAATTAAAGAACCTGTTGCCCGAGTCAAATGAAACAGGGAGAACAGATTGGGTCAAGAGCAGGAATCGAGATGCCTATGACCAACACGACCCGGAAGACTATGCTAAAAATGAATACGTGAAGATAATAAACACAACATATGGGGTAGTGAATAAAACTGATTGCTGGATCTGCACCCACATGCCCCGACATAGCAGTGAAGGCATCCCAGTGTACGCATCGCCAGTTACTGAGGATGCCGGGTGTACATTAATTTACATGAGAATAGTGTCAGCACAGCAATACATGATACCGAATACCGCTTGTTATGTTAGAGGAGAGAACAAAACCCTTCTAAAGGAAAAGATACGCTATAAAATCAAAACTGAGGGAATCGGGCTTGCACCTGCTATGGTACAGATAGTAAGAGAACCTCCTCCCCCTATCACCATCACACAAGAGTTTAGGCCAAAGAATATATGTTTTAAGAGGAGCGCAAGAGGTAATCAAAGAATGATCTCGGGGTGCAGTCAAATGGTGAATCTAAATAACTACACGAAGGGATTGTTACAGATTGAAGGACATGCCTACGTCTGTAACAAGAGGGCTTATTTGTGGTTAGCCAAAGATTTTGTTGGGGTATGTTACATAGCCAGAATAATGCCGGCTGTGATGGTATATGCCCCGTCTACTCTGCATAAAGAAATACACAGCAGAAATAAACGAGCAGTAAACCCAAAAATTCCTACGTATCAACCTACAGGATGGGAAACGTTTATAGATCTGATGGGGGTCCTGGTTCCTCCAGCGGGCATCTTTATGAACAGTCAAGAAATCCAAAAGCTAAACAGGGCCCTTGAGTTCGTAATCGAAGAATCTGCAGACCTAATGGAAAACATCACTTATGAAATGAAAGCAATTCGGCTAGTGGCTCTCCAAAATAGGTATGTCTTAGACATACTCACTGCAGAAAGGGGCGGAGTCTGTTTTTTGGTGGGATCCCAATGCTGTGTTTACATACCAGAAGGGAGTACAGGAATCCTGGATGGAGTAAACAAACTGCATAAAGTGGCGGATAGCATCCACCAGGAGGAAGGGTCAGGAGATAGCTGGTGGATGAAGCTCCTGAAAGAAATTGGATGGCAACTTCTTACGCCTATACTGGTTCTAGCGGCAATAGTTGTAGGAATTTGTCTCTGCATCCAATGTTTCCCGGTATGTGTGTCGTGCTGTGTTTCCATGTGTTCTTCCAGCATAACGCGCCTAAATCCTATGGATAAAAGCCATGTACAACAGGAATTTTTTGACATGGGAGGCCTGGAGAAGATTATGGTACATACAGTATGTGATGATGTTGCTTTCCTGCCATCTGCTTATGCTAGGACTGTTTAGATTGATGCTCAAGTGTGAGCAAAGGGTGGATTGAAGGTACGCATACATATGTAATGTTGTGCTCACACTTGGAGTTTGTACTAATCACCATATGTGTTAAAAGAATGTACCCTTTGTTAAAAGAAGAGGCCTTCTCTTTATACAGCGACATTTAAGACCTGCTGACCTGGCAAGAACTTGTTTTAACAGAAGAATTGTGTTTGGTCACTGTATGTCGAAGCATGTTGAGCCTGCTAAAACTATCTGCAGATTACGGGTGGGGAAGGAATGAGTAAGCACAGCCTCGTGCACAGAGATAAGGACACAGAAGGGCACGAGAGAGAGCGAATAACAGATAACAGGAAACCACAATAGCAGATGTTGAACTGTTGACCGTTGATGCAAAGTCATGACTGGGAGGAACCGCCTTGTGGTGGACATAATCTATGTGCAGCAATGTATGACAATGTAAAACAGATGGGTATAAAAGGACCACGATGTGCAGGGCAAAGGGCGGCACTTTGACGACTTGCTTTGCGAGACGGTTGAACTTGTGGCCCATTCGCGAATGCTTGTGTGTTAATAAAGCAATGTTTACTCAACTCTTTTCTGTTTGAGTTTTTATAGGGTCCCTTTTGTACTGGTTTTGGCGACGGCGAGAAATCGCACCCACAGGACACTGCTTGGACATGGTGGTGTGGCATCTTCAGATGTCTGATGTGAATGTACAGCTCCCATGGCACTGTACGTGCGGGGGGCTTTGATACGCATGCACACATCACGTTGCTGTGGCCAGGCCATGGATATATTTGCCTTGGGTCTAACATTGATACATTGACGCTACTTCAGGCAACTCTGGATACCTGGGGGGCTACTGTACGGTTGTACAAGGGACCTCTCATGGGTGGCTGCGGTGCATCACACGCATTGCAACCACATACATTCACACTGGGTATGGAGGGCTGGCCCGTCACAATAATGCGTTTTCAAGGGGGGGGGTTCCCACCTGCATCCTCCTGGGTGCCAGTGCCTGCCTCCACTCCTCCAATTCCCTCAATTATACCCATGTCAATGAGGGTGGTCATCTGTTCCTCCCACGGTGTGAGCTCCGGTGCTGGTGGTGGTGGCCCTCCTCCAGTCCCCATGGTCTCACTCCTGTGCTGGGCCAGGAGCCCACGGACACGGACCCGCAAGTCATTGACCCGCTTCCGGCAGTCCTCCCCATCGCTGGGCACACGGCCCACCACTGTCACCTTCTGCCTCACTGCTCTCCAGATTTGAGTGCGTTGCTGTGCGCTGGTCTTCTGCTGCTGTGGCCCATACAGCTCATCTTGATGGGCCATTACTTCCGCCACAAGTATTTTTAGTTCTTGGTCAGAGAACTTGGTTTTCTGACCCTGTCCAAGGCAGACGTGTCCCTGATACGCCACTGGGACATTTTGCAGGATTTGCAGTAGTGGATGGCTTCTAGGGGCTGCGATTTACGGCGGATTGGGATTTCCAAAATGGTTGCTGTTTTATTTGCCCTTCCGGCAGTAACGCATTTCCAGTGGCGCTGTTACCGCGCTAATAGCACGGTAACCCGACGTTAGCACAATGCGCGCTGGATTTTCCGGTTCACAGCCAATGTTTCTGCCGGCACTATTTGCGTTAACGCCAAGGCCGTGTGTGCGTGCACGCCAACTCTTGATCTGGCGTTGTTTAGGCCACACATCGCGGCAATAACGCAAATAGCACTCGGCGGATACAACGCCGGGATACCGCCCAACTCGTGATGACCCTCAGTGACATCAAACTGGAAACCTTTGGTGGATCACAGTGGCCCTCACTATAAGGTTGGCGGAACGGGTTTACCGGCACCGGTAAAAGTGCCGTTGCCGGTAAACCCGTTCCGTCCTATTACGAGGTCTTCTCGCGGGACCCGCAATGGGCGCCTGCAAAAACCAGGCGTCCTTACCGGGTCCCGCGAGGGGACCTGGGAGCTAACAATGGGCCCGTCATTAACGGGCCCGTTGTTAGCTCCATCCCCATTCCCATTCAGCCCTATCGGGGCTCGAATGGGAATGGGGATGGACCGGTCCGGGTTCCTCGGACGGGGAATTACCGGGTCCGCCAAGGTTGCGATGGCCCGGTAATTACTCATTCGAGGAACCCGGGCCCGGATTGCGGTATGGAGGCAGCCATAGCGCTAATAGCACCATGGCTACCTCCATACTTGTAATGAGGCCCAGTGTCTGTGCTGTTAATGTTAATGTTAATGTTAATGTTAAAGGTAAATTGTCCGTCACACTATCACCACCGGAGTGGTCCCCTGGTGCTCTGACAGATCTGAAAAAGGACTGTGTGAAACAGGGAGGCTTTGGGAGCAGTTAGTAGAGTGCAGTGGGAATAGGAAAGTGAGATATGATTTTCTGTTGGCAGCTTCAGTTCGGTTTGCACCGTTCGCTGAGCTTAGGTGCGATTTTCGAGTCTGATAGATTCCCATGTGCTGTTGTGCATAGCTATGGGCCTTATTACGAGGTAGGTGGTAAGGGATTACCGGCACCAGTAAGGGCATCAGTGCCGGTAATCCCTTACCACCCTATTCCGAGGTCCCTTAGCGGGTCCCTTCCTCAACGCCTGGTTTTACTAGGCGTTATGGACGGGACCCGTTAAGGGAATTTAGAGATAATAACGGTACCGCAATTTATGGTACCGTTATTAGCTCCATGCCCATTCCCATTGAGCCCTATGGGAGCTCGAATGGGAATGGGGAATGGTTCCCGGAATGGGGACTTACCGGGTCCTCCAAGGTTGGAATGACCCGGTAAGTCCCTATTTCGGAAACCCGGACCCGGAATGCGGTATTGTTGTATTGTTGCAGTGTGGTGAAATACGTGCGGTTTGCTGTGCAGAGATGTGGTCGTCTGAGTTTCTGTAGGAGAAGAGTTTGCAGAAAAATTAGGTTTTAGTATTGGGTTAGCAGGTGGGGGGGTTCTTACCTCTTTCCTTTGGTTTCTGTGTTTGGCATATATGACCATCCTGTGTGCTTTGATATTGTTTGGCATCCTAGTCGGTAGGTATGTTGCAGTGTGGTAATTATCTTCTGTAGAAGTCTACATGGGTCATGTAGGTGTGACCCCCCACCCTAGGTTTAGAGATGGTTAAGTTAGGAAGGTTATGGGTCGCTCCCTTGACTTCTAGTGGGGGTCCCTGCCTACTTTGAAATTCCTCTGTAAGATTGGCGGTGTGTGTGCATGAGAGGTCCAAAATGTCCTCCCTACGCCCACCAGTTCGGGATGGTTAGGCAATGGATTGTAGGTCCCTCCCTGGGCTTCCAGGTTCTGCCAGAATGTATTATTCCTACTCGTTCCTTCTGATTCTGGGGTGAAGAGCCAAGTTTTTAGGTGTTTTCTAAATTCCAGGTGATCCCTTGTATTGCGTATGTTTTTTGTCAGGGAATTCCATGTTTTAGGAGCCAGGTGTGAGAAAGATGCTCCTTTAAATGTTCTTTTATTGTATGGTTATGGTTCTAGACGAATGTCATAGCTTGATCTGAGTTAGCTAAGGGAGATGCTCTTTGGAGTCTTTACTGGTACTACTGACTTCGGGGACCTTGTGTTATCAAACGATGATTGGGGGTCCCTTTGTCACAATCCCCAACTGACTCCCCAGCCCAGTTTTTTTGTACTGTGTCTTTCATCGATAGCGTTCAGATGATAGAGGTGACTCTTTTTTATGGTAATTTTCACATTAGTGTGTCATGGGTACTTCCTGTAATCCTGTTGCTTTTAGAAAACTCAGTGGAAACTGCTTAGCGTAAAAAGAGAAGGCCTTTTTTTGATCAACCATTTTTATTGCGTGTAATTGTGATGGAAGACTTTACAATTAAACTCAGAAGGTTGGAGATTTTAGAAGCTGCCACTGCTTTACAGCGAGCTAATCGTCACTCTGCTATGTCTAAAATGTATCTCTGTCGTTGCCCTACTTTAACTCGATGAGTTTGAGTTCGAATTGGATAAAAGTGAATGATTGACCACTGTGTACCCTCTATAAACCTTGTATGAACTAGTGTTTTTCACTTGGTGTGCTCTCTACATCGTAGGCTTGTAGGGTCTTCCCCCCCCCGGCTTCCTGCTCCCCCCAGCCCCCCCAACCAATCCCAGGTACCCCAGCCACTTCCGGGGCGGCCCCCTCCCCCTCCGACCCCCCCCCGTGGTCGTGAGTTAGCCCCTCCTCCCGCGCCCCCGTGAGCCGCCAGGAAGACGAGGCACCGGGGGGGGGTGGAGTCTCTGGCCCGGCAACCCCCACTAAGGGGCGGCGCCTGCCATGCCACGTCCCGCGGCGCATTCGCCCGCCGTTCCCTTAGAGATCTCCACCAACATGAAAATATATTCATACACATGTTTTTTTTTTCTCCCAGACATTCGTGAGAAACGGCCACGGGAGTGAGTTTTTGCACAGAGCCCAAATGCCGGGTGCAGCCCCTCAGGATCTTCAGTAGAGTAACACCCAACCTCCCTTGCCCCTGCAACAACAGATCTGCGATACACAGCCTGTTTGATTTGGTGTTTTGTATAGTCTAACATGCTCTTTTGCGGCTGCTTCTGAGCGCTTTGAGACTTTGCGGTTTTCTGCAAGGTCAAAGGTTTCTCCAGATAAAATAGTGGGGGTCATCATGAGTTAAATCCGGCCGAAATGGTATTAACGCCACCAATACCGCTCCACAGGATCACGACTGTAAATCCTGCCGGCGCTATCACAGCTGGCGCTGAAACAGCCGGCTGTAATAGCGCCGGCAACCAAACGCGCAATTACAGAGCTATCACAAGTGCAGCGTTGGCGCACATAGCGCAGGAAAACTGACGCTAATACCGCTGAAGATACCCCAGCCAAATGTTGGAGATAAAAGAACTCATGAGACAGCAATAAGGGCCCAGGTGCAAACAGTGCACACAAGAGGCCTACAAAAGACCCGCCCATGCACCACACACCCTCTCCAACACCATGTTTCAATTTGGAGCCGGGAGCCATGATGTGGACATGCACATGCTGCGCCTGGAGCTACAGAGGCCTGACAACCAGCCCATGGCCCTGGGAGTACAGGGGGTGGTGGTCTGGAGGAGGAGGAGGAGTAGGAGGAGTAGGAGGAGACCAGCACCAGCAAGGTGGCCAGCCATCCCCAGGGCCAGGCCAACACCCTGGGCCCTGACTGATGGCCAGTTGGTGTCTGAGTACAGGCTGGACAGGGAAACCATCACCCAGTTGCTGGACACTATCCAGGGTGACATAGCCATCCGGATATCCCTCAGTACTGCTGTGCCCCCACTTGTGGAGCTTGTGTCCGTCCTACAGTACCTCGGGACTGGCAGCTTCCAACACACCATTGCCATGATGCATGGCATGGCCCAGTCCACCTTCAGTGCCATGCTGGGACAGGTGCTGGATGCACTGCTGCTCCATGTCAATGAGCAAATTGCATTGCCAGCCACACAGGCACAGGCCAACCAAGTCAAGGCACACTTCCATGCCATTTCCCAAGTCCTGAACGTCATTGCAGCCCTAGACGGCACACATGTTGCACTGGTAGCACCCCGGGACCATGAGGTAGCCTACAGGAACTGGAAGAGTTTCCAGTCCCTCAATGTGCAGATGACCTGTAGCCCCGACCTAACTTTCAGCCACTGTTGCGCCCGCTACCCAGGATCTACCCACGACTCCATGGTACTGCGCAACAGCCTACATGGAGATGCACCGAGGCCAACACACATGGATATTGGATGAGTAGAATTCCTGCATGAAATGCATGCCAATGTTCAGCTGATGTGGGGGGGGTAGGCACACAGGAATCCTGCATGCCACCAGGAGGCACAGCCAGCACTAGCACAGCACCATTGCCATACCTGTGTGTCACACAAGAACCCCTGCACACATTCCCCACAGCAGAACACACAGAAGTTGAATGCCACACACTTGTGAAAGCACGATCACATATGGAACACAACAACCACAATGCATCTTGTCTGTGTTGTAGTGCTGCTACTCACCCTAACACCCAAGAGCAATCTCACCCTGGGCCCCACACAGGAATGCCAAGTGAGCCCAATTATAAGCACATCCACAAAACCACTGTAGATGAGCGGGTGGAGTCACGACCATGAACATCCCTGAGATAGTTACCCCTGAATGGTCATTCACATGCCTGGCCAAATGTTGACAAATTTGCTAAGTACAAACGTGACACCAGCCATATAGACCGCCACAACACATCACCTTACAATATATTAAGGGATGCACCACGGTGGCAATGAGACACAGGGGTGGTGCATGCAGTAGGTTCCCCTAAAGTAAACGGCGAACATTGCAGTGCACATGAAGACTCCCTAATCAAAGGTGAAATGTAAAAATGACTGTACCTGTTCAGCATGAGTTTCACCCACATAACCATAAACATAGTCTCAGATCCACTGTTGCATGTACATTGACACCAAATGCATGCAAATTGAACCTGCCACATAACACCTCACTAAATTACACAGGCTGCATGTATAGGTCAGCCTATGCACGTCCCTAAAGATGATGGGTGTATACCAACATTACAATGAGATAGCATGTACCTGTTGCACACATACTTGACCGTATTGCCTAGTTAAATGATGTGTAACCCTTGCACATCCACCGAACCTACCTAGGCCTAATGTACATGTTTTGTCCCCTGCAGGTGATTCCGGATACCCGCAGTACACATGGCTCATGACCCCTGTGCATTATCCACAGACACCAGCAGAGCTGGCATATAACATTGCCCATAGGTGCACTCGCATCTTTGTGGAAATTGCATTTGGATTGCTGAAGGAACGTTTCAGGTGCTTACACCGTACGGGGGGGCACTGATGTATGCACCAGATAAAGTGGGGAAAATTGTACTCACCTGACCTGTGTCTTGCTGCACAACTTCTGCTGCCGTCGGCATGTGCCACTGCCCCCGGATGCTGATGGCCAGCCATCAGGGGATGTGAGTGACGATGAGCATGTGCCCTTAGCCGGGCCAAATGCACACAGGGATGGGGTGAAGAAGGGGAGGGTGGCCAGACAGGTGTTGGGTGACAATGTCTTCTGATCTGGTGAATGGGTACATGCCACATACATCACTTGTCAAATAAAGAGCACTTGAACACAATCATGAATGTCCAAGCTTTCTATGCAGTATGAACTGGATTTATGTTTCGTGGAACAACCACCCTCCCCACACCAACACCCCAACACACATTCCCCGTCCCCGCCTCCAACGCCCCAACACACATTCCCCCATGCCCCCGCCAACACCTCAACACACATTCCCCCCTGCCCCTCCAACACCCCAAAACAGTGCATGTGGAATCATGTGGTCTGGCTCAGTCCAACTGTGCACTGTCCATCTATGATGGACGTTGACACTTCCCACACTTCCCACGTCCGGGTCTCTCTGGTGAGCGAGGTTGGGGATGGCGCAAGGAACATTACCTGGGCGAACTCTGCAGGGATCCCTCTGTGGGTGTGGTGGAGGTCGATGGTATTGATCCCGCCAACTGCAGCTGCTGGCAGAGGAGATTGTTGGCCTCCTGCATCTGCTTGGCATGAGCAGATTGGACCTCACAGAGCTCACATACTCTCTGTCCAAATCCAGTGAGGGCTACAGTACACCCCTCAACCACTTTACGGGTGTAGGCATTGTCCCGCACCATGGTCTTGGCTGCACCCCGGATAGCACGGCATATCGCCTTTATGTGGCGGTTGTGCTCACCCGCCATGGCCTCAATTCTCCTCTGACGTTCCTCAATGACATCCAGCCATCCCATTACTGCCGCTCCCGTGACTATGGGTCTGTCAGGTGTGGTGTTCATCGGCCTGCCAGGTCTACGCAGGGTGGTAAGGGTGCTGTCGTTGGACAGTGCAGCCTGTCTGGTGGGGCTGTGGTGGATGGAGGGGCTGCCTTCAGGTGTCCCATATGAGGGAGTGTCCACATCGGGCAATGGTGTGTGGGTACAACATCCACGTGCAGGGACATGGGGAGTGTGCATTTCTACTGCCACTTGCTCCGGGGTCCCTTGGTGTGTGGCAATTTCCTGATTGCCACTCCGGCTAGGTGAGAACACTGGTGCACCATGTACTTCATCAGTTGATGTGTGGCCGTCCTCAGTGTTTGTCCCACTGGTGGCTACCTCCACATCCTGCAACCCCCTGTTGGCTTCGGGCGTTAGTGGCGGTGACACCTTGGTGGCTTGGGGACGTTGAGCCAGTCTGACTGGGCTGTGGTGGGTCAAATGGGGTGTGTCCTGTGCCCTGATTTCTCAGGCCGGTCCCTTCTCGTGGTGGTGGTGCTGGTCGATGCGCGTCTGGGCGTGCGTGTGGTTGGGCCTGCTTTCTCTTCGGCAACGTTTCCCTGCGATGATTGCTGCGTGCCTGTAGGGTACAGAGGGCCTGGTATGAGGAGATGGTAACCTACATTTGTATCATGCATTTCATGCTTTACAGGGGGTGAGGGCACATTTTGTATCTTGCATGGCCATTACATGTTTGTTATTAAATATGTTGGGATTGCTGGAACGTGCTACAGGGGAGGGACACTGCTTGGACATGGTGGTGTGGCATCTTCAGATGTCTGATGTGAATGTACAGCTCCCATGGCACTGTACGTGCGGGGGGCTTTGATACGCATGCACACATCACGTTGCTGTGGCCAGGCCATGGATATATTTGCCTTGGGTCTAACATTGATACATTGACGCTACTTCAGGCAACTCTGGATACCTGGGGGGCTACTGTACGGTTGTACAAGGGACCTCTCATGGGTGGCTGCGGTGCATCACACGCATTGCAACCACATACATTCACACTGGGTATGGAGGGCTGGCCCGTCACAATAATGCGTTTTCAAGGGGGGGGTTCCCACCTACATCCTCCTGGGTGTCAGTGCCTGCCTCCACTCCTCCAATTCCCTCAATTATACCCATGTCAATGAGGGTGGTCATCTGTTCCTCCCACGGTGTGAGCTCCGGTGCTGGTGGTGGTGGCCCTCCTCCAGTCCCCATGGTCTCACTCCTGTGCTGGGCCAGGAGCCCACGGACACGGACCCGCAAGTCATTGACCCGCTTCCGGCAGTCCTCCCCATCGCTGGGCACACGGCCCACCGCTGTCACCTTCTGCCTCACTGCTCTCCAGATTTGAGTGTGTTGCTGTGCGCTGGTCTTCTGCTGCTGTGGCCCATACAGCTCATCTTGATGGGCCATTACTTCCGCCACAAGTATTTTTAGTTCTTGGTCAGAGAACTTGGTTTTCTGACCCTGTCCAAGGCAGACGTGTCCCTGATACGCCACTGGGACATTTTGCAGGATTTGCAGTAGTGGATGGCTTCTAGGGGCTGCGATTTACGGCGGATTGGGATTTCCAAAATGGTTGCTGTTTTATTTGCCCTTCCGGCAGTAACGCATTTCCAGTGGCGCTGTTACCGCGCTAATAGCACGGTAACCCGACGTTAGCACAATGCGCGCTGGATTTTCCGGTTCACAGCCAATGTTTCTGCCGGCACTATTTGCGTTAACGCCAAGGCCGTGTGTGCGTGCACGCCAACTCTTGATCTGGCGTTGTTTAGGCCACACATCGCGGCAATAACGCAAATAGCACTCGGCGGATACAACGCCGGGATACCGCCCAACTCGTGATGACCCTCAGTGACATCAAACTGGAAACCTTTGGTGGATCACAGTGGCCCTCACTATAAGGTTGGCGGAACGGGTTTACCGGCACCGGTAAAGGTGCCGTTGCCGGTAAACCCGTTCCGTCCTATTACGAGGTCTTCTCGCGGGACCCGCAATGGGCGCCTGCAAAAACCAGGCGTCCTTACCGGGTCCCGCGAGGGGACCTGGGAGCTAACAATGGGCCCGTCATTAACGGGCACGTTGTTAGCTCCATCCCCATTCCCATTCAGCCCTATCGGGGCTCGAATGGGAATGGGGATGGACCGGTCCGGGTTCCTCGGACGGGGAATAACTGGGTCCGCCAAGGTTGCGATGGCCCGGTAATTACTCATTCGAGGAACCCGGGCCCGGATTGCGGTATGGAGGCAGCCATAGCGCTAATAGCACCATGGCTACCTCCATACTTGTAATGAGGCCCAGTGTCTGTGCTGTTAATGTTAATGTTAATGTTAATGTTAATGTTAATGTTAAAGGTAAATTGTCCGTCACACTATCACCACCGGAGTGGTCCCCTGGTGCTCTGACAGATCTGAAAAAGGACTGTGTGAAACAGGGAGGCTTTGGGAGCAGTTAGTAGAGTGCAGTGGGAATAGGAAAGTGAGATATGATTTTCTGTTGGCAGCTTCAGTTCGGTTTGCACCGTTCGCTGAGCTTAGGTGCGATTTTCGAGTCTGATAGATTCCCATGTGCTGTTGTGCATAGCTATGGGCCTCATTACGAGGTAGGTGGTAAGGGATTACCGGCACCAGTAAGGGCATCAGTGCCGGTAATCCCTTACCACCCTATTCCGAGGTCCCTTAGCGGGTCCCTTCCTCAACGCCTGGTTTTACTAGGCGTTATGGACGGGACCCGTTAAGGGAATTTAGAGATAATAACGGTACCGCAATTTATGGTACCGTTATTAGCTCCATGCCCATTCCCATTGAGCCCTATGAGAGCTCAAATGGGAATGGGGAATGGTTCCCGGAATGGGGACTTACCGGGTCCTCCAAGGTTGGAATGACCCGGTAAGTCCCTATTTCGGAAACCCGGACCCGGAATGCGGTATTGTCGTATTGTTGCAGTGTGGTGAAATACGTGCGGTTTGCTGTGCAGAGATGTGGTCGTCTGAGTTTCTGTAGGAGAAGAGTTTGCAGAAAAATTAGGTTTTAGTATTGGGTTAGCAGGTGGGGGGGTTCTTACCTCTTTCCTTTGGTTTCTGTGTTTGGCATATATGACCATCCTGTGTGCTTTGATATTGTTTGGCATCCTAGTCGGTAGGTATGTTGCAGTGTGGTAATTATCTTCTGTAGAAGTCTACATGGGTCATGTAGGTGTGACCCCCCACCCTAGGGTTAGAGATGGTTAAGTTAGGAAGGTTATGGGTCGCTCCCTTGACTTCTAGTGGGGGTCCCTGCCTACTTTGAAATTCCTCTGTAAGATTGGCGGTGTGTGTGCATGAGAGGTCCAAAATGTCCTCCCTACGCCCACCAGTTCGGGATGGTTAGGCAATGGATTGTAGGTCCCTCCCTGGGCTTCCAGGTTCTGCCAGAATGTATTATTCCTACTCGTTCCTTCTGATTCTGGGGTGAAGAGCCAAGTTTTTAGGTGTTTTCTAAATTCCAGGTGATCCCTTGTATTGCGTATGTTTTTTGTCAGGGAATTCCATGTTTTAGGAGCCAGGTGTGAGAAAGATGCTCCTTTAAATGTTCTTTTATTGTATGGTTATGGTTCTAGACGAATGTCATAGCTTGATCTGAGTTAGCTTAGGGAGATGCTCTTTGGAGTCTTTACTGGTACTACTGACTTCGGGGACCTTGTGTTATCAAACGATGATTGGGGGTCCCTTTGTCACAATCCCCAACTGACTCCCCAGCCCAGTTTTTTTGTACTGTGTCTTTCATCGATAGCGTTCAGATGATAGAGGTGACTCTTTTTTATGGTAATTTTCACATTAGTGTGTCATGGGTACTTCCTGTAATCCTGTTGCTTTTAGAAAACTCAGTGGAAACTGCTTAGCGTAAAAAGAGAAGGCCTTTTTTTGATCAACCATTTTTATTGCGTGTAAT
This sequence comes from Ambystoma mexicanum, assembly GCF_040938575.1. NCBI lineage: Eukaryota > Metazoa > Chordata > Amphibia > Caudata > Ambystomatidae > Ambystoma > Ambystoma mexicanum. The sequence continues at coordinate 715,357,257 of NC_090925.1, forward strand.
TGTGATGGAAGACTTTACAATTAAACTCAGAAGGTTGGAGATTTTAGAAGCTGCCACTGCTTTACAGCGAGCTAATCGTCACTCTGCTATGTCTAAAATGTATCTCTGTCGTTGCCCTACTTTAACTCGATGAGTTTGAGTTCGAATTGGATAAAAGTGAATGATTGACCACTGTGTACCCTCTATAAACCTTGTATGAACTAGTGTTTTTCACTTGGTGTGCTCTCTACATCGTAGGCTTGGTTAACGACTCCTGGGCCACACCATGGCGGGAATCAAGAAGGATGACGTGACAAGTTCACTGTCCGGTACCCAGGTGGAAAAAACTCCATCTCTGGGCCAATGGAGGTTTCTCTTTGAACTGGAGTCGGCCTTGCAGCCGCCTCCCCGCTGTTTAATAGGGATCGTGTTTCTGAGGTCCTCGCCTTGGGCTCCCGCAGAAGACAGAGGCTGCAAGGGGGCAATTCCACTGCCTCCATCGACCAGATTAAAGCGTATGATTTCTCCTGTAAAAGTACTTGGATGGATTTTCACTAACTTCTGATACAATAGGTTTAGCTACCCCAGAACGCTCACTGGGAAGGAGTACTACCGATCACACAGAGTTAAACTTCTCCACAACTGTGGCTTTGCTAATGGGAGGGGTAAAGAAATATGCCAGATGGGAGTGTGACCTTTTAACACCATTACGATCCAACTCAATAAGAGATCTTAGGCAGATTGCACCTCAAACTGCTGATATTGCTTCCACTCAGTTTCTGCACCTTAAGACGAGCATCTCTAAAGAGCTTCTCCAATGCTATAGTCTGACGGATCTCTGTTCCCTGATGGACAAGTTGAATGAACTTGTCTCTGTCCCTTGTCTATACAGAGAAAATATCGCAACACAGACTGAGGTACAAGCCACCGCTGCCACTCTTAGTCAGCCGCTAAAGTCTGATAACTGCTGCCAAGTAAATTTCCAAAGGGTGAGGCTCAATCAAGCATCTCAAACTACTCCCATAAGGGGTAGTCCCTCGGCACCTTCCAATTCTACAGCCGCTATTAATGAACAGGTTAAACCCCCCAACATTTACCTCAAGGGTCAAGCCATGGAAACACCCCTCTAACTCCTGTATCTGATTTCAAACCTGACCAAACTCCTAAAGCTCAAGCTGTAGATGGTAATACTCTACTCAAACAGGGGCCTGTACGAAATGTGCGAATGAGGAAATCCCGCATGCCAAACATTAATGATACCAGCACTCAAGCCCGGATTTTGTATCACCGAAACGTTGCCATTTCTAACATTGGGAAGGCAGCAGGAAGAGAGACCAGAGACTCCCTGAGAAATAAGGTACTCGCCTGATTGTGACAATGTACAGTACATGGGGTGATTAGACTGCCCGACCTGAAGATTATTCACAGAATTGACTTGAGCGAGTGGTGTTCTGTACCAAATAGTGACTGTGTTATAGTGGGCTGTGGGTCTAGTACACTACCACACTATCTTAGTATCTGTAAATACTTCCCTAGAGGGGCCTCAAACTGTAAACTAATACTTTAACCTGCTCTCCCCAATAATTTCATCTGTTGAGGTTATTACTATAGTACGGGGACGACTAGCATCTCACGCGGGTTACTTGGTTTTTAGGCTGGAGTTTTACTAGGCTCTATGTTTCGTGTTCTATGTTGAATTGTGTTCTATTTGTCTGTATGCGCCGTCACCCATACGGGTCCATTGTGCGCTATATAAATACATTTTCATTTCATTTCATTATCACTGACCGGAAACGCAAAGTCGACTTGTCCAAGTTAACCAATTTTGTCAACTATTGGCATTGGGGCTACATCTAGGCCTGGTTTGCTCCACCTATTGAACAGTCTCAATTTAGTGTAGGGTGCATGAGAGCCTGAGCTTCGAACCATGGTTTGAGGCGAGGGAAATTAGTTTCAATAATGTGTCCAAATGATGCAATTTAAAGCAAATTTTTCAGGAGAAGTTGCACAATTAAAAACAGTATTTACAAGTAGTTCTGAACACATGACATAGTCCACATTCTCAGATACCCAGGAGCCTCACTCCCTCCTTTTTGGGTGTAGCCAGCCTTTTCCCACTTCCTGTATATGCCCCTCTTAATATTCATGCCTCCTCTCTGCTTTCCAGCCCATCCTCTTCTGTTTCCACTGGTTCCCGTTTCTGACCCCCAGCGTCCCCCTGCTGTCCTCCTTCAGCTTTCTACCTCTCTTTACCATTGCCCTTGGGTTTAACATTGCATCTCTCTAAATAATTTCTAGTGCCTTAACACAAACTAAAGGAGGCATGTTGATTGTGATGAGTCCCCCTCCCCCTCCCCCCCCAGACTGCTGCCACCAAGACACATACAAAGGTCCTGCTTATTGTTTGGGGCGACTCCCATTATTCGCCACAGGTGAAGCTCAGCTGTCAGTGTCCCTATCTACTCACTCCCCATGAACAAAAACCACACAATTCATACTTGCAAACGGGACTACTTGAAACAAAAGTAAACATCCAGGCAGATGTTAATCCTAATTTATCGCTCTGTGTCAGGACCCTTCGCGCTCGACCCACAATTTCTGTCAACCTGTGCTGGTTCAGTCCCTCGAGAAAGCCGCGAGTGTCCCTCCCTCCGCACTGAGTCACACCTGCCCCTTCGGCCTCCAGCCGGCGCCACCCCCTGACCTTGCCGCTGACAGCCTTTGCCCGGGCCCATTTGAGAACTCCGTCGCTCACAGTCCGCCTTCCTCTCCCCGAAATAATTCGACCTCCGCCATCCTCCACGCCAATGCCAGATGAACCTCGGGGCCCCCAGGGCGGGCGGACAGGCGCCATTACTCACTGGGGTGATAGTGTCGTGGAGCGACCTCTGTGGTCTGTATTTAATAAAGATAATGGCCCACTTCAGATAAAGGTTGTTATCGGCACCAATGACTCTAACAGGCAGCCTCCAGAGCCCAGTGAAGAGGGCGGGCAGGCATCGACCAGGCAGCCAGCCCCCCTCCCCCCGCGGCTCCTCCGGCTGATGCTACTCCAGAGTGCGGCCTTTGCTGCTCTCAAAGCCCAATCTTAAAATGGTGTCCCTGTCACAGAAGTTGATCCAGGGGGCGCATGTGGCCCTATCACAGACAGGCCACAAGTCAATGGTACACGTGATCAGCCCACTTTTTTTTTTAAAGAGGGTAGACCCACCCTCACATGTTTCTGTAGTTGTAGTTTTCTCAATTAAATGAATGGCTCAGTGAGTGTTCGGCCATTGGGACAATGCCAACGCCAGGATTCGCACCCAGGTCTTCCAATTCTGTGGCCAGACACTTTCCCCCAAAAGCCCACATAAAATTCTCGTATGACAATGGTTGGACTTGCTGAAAATGTGTAATATGGGGCCACTTTGAAAAGTATTTCCAGGGCCTCTTTTGGTTCCCAGTCCTCCCCTGTCCATGGGCCCAAGATGGTGCAACTGTGTGTGGTTAAAGTCAGTCTTCAGTAAGTGGGGAAAGTCAGTCTTCAGTAAGTGGGGAAAGTCAGTCTTCAGTAAGTGGGGAAAGTCAGTCTTCAGTAAGTGGGGAAAGTCAGTCTTCAGTAAGTGGGGCTTTTGGTCTACACTGGGGCAAGACTGCACCAGGCCACATTTCCAACCAAATCATGTTCATGCACTCCTTCACTAGGAAGGAAAATGAGCTCCAGAAAGGCAGCCCTCTCTGGTTGCTAGCTTAAGGCAAAGCTCTTGCAGCGGTGTCTCTAGAAACCAATATCTGTAGGGCACTTCCGGAGGCACGCATCGAGCTATCGGTGGCACAAACAAATAAGGGCAAGAAACAACCACATTGGTTTAACGTAAGCATAGATTTTATCATGCTGTTTGACATTATCAAGTTCAGAATGGGCTTAAGAACATAAAAGGTCTATATACCATGCATGTCGTTAGGTAAGTGGTTGCCAAAAGCCCTTCAAAAATAATTAAATGATTTTGCCAGCTCTTTCTCTTAATCAGGTACCTCGAGGCCCACCTTTCACAAACCCTGCATTTAATCTAAAACACACTCATACATTACAACTCAAACACAACATGGCCGTTTAGCAGTCTTACTTACACTGCCTTACAGGTGCCTTCCAGTATGCAAATAACCCATAACCATGGCTGCATTAAACGCTTCCATGTTGTTACAAGTTTAACAATAATATTTTCACCTTTTCCTCCAGTGCTTCAAGGCGTATCCCTTCTTCTAAGAGCTGTAACACGTGCTATTACTACCCAGCCTGCTAGAATTCAGATTTGTGACTGCAGTTGACAGACCGATGCCAGAGAGCAGAGCTTAATTAGTCGAAAAGAATGCAGGCAGGCTTATTTTAGCTTGAAGAAATGTGACCACACCACTCCTGCTCTGCGATCCCCTTCCTGCCTCCGGATGAAGCGAGGGACCCTCTTTCAGTTCTACGGGATTTTTCCACATTTTGAAGGGCAAACACAAAAAAGACAGATTTATTTTGGCTGATTTTGTGCGGTCTTCAAAAAGCCGAATTACCACATTCTGGGGCCAGGGGAAATGGGGTGCCCCCTGTGAATGTGATCCCACTCCCACTCTTGAGATTTCTACATTTCCCCGCTCCCCTGCCCGCCTCCTTTCCCATCGCAAACATTGCCCCTCCTCCCCCACACAAACATTCAAATACATACACACACTCACACACACCCAATACAAGAACGTACCTGGTCCCTGGGATTCCCGCGACTTCCCTCTTCTGGCCCCGCCGTGCCTGCCGGCCCTTGCGAGGATCTGGGGGCATGACAGTTTGATTTAGAAAGACCGCTCGGAGGGGTCTAAGACCAATCTACCTAAATCAATCTTTTTCGATTTCGCTTAATAGAAAAATATATTTTCATCTCAGACCCATCTTTCAAACTTTGTGCTTGACTAACTCTTGGTGAATACTGGCTTTAGAATTCCAAATCCCCATGGAAACTGCAGTCTGAGAGGCACATGGGAAGGAAAGATCACTTCAGCACCATTGAAGCCTAAACCTTTGGGAGACAAAGGCTTGGGTAGAGATTGTCTAGCCGCCTAGATACAAAAAAAACTTGGCTCAAGCTTGAAACTACAATAGGAGCGTAGGAGCGTGAGTGAGGGTGTGTGTGTGTGTGTATAGAACATGCAACTGCTGTACCTATTCAGTATGAGCAAAGCTTGCATTTCCCTTCTGGGGAGGGTGGGGGCTGACAGATCTACTTGCAATAATCAGGCCTGTGCTGCACTGAACATCATCTTTTGTTAGCCTGTGCCTCCCGCAACCAGAATCCCCTTCAAAGCTTTTGATCACTTTTAATGTGTACGCACAGTATTACACAGTGATTGTGATTACATAGTTGAGATCGTGCGTCACTGGGGACAGTGTGGAGGGAGTAACTAGGGTGCCCAGTTGAATATATGCCACTGGGACACCACTTTCCGGTCCAGAGCTTTTCTTTTACACATCATTGGTATCAAGAGATAATGAAGTGCTGAAGTCAAAAGAAATCACTTAAAAGTAACAAAGACTACAAATTCAAGAATGCCTTTCTTTGTTAAATGGCAGTACAGAACAAGAAAGGGGTTGTCCTGGATACATGGTTGAAACAGAATTCTGCTGTACAGTAAGCATTACAAATAACCAATAAATACAAATAAAATATGGCTACATTAAACTGGACATAACCTCTTTTTTAACATGATTCTTGAATGCTACTAGTTTATGTGAGTTAAAATAAAATGAAGATAGGATTGGGGATTTCTTAGAACATTATCAGCAGTCTCATATGTAAATAAAGTAAAAAATTCCCAGTCAGTGACAAGCCACAGGCAGGACCCCTCTCCCACCAATATTCATTTTGCTTGTCTGTCAGGTGAGAACCAGGTTCACAAGTGTCAGTGCAATGAGTAAGCAAGAGGCAAGTATGCCAGTGGTATGCACTGCATACATTAGCATGATTTATATTCCATGTAGCCTATTAACCGGTGTTTACCTGAAGCCTTTTGTACAGTGCCCATTTCACAGAATTACTTCTGTGTGATCTAAATTTTGACAGCCAAGTAAAATAAGATCCATTACGTAGAGTGATTTGCACAGGATCACACATTGGTCAATTGGGGAAGCCATGTTTTGGGTTCAGGTTTATTTATAGCTTTGCTTGTAGTTTTTTTGACTTCAAGCTACTAGACTAAGAGAAGGTAGGTCTGGTTATACTTAAGGGTTCCCGTTTTATGGTATTTATTTTTCTGACATTTCCGTCTGTATTTGTCCATATTTATTTTTGGGCCTTTTTTCTGTATTTATCCACATTTATTTTTTGTCATATAAAAAGATAATTCGCAACCAGTATTTTTCTACATTTATTCTAATAAAACAATACATTTATTAAAGCACACATGCAGCCATATAAGAAAGAAATGCTAGCTCAATGTTTTCCATAACAAACGGTTGCTCCTGTGACTGGTGCTGCCTTAAGATAGATGCTGTCAGCAATTTGAAGAACTTCATTGCTATTTTTATACAACTTTTACACTCTCCATGCCGCCAATCTGCAATGTGATTGGTCTGCGATGTATGAGTGACATCATAAAGAACCAGACAGAAAGACCTGTTTTTCAGTTTTTTTCAATTTTTGTTAAATGCAGACAGAATGCAGATTGATTTCCGTTTGTATTTATGTGTAGAAATCAGTAAAAACAGAAAGCTGGAAGGCTTAGTTATACTGGACAGGGTCAAACTGGGCAAAATGATTTTTCAATTAACAACAAAAGGGGGGCACTGTCAGTATGACTCTACAGAGAGGCCTATATGTCATAGGTCTTTGAGACTTGGTAAAATACATTTTTAGAAACACGCATTAATTATAATATGCAGGGTCCCGTTTATCATGTTAAAAATGTATTGATTCCATATTGTATTGATCCCAAATCATTAACTGCTTATGGATTGCAACCACCAATTTAATACAGAGCCATTCAGTGCTATATGATGTAGTGCTTGTAAACAGTTCGAACAGAAGACTATGTTCAGTCATATCTTAAAAAGTGCTTATAAACAAAAAATGCTAAATAGACACAGCACAAATATTACAATTAATTACACTTTCAGTTGCGATTGTAACAAAGATCACAACAACATATTATGCCGACGTTCTTCATGGTTATAGAAATACCACGCCTGACATGTTTAAATCTGAAAGGTTGCTGTAGGATCTTGTTCAGGGTGTGGGTTAATTACAGCCCCAGCACACAAAAGGAAAGGCCAGGCTAGGCCTCCAATTTGAAATACATGGTTCATATGGTGAATGAAAAGCCTGCCTTAAAACTTCAATACTTCTAAATGTGCCTAGCAAATCCAATTACAGGTATTTCTGCAGTTGACACAAGGAATAGGTGAAGATGGAAAAGGCACATTGTTGGTTCAGAGACAAAAAGTGGCATTTGTCATTAACTACCACACATCAATATGCTGTCCACCCTGAAAATTAAGCAACACATAAACAGACATCATAGTTAATGGGAAGGCACGTGCATTTCGCAGTTGAAGTCACAAATACATGGAGTTAAAAATGTTGCTAAGGATAAGAATGCACATGGTAAATGACAAAATGCACAGCAGGGTTTAATTTTCCGTTGCCCCATTAATAAACCAATGCTGTGCATAGCAAGAAGAACATACACTGATTCAAAAGTGCATTGAGCAATAACAGAAAGATGCAAGTTGTTAAAATAAGTACAGTGCTGTACTGGGAAAACAAATGCAATAATTGAAATGGCTATTTTGTTTTCAGATGCAACATGTACATCACTTATGAGCCCAAGAAAGACACGGCCATGTGGGTTGCTGGGCAGATTTCTCAAATGCCTTCCCTCCATTGCAGGTCTGGTGGGTTCCTTATCTAGAAGGGGGATCTCTTTGCGGCTCGAGAATTCCAGGTATTTATGATGGGGCAGATCAGCACAGAGCCAGCCTGGATGGGTGAAATGCTTAATAATATGCATTATTTGTGGTACATTCAAGATTACAAGGACAAAATGGTAAACATCATCATGGCCTCATGTTGTCAGAGGCTATCTGGTGACAGAGAAACAGTCTCTGCTGTGTCCATTAATTCAACTATGGGCTCCTCAAGAGTGATTGATCATTGTAATGCAGGCTGAATCAACATTAAGTCAAGAGATTGGAGATGCTCTGAACCACGTGTTTTCAGGGAAATGGGTCCAAGAACCAAAAATGAAACTGTAACATTTATATATTAATCATGTGGCCATTGACTTACATCACAAATGCCATTTTATTCAATACATTTTAGACCGTGATACTTACCTGTTTGGGACAGATGTCCTTTTGAAGCTGTTTTAAGGCGATTGTGTTGATGTCATTTGTATCTGAATTCAATTTCTTTTAAACCTGTTGCAACCTCAACAGTGTTTCTAGTCCCCCCAAAAATATTATAAATCTGAAAATCGGGCAGCTAATGGCTTATTAAGTTAGATATCTGATTTGGAAATTTCACATCCCCAACTATGTTAGTTTGGGCATAAAGGGAAAAAAACATAATTCGCACATGCAATGACATTTCTGAAATGAAAGTCAATTCCACCTATCCATTGTGATTTGGGGAACATTAATATCTATATATTATGGCATTTATTGGCCAATTACACATTTTTCCCATGTAGGGACTTTTTCAGAGAAAAAGCTGTCATGTTAAAAAAACTGTAAATTACAGGTGTACATTTTCACTTCAATCATAGAACTCCAAGGGCCTATCGACAGATAGGGGTTGAACCTTGGGAACAGGAGAGAACTGCAGCAGAAAATTCAAGGCTAATAAGTTGATACCTCCTGATCTTAGTATTTGGTGAGAGGTGCTCAGGCATTATAAAGGATTTGCTCTATGGAGAAAGGGAGGGACACAGAAAAATCCTACCTAAAACCATCTTGGAGGGAGAGATGCTAAACAACTTAAGGGAGAATTGCTCTTAATCCACCTGGGGGTATCATGAAACAGCTGCCTGGCCTTACTTGGGTGGAGAGGTCTCAAAGTGATGGAGCCTTAACTTTGCATGGGAGAGAGAAACTGGGAAAGCCAATAGCTGACTGCACTCTGATTCTTAAGGAGAGCCAAATGAGGGATGGATGCCGGTGACTATCTTTGACAGAAGCCTTTTGACCAGACATGTGCTGTCCCTAAAGAGGAGCTTTGTTGATCTTTCCTGAGTGCCCAACTCAATGGTTTGCAATGTAAGTAGTTGTATCCAAATGACAATAAATGTGTGGGTGATCTAGCTTAATATATTTCCTTAATAGTGGGTAGGGGGAAAATGGTGTAGACCCCTAGTATATTTGACTGAATATTAATTTAATTAACTCCCAAATTGATTGAGGCAGGGGGGAGCTGGGAGGGATTTGAAACCTCTGCCCTTTTCCCTAGCAGAAAGTAAGTTATTGTCATTTAAGTAATTGGGTGCATTTATTTTACCTCTCAACCCAAGAACAGGGGTGTATTTGTCCCAAAATGAAATTCCTAACTGTTAACACTTCCCAAAACGTAACTTAAAAAAAATGGTTTTATTTATTGTGCCATAGTTAAAAATGTTTTTACTGTTAACAGTCTTTCTCAAAAATACATACTTAACTTTAAACAAAAGGTGTTTTAGTACCAAAACAAAATTCCCAATGTTACCACTTCCCCAAATCCTGCCTTTAGACAAAAGGTGTTTTTGTCCCAAAACAAAATTACCAATTGTCCCCACTCCTTAAACATTGTCTTTAAATAAAGGTGTGCCCTTGGCCCAAAACGAAATTGCTACACTGTCCCCATTCCCTAGACCTGGCCTTTAAACAGGGGTTTTGCATATAACTGATGCCTGTGTTTTTGGTGTTTGGGGCGAGAAGTACTTTGCAAAAGTTAAATCCAGTGTATTTCTCCATTGAAAAATATACACTCTTTCCTGAGAGTGCGTAAGTGAACGATTTTGGTATTGCCTTTGGGGTGCAGAAAGAAAGGTTCTATCAATCAGAAAAGTATCTTCCAAGTCTGTGTGTTTTCAAAACTGCTAGCATTTTCAATTGTGCAGGGAAACTCCATGTTTCAAGAACTGCGAGTGTAATTTTTATTTTTGTGAAAAACAAAACTGTGCTTTGTTTTCAATCTAAATGTATCAAATAATATTTACCTGTTTAGTACAAAAAAGGGAAGAAGTGCTTTTGTGTTGAAGCTTTGTTTTGTGCCCCAGAGAAGGTGGCGCGTGTAACCATTAAAGGAAATTAATTGAGCAAATACTTTAAATAAAAATATATTCTCTATATGCCGGCCTGGATCCTGGCTCATTGTTGGCACAGGGGAGGGATCTCTATGGAACAATATGAGTCAGAGAGGGCTTGCTGAACCCAACATAAATGAAATATTGTGGGCCATCTTATTTGTGGGGTACTCCCTATGTTGAGCGTGGTCTCCCCAATATATCGTTACAAGGGGCTAGAGTCAGTAGTGTACAATGAAAAATTATCTGTGATATGAAAATATGTATTGGTCTCAATACACTACTGTTTTGTGATTTTACTTTGTTTTTTGTGAAAGAAAAATAAATGATCTTTCACTCACCTCTGGAGTTGCAGTGTTGTTGATCTATTGAAAAAAAGAAATTATTTTGAAAGATTACTTTGCAAAAAAAAACACAGCACCCCTGTTCAATAAATCTTTTTTTATTTCCTTTGGTCATTCTGCCGACTGCAAAAGCTGTGGTGGCTCTAGCAAATGCGCAACCAACAGAGAGACATAGAGCGTCATTACAAATTTGCTGGTCTGGAAAAAATGCAGTAAAAATGCTGGTAATTCTGGAACCAGCATTTTTCCGGACCGGCAAAGTACAAGTCTGCTGGTGAAGGCCACGGATCTCCCGGCAGACCTGACCTGCCGGTAGATCACTCCCCTAACGACAGAAACATGACTGAATCACTGGCACAGTTAATGCTGATGCTGGTGATTAAGTAGTTCCCATAGCATGGAGTCCTTTGGGACTGCATGGGAATGGGTGCTTACCGTTACCCCGCCACCCGTAATATCCTGAAAATAATGAGGGGGGGAGAGAGAGAGAGAGAGAGAGAGAGAGAGAGAGAAAGGGAGGGGGGCATATCACATGGTGAGCAAAGGTGGTATATTTGAATACATTCTAAAGCCTAAAAGTAAAGCAAAGCCATGCGGCACCCTTTAAAAAAAACATTTCCCTATAATGAGCACCTAAGTCCAATAATATTCCAGAGTGGGATATTCTATATTGTCAAACTAGAAATTATATCGTGCCTCCTATTGCTATGAATATATGTATATTGGCCTACGCCAAGCTGCTAACAAGCTGCTTATAAACTACATGTGAATAAACTCGCATTGCAAGGTCCTGACCTTAGAAACCATATAAACTGTCATTTTGGGTCAAGCCGCCATTTTAGGTTTTCTTGCTCTATAAAGTCACCATGTGAGCTAAAATGGTAGCCTATGTTATTCAGAATAGAACTCGATTGTCATGACCTCTGTACAGCTAATGTATAACTTGCCTGCAGGTAACTTGTTAGGGTCATGAGTTGAGACCATGTCCTTCTGCTGACCTGTGTGCAATGTATTACCTGTATCACCGAAACTGATCTATAATTGAATGAGAACACCTGCTTAACTACATTGTATAAACTAAGTCCTGCATTGTAATGTTAGGCCTAGAGCATACATTATTACCATTTCTTCTTGTTAATGTATAAACCTAAGATGAACTAGATTTGACCTGGCAAGGGACCCTAGAGCAGTAACTTATTTATGGAATGGTTAACCTGCAGAAAGGCTGGACAACAGGCTGGAGAAATGTATAAAAGCCTGACTGTTGCAATGAATATTTGCACTCACTGAGCACACCGAACCATGCCGGAGTTCGCTGTGTTGTACTGAGGGTCGATAGCTATCTGAATTTTGTTCTGTTCTTTTGTAACTGGATTCAGTATAAAATAAAGTACTTTGTATGTTCCTTTGTAACCTCTGTTTGGTGTGTTTCCTTTTTGGTTACCCTGCCTCATATTATTTCCTTGTTTTCACAGTTGGCGCCCGGAATAGGGACCCTCAAGATTGATGCCGGATTATTGAAGGTTGACGCACGCTATCGGACCGGGATCGGAAGGTGTGACATAACGGGCCCGACTGAAGGGGACGCGACACCTCAACAGCGCTGCACGATCCGTTCCCTGGACGATAGCCGTGTGGTCTGAGACGGCATCTTGACGAGGGTCAATTTTTTGAGGCGGGCAGATTTGCCGAAATCACCATACACAAGGTAAAATTCGTTAGGTAAGTCCTTTGTAAACCGATCGGTTCTCTTTAGGTTTGGTCAGGTGAGTCGTTACCCGACTCTTAATTCAACCCTGACAATTTGAATTTGGCGCATTGTATTTGCAGACACAATTATTGACCAGGTAACACCGAGTATTTGAGAAATGCCTGGGAAATTGTCTAGCTGCTTTAGGGCATTATTCCGCAGCGATAGACAATCTTTGGAATTTAGCCGTCCGGCACCACAGGAGGGGTCACCGGCATGTACTATGTACTGTAAGCATGGCATTGGAAGTGTAGTATTTAATAAAATTTGGCACAGACAAATCAGACATGCCTCCGAACTTCAGTGGCCAGTCAATGGTAGTTTTGAGATCCCTCGTATTGAATATTTAGAGTCAGTCTTGTTAAAAAAGAAGGCCAGACCTGCAGCATTTGATGTTTTGCAAAATTGGAAAAGAGAAGCGTTGCAGCAGCTCAAAAGTAGGGAAAAACATGTGCGCTGTCATAAAACAAATGCTGAAAAGGCGTTGTTATATGATCAGGGCAAACAGTCTGAGTCGGTTAGGAATATGGACAGGGCTTTCTCACTCGGTATTCAGAAAATCTATCCTTCTAAAGATCTTCATGTTTCTGATGAGTTTATCGACAAATTGTTAAATGAACGAAGGCCTGGTGCCTCTGCACCACCTCAGTATGTTCCTCTTCCTCCTGCTGTACCTCTTCCTGCTGTTATTCCTGCTCTTCCTGCTCAACCTGTTGTTCCTATTCCTCCGGTTGTTGTTCCTCCACCTGCTCCTCTGCCTCTTCCCATTGCACCAGTAATAGTACCTCCATTGAATTTGCCTGCACCCTCACTCCCAAGTAGTTCTGTACCGCTTGTAGTTGATTAGGGTGCGGGGTCGAGGATTGTTACTCGTAATACTGTTCCTACAAAAAAGAAACAGGATTTGTTTGCATGGGCTAAGCATTGTATGGAGAGAGATGATCGAGCTAATGTTCTTGCCACACTTTCTAATATGGATAATTTTCCTGAGAAAAATGTTTTCATTGAAGGTTTAGGGATTCATTTATGTGTAATGTGGGGTAAATTAAATAATGCAGACCTCCCACAAGGGTTGAGGGACCTGAATACTTTAGCGTTTTCAAGAGACACTGTGGAGAAGGTACATGAGCATGTTGAGAGGATATTTGAGTATAGAAAGGAGTTGGAAAGGTTACGGAATGAGGATGACGAAGAAGAAAGTATGTATGTACAGAAACGATTTCTTCCGTGTCGTAAATCGACATCTGAGGAGGCGCGAATTTGTACAAAAGATGCGATTAGATGGATTTCAGACATATCGATAACTCCAGTTGAGGTATATGACACATACAGTCAATATACGCTAGAAATGCAGAGGAAAGTGATGCAGGTAATGGTAGAGTACCTGCAGGATGAATGTTTAAAGAGAAAGGTTAGTTGTCCCACAGAGTTATTGAGCATTTATAAGAGAGCTTTTTCACTTGACACTTCTTCAACTGCTTTAGTGCTCGACTTAGCTCTGTTGCTTAGTAAGCGTTCGGAGTTGCCTACATCTCAGTTGCCTATGAGAGAGGTTCCTCCGACATTTGTCCCAAAGGTTGAGATTCCTGCTAATGCTGCAGCAGGTGCACCTGCTGTGGACATTCCTGCACATTATGTATCGCAGTTTGTTCACGTCTAGTTTTCACGGCAGGAAGTGAATACTATTAGACAAAGGGCCTCATTACGACCCTGGCGGTAAGTACCGAACATTACCGCCATGGCGTAATCAACGTTTACGCCGTGGGTCGATGGCGTAAAGTGCGGCATATTCCGACCCATCGGGCACGTGCATTACGCCATGGCGTTAATGTAAAGTACGGCATGGCGTAAATGGGCCAGAAACGGCCCTTACCGCCATCGCATGCCGCGCAAGGAGCACTACCGCCACACACACCATAGCGGCGACCGCAATTAGCGGTCACCGTAATTAGCGGTCAGCGTAATTAGCGGTCACCGTAAATAGGCGGAACCGGAAATAGCGTCATCGCGGCGGAACGGGAAACTGCACGACGGCCATCTTGAAAAACACAATCCATTGCCATCCTCCACAACCATACCTGATCCAACCCTGACACCTATCCACACCCATCACCCACCCAATTAGCCAAGTAAAAATGCCCAAAGTTGTTAAAAAAGCATGTGACCGGCAGCGCCAAGACCGTTTCTCAAGGGAGGAACTAACCATGCTCGCAGAGACCCTGCAAGAAAATGCTGCAGCTGTATTCTCCGCGCAGATGACAAGGCCGGCAATAGCAAAAAAAAAGGCCATATGGGCCCTAGTGGCACAGCGTGTGAGTGCAGTGGGGGCCGTACCCCGCACAGCCCAGCAGTGCAGAAAGCGCTGGGACGACTTGAGGCTCCGTGTCCGAAGCATCCTCTCAGCCAACCGCAACCTAGCCACGTCAACTGGGGGTGGATCGGATTCGCCCATTAAGCTGCAAGCATGGGAGGAAATATGTGCATCCACCATCGGGATGGAGAGCATCCAAGGTGTCGGAGGGATGGAGAGAGGAGCGCCGACCTCAGGAGATGCAGGTAGGTGGCCAGAGCAAGCCATGCAAAACTCAACAAAGTCCTATCATGTGAAGTACCATTTAGCCCCATAGCGCATATGCAACACATCGGCAGGTGAATGTCCACAGACACATCCAGACTCCACCCTGTACACATGCAGCATGCACAACCTAACTGCTGGCACACACATACCACCATGCTACCTCCACACAAAAGGCACAAAACCTGTATGCCCCTGCCTGAAATGTGCTGCATGTACCCACTGTATAGATGTCATCCCTCACAATGCACGGCCAATGTCCGCGTACCCATCAATAACACTTTCCCTCCTTTGCTCCACCACAGGATCTGACACAGACCTCCAGGAAGAGGACAACACTGCATCCACATCCACCAAGAGGGCCAGGCCACAGGCATCCACCCCAGCCATCCGAAAGGAAACACACCACCAGCCGCAAACCCTGCCTGGGGAAGAGGACAGGCAAATGCCAGCCCCCACAACAGCAGACACAGACCCAGCAGCAACACCGCACATGTCACTACTCGTGCCCACTGAAGGGACAGGCTCTGCTGCAAGCAGCACCCTGGGAGAAATCGCTGCCATAGCGGCAACCTCCGACAGTGAGGCAGGCAGCATCGAGCTCATCGATGAGGAAATGCCCACTGCCCAGCCACATTCCCCCTGCATATCCCTAAGCCCCCTGCAGGCGGATGCCACACAGGGGCAGTCGGAGGCCGAGGATTGGCCGGCCACCCCATCCCCCCAGCCTGAGGTGAGCAGCCCAATGCACATGCAAATGCCACTTGGCATGGCCCAGCAGAACCAGCAGACACTTGAGGAAATGGTTACCCGCCAGCAGCAGCTATCCGCCCTCCTCAACGAACATGTTGCACAGTGTGGGGTGCCAAGGGATGGCATGGAGAGTTTGGCAGACCGAGTCACAGCTGCCATAGAGTCCTCCACAAAGGACATATGCACGGAACTCGCGGCTGTGCGCAATGTCCTCACAGAACTTGTCCAGACCATCAGGGAAATGCGTCCAGATGTGCAGGCCGGACCATCCTCATCAGCCAGCTCGGCACAGAGCAGCCCCATCCGCAGATCAGGGCGCAATCTACGCAGCACGGGCAGGGGTGCCCCGGGGGCCAGGGGAGGGGAATCACATTAGTGGCTTGACAGTCGAGCAGGACTACTGCACACCCTGCTGCACAGACACTACCGCACCTTCGTAGGGATTCCAGGGTGGAGGGGGGAGGGGGTGTGTTGGGGTGTTCAGGGGGAGGGGGGAGGGGGTGTGTTGGGGTGTTCAGGGGGGAGGGGGGAGGGGGTGTGTTGGGGTGTTCAGGGGGGAGGGGGGAGGGGGTGTGTCACGACGTTTCATTGTTTGAATACACAGTTTTCTTTCACAAAATGAAATGTGTGGACATTTTCATTGCATATGTGTGCTTTATTGGTGTACAGTCCACAGTGTGCATGTCCCAGAGACACACAGTGCCCCAAGTGCAGTCTCCATGTGATTCACACCAGCCGTGTGTGCTAGAAGCAGTGGTCGATGATACTTTGGCGCATTACACGCCCCTCCTGTGCGTCGCCTCCTCCATGGGGTGGTGCCCCATCTGCACCCTCCTCATCCTCATCGTCAGGTGGTTGCAGTCCTGCGTCAGGGGGCAGGGGCACATTCCGTCTGACGCACATATTGTGTAGCATGACACATGCCATGACGATCTTTGCCACCTTCTCATGGTGGTACAGGAGTGCCCCTCCAGACCTGCTGAGGCTTCGGAACCGTGCCTTCAATAGGCCGAATGTTTGCTCTATGACCAAACGAGTACGTGTATGTGCACGGTTGAAGTCCTCCTCGTGCTGGTTCTGCGGGTTCCGGACTGGTGTAAGGAGCCACCTCTTCAGGGGGTAGCCTGCATCACCTGTATGTAGGCGAGAATGTATGTGTCAGTCATGTCGTCTGATCAAGAACATGATGTGCCACCATGGCCTGCATCCAACTGTTACTTCGGCTCACTTCTACATGCACTAATTGATTCACACAATGCAACCAGTATATGCTCATGGCTCCCCTGGCCTGTTTTGCATGCCATCACCCAATGTATGCTGAGGGGTTGAGTGCATTGTGAGTGCCCATCCTCTGTCTCCGTTCTCTGTGTTGCTCACAGCCAGGTGGAGTATGCATCATTCCCCCCCCCTTCAGCCAGGTGGAGTATGCATCATTCCCCCCCCCCTTCAGCCAGGTGGAGTATGCATCATCCCCCCCCCCCTTCAGCCAGGTGGAGTATGCATCATTCCCCCCCCCCTTCAGCCAGGTGGAGTATGCATCATTCCCCCCCCCCTTCAGCCAGGTGGAGTATGCATCATTCCCCCCCCCTTCAGCCAGGTGGAGTATGCATCGGTACGTCATTCACCTGCCCACTTCCATGACATTGGACTCACTGAGTAGCCAGGATCTTGGGCCTGCATGTCGCTCCATGTAGCGCGGTATTGTGGAGTTCCTCAGGACCATAGAATCATGGGTTGATCCGGGGAATCGGGCACAACAATGTGTGATGATCTTGTTGGAGTCACAGACCATTTGCACGTTGATTGAGTGGAACTGTTTCGGTTGCAGTACGGTACCTCCATGGCACGTGGAACCACCAATTCCACATGGGTGCAGTCGATGGCACCAATGCAACCGGGTATGCTGGCTAGTGCATGGAAACCCACTTTGGTGTTTGCAATGTCCTGGGCAGTCCGTGGTAATGAGATGTGGTCATCTGTGTGCTTGAGGAGGGCATCGAGCACTTGGATGAGGGTTCGTGAGAATAATGGTTGTGAAATGCCATGCAAGTGCCCCACTGTGTGCTGGTAGGTGCCTGTGGCCAGGAAGTGGAGTACAGACACTACCTTCAGTAGGGGTGGGATGGCGGTTGGAGTTTCTATCATGCTGACGATGTCGTTGTGTATCATGTGTACGATGGCGGTGATGGTGTCCCGGTCCATACGGTACAGGGTGTGGATCTGCTCAGCAGTGAGGTTGAATGGATTGGCTCTGATGCGTGGGATTGGGGGATGCCTGCGTGGTGGCACTGGCTGTGCTGGTGGGGCTTGCTGGGCCTGCCTTGCCCTCCTTCTCCTCCTGCGTCTCCTCTGTGCAGCCTGTTGTTGTTGTTGTTGTTGTTGTTGTAGTAGCACTTGCATTGCTATCAGGTTCTCCAGCCCCAACATTGCTAGTCGTATTGGTATCATTGTGGAGTGTGACTGGGTGTGGGAAGGGGTGGGGTGTGCTCTTTTTGTACTTCCTGAGTCTGTATTGCCTTCACCTGTGCTGTTTCTGTGCACCTGTGGCAGCTGCATTCACTTTACATGGCCCTTTACGGTTGGTTCGCGATGGCGTACTTAGCACCATGGCGGTAAGGTACTTAACGGGCTGGGTGATGGCGTTAGGTGCATGTCCGCTTGGGTCAGCATTTGCGTACCTTTCCGCCATGGCGCTAAGTACGGTGTGGCCGGCCGCATGCGCACACCCTTAGCGCAGTTAGCGGTAGCGTTAACTACGATGCCGCTAATGGCATCGTAGTTAACGGTCACGGGTCATGATCGGACCTGGCGGAAAACGATGGCGGTAACCATTTACCGCCATCGTTTTTCACTTAGCGCCAGGGTCGTAATGAGGCCCAAACTATTCCTGACATTAGGAAAAATCCGACAGGGTTCTATAAAGAGATAGAGTCCGTTTTGCAGTCCTCAGTGTTTACCCTAGGCGACATTGATTTGCTATTCCCTGTACTCCTGCCTGTAGATTTGTGGAAACAAGTTAGAACTATAGACGATGTACCAGGGTTGGGAGATACATGGGCTAACATAGTTAGGCTTGATGGGGAAAGGCCAGCTGGTGAGAGACCACCTCAGGTGATACTAACTTTGCCGGACAGAATCATTGCAAAACTGAAAACTATAATCCCCGAAAAGAGAATTATTTGGGACAAGCTTACGGCCTGTGTCCAAGGAAAATCTGAGGGTGCTATCGAGTTCTTTAATCGGTTCGAACAGGTATTCTCGGATTTCAGTGGACAAGACTTAGGCACAGAGTCTGGGAAAACATTATTTGTGGACAAATTTGTACGTGGATTGCTGCCTGACATCCAGTCACAAATGATGTCTTCTGAGAGCGCTTGGCAGGTGAAATCCCAATCAGAAGTACTGCACATGGCTCAGTACTACGAGAACCGTGTCAATAATGAAAAAGATAGAGTTGAGAAGAGAAAAGGTGATTTGAAGACTAAAGTATTGTTACAGCAAATTGTTAGAGGCCCCAGAGGGGGTAGTTCGCAGATTAGAGGTCAGTATGTTCCACAAGGGAATGTGCCCTTGGGTCCTGTGAATATTAACCAGTGTGCCTATTGTCGCCAGGAGGGTCATTGGCGTGCACAATGCCCCGTCCTTCGACAGAGGTCGAATAACACATTTGGAAATATGGGTAGACGATCCAGAGGTCGCCCGGGTGTAGGGGGCCCTGGTAGAGGCCAGTTTTCGCAGGATCCCCAACAACCTTTTTCACAGGATAATCAGACTTCGAGCGTGGATACTAGAAACATATTTGATCATCCTTCTGCTGCATATCTATCTGAAGAGCTTCCTTTTGATGATATTTTCTTTCGTTAGGATTGCCCGAAGCAGGGTTTGGAACCTACACCTATTCCCGTTAATCAGAAAGGTCCCTACGTTGAAATGGTAGTGGGAAATAGGAAACATCAATTTTTGATAGACACTGGAGCACAAACATTCCACTGTCAGGGCAAACCAATGTTTCTGTAGGGTTTTCTGGCACACCAGCATACCTGCCTACATTTCAAAATCAAAATTCCTGAGATTTATGCCCCGCCCACAGCCACACAAGACTCCGCCCATCTGCACACGGCTCCGCCCACACGCCCAAAAGGTAAACACGGTTGTTGTAGGCTTCAGTTTCCTTACTATAGCATTGAAAATAATTCATTCAATGCTATAGTAAGCAAAACTGAAGCAGGTTGAAGGCGCTGCCGCCTTCATAATAGTGCTTTCAATCTATGCCATTGGATTGAAAGCACTATAATTACGGCGGCGGCGCCTTCAGTTTTCTTACTATAGCACTGAAAAACATTCATTCAATGCAATGGTAAGCAAACTGAAGACGCCGCCGCGCCGAAATAATGCTGCTTTCAATCCATGTAATTGGATTGAAAGCAGCATTATTTCTGCTGCGGCGCCCCCTTCATTTTGCTTACTATAGCATTGAATGAATGATTTTGGTAAGCAAAATGAACGTGGCACCGCCGCCGTAATAATACTGCTTTGAATCCAATGATATGGATTGAAAGCACTATTACGGGGCTCAGGGGCCGCATTGAGAGCCGTTTCCGGGTCACGGCCACTTCTCCACCCGATTGGCTACCGGCGGCAGCCAATCAGGTGGAGAATTTGACGGGACCCGGAAAGAATCTCAAAATTCCTGAGATTCACGGGACTTTTCCGGAGACCCGGAGAAATGCTTAAAATTCCGGAGTCTCCGGAAAAATTCCGGAGGTTAGGCAGGTATGCACACCAGTTGTCTGTCCGGTTTCTTCACCGGTACCTATTTCTTTGGGTCCCTTTACAGACCACTGCCCATTTCTCTTGACTTCGAATTGTGGGGAGAATTTGCTGGGGTTGAATCTGTTGAAGGAATTAAATGCAGTAATTCATTGTTCTTCTGATGGAGTGCGTTTGACGATTTCACCACAGCAATGTTCTGTTTCGCAATTCTTGACTAGACCTTTGCCGCCAGAATTCAGTAATGTACCAGAGTGTTTGTGGGCAGTTGATGACAATGATGTTGGTGTTTTGCAGATTGAGCCTGTTAAAATAGTTTTGAAACATGGAATTAAGCTGCCCCGTATTCCACAGTATAAGATCTCAGTTGAAGGCGAGCGAGCTTTGAAGAGCATTGTTTCCGATTTTGTGCATCGTGGGGTGATTGAGGAGATTGCAGGAAGTTTGTGCAATAGTCCGATTTTACCCGTGTACAAAAAAGGTGATAATGCAATTCCATTTCGTTTTATAATTGATTTACGTGCCATTAATAAAGTCGTCGCTCCGCAATTTCCAATTGTGCCTGATGTGACGACAATATTAACCATGATTCCAGCTACGGCTACTCACTTCAGTGTTGTGGACCTAAAGAATGCTTTCTTCAGTATTCCTATACATGAGGATAGTAGATACTTGTTCGCGTTCACCTTAGGGGGATGCTCATTCACATTTACTTGTGCACCTCAAGGTTATACTGAGAGTCCTAGTATTTATAGTAGGGCTTTGAAAGAGCAGCTTGATACCCTTGGATTACCCCCTACTTGTACAGTGCTTCAATATGTTGATGATTTGCTTTTAGCCGCTGACTCTGAGAGCTCTTGTAAAGAGGGCACTGTGTTGTTGCTCATCCATCTAGCAAAGCATGGTCACAAAGCTTCGCTCAAAAAGTTTCAATATTGTTGCCAGGAGGTCGCCTGTTTAGGCTATCTCCTGTCAAAGGAGGGAAGAAGATTGACACCTGAAAGAATAAAACACATTTCTGGCATGTCTGTCCCAAATACACAAAAGGAAGTTAGAGCCTTGATAGGTATGGCTTCTTACTGTAGGTTATGGATCCCAAACTTCTCACTAGTGATAAAACCAATGTTGGCCTTGACGAAGAAGGGTATTTCTTCGCCATTGCCATGGAATACGGAGCATCAACATTCATTCGAGTTGCTCAAGACTGCATTATGTTCGGCGCCAGTTTTGGGCACACCGAACTATGAGAAGGCCTTTGTGTTGTTTGTGCATGAATGTGATGGATGTGCTTTGGCTGTATTAACGCAGGAACATGGAGGGAAGAATAGGCCATGCGGTTACTACTCTTCCGCCCTTGATCCTGTTGCATGCGCTTTGCCAAGATGTTTGCGCGCTGTCGCTGCTGCTGCTGCGTCTGTAAAACAGAGTGAGGGAATGGTCCTAGGCCATGATTTAATCCTGATGGTGCCTCACTCTGTAGATATTCTATTGAACAAAACCCAAACACAACACCTCACTTCCGCACGACTGACAAGATATTAATTAATCTTGTTTGCTCCCCACATTCAAATTAGGAGGTGCTGCGTTCTTAATCCGGCTGAACTCCTACCTTTCCCGCAAAATACTGTTTGCGGTGATGAAGAGTCACATGACTGCCTGTATACTACTGAACAAGATACAAAAGGCAGAGTTGATTTGAGGGACACTCCTTTGGATAACCCACAAGGGGAGCTGTTTTGTGATGGCTCCTGCTTCAAACTACTGGATGGTACATCCACAGCTGCTTATGCAGTCACTACATTGAGTACGGTTGTGGAGACCAAGAGAATTACGCATAACTCTGCGCAGGCCGCAGAGATTATAGCATTGACTCGAGCTTGTGAGCTTTCCGAGGGCTAACAGTAAACATATATACTGATAGCCAGTATGCCTTTGGGGTGGCTCACAACTTTGGGAGACTTTGGTCAGAGAGAGGGTTTTTAACTTCGCATGGCACCAAGATCCAACATGGCTCCCTGATAGTACAATTGCTTTCAGCGCTTGCGCTCCCTAGTCAGTTAGCAATCATTAAGTGCGCAGCACATCGCAAGATTATAGATGATGTAGGCAAAGGGAATGCTTTCGCTGATCAAATAGCTAGACAAACTGCCTCTGATCTCTTCACGGAGATGTCTGTTTCAAGGGAGACTGTAGATGCCTATGCAATGGATAAGGGTGTTGGGTCTGTACGGGATATCCAAGCCGATGCCACATTAGAAGAATCCAAGAGGTGGGCTGAGGGCTTGGGGAAACTCGATGATGATGGGTGTTGGGTGGACATGGTTGAAGGGAAATGGTTGCTTCCTAATCCTATATAGTAATGATGGTTACCATGGCACACGGTCCCACACATGTGTGCGCTCAACAGATCACGAGAATGTTAGAGAAAGTCTGGGTAAATGATAAGAGTTCAAAAATTGCCCAGCATTATGTCCAAAATTGCATGATTTGCCTACAACACAATGTGGGAAAGGGGACAGCAACTCCAAGAGGTAGCTTTGGGCCTCCTTCTGTCCCGTTTGAAGTGATTCACTTTGACTTTATTGAAATGGAGCGATGTAACAATCTAAAATATGTCCTTGTGGTCATTTGCGCCTTTAGTAAGTGGGTCGAGGCTTTCCCTGTTAAAGACGCTACAGCCATGACCACTGCAAAGACCATGTTAAAGGAATTCTTCCCACGGTTCGGTTTGCCGAGAGTTATCTGGTCGGATAATGGTCCGCATTTTATCGCTGCTGTAATTCTACAGATATGTACGGCATTGCAAATTGACAAACGATTCCATTCGGCCAGACATGCTCAGAGCGCCAGATTAGTGGAAAGACACAATGGTATCATAAAAAACAAGCTCGCTAAAACGTGTGCCGGCACCAAACTAAAATGGCCGGACGGCTTACCGATTGTGTTACTTTCAATGGGGACAACCCCTCAAACTAAGACTGGGCTCTCTCCCTTTGAGGTGGTAATGGGGAGACCTGCTAATATTTGGGGTTTGCCTAAAAGCTGCGCATTGCGCGATGTAGAAAATGTACTTCTCTCCGACTATTGTAACCAATTGACTAAAAACCTGTTTTCAATTTATCACCAGGTGCGAGAGGCATTGACTGTGAGGTACGAGGGCTCCGGTCACAGTCTACGACCAGGGGATTGGATCCTTGTTAAATCCTTCGATAGAGCGTCTTGCCTCGCACCACGTTGGAGGGGCCCCTACCAGGTGCTCCTGGTCACTCAGACTGCGGTGCGGGTAGGAGGACGTCGCCACTGGATCCACGGAAGCCACACTAAACAGATCCCACACCCAGTGCCATACAATACAGAAGACGCAGAACCCCTTTCTGACATTGAAACCAACGTACCCGAAATGGCAGACGGTGGAGAGAGAGTATCTGAGGCCGTTCCGGAAGTTGTAAGGCCCGACAAAACGGCCATCTTGCCTCCTTGCTCTCCCACTGCATCGTTTGTGGATCATCCATCTTATGATCCAACTTCCGTTCACTCGCCACCTCCTGTGGGAAGTGACGACATCCTGTCTGCTGATTCTTTTGCACCGGAAACTGTGAAGTATAATCTCCGCCCAAGGAGATAGGTTTGCAATACGGCTCTTGCTGTACAATTGAAAGAATTTGAGGGCTTGCCTTTTTTTGGCCCAATTGCATAAAGGGTTCTGCTGGCTAAGGGTTGTGGGAAAAGACATTAAGAAGACACGCAACCGGAGTCGCCAGCAAACAAACAATTGGTGTTTTTCGATTGAAGACGACAATGCCCGCATCCGCTACCGTTCGTACTGAACTTTTGGACAAAAATGTGACTAGGAGAGACAATGAAGAGATATGTATGGGGGCCCCGAAAACGTTTTGTTGTCTACTGGTGATAATCACGGGACTTTTAGTAACTGTTGGTTGTGGGTTTTGGTATTTGGAGAGAATGTACCCTTTGAATGATTTCCTACCTGTTGAAAATATAACTGTTGTTCCCACTCCTTCTGTTCAACTACATACCTTGTCACCTAGAGATCTTTTGCATAGACGGAATTATCAAAATAACACTCTACTTCTAATTATGAATGCTACCCATGCAATCTTTAACAGAACCAATTGTTGGATCTGCTCGCATTTACCGCAACATGGGGATAAGGGGCTAGGTTGGTATATTCACCCTTTACCTTTGACAACTGCTTGTTATGCTTCACTTAGAGCACTGTTCTTTGGCCGATGGAACGATAGCATCTCGGGGAACTTTGATGGCACTAATTTGAATAGTGTTCTGACTCCCCTGGGATGCTCGCTTTTTGCAAATAGGAGTAAGCTCAATATTGCTTCTATTAGGCCTTCTGATAGACTGTCTCGTCCTTTCCAATCTTTGATTTCCTTTAAAATGGCTCTGATAGGCAATAAGGATGCCGTCCCTCCTTCTTATACTGTTAACCATAGCCCCGATTCAGTTTCTTTCTGCATACAGAAGAATGGCACCCGGTCAATGGGAGATTTTAAAGGTTGTGCCAACGTTGCAAATTTGACTGGGGAAGACAGACCTTTGTATGTAGGCGAACCTATCTATTTTGTTTGCGGTAATGTAGCATTTCCATGGTTGCCCAGGGATTGGCAGGGAACTTGTTAACTAGGAATCCTGTTACCTGGGGTGTTTATAGCAAGTACTGTAGAGGTTTCGAAGGCTCGTCCACGGCGGGACAAGAATGGCGACACTCCAGCACAGGTTTTAGGAGATGTAGCAAAATCATTCCTTCCATTCTTTGGGAAGATAGCGAATTCCGAGGATATCAGGAAACTAGCGAGAGTACTGGAGCGAACCATCAACCGGACCACAGATATACTCTATAGTATGACTTTAGAGCAGAAAGCGATCAGATTGGTAGCGCTTCAGAACCGGATGGCATTAGATGTCATTCTGGCTGAACGTGGTGGAGTATGTAAACTAGTGGGGTCCGCTTGCTGTGTTTTCGTACCGGATTCCTCCCCAACTATTTTTAAGGCAATACAGAATCTGCACATTCTTAGTTCAGAAGTGCATGTTCCCGAGGGAAATTGGGATCTTAGCGCTTGGTTCTGGGACTTCTTGCGGTCTTGGGGTTGGAAAGTGCTTTCAGTCTTGCTGATTATTTTGGGAATTCTGCTATTTCTTTGTTGTTGTATCCAATGTCTACCAAGTACCAAGTATATGTTCAATGCTAGGGGGATGTTGCGCTCAGGCGATAGGTACAATAGGACATAAAGTGTATGCCCCGGATAAAACCTCTAAGGAGTATGTACTGAAAGAGATCTTAGTAAAAGATCTAATGGCGATAGATATTTCTGACAGCTATTCAGGGTGTATGGACGATGACACATGGAGTTATTTGCAGGGAGATCAGAAGTAGTTTAGCACTTAGCATAGGCCAAAAGGAGGGTTTGTCAAACTAGAAATTATATTGTGCCTCCTATTGCTATGAATATATGTATATTGGCCTACGCCAAGCTGCTAACAAGCTGCTTATAAACTACATGTGAATAAACTCGCATTGCAAGGTCCTGACCTTAGAAACCATGTAAACTGTCATTTTGGGTCAAGCCACCATTTTAGGTTTTCTTGCTCTATAAAGTCACCATGTGAGCTAAAATGGTAGCCTATGTTATTCAGAATAGAACTCGATTGTCATGACCTCTGTACAGCTAATGTATAACTTGCCTGCAGGCCACTTGTTATGGTCATGAGCTGAGACCTGTATCACCGAAACTGATCTAAAATTGAATGAGAACACCTGCTTAACTACATTGTATAAACTAAGTCCTGCATTGTAATGTTAGGCCTAGAGCATACATTATTACCATTTCTTCTTGTTAATGTATAAACCTAAGATGAACTAGATTTGACCTGGCAAGGGACCCTAGAGCAGTAACTTATTTATGGAATGGTTAACCTGCAGAAAGGCTGGACAACAGGCTGGAGAAATGTATAAAAGCCTGACTGTTTCAATGAATATTTGCACTCACTGAGCACACCGAACCACGCCGGAGTTCGCTGTGTTGTACTGAGGGTCGATAGCTATCTGAATTTTGTTCTGTTCTTTTGTAACTGGATTCAGTATAAAATAAAGTACTTTGTATGTTCCTTTGTAACCTGTGTTTGGTGTGTTTCCTTTTTGGTTACCCTGCCTCATATTATTTCCTTGTTTTCACAATATGGAGGGGGGGTGCACTCCAAGCATGTGGCTAAGAATGTGGCTAGGTCTGGGCAGCCTTGCAGCACGTGTTCTGCATCGCTAAACCTTTTCACGCCCGTGGAACGTTCCACATGCAAGAAGGGTAGGTGTGCCTGCACTTTGAGCGGGAAGTCTTTCCCGCAAGAGCGTGAATTCCAATGTTGATTTTCTCAGCAGGTGCACGCTTTAGCAGAAGTTTTAGGATGTTTTCTCAGGGCTTAGTTCTTTCCATGTTGTATAATAACCCAACACAAAAGGTTGCTTTCAGAGTGCTAGTGCTTGAGTGGAGTATGGGGGAGAGTCAGTGGAGTCCACCTACTATCTTTCAAGTGCAATGCAGGCAATTGGTCATGGGCTGCTGGGGTTTGGACCAGGGATGAGATGAGAGGGCAGTATTATTCAGACTTTTTTTATGGTGAGTAAAATAGTGAACTAAAATATTGAGTAAAATATTTTCGAGTCCCCGCTTGAGTGAAAATAGTGTTGCCGGGCCCCCGAGATGCCATGCAGATTGAAGACCACTGCTCTAGGGGATCCCACAGACTTTCTGCAGTGGTCCAACTGCATAGCACTGGTTTCTCCAGCCCCCTCTAGCTGCTTCCCATAGGTGACGTTGTCACAAGCTAATACAACAGATGCCACACAGGCAACTATTACAAATTGCAAGCTACTAGTCAGGCATCAAATGTGGCTCCATCGCGGGGTTCTCCGCACAAAGCATACCATTTCTTACTTGCCAAGGGACAATTATCACTCGCCATTGGCTAGTTGCGAGTGAAACCTCTGAGAACTGGATGCCATTTCACCAACAGTAGACCGGAGCATTTAAAAGCACCTTTTCACTATGCCTCTGTTCACAATATATGCCAGCACTGCCACTGTAAGCTTTTCAATATAAGAGATTGAATACCCTTCCTAAGGAATTGGGAGATGCCTTCAAGTCTATACAAGTTTAGTTCCATTACTAAGCATCAGTTTATACCAATCCTTTACCTTGCTCTCTCACTCAGAAGAAGAAGAAATATAATAAATGTATCTAATAAAAAAACAATCAAGTCAAATTGATCTACATAACATCTCGGGAGAATAGCTCAGGGCGAACATGCTTGCATAGGCAACAAGACGGCACAAAGCAACATGGGTTCTATCCCCGGTCCGCGTTCAGAAACCTCTGGGTATTAAGCGCGTTATAAATAACATATCATATCATCTACATAACATCATTTGTCCGCATATTTTAATTGTTAATCAGTAGTAGTCACAGAACAAGCAGCAACAGCATGCATGGACTACGTGTCTCCACCTCACTGGTCCGGCTCATTGTTATTCATGAACCTGATGAGCCAGGCTGGTTTGCCATTTGCAGGAAAAACAATACGTTGGACGGTAACAATGCTGGGCACTCGTGCTGGCCATGCCTGCGCACTACTCTAGTCAGCCTGCATTACATTGGTGGAGCTCTGCTACTGTAATAACCTGCAGATCTGTGGCAGCAGGGTTTTGTGGCTCAGACATGTGGTCTAGGCAGCAGGAGTACCAGAAGCGTTTAGATAGTTAAGCAGGTAACGGTCAGACCCATCCATGTGCCAGTTGTACGGCTGGCAAGTGGTACTCGCGGCTCTGACTCTAGTGTGCCACGGCAGGCAGGGGGCACTCAGCTGGCGCAGAGAAGGCCTTGTTAAGCTGGGCACTGCCCTCCCTCTTCTGGTATGCAGCTAACATGGGGTGTACTGCAATAGACAGACGCATACCAGCTACTGACTCACTAAGTCCAGTGGTCGAAGTGTATGAACAGAAGTAGTGGAGCTATGTTCCCTACTGGCCAACATTCAACGAAAATGCTGTATGCTGGTTTCCCCTGCATACAAACCATGTGGTTTGGGGGACCCAAAAAAAAATCTGTAATTACAAAATGCGAACCTAATGTGTTTGTGATTTTGTAGTTCGAGATTTCGGTTTTTGTTATATTAACCTACATCCTACTGCCCACTGGCCTGCCCTGCTCCCAACAACCCCCATTGCCATGCCCCCTTCCACGCACAATACAAACCCCCAAACACATGCGCCTGCGGTTTAAGGGAACGTTTAGTACAGTGCACTGAAAGTGCACGTTTCAAATTCTTCCTATACTTTTATTTTAAAATGAAACAATTCCGGGAAGGGTTTCTTGTTAAAATCAAAGTATAGGAACGGTAAAACTGAATAGAAAATAGTAGAGGAGCCCCGCTCCCAACCACTCCCGCCCACTTCGAGCACGTAACGAATGGGGTTGCCGGTGGCATTGGTGGGGCATCCAGCACACAGAGGACAGTCACCAGCCAGCAGCACCACCGCATGGGCAAGGCTTGAGGAAGACAAGTGCCGAGCAGGAGTGCCTGTGCGGAGTGCCGGCCTATGCAAGGGGCGCTGGCTGCAGTGCTTGACTGGGTAATTCCTCGATTTCCCCTGCATTTGTCCATTCATTTACCATAGGAAGAAAGCTCTTTTTTGCGGTTAGATGGTCAACATGTTCCACCTGCTGCCTGTATAAACAGGGCTCAATGTGGACAATGGTGAAGCTCCTAAACAGTTGTCATCTCATTTTAAGGCACTACTTGCATGTTATTTTATGTTATGTTGATTGGTGTTTGTAAATCGCACGTGTGCCACAGGCAATGCATCCATCACCTCCCTGTGGGGAGGAGCAACAGTGGGCAGGAAGCTGTCCGCCTTAACGTGGGAGGGGCATGCTAGAAACAATTTAGGACCTGTATCTTATATATGTTACATATGAAGCCCGCGTTCAGAGGGCACACATTGTACCCGGGCCACGCACATTAATGGGCCCTGCGGTCCATGCGTTTAAGATTAGCACCGTTACCAACGGGCCTCATTTTAACTATGCCAGTATCCTGGCGGTGGAGCCGTCAGGATACTGGCAAAAGTTGTTACCGTTCCGGCCCCGGTCCGGCGGCATTGCCGCCAGATTTATGGGTGCTGGAGTGACGGTGTAAATCCCCATTCATGGACTCCATGAGGGGATTTGCCGCCATTACTGGCACCGGCATTAGGGTTTTTCTGACGGTGGGGCGTCTGGGATACCACCCACAGTCGGCCGGTCTGGTAAAGTGCTGCTATCCATGCATACCGGCACTTTTTTACAGGACTGGCCGACAGAGAATGAGGCTAAATGCATGCTTGTTTGAGAGATTCGTGGCCGCAGGTTGTTTAATCCTTTATGAATAAATAAAAAAAGTGCCCAGCAGCAGACAAGAGAAAGCTCTCTAAACCCAGTGCCACGCAGTAAATGATCCGGCTGCAGAAAGAGCGAGCGCCTGGGGCACCTTCTTTTGAAGAAGAATGACTGTCTTTTAATTCCAACTGATTGCCACTTCTGGCAGGATGGTCTGGCTGGGGCAGTCATTCCAAGGTCAAAACGTCAAAACATATATATATATGTTACACAGCCACAGTAGTGGCTGTGTAGTTATGGTTAAGTTGCTGTTTCCAGAGGAAAGTTTGGTGATGTTTGGTCCAGTGGGGAAAAAGTTATAGGGGGGTCCCGAAGGGCATGCACCCAAGACCACATTTATATGTAGTGTACCTAAAAGCCACAATGGGTGTGATATGCTGTGATGGTTGTGGGCAGGACCTAGAGTCTTGGGTGCATGGCCGAAGGCCATACACCCAAGAACAAAGTTATAAGCACTGCAGTTATAAGCCACAATGCGTGTGATATGGTGTAGTGGTTGTGGCCAGGCCCAATAGTCTTGGGTGCATGGCCAAAGGCCAAAGGCCATGCACCCAAGACTCAAGTTATAAGCACTGAAGTTATAAATCAGCATGGGTGTGATGTGGTGCGGTGGTTGTGTGCACGACCTACAGTCTGAGGTGCATGGCCGCAGGCCATGCACCCAAGACCAAAGCTATACGAAGTGATGTTATAAGCCACCATGGTTTTGATATGCTGCGGTGGTTGTGGGTAGGACCTACAGTCTTGGTTGCATGGCAGCAGGGTGTAGGCCATAGGCTATACATCCAAGACTCTAGGCCTTGCCTACAGCCACTGTACTATATTACAGCTATAGATCAGACGTATAGATTTGATTATGTATGAAATGTGTGAAATTATACTTACTGTTTAATTTGTTGAGATTCAATATATTTTTACCATAACTGTAATAGTTGGAGGAAGTATTCTTTTTCATTTTCTGTGATAAAAGAAAAGAGCATGTTAATGTTTGTATTGTCTAAAGACTTATTACATTGTACAATAGACATTTTAGCTTTTTTTTTACCCTCATATTTAGTTTACAAACCAGTGTACTGTGCATCTTGCTCAGTTTCTGTGTTTGTTTTTCAAATCATTGAGTTGGGGAAAAAAATCCTTGTTGGATTAAAAAAAACTTTCTTTGCTATGCTATAAACTATTTCTTTGTTTCCTTTGAGTGTTCACTTGTTGTTTCTGATTAATGTTCTGTATGTTGGCTTGTTGCAGATTTTTTAACCAGTTAGATACCTGTTGGCGTATTCTAACTGTGTCTTTTTTGTCACAAATCAGTGGTATTCATGTATCTGTGTGGTTGTTATACATTCTTGGGCGGTTTAGATACCCGTTGGCGTATTCTAACTGTTTATAGTCTTTTAATTGCATTTTTGTTAATGTTGAAGTAAGCATTAGTTATTAAATTTTGGCTTTAAGAAGATTAAATACACATTTGTAAGATTGGCTGGTAATCTCTGCTTTAGAGTAATGCTACTATCATTACATTCGACCCATCCATATTTTTTTTAAATATATGCAGTGTAGTGACCTGCATTGGTTGTGGCTCCTGCGTGGTAGATTATACCTATTGTTGTGAAGGTTTTCTTACCAAGTGACACTTGACCGTTTGTGAATCCAGTCAGCTTACAGTTGTTTTTCGTACCATCTGCATTGTAACGTAGAAGCATTACTATTACGTAGTTACTATGTGTTTGTATGAGTAAGGTGGAGCGATTATCTGAACTGCATATAGTACATAATCTGCCATGGTTTGCATTTTGTAGAAGTTGCTGAAATGGAATGAATTCACAATTAGGTATGGATACATACACAAATCGCTCATTAGGGATTTGTTCCTGTGTCACATTGTTACAGAGAGTGCATGTATGTTTCCACGTGTATGAAATCTGGAAGATTGCATTTATAGGTATGTTTTTGTTTTCGAGTACTTGTAGTAAGTACATCAGAAATTCTTGTGGATCTTCTTTTGAGTTTATATTGAATCTCACCATTCCAGCAAAGTAGTCCAATTCTTGTCTTATTCCATGAACACTATACGTGTTGTCAGGATTATTTGTTGCATTTCTATGAAGGACTAACATTTGCAAACACAATTGGTCTGTACTGTGTAAGTAAATGTTGTTAACAATTGGTGGCAATTGAAATAGAATATTCATTGCTACATTTGTGTAGCAACTTACACCAGTTTCATTTGAAAATTTGAATGGACCAGATAGTTCTGTGTCTGAGCGATTTTTTCAGAGTTTCTGTTCCTTCTTTGAAGAAGTACCTGATTTCCTTTCACTGATAGGTTCTTCTTTGCTTGTGGTAATTGATGAAGTGTTAGCTTCTTTTGCTTTCTTTGCAGGATTTCCAGTAAGATCCTGTGGCATTTCTGTTTGATTTAGTTTTCTTTTACAACATTTTCCTTTTTCTGGAACAGGATATGATTTTAGATGGGGGGGGGGTACAGTGAACGCAGTCCATTGTATTCTAAAATGCAAGGAATATCAGCGTTTACTTTACTTGCATCAAAGTTGATTAGAAACAGACCATCAAGTGTACGTAAGCGTGATAGTGCTACGTAGCTCATGCCTTCTTTAAAGACTGTGTTTCCAATATCTATCAATGCTTTGTCTAGGGTAAGACCTTGGGATTTATGAATGGTGACTGCATATGCAAGAGTTAGGAAAAATTGTTCTCTACGTACATACATGTTTTTGAAGAGAAGGAATCGAGCTGTTGAGCGTCCTAGCCTTTTCACTTCCGAAAGTTTGTCAAAGTGAATATTGACAAACTGAATGTTGTTGTCACTTGGGTATGTTTGAAAGCCAACAACTGTACCCAGTGCCCCATTAACTAGTCCTTGCTCTACGTCAAGGTTATGTTTACGCATTACTCTACAATTTAAGGCTACTTTTAATATTTTTTCAAAACCAGCTGTGTTGGAGATTGAATTTTCTAAGGTATTTAGTCTTGTTGTGGCTTGCTGACACATGGGTAGTGTCGTACCATGTACGTCCAGTTTATCTGTGGAGCAAATTTCAATTATTGGTTGCATTTCTTTTTTTAACATTATTTCATTGAATTTGAAACAGCTTGCAAGAGTTGGCATTAAGGCCATACAATTGACATTTTTGTGCGCTAATTTTTCCATAACATCAGTAGCACATGCGTTATCGCCATAAAGTGCATGGATGTGCCGGTTTTTCAATGTTGCTTGTGCTTCTTGCGATAGTACACCGATTCTAATACTTTTTAAAATGTTGGCCTAAGTGAGGTCTGCAGATTGACGCATGTTTTCTGTTAATTCTCTGTATTGGAAATGTTGCCAAAGGTTGACATTTCCTATGCTGCCAACAGTTTTACGGCAGAGTCTGTGTCCCAAGGTTTTAAAAATAGGTTCACCTTTCACTGGTGTCAATTGTAGAACATCTCCGAAAACGATAATGTGTTTTCCTGCAAAGAGTTCTTCGTAGTTTGTTTTCAGTACTTCTTGCAATCTGAAGTAATCAAAGCCAACAATAGGTTGGAGACCATCTCACTTCATCTATTAGTAGCATTTTCATTTGTTTCAATACTCTGCGTAGTTCCATTGCAGCTTCTGTAGAAAGTTTGTAATAGTCTAATTTGTTTTGATGTTCTACTGGAAGGAGTAGTAATCGGTGTAAAGTCACACCGCCTATGTTGTCGACAGCTAAACCTGTGGGGGCAGTTACAACAGCTGACAGTTTGTTGTTTGTCAATTGTTGAAGGAATTTGCTGATGATTTTGATTAAGAATGTTTTGCCTGACCCAGCTTCACCACTGACATACAGCAGTATAGGTTTGTAATTTTGGCAGGTACATTCTTTATTTTCGTGTTGCACTCCAAGTGCAATTTCTTTTGTTACTTCTTCAAAAATGGTACGCTGATCTTTGTTAAGTTTTGATTGTAGTACAGTTAAGTCTTCCATATCTTCTTCATAGTGTCACATAGTGTTTTCCACTTCTGTCATAGCTACTTCTGCCTCATTTGCTATTAGTGGCTGTCTTAGTGGTTCTTGAATTCCTGTTACAGAAGGTTGACTACTGTCGGAAGTGTCCTTATCTAGTTGGGCCTGGAGTTCTTCTTTGTGTTGCTGTTCATTGTGCAACATTGTTTTGTACTGCGTAAAGTTCATATTGGTGATAGCACTTTCATTTGCTTTGAAAGCGTCTTCATAGCAGTCATAGTTCTCTAGTATCTCTTCCTCTTTTCTCCATGGTTTAAAAAGTTGTAGAAGGGACATGTAATATAGTTCTTTCTGTTGAGGAGTTTTTAATGACAATTTCACATGATTAATTAAGCTTCATTTGGCAAGTTTCACTAAGCTACCTTCACAATCTGTCACTCTATATCTACCTTTTTTTCATAGGGTTTTATATTATTTTTGTATGCAAAGTTTTGGGCTATGTGGTATAGACACATGGTTTCCAAAAGTGCTACTCCTGATTCCTCTGTTCTTTTTGTGTAATACGTGTTCTTAGGTGATTTACCTTTAACACTATGTCAAACTGAAGACATTAAGTTGTTCACTTCACTTGTTTCTGTAACTGGTCTAGGGAAACCAAAGCGGCATTTGGTATAGTATTTCCCTTTGCTTTTGTATTTGCGACAACAATATTTGCCACATTTGTGTCTTTGAAATTGTACAATCTGTCCATGAAGGTCAATATGTGTCCTATGTGAACGGATTTCACAAGTGACATATTTTTGGATAAACTGCAAAACAGTGCCATCACTGTCCTGACCAAATCTAGGTACACCTTTAATCCATAAAAGCATGTGGATATGTGGTGCTCCTCTGGCTTGGTATTCTTTTCTCCAAAAGAAATGTTGCACTTCTCCGAGGGGAGGAACAGTTTTATTACAAATAAAGTGTAGCATAGCAATGAAACGATGGTGGAAATATCTCGAAACATTAACAGGATCTAGAGAGCAAAGTTCTCCAGGTGTTAGTATATCTATGTTGGTTTTGTTGTTGTTTGATATGCATAGGAAATCATGTAAATCTTCCCATGCATATTCTGCAGAACTTAAGTTAACAAACCAAGTGGGTGGTCCAAGGTTTCTGATCATACAACGTACATCTCTGTGCCGTCGGAACCAGTATTCTTTCATACCACGCATGTTTGCAAACAGATTTGTTATGCTTGATTGTAAAACCTCATCTTTTTCTTGCACATATTCTATTAATTGCGTAGCTGACATATTTTGAAAGTGGGTTCCAGATTTCAATATGTGTGCAACTCCATAACATAGGGTTGCTAGATCACTTTCAAAGAGTAGGTGGAATGTGTATTCCACATTTTGTCTAAATATGGGATCTTCAGAATACATTCGTAATGAGCGTTATTCTGATGCTGTTATCTGAGTGGGTCTATCAACGTATCTTCCTCCTTTGCCAGTAGGGAATAGCAGTGGAAAAGCACGTGCTTCTATACATTTTTCCCATATGCTCATTGGTGACCCTTTGGTTTGTCGCATTTGGTAAGTTTCTAGTGCATCATCTATGCTCTCATTAGAGTGCAATGGATGAATTGTATAATGGTCCAAAAGAATGGATACTGCAGCAGAATCCAGAAGTTCAAATGGACCAGTTTCTGATGACTCCTGAATTATTTCAGCTCTTCCATATTTATTTCTTTGTAGTATTCATTATTATCTTTCAGATAATGCAAGGCTTGTCTAACTTTATGTAAGTCCACGAGTTGTTGCCAAATATTTTTGTCTTTTGTTGTTACACCATTTACTACGACAATTAAAGAATGCTCAATTGAACGTTGCATTCCTAGAGTGTGCACATTTTCTGTCACATCTAATGGCAAATAAACTACTTTGCCACAAATGCCTTTCACCAATTCAGTGGGAGGTAATTTTGCTGTTTTTGGTTGAAGGCGTATTAGTGCTTGAAATGGGTGTACTGTTTGAATTATGATGCTCTCATACAAATTGAGTTGTTGCAGGGATTTTGGTAGTGGGAATAATTCCAAATTATTTGTGACAGCTCGTGAAGGAGTTTGGATGTTGTCAAGTTTTGTAGTGCAGTACCTGCAACATATTAGGTTTTCCCTTATTTCGTATTTGTTTTCAGCTAAAAGGTAGAGAGCTAATTCAAACCATTGGAATCTTCATTGTCTTCTGTTTCGTATGTTACGTCTATAGTTTTTGTGTTTCTTTTGTAAAAAGTTCTGCAGCAACACACATACACATGGTCTGGTACTTCAGCGGATGTACTTTTAAATTTCAGTATTTCTTTTTGTATGTGTGTAGTAAAAGGTTGCCATGTGCAGAATTGTTGCTAGTCTGTTCTAACACTATTGCATTTTGTAAGTGGCTTTCACTTCCAAAATATTTCCTCTGGATACGGTCGATTTCTTCTTGTAGGTATTTGGGTGTACCATGCAGAAGAGTGTTATTTAAATTGGCTAGTTCTAAAGCTGGACTTTTAGCATAGTATAGTTTATACACTAGATTTCTTACATTTAAATGATGTGTTGATATCATTTTGATATCATGGAAGGTGCTTTTGCAAATAGGTCCTGAAATGCAGGCTAATGAATGTCCGTAGTCCTGTATATTTGCACACTGGACAGGTATCCATATTTTGCAGCATTTACATTTTCATTTTGTCTTTACCTTTCACATACTGATTGTCGAACTGGCGTAAAGATTTGAAAGATTTGTTGGAAATGTTACACATTGACGTGCATGGCCATTTGTATACTGGACGGTCTGGTTCAGTCGAATAGAGAGGTAATGGAGAGGTAATTCCGAGTTTTCTGGGGATACTTTTGTAAGCAGTGTTTCTTGTTCCATGATGGTATTATTGATTTGATATATTTATATCCACTGCTATGGATGGCAATTGTGTTTGTTTGATTTTGTTTGTATGCTTCTTCATTAAAATATGGTTCTGTAGTCGTTGTGTGACTCCATTCACCTCCACAAATATTTAAGAAGTTATTTTTTTTGACATTCCGTTTATTGAGAAGTTTCTTTTGTAGTTTAGTACTTAGTTTTGTTAGTGGTTTCATCCTATTTAACACTAAAATAAATAACTTCCTTTTGAGAAGGATTGCACTACGAGAGCTTCTAGGATTAATTTTCTACGGTAGGTTTTAAGGGTTGAGGATGATTTCGCTCCTCTTCTTATTAGATTCTGAAGGATTCTGTGGCGGAACATTTTTGCTACAATACTTTTTTTATTATGGTGTCTTGCTAGTATATCAGGATTTATAGGAGCATTGTTAGCAGTAGTGGTAGCTGAATTCTTGTAAAGCATTTTTTGTTTCGTGCCACATTTTGATAGAGGAGGCAAAGTTTCTGTAGTTGAAGCTTCCTTTGTTTCGCTAAATGACTGCATTAGCTGTTTTGTTTCAACGTTTTGTACAAACTCTGGTAGAGGTGGATGCTTACTTTGGACACTTATATTTTCATTTGCTCTATTTCTGCGTTCCTTTCTATGGACTTGCTTCTTGGTAGGCATTCTTTGGGATCTGTTGGAAAAAAAGAAGGTATGGGTTGGTCTGTTTTACAATGTATGTGTGCTCTGTGCATGCATGCATGAGTTTGATGGGTAAGATGTTTGTGGTGGTGTGTGAATGTGCATTGGGCAGTTACAATGAGTTGGGAAGGCTATTTTTCTGTTTGTATGTTACTACACTGTGCTTCAGATGAGAGTAGGAAGTGAGCTAGTGGTGAGGAGAAGCATGAATAGTAAACGTAATGGTATAAAATTAAAATAGCTATTTGTTTTGTAGTACTACCAATCTAAGGCTTGTGGATGTCATTTGCGTTCCAAAACACAGGGATCTGTTAATCTTTGTTTACTAAATGGTGATTTTTGGCAGAATGGTTCAGAAATCGATGTTTTTTTGGTGCGCAAAATACATAAATAACCCACACAGTCTCTTTGAGGAACAGTAAGAATATAAAGTTATTACTGTACTTACTTTATTTTGGGGAATGACCAGGTTTCTTCGGATATGTTGTTTGCAGAGTAGATGCTCTTGATTTTCAGGAGGGTGGTCTTTACTGCAATTGTAAAATGAAGAAGTTAGTAATTTTGTGTGTTTAAAGCAGTGCTGTTAATGTACACGTTCATTTTTCAGCTTTCGTAGGGATATTCTCATTCCATATGTGAACACAGTGTATGCGTACATTTCATTTGACTATGTGCAGCCTTTATATATATTATTTGCAGTATGTTAGTTGAAACTGCTTAGCAAATGAGTACAGTTTTAAGTTCATGAAATTCCCTAGTTTTGTTTCAGCTGTGCTCTACATAGCAGAGAGGTTCGGGAAGTGATAGGTCATTATAGTACATGGGAAAAATTTGAATACTTTTATATTATAAGTAGGAATGCGAACAATCCGGACCACCTGAGAGGGAGATGTCACCACAGCAATCGGGAATGTTTACTTTTCTCATACTATCGCATTTGAAGTAGCATTAATTTAGGCGGAAGACAGTAAAAAATTGCGACATTTTTTAATGGAAAATCGAGTTTCGTGCGCAAATCGGGAGGGTTGGTACGTATGTATAGGTTATGTAGGAAATAGTAAGAAGTAGTACGATTTTTCAATGAAAAATCAGAAGTCTCACCCTTAAAGCGGGAGCGTATTTAGTGGCATTAATTTCTTTAAATGGAATCAGAAGAGTTGTACATGTAGTCGGAATAAAAGATGCATACCTGTACTTTGTAATCATGCATGTGGGTATGCATGGAGCTGTAAGTAGAAATCCGCGACACTTGCACAGTAGTTTTTTGTAGTAGGTGCTTTCCAATGATATGAGACTTCTATTCAGAGTGATCAACAGTACATTTGAAGTGTGGAACTCTGATGACGGAGTTAAATGTAGAGGTCTTGGATGTGATTGGTGGATGGTTGTGTGACTGCTTAGGTGTGTCCAATGAGGGAATGGATTCGCGAGCGATGTGGAAAGGGTAGAAGGACTGGCTAAGAGTTACGTGCCGAACGGACACTGCTCTTGATCGCGGGTAGGGCTTGCCACATACAGGGTTTTACAGAAAATCGAGCATGGACAGGGGACTGTAGGCATCAGTCAATCAGATGTTGACATTGTTCATTTGTGCAGAAAGAGAGTGTTTGTAGTGAAGATGGCACAGGTGGAGACAGTGAGGGTGTTGGTGATATTTTTGTCCATGGTTTACAGCACTATTCAGAATGTAGGCATGTGGCAAACAATTTCGATGTCAGAGGAGTGGAGGTGGTGTGGAGCACTGCGACTGATTGCAATGTAGCAGCAATTCTCCAAGTTTGCAGAGATATGCGTAGGATGACCAGTGCCCATGTGGTAGTTTTGCACTATGGTGCCTGCCATTTGGGCTACGTGACTTCACCTACTTTGTTGGGAGATTTGGAACATTTGGTTCAAGCAGTCATTAACATCTTTCCAACTGCGAAAGTTATTTTTTCTGGCTTACTCCCTGGACCAAAATGGGACAACAGTTCTGTTTTTTGTCCTGATCAAAGTATTGGTAGGTGTGCCATCAATCGCGGCATGCAAGCTTTCATGTTAAGAGCTGGTATGTTTTTCTGCAGCCACAAGAACAATGTTTCCACTAATGCGGCTTATTTTGAAGCAGATGGTGTTTCTTTATCTTTTTTGAGAAATGCCAGGTTCTTTTGGAATGTAAGGCTTGCTTTGGAGAAGGTTCTGTGATGATTGTAGGAGTACACTTAGAAGAAAAAAAACCCCCAAAAAATACAAAATAACAGGTGTCTCTCAGGCATCTGCAAAAAAACCAAATACATGGCTCTTTTCAGAGCCCACCTTAAAGGGGAAAAGGGGAATACTATTTAAATGTATAGTCATCACGCTCAGATCCTCTACATGTCTGCAGACAAGGCGGTAGTCTGCAGGCGGCGCGTATTACATACGGGGATTCTGGGGTGGAGAGGCATGCCAATGAGAATGAGCGAAGGTAGAGATTGGTCAGTAAAGTTCTGTGGGTCAGTTGTAAACAGAGATATTTAGTGAGAACGTCTTTTTCCTGAGAGGAGAACAGACAGCTATGTGCGCGAAAACAGATTATCTGGATTTTGGGAGACTCATGGATACATTGGTTGAAGGTCCATGCAGAACGTTGCGGTATATCTGCAGATCTTGGATTCCCTCATGTGGAAGTGTACTGGCATGGACTGAGTGGAATGAAGTTGCTGGACTTGGTACCTCTCTGTGCTACTTTACAGACAGAGCGCCATCCTGACATAATTCTCATTCATTGTGGGAGAAACAGTTTAGGACATGTTTTTGGAATTTCTTTGCAATTTGCATTGAAGGAAGGACTTGAGACGGTCATGGACATGTATCCGAATTGCCACGTCATTTTTTCTCGTATTGCCCAAAGACAAATGTGGCTGCATTCTTCTTCATTTGGTCCACAAATGGAGAAAGAGAGGCGCATTTCAATAAGGCTGTTTGTGCCTTTCTAAGAGATGTTGGCATGTCCTCTTTCCACAATGAAAATATTATGTTTCATAGCACATTAATTTTTCGCCGAGATGGAGACCATTTTACATATGCTGGCAATCAGATTTTTCTTCGAAATGTACAAAATGCATTGCAATCTTTTTTGGACTCATAGTCACCTATTTCCCATTACATTTGGACGAATCCAAGTTTTCCAAACCCACAATACACCACCAAAAGGCTCTTTTCAGAGCCACCACTTACTCCCAGAGAAAAGTGCATTGGTTTTGCTATGGTTGCACCCTACAATTTTGTGTGTCCTAGGACTGTCCGCAGACTTTTGAAAAATGCGCAGGGCCCTACACCTTTCACTTGATAGTTCCATTTTTATACTGAGAAAGGCAGCTCTGAAAAGAGCCTTTTATTAATAAATTTTGTTGTTTTACATTTTTTTGGCTTTTTTACACACGACACACTAGGAGAGGAGGGAAAAAGAAGGTAAGGAAGAGACACCAACCACAGGGATAAGAAAGGGCAGGTGGAGCGAGAAAGATTTAGGGTGGGCCTTATTTAGGTAGGTAGCAGTTATTTGAGTGCTCCGTGACCGTAGCCTGGAAAGCACTTCGAAGACTCTCCCCCCTGCAGATTACTGCATTGCAGTACAAACACAATATTGTGACACTCGAAAGATAAGGGTCAACAGCATCGCGAATGGCTTGTGAGGCAGCTGGAGGGATGCGCTCACCCACAGGAGTGTCTCTTGTGGTGAGAGGATCGGACTCGGAGGATACTGCGGAGGAACTCAACCTACTATGTTCCTTACATGGTACCACCTTGCGAATGTCCGCACTGTGGAAAGAAGTTAGGTGTTGCTTCATGGTTGTCTTACCAAAGCTGTACGCACCAGGGCTCCCACGACTCAGCACCAACTGGCACTTTTTACAGGTGACCAGGTTCGCACGTGCTTTTGGTACGTTACCAAAACAGTAAACAACTGCCACACCCACGACTCCCGGTGATTGCTGGTAGTAGGGGGTTCCTCCATCTCATTCTCTTCATCCTCTTCTTCCTCGCTCTCTACATCCTCACGTGTATTTCCCTTTGCAGGCCCTTGGGGAGGTGGTGGCGGTGGAGGGTTTGGGGGTGGTGCTGAGGCTGATGTAGCTACAGCAACCATGGATGCCATTGGGGTTGGCGAGACAATCTCCCCTACAGCACTAAAGGCAACAAAACTCAATCTACAATCGCCAGAAGTACAATGAAGATGAGCTCGGGTGTGTGGCCTTTTATAAGGGAGGAGGGGTGCACCTCGTGACCATATCAATCACTCAAAAGCATTGAAAAAATT
The DNA here is from genome assembly GCF_040938575.1 of Ambystoma mexicanum. Taxonomy (NCBI): domain Eukaryota; kingdom Metazoa; phylum Chordata; class Amphibia; order Caudata; family Ambystomatidae; genus Ambystoma; species Ambystoma mexicanum. The sequence goes on from NC_090925.1 coordinate 715,399,014, forward strand.
CCAAACAATATGCTGAAAGCTAGGCCCATTGTATGGGACATGTGAAATTGTGATTTTGTATTGTAAAATAATTTGGCATATCTGCATAAGTTCTTTTGAAATGTTGCGGAAGCGGACAAAGTGCGCAAATAAGAACACACGCTCAGCGTGGGTGCGGTCACATGATGACGTCGTAAACACATTCGCAAAAGAAATGGGTGCCTGTAGGACACCAAATGCACAGGAACGGTCATACGCATGCGCGCGGATGTTCTACGGACAGTGTTCGGGTCCTGATTTTAATTAAAAGTGCGACACAAGTGAGATGGACAGTTGCGGACAGGCGCGATGTTCGCAAGACTTACGGGTGTGGTGTGCATGTGCGTAGATGTTCTGGCGACTATACGGCCAGGTACAGTGTCCTAAGGACACCTCCATTTTGTTTCACTACGGACATGCCGAACACCGCGCCTGTTCTACAGACAGTTCCAACTTGGCTGCGGACGGTACAGACAGATATAGTGTCCTAAGGACACTCCCATTTTGTTCATTTACGGACATCCCGGACACCTGGTGTGTTCTAAGAACATTTTCATCTTGGTTGTGAACAGTATGGAGAGGTATAATGTCGTTAGTACGCTCCTATTCTGATGATTTACAGACAACTTGGACGGCTGGTGTGTTCCAATAACAGTTCCATCTTGGTTGCGATTGGTACGGTTTGGTGTATTGTCCTTAGAACATCCATATTTCATTAATTACAGACAGGTCAAACAGGTGCGCTGTCCGTGGACATTTGAACTCTTTTTAAAATAAAAAAATAGACCCAAACAATTCCTCTACAACTAACATAACATTTTATTTATTATACACACAAACAGGACTTAAGAGAGAGAGGGGGAAACAGACACTGAAACAAATATAGGGTAACTAGGGTTTTCCACAGGCTGGTTGTGAGGGGAGGAATGGATGGAGGTTTCGTCAAAACGTTTATGTTGTTCTTGGTGGTTTGGGGATAGTTCCCTGGGAAATGGAGAAGGGGGACAGGCACAGGTGGGACAGTGATATCTGATTTTTCCTTTCACGTACTCCTCCACAAATTGCCTTAACCCAATAAAATTCTCTTTAAGCATGTTCACTTTCTCTTCTATACGTTTCAATGTGTCTTGCTCTGTGTCCTTTGGTGGAGTTTCTTCATTTTTTACCTGGTCTGTTAAAAATAAATATATATATGTTAAGTACCCGTAAAGTACTGACTATTATTTTGCTTAAGTACAGAAGTGTGTACCATTATTATCGCTATCTTCCGACATTTCGCCATATGGAAAATTCTCCTCCAGCCAATCCAAATTACTGCACACTTCTGAGAGAAAACAGCAGAAATACATTACTTGTTCTGCACCTCATACAAAAAGTATACAAACATATGAGAAAAATGAAGTTCACGTACTACTTTCTTGTAATTTCTACTCTTTGTGTTGTGTTCCTCTACTGTCGCTCCTACCTGTACAGGTTCTGTGAGGTAATTACGTTGGAGGCATTTCTTTTTCTGTTATAGTATAATCCATTTCATTCTACATGCTAATTAAATGGATGGGTTATGTGTGAGACGTCTAGGTTCCAGTGGTTATTTATTACTCCTCATAATGTGTTTATGTGCTGCTTTTTAAACTTGTGCATTTTTTATATGGCATGATAGAACAATTTCAGATACCCCCTGAATGTATGGGTAGTGTTGATCTCGTCCGCGCCCGTCCGCGGACAGGCGCTCAGTCCGTGCCCTTCAAATACCATTAGCGCGGGGGTTCAGTATGTTCTATGTTACATGTACATAAAGTAAGGGAATTACAGTACATACCTGCCAAATTCACATGATGAAAGTGTATATTCAGTAAACAAACTTTGCTAAAGGGATGTTAAAGTTAAGTTGACCTACTAAAAAACTATGAAATTCAGGAAAAAAAACTTTGTTAAAGGGATGTTATGGTTAAGTTGCCCTACTAAAAGCCTGTGAAATTCACTAAAAAAAACTTTGTTAAAGAGACATTATGGTTAAGTTGCACTACCAAAAACCTGTGAAATTTACTAAAAAAACCTTTATAAACAAGAAATTTTGGTTCGAAGTAAAACAAAAAAAACCCTGAAAGGTAGGCTAAGCACCCATAACTTTCCCCACCAATGTGCACTGCTAACACTAACACCCAGGGCATCAAAGATGACATCACAAATGTAATTGATATATATATAGTCAATTCTGAAAAGGTCAATTGTGACCCTTCAAAATCTGTCAATTGTTCATTTGAACAATTGTAAACAAACATTTTGGTGTATACCGTTACTTGTAAGAGAGGCAACAGCACCTGAGAGAAAAGTGAACGACAGATGTCGAGTTCAGCCATTTACAATAATGAACAAATCAGTGGCTACAGCTATGAAGTAATTTGGTAGGGTGGTTCAAACGAGTCAGGTGCAATAGTCCAGACAGATGCTTTTGGCTCCAGATTAGGCAAACTGCACATTTTTAACAATTGTGTTCAGAAATCACTTGGATGCGCCTACAGAGGTTTCAACATGGAAATGTATTTCAAATGTGGCAGCAACGGGAGCCTTCAAGCTCACTGTGCCAGTAACACAGGTTTACACATGTGCCTCTGGGCGCACACCTGCCCATGTATGCGTAATGGGCTGAACATAGGCCCGATAGTGTCACAAGTTGGGGGTATTTTCTAAACCATTTGTATTCAAACTGATTGACACTGAGCACCCCTTCCATAAAAATATTGTTTCCAGCACCCCACACCCCACAAGCTATAACTGCTTATTCTTTTTATCAAGTCAAGTCAAACAAGTTTATTCGGATGTATAAAAACAACCATTAAACAACAAAATACACATTGTAGCACAAATCCAAGTAACAGTTTGAAGAATCCATCAAACCCAAGATAAACAAGATCAGAACACGTAAAAGGAAGTGCAATCTTTGCACCATTACCCTACACCATAGATCAGAAAATATTTAGAGTGGAAAAGGGAGTCAACCCCAAGGACCCTATTACGTTACACATGGTCCCTTAACTTGACCAAATGGTCACAAAACTAGTTGTCCGCCCTAGTCACTCAGACGCGGCCCCCCACAGGCCTTTTACCCAGAGGAGTACAGTTCGCTCCCGACAGGACAGTACAATGTGTGACAGTTCCAGGTAGGGCAACGGCTCCCAAATAGGGGCACAAGCTAATTGTAATCCCACTATATGGGGCCCGCACATAACCCCCAGATCTTCTCAAAACTTCCCTGACCATTTGGCCATTCCTGAAGACAATTTTAACAGAGTCAGAGGGGTTTATACCTTCGCCTGCCAGTCTGACGCACCCCACCAACGCTTCCCCGGTCACAAAGGGACAGTTCCCAACAGAACGCAGCCAGTGGAGACATTTGTTTGAGAGGGCATCCCTTGGTTCTCGCCTGCCCAAAGGCAACTTAGGTACCCCATGCAGGAAAACCGTAGCAGTACTTTTCCCCCCATGTACAGGACTCTTGGGGCTGCGCCCCCTTGGACAGAAGCCACGTGCTCGGCTCCCTCCCTCCCTAGCAGGATTGATTGTCAGGCCGCTTGGGGGACTCTCCCCCATCACACTTAGTTCGATGCTCCCAGTAGGGTGGCCCCTCTCTGCGTTAGGATGCATCAGCTGGACAACCCGAGTAGGGCTCATTGATGCATTGGCGGTCCTTTCGCAGGGTGGAATAATTGAAGGTAGCTGAGGGGGGTTGAGTCCCTTGCCAACTGGGGGCATACTGGAAGACTCCCCCGGCGGGTCCACTCCACCCTTCCCCTCCCCTCTTATTCCCCGGGCATCAATCAGTACCAAAAGCAGTTTCTTGATGATTGCAATTTCAGAGAGCACTTGTGCACAGGAGCAACAGCCGACAGTATGCACCTCCTTCTGTAGTGGAGCGGTGGAGGAGTAGCTACCGTGGGTAACGGGTTTGAGAGCCCTGAAGGGGGTTAGATGAGAAAAGGAGCAGGACCCTCAGATCGATGCTAGTAAGGTCTCGCTCCATGAGCTACTAGTGGAGATAGGCGGGAGATTATCTTCGGTTGCTCCAGTGGTTTCTGTGTCCAATAGATCCAAAGTGGTAGCAGCTGTGGCTGGGGGTGAGCAGACGAAAATAGGGCCAGAGGTAGGTGGGAGAACAGGTGGCAGGTGTAGACTTACAATGGGTGAACTGGGTTGGGGGGTGACAGAAACAACAGGTGCCAGGGATGCAAAAGGAAGAACTGACACATCACCAATCCCCCCTATGCCTGTGCCAGAGGCATTAGCCAGAGGCATGGCTTCAGAGTTCCCAGAATCGGTGGGCAGAGATTCTTGACAGACAATGTCTTCGAGCTTCTGAGTTGGGAGGGTTCCTTTACAGCTCTGCATTGGGAAGTTAGCCAGATTACTGGAAGCCCCCCCCCCCGCATTCGGTTCCTGGGGTGGGTGCTTTCGTACCCTCCACGGCATATATAGGCTCTCGGTATACAGGGTCAGTATCAGAACATAAGGAGGCCGTGGTATGGGACTTTGCTTTGGGCCTAGATTTTTCGGTTACACCCTGATGCTACTTGTCTTGATGACCAGGAGTTTTCTTGCTAGTGTATGCTCAGGGGCTTTGGACAGGGACTCAGTAGACTCAAAGCAAAACGTGGGCGGGGTAGATGGCGTGGTAGATGGCAGAGAGCCAGCCGGTTTCGTGGCCAGTTTCCTTGGCGCAGCATGGCCCCTAAAGGACCTCAGGGACTTTATTAGGGACATGACGGAGCCCCTCAGAGCTGACCAGTAGAGGGCTGTACTGAGGTCCCGGGTCCGGGTCCGGCTCCCAGCAGGTTTTCACGGGCTCTACGCCGTTAGATAAGAAGACACCAGCAGTCCCAGGTGCAAAACACTTGTCTGCACTTACTTTTCTTATCGCCCCCGTCCGATGGCCAACACAAGGAGTGCCTCCCTCCACGTACGCCGAACACCAGCGGCGCCAAACACCGCGCCCTTGCCCCGCCGCGGGCTTCACCGCTGCGGGGCTTGCAGCGCCGTAATATGTCCAGGGGGCGTGGCCTCCGCCAGGAAGGGGAACGTCCCTCCAGGGACCCAACACCAGCGGCGCCAAACACCGCGCCCTTGCCCCGCCGCGGGCTTCACCGCTGCGGGGCTTGCAGTGCCGTAATATGTCCAGGGGGCGTGGCCTCCGCCAGGAAGGGGAACGTCCCTCCAGGGACCCAACACCAGCGGCGCCAAACACCGCGCCCTTGCCCCGCCGCGGGCTTCACCGCTGCGGGGCTTGCAGCGCCGTATTATGTCCAGGGGGCGTGGCCTCCGCCAGGAAGGGGAACGTCCCTCCAGGGACCCAACACCAGCGGCGCCAAACACCGCGCCCTTGCCCCACCGCGGGCTTCACCGCTGCGGGGCTTGCAGCGCCGTAATATGTCCAGGGGGCGTCACTCTAATCACTTTTTAAAGAGCCTGGCGCACTCCCTCGACATCCTTTGGCCATCCTAGGAGGTTCACCTCCACAGCGTGAACACCGATGAGGCCTAACGAGATATGTCTAAGATACTCTGGCTCTTGCAAGCACATATAAAGCCTCCTAAAACTTTAACTGTGTCACAGTTGGCATGGTTTTCCTCCTGCTTCTGTCGGGGTGAACAGCCCTATCGTCCCTAGCCTACTTCTCCTCCTGCTCTCTCCTTACCCCCAGACCTATGAAATGTACCTAGAGCAGAGTAACCTTATATAAATGCAGCCAGCATAACGTAGCTCGCAGTGGCAGAGGAGATGCAGCGTAGCCAGGCACAGGTAGTGCGGCTGAGTCACTGTTGTCTTTTTGCCTCACAGTGACAAAATGACTACCGCTCTGCAGGAATAAAGGGATTAGGGGTGGCTAAAGTGCCTACTCTGCCCCACCATACTGCTAAACCAGCAGTGAGCCCAATCGTAAAGGTGAAACAGGCACAGCCTGACAGGTATACTAGGACAAATCAACTTCTGGGGTACCAGTGGTACAGGGGTGAATATTGGTTTCCCAGGTGCGACTGGGCCCCTTCCTCTCTTCCACCTCTCACTCTACCTGCAGCGTCCCTCAGGGCTCCATCCTATCGCAATGGCTCTTCAACATCTACCTTTCCCTTTTGGTCCACTGGATTTCCTCTTTCTCTCCTCATTTCCAGGGTTATGCTGATGGCACTCAGCTTTTCTTCAAGCTTCCCCCCTCTACCTCCTCTTCCTCCTCTCTCATTCCTGACTGTCTGACTGCTATTTAGGCATGGTGCTCGACTAATGATCTCTGTCTTAATTCCATTAAGACTGAGATCTTTCTCAATGGAACAGGATCCACTGCTCCCTGTTTGCCTCCCTCTCTCTGGCTGCCCTCCTTGGGTCCCCTCGCCTCACCATCTAGTGAGGCAAAAAAAACCTTGATGTCATCTTTTATTCCGCTCTCTCCTTCTCCCCCTCACATTACGGACCTTGCCAAGAAGGCCCACTTTCAGCTTCACCTCAGAGTCATTCACCTCTTCCTTACATTCCCCCCGAAACCCAATGTCTCCAGAGCTCTGGTTCTTTCTAGGTTGGACTACTGCAACAGCCTTCTCCTCAATCTACCTCTTTCCACTCTTTGCCCCCTTCAACTTATCCAGAATAGGCCTCAAGCCCAGGCACCGACCGCATTTCTCCAGCCCTTACATCTCTCCACTGGCTCCCGGTTGGTGCAAGGATCAAATTCAAGACCCTCTGCATCATCCAAAGGGCCTACTCGGGCCTGGGACTCTGCTACATCCATCTCTCTCTCCTTAAATACATCCCTGCTAGAGTCCTTCGGTCTTCTAGCTCCAACTCTCTGCAGATCAGATGTTTTTCCAAGGAGAGAGTGGGGGGTAGATCTCTCTCTTCGGCTGGCACTTCCCTCTGGAATGGCCTCCCTGCCCTTCTTAGACTTGAGCCGGACCTCCTTAAGTTCCGGAAGCTTCTCAAGACTCTGCTTTTCTCTACCTCCTTCCCCCTCCCCCTTCCTTGGTAAGTGCCCCCACCTGCCTCTGCGTCTGGTGGCCTGGTGCACTTATGAGTCACACAGTGAACCAGGCCCTCCCTGACCAGTCTCCACTAGCACCCCCTAACCAGCACTGCTCTCCCCTGGTCTCTTCCCTGACCAGCCTGGTTGGTTGACCACCCCCCCTCACTCGCACTTAGACGATGGCCCTCCCCTGCCCCCCACTTCCCTGAGCACTTGTCTGGCTCTGGGTTAGGGCCCACCCCTGAGCATTTGCCTGGCTCCTGGGCCTGGCCCATCCCCACCTCCTCCATCCCTCCCCTTTCACCTATTGTCATGATGTCTACCCCCGTGACCGTTCCTCGCAGCATCTCTACGATCTGGCGCTGTCTTCATCATTATGTTGCCGCATTCCAGCACCTAAGGGGGACAAGAAAACAACAAGGTGAGCCGAGGGGAAACAAACAAGAACAATCTCTTGCCACCATATACTTACCTGATTTTACCGGCAGAGGTATTATTCACCAGCACGCCAAATCTTCTTACGCCGCACCTGTACGAAAAGAGAAAGTAGCGAGTTAAACTTTGGCATCATTTAACGGACAGTGTGGGATAGCGCAGACTCTTATTTGAACGCTTTCAGCTGCCACAGAACTATCTTCTTTTGGGTCTAAGATGCAAGATAAACAAAGGAATTGGACAAGAGTGATTATTCAGACATTTTTGAACTCTCAAGAACTATATACTTACGGTCCTTCGCCAGGAGTTTTGGAGCCAAGATTTGTCTAGAACTCTTCCAATACCCTCAAGCCAGTGAAGTAACTGGCCATCAACGCGCCCCTGCGTTCCTCGCAGGATGGAGAGCTCATCATTCAAAACTATAAGGTGAGCTTTGTGAACGGGAATATCAGAGGTGATAAATGGGGACGCAGTGAGGGGCTATTACTCAAATCCACGGGTGGCTAATTCCCTTTCTCTGCCTTTAGGGGACTACTGCTACGGGTCAAGCAGACGAAGCTAGGTGGGCCAGTCCAGTCAGTCATCTCTGCACTACGCATCACGTTGGTGGAGACCGTGGCTGTCCAGTTCCGCCCGACACCCCTGTGGGAACCAGGTGAGCGTAACAGACACCTAACACCTATTCCTTTGCATTATTCCTCCCGCCACTCCTCTATCCCCAGCACTTCTTCCTGCACTTGCACAATCCAAATGTCACAAGGTCTAGTAGGACCGTTACTGTTGTTTTATATCCCCTGTCCTCCCCTCCCCCTTGTGTCCCTTGTGGCGCCTAGAAACACTTTTTGTTGTAAAGTGCGCCTTATAACAGCCCAATAGATAAAAACAAATAAATAAACCACAATCAGCCCCACACCTCTAATACTGTACAAGGAATTCAAACAGATTGGAAAAACAAGCAAATTATAAACCTCATTGTCCAATTTTGTTAATGTGGACAGAACGGCAGGATCCGAAATGTTGTAGATCGTTGGTTAGTTGAAACAGCAAAAATACAATTATTGCCCAATGATAAAAGGGACTGTCCAGTCAAGAAGGTTGTATAAAAAATATCTACTTCATTTATATCACAACAGACAATTCTAGCAACACTATGAAATACAACCCACCCTGTAAAGGAATGCAGAGGACTGACAGTTTCAAGGAAGGTAAAGGGATGCACTCTGGATACTGGCAGGAGGGTAGCTGGTATGGTTAATAACCACAACAGTGTAAGGTTTCTTGGCTTCAGCACAAAAGGGAGTAATGCATATTACAATGTCTCTAGGGGCCATCTGGGAAGGACCAGGCGGACAGAACCACAATGTACCTTGTGCTGTAGGTGTTATTGGTGCTCGACAAGGTCAAGTCGGTTTCAGGGCGCTTTACAGGCTTTTGTGACAGAGTTCAAGATGGGAGTCAGCTGCGGGTATCAGGCAGAAAGACGGTTCTGCGAGCCAAGCTGGACGAACGGCTGCAGGCTGGCCTACACGGTGGCTCAGGTCTGGAATCATTGTCTCAGTGCTGATCAGCACTTCTGAAGCACTGGTCGAGATGTCTTGGATGTCTTTATGCAACGGCGGCTTGATAACGGTCAGAGTTGCCATCGGTTACAGATCGAGGTACACAACTGACTCGAAAATGTTCTTTAATGTGGACATCGGTAGATGCTCGTCGAGGCACTTCTCCCAGCTTCTTTCGGGCTTGTGCCATTCTTTGAGGCTGACAGCTCACAGCTCTGCAGTGTGTTGCAGGCAGCTGCCTTTTCCTTGGTTGTAGGTTCAAAGACCTTCTGGTACTTCCAATCCAGGAAGCTTGCTTCAAAGCCTAGCACGGCATGCTGTGTGCTGGCTGGGTAAAGGTTTTCTCCCTCTGTTCCATGTGAGATGTTTAGGGGAGGGATCTTGCTTCCTTTTTTGGATATCCTGGCCTTCCTTCACTGGCGGAAGATGTAAGGCAGACTGTACCTTCAGCCAGGGTCCAAGGTTGAGTTCTTCTTTTTTACTTCAAGTGAAGTCTTCAGATGATCTGCTTAAAGAGGGGCTACAGCCCTCCTTTAAAGCCAAGTGGGCCACAGTGATTGGTGTAGACTAACCCTACCTTCATGAACCAATCCTGGGGTCCCTACCAACAATGTCCTGTATGTGTGAAGTCATAACCAGAGTGCTTTGCAACAGGAAAGGTAAAGGGGTGAAAACAGGAATAAGGTCTGCCCCAGAACTAAAATGGGAGAAACCGTCTCTCAACAGAAAGATCTCTGGCCAAACTCCCTTGTGATACAAAATCACACTCATGTTCCTGTCTGTTGTTGATCAAAGAGTCTCTCAGGTTAATGGATCTCTCTGTGGTTCCTGATCAAAGCAGCAGGTCACCCTTGAACCTTGGCGAGACCAGACTCTCAGGCTCCTGCAAACCACATTCTTGTACCTTATGAATGGGGTCCCCTAGCGGGGTGGCTTACTGTGAACAGCAAGCCCCAGACATGACAGCTCACTGTCAATGATACTGAGGTTGGGAGCTGGCTTCAGATTGACACAGTTTCATGTGAAAGGTTGTTGGGTTTACTGTCCCCTTTGTTAACCTCTGCAGCCACGCCCCACGTGAGTCTGTTTGTAGTACCCTCTATTGGTAATCACTGCCACCAGTTGCAGGGTCTGACACAAAAGCTGGGCGGATCCATGGAGCCTTTGTTAGTTAATCATGCTGGCCATGGCAGGGGGAAGCTTGGTACTCCCCCTTCCTGGAAATGACATAGTGCACTCCGCTGTCACATTACAACTAAATATGACAGGGCCGACAGTGCCTGTAGGCTATGTCTGTAACTGATTATAAGACACGGCACACTCCAGCCAGAAAATTCTACCACTGACACTGAACGTGGCGTACAATAAAACACGTCCTTTTATTTTTATTTGAACCCTGTGTCCTTTTTTGAGAAGGCACCCAACCCGTCTCACACCCACCTTGACAAATACCATGTGTCGCAATGGACCATGAACGAGGCCGGTGTGTAACAATGAAATATTTATTTATTTTTAGAATTCAAGTGAAAAATCAGAGCAAAACAGAAGTTAGAGCATGAATCACCAGTGTGGTAACAATATAATGCAAAATGTTATAATACAAATAATTCAACTTCTAACACTAACTAGAGACACCTTTAATACAAACGGAAGCAAAATAACACCTGCTGACTAATTTCTGTGTGAATGGAAAACAGTGGCAAGGAGTCAGAAAGAAGAGGGAAACATCGTTTTTTAATTTCGACCCATCACCCCAGAATGGGAGGCCAAAAACAAAAATTAAAAACGTCAAAATTAGGAAAATAGCATACTCAGATTGTGGATCAGTTTACACTTGTGGTAGGATAGCTAGAACTAAAATGTGTGTGGCTGTGCGAAAGAGGCAAGGAAGCTGACAGACTACTGAGCAAGGCACTGAAGCAACGTGAACACAGGTGAGAAATCGACTTTGGGAAGGAAAACAATGCAGCAAAAATCACACGTGGCAGACTTGCAATTTCCTTTTTTCACACAGGCTTTAAACTGGCAAACAGCTAAGAAAATGTGCTTAGCAATCAAAATCAGAAATAGGTTTTTGGGATGGGAAACAAAGGTATTTACATGATAGAAAGGGTACTGAGGTAAAAAGATGACTCTTTATGGGATTATGTTTGGCTTTTTTATGAGAAAAAGGCAAATAGGTTTTTAGAGAAAAGCACAAAACATGGGCAAATTCGGTTTTGGATGCAAACTGACTAGTTTTACTAAGACTATATTTTAATGGCTATATTATTAAAGAAAGACACTGCACGCAAGGGGTTCATTTCAATTTTAACCAGCTTGCGCTGCCTACCTCCTTATAGGGGAATTCATTAATTTATTTCAAATAATACTAAGTGCTAACACAACTAATTGAAAGAAATGGAAAAGTAAGATGCTAACAAATATGAACTAACACATATTCTTCTAGAGGAAGGATAAGCAGAGGATGCTGACAATTTGGGATGTGACTAGGGTTTTTATGGGACTTTTATAGGATTTGAACAGAATTCAAGGTAACAGAGAGGGGTATGCAGTTTTTGGGTACTTGGGAAGGTGATACTTACAAAATGGACTTGAGATGGGTAATTTGGGCAGCTAGCCAGGTCTCTGGACAGCGGTGCCAAGAATCTGGTCACTGGGCAGCGGCTGGGCACTCCTTGATGGGAACAGCTGGGTAAAAGGGCCTGGTCCCTGGATTCTCGTAAAGGGGATTGGCTCCTCTCCTCTTTTCTCCCTGGATTAGTGGGTATGCCTGGATCTAGATGGGTGGTTCTGCCTGGATGTAGATGGTTCTGCCTGGATCTGTGTTATCTGTCTCTGGACCTGGTTCTGGAGTCTTGGTTGGAATCTTGCAGGGCTATTTGAATCTCCCTGTGTCTCCCTGTCTACCTCTTATATAGACAAAATGACATCAGAGACTTTTACAATATGGGCGGAAATACCCTGCACATACTCCCTGGATAGGATAGGCCCGGCTATTAGTGTCGCCTCCTCCCTCTGAGCTGATTGGTTTGAAGGAAATGACCTCACCTTAGGTGTGTGCATTTTACGATGCCTTTTGTCTCACAAGCCATTATTTTTCATAAAAGGAGTTATGGAATGCAACTTTTTATTTACAATAGTCACCATCATAAAAATCAGATAGGCAGATACCATATTTCACAAAGAATATGCTGGTTCGAAAGGCAATTCTGTGTGATGCTGCTTCGCCCTTGGGAACAATTTCGCTGTTTTCAGGAGAAACAAAACACCTACAATTCTGAAAATGGCATTATATATGCATACTAGCATTTGGCATATTTTACTCAAGTTTCATGTCTGCGCCATTTATGACTCACACCGAAATACATTTTTTTCTGTCATTCCAGTTCACCATCGGCGAAAACGACGCACCTTGTTTCATTCTGTGTGTCTAAAAATCCCATAACACTGTCATAATATCACATTACTGCTTATTCAGGGTATTAATAGAAATGTCTTAATGTAAAAAGTTCTCTAAAGTCCATGGAAAGCATTTGTCACTGTGTGGGCAGTCATTCAAATCTCCACAGCCAACCTGCCCCCCTGTGTCAGTCTGAACAACAGGGTTTCCATGGTGCCCTTTGATCCAGGCAGTTGAAGCTAAGGAGGGGTGTCAAAGGAAATCACACCTCTTTGTGACAGTGCTAGTTCCCCTTGGGTCCATTGTCCCTTGCTGTAGAAATGCTGGCCAGTCTGACGAGGTCGCAAATTTCCACACTGTGGCCCTTTCATATTTGTGGTGGGTATTCCTTTCCCATGGGGGCAGAGCATCTTTGAGGTGCATGCTTAGGCCAAACTTGTTCTGCTGGTTTCAAACGTTTTTTTTTCCTTTCTGTCAACAGAAACCAAGTCTTTTTGGGAATAAGTATAATATACATTTAAACTAAACCCCAACCCACATATATAATACTGTTTCTGTGTGAGTAATGGTATTATTTAACATTTAGTTTCAAAGTATCATTTCCCTGCTTTGCAGTAGCAGGTTTACAAGTGTTCTTTTTATCTCATGTTTATTTCACAAAATGTGGTTTTTCCGCACACAACGTCTTTTGCAGTTACTTTCTAAATGCTTTTTATAGATCTGGTCAGTTTCTGGAAACAGAGATATGTTTGAAAATGGTTTCCTAGTAATTGACATGAAGCAAGAGAGAGCATCTTTCCTTTGAAGTACTTTGCGTGTGTTGATTTATTAAAAAAAGTACATCCAATCCGTGCAGACTTAAAGCAGCATTCTTTTGCTTTTCATGGACTTTACTTGATGAAAACAATGCCGTCCAGTGCCATATTTCTGGTATTGAGAAGTTTATTATAAATTAAATTTATATATATGTTTATATATATGTTTAGTGAACCTGTCAGGACACTTTTTTGTTTTGTGGTTTAGTGATTTCCCGGTCCTTGACAGAGTAGGGATATACCCTCTAGTGCATTATCTTTCTGACAGCCAGGGCTGTCTTTAGGGTTTTCTTCCATTGTTCATTTTTTGTTCCCTTTTCTTTCTCTTTTTTCTTCCCTAGTATACAGACCCCGAGTTTAGCTAGTAGACCTTGAGTTTAGCTAACCAATTGAAAATGCCCCCAATGGAACTGAACATTTATAATCCAGAGACATATGGTTTCAACCTCTGAGTGGGGGCCTATCAACTTCAAAATTTATATAGTGTTGACTATTCTGAGAAAAAGTTTTTTCAAATGTTTTTTTCTAATGTGTGTATATAACTGTCTTTTGCATTGTATGAAATACTGTGTACATGAACATGGATATTTATTGGTTCTTTTTTGTACATATTGTGCTTGATTTGGAATTTATGTTGAGTTAATAGTGCTTGGTAATTGACAGACCTTGCTTATGAGTAATAATTGAAATAATAAAAAGTCACTTCTGTATAATGCTTAAACAGAAGTACGAAATGGTGATTTTTGTAAAATGTATCCCTATGAAAACTTAGGTGGACACAGAAAACTAGATAGCTTGTGCCATATTTCTGGTATTGAGAAGTTTATTATAAATTAAATTTATATATATGTTTAGTGAACCTGTCAGGACACTTTTTTGTTTTGTGGTTTAGTGATTTCCCGGTCCTTGACAGAGTAGGGATATACCCTCTAGTGCATTATCTTTCTGACAGCCAGGGCTGTCTTTAGGGTTTTCTTCCATTGTTCATTTTTTGTTCCCTTTTCTTTCTCTTTTTTCTTCCCTAGTATACAGACCCCGAGTTTAGCTAGTAGACCTTGAGTTTAGCTAACCAATTGAAAATGCCCCCAATGGAACTGAACATTTATAATCCAGAGACATATGGTTTCAACCTCTGAGTGGGGGCCTATCAACTTCAAAATTTATATAGTGTTGACTATTCTGAGAAAAAGTTTTTTTAAATGTTTTTTTCTAATGTGTGTATATAACTGTCTTTTGCATTGTATGAAATACTGTGTACATGAACATGGATATTTATTGGTTCTTTTTTGTACATATTGTGCTTGATTTGGAATTTATGTTGAGTTAATAGTGCTTGGTAATTGACAGACCTTGCTTATGAGTAATAATTGAAATAATAAAAAGTCACTTCTGTATAATGCTTAAACAGAAGTACGAAATGGTGATTTTTGTAAAATGTATCCCTATGAAAACTTAGGTGGACACAGAAAACTAGATAGCTTGTGCCATATTTCTGGTATTGAGAAGTTTATTATAAATTAAATTTATATATATGTTTAGTGAACCTGTCAGGACACTTTTTTGTTTTGTGGTTTAGTGATTTCCCGGTCCTTGACAGAGTAGGGATATACCCTCTAGTGCATTATCTTTCTGACAGCCAGGGCTGTCTTTAGGGTTTTCTTCCATTGTTCATTTTTTGTTCCCTTTTCTTTCTCTTTTTTCTTCCCTAGTATACAGACCCCGAGTTTAGCTAGTAGACCTTGAGTTTAGCTAACCAATTGAAAATGCCCCCAATGGAACTGAACATTTATAATCCAGAGACATATGGTTTCAACCTCTGAGTGGGGGCCTATCAACTTCAAAATTTATATAGTGTTGACTATTCTGAGAAAAAGTTTTTTCAAATGGTTTTTTCTAATGTGTGTATATAACTGTCTTTTGCATTGTATGAAATACTGTGTACATGAACATGGATATTTATTGGTTCTTTTTTGTACATATTGTGCTTGATTTGGAATTTATGTTGAGTTAATAGTGCTTGGTAATTGACAGACCTTGCTTATGAGTAATAATTGAAATAATAAAAAGTCACTTCTGTATAATGCTTAAACAGAAGTACGAAATGGTGATTTTTGTAAAATGTATCCCTATGAAAACTTAGGTGGACACAGAAAACTAGATAGCTTGTGCCATATTTCTGGTATTGAGAAGTTTATTATAAATTAAATTTATATATATGTTTAGTGAACCTGTCAGGACACTTTTTTGTTTTGTGGTTTAGTGATTTCCCGGTCCTTGACAGAGTAGGGATATACCCTCTAGTGCATTATCTTTCTGACAGCCAGGGCTGTCTTTAGGGTTTTCTTCCATTGTTCATTTTTTGTTCCCTTTTCTTTCTCTTTTTTCTTCCCTAGTATACAGACCCCGAGTTTAGCTAGTAGACCTTGAGTTTAGCTAACCAATTGAAAATGCCCCCAATGGAACTGAGCATTTATAATCCAGAGACATATGGTTTCAACCTCTGAGTGGGGGCCTATCAACTTCAAAATTTATATAGTGTTGACTATTCTGAGAAAAAGTTTTTTCAAATGTTTTTTTCTAATGTGTGTATATAACTGTCTTTTGCATTGTATGAAATACTGTGTACATGAACATGGATATTTATTGGTTCTTTTTTGTACATATTGTGCTTGATTTGGAATTTATGTTGAGTTAATAGTGCTTGGTAATTGACAGACCTTGCTTATGAGTAATAATTGAAATAATAAAAAGTCACTTCTGTATAATGCTTAAACAGAAGTACGAAATGGTGATTTTTGTAAAATGTATCCCTATGAAAACTTAGGTGGACACAGAAAACTAGATAGCTTGTGCCATATTTCTGGTATTGAGAAGTTTATTATAAATTAAATTTATATATATGTTTAGTGAACCTGTCAGGACACTTTTTTGTTTTGTGGTTTAGTGATTTCCCGGTCCTTGACAGAGTAGGGATATACCCTCTAGTGCATTATCTTTCTGACAGCCAGGGCTGTCTTTAGGGTTTTCTTCCATTGTTCATTTTTTGTTCCCTTTTCTTTCTCTTTTTTCTTCCCTAGTATACAGACCCCGAGTTTAGCTAGTAGACCTTGAGTTTAGCTAACCAATTGAAAATGCCCCCAATGGAACTGAACATTTATAATCCAGAGACATATGGTTTCAACCTCTGAGTGGGGGCCTATCAACTTCAAAATTTATATAGTGTTGACTATTCTGAGAAAAAGTTTTTTCAAATGTTTTTTTCTAATGTGTGTATATAACTGTCTTTTGCATTGTATGAAATACTGTGTACATGAACATGGATATTTATTGGTTCTTTTTTGTACATATTGTGCTTGATTTGGAATTTATGTTGAGTTAATAGTGCTTGGTAATTGACAGACCTTGCTTATGAGTAATAATTGAAATAATAAAAAGTCACTTCTGTATAATGCTTAAACAGAAGTACGAAATGGTGATTTTTGTAAAATGTATCCCTATGAAAACTTAGGTGGACACAGAAAACTAGATAGCTTGTGCCATATTTCTGGTATTGAGAAGTTTATTATAAATTAAATTTATATATATGTTTAGTGAACCTGTCAGGACACTTTTTTGTTTTGTGGTTTAGTGATTTCCCGGTCCTTGACAGAGTAGGGATATACCCTCTAGTGCATTATCTTTCTGACAGCCAGGGCTGTCTTTAGGGTTTTCTTCCATTGTTCATTTTTTGTTCCCTTTTCTTTCTCTTTTTTCTTCCCTAGTATACAGACCCCGAGTTTAGCTAGTAGACCTTGAGTTTAGCTAACCAATTGAAAATGCCCCCAATGGAACTGAACATTTATAATCCAGAGACATATGGTTTCAACCTCTGAGTGGGGGCCTATCAACTTCAAAATTTATATAGTGTTGACTATTCTGAGAAAAAGTTTTTTCAAATGTTTTTTTCTAATGTGTGTATATAACTGTCTTTTGCATTGTATGAAATACTGTGTACATGAACATGGATATTTATTGGTTCTTTTTTGTACATATTGTGCTTGATATGGAATTTATGTTGAGTTAATAGTGCTTGGTAATTGACAGACCTTGCTTATGAGTAATAATTGAAATAATAAAAAGTCACT
The DNA here is from genome assembly GCF_040938575.1 of Ambystoma mexicanum. NCBI lineage: Eukaryota > Metazoa > Chordata > Amphibia > Caudata > Ambystomatidae > Ambystoma > Ambystoma mexicanum. The sequence continues at coordinate 715,416,374 of NC_090925.1, forward strand.
TCTGTATAATGCTTAAACAGAAGTACGAAATGGTGATTTTTGTAAAATGTACCCCTATGAAAACTTAGGTGGACACAGAAAACTAGATAGCTTGTGCCATATTTCTGGTATTGAGAAGTTTATTATAAATTAAATTTATATATATGTTTAGTGAACCTGTCAGGACACTTTTTTGTTTTGTGGTTTAGTGATTTCCCGGTCCTTGACAGAGTAGGGATATACCCTCTAGTGCATTATCTTTCTGACAGCCAGGGCTGTCTTTAGGGTTTTCTTCCATTGTTCATTTTTTGTTCCCTTTTCTTTCTCTTTTTTCTTCCCTAGTATACAGACCCCGAGTTTAGCTAGTAGACCTTGAGTTTAGCTAACCAATTGAAAATGCCCCCAATGGAACTGAACATTTATAATCCAGAGACATTTGGTTTCAACCTCTGAGTGGGGGCCTATCAACTTCAAAATTTATATAGTGTTGACTATTCTGAGAAAAAGTTTTTTCAAATGTTTTTTTCTAATGTGTGTATATAACTGTCTTTTGCATTGTATGAAATACTGTGTACATGAACATGGATATTTATTGGTTCTTTTTTGTACATATTGTGCTTGATTTGGAATTTATGTTGAGTTAATAGTGCTTGGTAATTGACAGACCTTGCTTATGAGTAATAATTGAAATAATAAAAAGTCACTTCTGTATAATGCTTAAACAGAAGTACGAAATGGTGATTTTTGTAAAATGTATCCCTATGAAAACTTAGGTGGACACAGAAAACTAGATAGCTTGTGCCATATTTCTGGTATTGAGAAGTTTATTATAAATTAAATTTATATATATGTTTAGTGAACCTGTCAGGACACTTTTTTGTTTTGTGGTTTAGTGATTTCCCGGTCCTTGACAGAGTAGGGATATACCCTCTAGTGCATTATCTTTCTGACAGCCAGGGCTGTCTTTAGGGTTTTCTTCCATTGTTCATTTTTTGTTCCCTTTTCTTTCTCTTTTTTCTTCCCTAGTATACAGACCCCGAGTTTAGCTAGTAGACCTTGAGTTTAGCTAACCAATTGAAAATGCCCCCAATGGAACTGAACATTTATAATCCAGAGACATATGGTTTCAACCTCTGAGTGGGGGCCTATCAACTTCAAAATTTATATAGTGTTGACTATTCTGAGAAAAAGTTTTTTCAAATGTTTTTTTCTAATGTGTGTATATAACTGTCTTTTGCATTGTATGAAATACTGTGTACATGAACATGGATATTTATTGGTTCTTTTTTGTACATATTGTGCTTGATTTGGAATTTATGTTGAGTTAATAGTGCTTGGTAATTGACAGACCTTGCTTATGAGTAATAATTGAAATAATAAAAAGTCACTTCTGTATAATGCTTAAACAGAAGTACGAAATGGTGATTTTTGTAAAATGTATCCCTATGAAAACTTAGGTGGACACAGAAAACTAGATAGCTTGTGCCATATTTCTGGTATTGAGAAGTTTATTATAAATTAAATTTATATATATGTTTAGTGAACCTGTCAGGACACTTTTTTGTTTTGTGGTTTAGTGATTTCCCGGTCCTTGACAGAGTAGGGATATACCCTCTAGTGCATTATCTTTCTGACATCCAGGGCTGTCTTTAGGGTTTTCTTCCATTGTTCATTTTTTGTTCCCTTTTCTTTCTCTTTTTTCTTCCCTAGTATACAGACCCCGAGTTTAGCTAGTAGACCTTGAGTTTAGCTAACCAATTGAAAATGCCCCCAATGGAACTGAACATTTATAATCCAGAGACATATGGTTTCAACCTCTGAGTGGGGGCCTATCAACTTCAAAATTTATATAGTGTTGACTATTCTGAGAAAAAGTTTTTTCAAATGTTTTTTTCTAATGTGTGTATATAACTGTCTTTTGCATTGTATGAAATACTGTGTACATGAACATGGATATTTATTGGTTCTTTTTTGTACATATTGTGCTTGATTTGGAATTTATGTTGAGTTAATAGTGCTTGGTAATTGACAGACCTTGCTTATGAGTAATAATTGAAATAATAAAAAGTCACTTCTGTATAATGCTTAAACAGAAGTACGAAATGGTGATTTTTGTAAAATGTATCCCTATGAAAACTTAGGTGGACACAGAAAACTAGATAGCTTGTGCCATATTTCTGGTATTGAGAAGTTTATTATAAATTAAATTTATATATATGTTTAGTGAACCTGTCAGGACACTTTTTTGTTTTGTGGTTTAGTGATTTCCCGGTCCTTGACAGAGTAGGGATATACCCTCTAGTGCATTATCTTTCTGACAGCCAGGGCTGTCTTTAGGGTTTTCTTCCATTGTTCATTTTTTGTTCCCTTTTCTTTCTCTTTTTTCTTCCCTAGTATACAGACCCCGAGTTTAGCTAGTAGACCTTGAGTTTAGCTAACCAATTGAAAATGCCCCCAATGGAACTGAACATTTATAATCCAGAGACATATGGTTTCAACCTCTGAGTGGGGACCTATCAACTTCAAAATTTATATAGTGTTGACTATTCTGAGAAAAAGTTTTTTCAAATGTTTTTTTCTAATGTGTGTATATAACTGTCTTTTGCATTGTATGAAATACTGTGTACATGAACATGGATATTTATTGGTTCTTTTTTGTACATATTGTGCTTGATTTGGAATTTATGTTGAGTTAATAGTGCTTGGTAATTGACAGACCTTGCTTATGAGTAATAATTGAAATAATAAAAAGTCACTTCTGTACAATGCTTAAACAGAAGTACGAAATGGTGATTTTTGTAAAATGTATCCCTATGAAAACTTAGGTGGACACAGAAAACTAGATAGCTTGTGCCATATTTCTGGTATTGAGAAGTTTATTATAAATTAAATTTATATATTTGTTTAGTGAACCTGTCAGGACACTTTTTTGTTTTGTGGTTTAGTGATTTCCCGGTCCTTGACAGAGTAGGGATATACCCTCTAGTGCATTATCTTTCTGACAGCCAGGGCTGTCTTTAGGGTTTTCTTCCATTGTTCATTTTTTGTTCCCTTTTCTTTCTCTTTTTTCTTCCCTAGTATACAGACCCCGAGTTTAGCTAGTAGACCTTGAGTTTAGCTAACCAATTGAAAATGCCCCCAATGGAACTGAACATTTATAATCCAGAGACATATGGTTTCAACCTCTGAGTGGGGGCCTATCAACTTCAAAATTTATATAGTGTTGACTATTCTGAGAAAAAGTTTTTTCAAATGTTTTTTTCTAATGTGTGTATATAACTGTCTTTTGCATTGTATGAAATACTGTGTACATGAACATGGATATTTAATGGTTCTTTTTTGTTCATATTGTGCTTGATTTGGAATTTATGTTGAGTTAATAGTGCTTGGTAATTGACAGACCTTGCTTATGAGTAATAATTGAAATAATAAAAAGTCACTTCTGTATAATGCTTAAACAGAAGTACGAAATGGTGATTTTTGTAAAATGTATCCCTATGAAAACTTAGGTGGACACAGAAAACTAGATAGCTTGTGCCATATTTCTGGTATTGAGAAGTTTATTATAAATTAAATTTATATATATGTTTAGTGAACCTGTCAGGACACTTTTTTGTTTTGTGGTTTAGTGATTTCCCGGTCCTTGACAGAGTAGGGATATACCCTCTAGTGCATTATCTTTCTGACAGCCAGGGCTGTCTTTAGGGTTTTCTTCCATTGTTCATTTTTTGTTCCCTTTTCTTTCTCTTTTTTCTTCCCTAGTATACAGACCCCGAGTTTAGCTAGTAGACCTTGAGTTTAGCTAACCAATTGAAAATGCCCCCAATGGAACTGAACATTTATAATCCAGAGACATATGGTTTCAACCTCTGAGTGGGGGCCTATCAACTTCAAAATTTATATAGTGTTGACTATTCTGAGAAAAAGTTTTTTCAAATGTTTTTTTCTAATGTGTGTATATAACTGTCTTTTGCATTGTATGAAATACTGTGTACATGAACATGGATATTTATTGGTTCTTTTTTGTACATATTGTGCTTGATTTGGAATTTATGTTGAGTTAATAGTGCTTGGTAATTGACAGACCTTGCTTATGAGTAATAATTGAAATAATAAAAAGTCACTTCTGTATAATGCTTAAACAGAAGTACGAAATGGTGATTTTTGTAAAATGTATCCCTATGAAAACTTAGGTGGACACAGAAAACTAGATAGCTTGTGCCATATTTCTGGTATTGAGAAGTTTATTATAAATTAAATTTATATATATGTTTAGTGAACCTGTCAGGACACTTTTTTGTTTTGTGGTTTAGTGATTTCCCGGTCCTTGACAGAGTAGGGATATACCCTCTAGTGCATTATCTTTCTGACAGCCAGGGCTGTCTTTAGGGTTTTCTTCCATTGTTCATTTTTTGTTCCCTTTTCTTTCTCTTTTTTCTTCCCTAGTATACAGACCCCGAGTTTAGCTAGTAGACCTTGAGTTTAGCTAACCAATTGAAAATGCCCCCAATGGAACTGAACATTTATAATCCAGAGACATATGGTTTCAACCTCTGAGTGGGGGCCTATCAACTTCAAAATTTATATAGTGTTGACTATTCTGAGAAAAAGTTTTTTCAAATGTTTTTTCTAATGTGTGTATATAACTGTCTTTTGCATTGTATGAAATACTGTGTACATGAACATGGATATTTATTGGTTCTTTTTTGTACATATTGTGCTTGATTTGGAATTTATGTTGAGTTAATAGTGCTTGGTAATTGACAGACCTTGCTTATGAGTAATAATTGAAATAATAAAAAGTCACTTCTGTATAATGCTTAAACAGAAGTACGAAATGGTGATTTTTGTAAAATGTATCCCTATGAAAACTTAGGTGGACACAGAAAACTAGATAGCTTGTGCCATATTTCTGGTATTGAGAAGTTTATTATAAATTAAATTTATATATATGTTTAGTGAACCTGTCAGGACACTTTTTTGTTTTGTGGTTTAGTGATTTCCCGGTCCTTGACAGAGTAGGGATATACCCTCTAGTGCATTATCTTTCTGACAGCCAGGGCTGTCTTTAGGGTTTTCTTCCATTGTTCATTTTTTGTTCCCTTTTCTTTCTCTTTTTTCTTCCCTAGTATACAGACCCCGAGTTTAGCTAGTAGACCTTGAGTTTAGCTAACCAATTGAAAATGCCCCCAATGGAACTGAACATTTATAATCCAGAGACATATGGTTTCAACCTCTGAGTGGGGGCCTATCAACTTCAAAATTTATATAGTGTTGACTATTCTGAGAAAAAGTTTTTTCAAATGTTTTTTTCTAATGTGTGTATATAACTGTCTTTTGCATTGTATGAAATACTGTGTACATGAACATGGATATTTATTGGTTCTTTTTTGTACATATTGTGCTTGATTTGGAATTTATGTTGAGTTAATAGTGCTTGGTAATTGACAGACCTTGCTTATGAGTAATAATTGAAATAATAAAAAGTCACTTCTGTATAATGCTTAAACAGAAGTACGAAATGGTGATTTTTGTAAAATGTATCCCTATGAAAACTTAGGTGGACACAGAAAACTAGATAGCTTGTGCCATATTTCTGGTATTGAGAAGTTTATTATAAATTAAATTTATATATATGTTTAGTGAACCTGTCAGGACACTTTTTTGTTTTGTGGTTTAGTGATTTCCCGGTCCTTGACAGAGTAGGGATATACCCTCTAGTGCATTATCTTTCTGACAGCCAGGGCTGTCTTTAGGGTTTTCTTCCATTGTTCATTTTTTGTTCCCTTTTCTTTCTCTTTTTTCTTCCCTAGTATACAGACCCCGAGTTTAGCTAGTAGACCTTGAGTTTAGCTAACCAATTGAAAATGCCCCCAATGGAACTGAACATTTATAATCCAGAGACATATGGTTTCAACATCTGAGTGGGGGCCTATCAACTTCAAAATTTATATAGTGTTGACTATTCTGAGAAAAAGTTTTTTCAAATGTTTTTTTCTAATGTGTGTATATAACTGTCTTTTGCATTGTATGAAATACTGTGTACATGAACATGGATATTTATTGGTTCTTTTTTGTACATATTGTGCTTGATTTGGAATTTATGTTGAGTTAATAGTGCTTGGTAATTGACAGACCTTGCTTATGAGTAATAATTGAAATAATAAAAAGTCACTTCTGTATAATGCTTAAACAGAAGTACGAAATGGTGATTTTTGTAAAATGTATCCCTATGAAAACTTAGGTGGACACAGAAAACTAGATAGTTTGTGCCATATTTCTGGTATTGAGAAGTTTATTATAAATTAAATTTATATATATGTTTAGTGAACCTGTCAGGACACTTTTTTGTTTTGTGGTTTAGTGATTTCCCGGTCCTTGACAGAGTAGGGATATACCCTCTAGTGCATTGTCCAGTGAGGGATGGCCTTATTTGATGGTATTCACATGCAATAGATGGCAGGGCTGTGTTTAAATATTACAAAACTGTGTGATATTTGAAGTGAAAGGAGGCACCAGTGTGATGCAGTCTGCAATGCAAGACATTTTCTTGTGGAGCCTTGGGTTTTTGAAATGACAGAACAGCAGTGCAGAGCCATTCTGCATTTAAGCTGTTTTCTCTGGATTCACATGAAGAAAACAAAATGCAGCCATTCTTGGGGTGGCTATGTTCAATCTCGCCCCATATGTGCTTAGCAGACAAAAGCAACGCTGTTTTTGGGTGACTGTTGAAATGCAGGTTTTGTTGTAGGGGATTTCTGTTGGGGCTGGTAAATATACCCCCATGTCCACCCAGAGTACACAGGTGTGTGCATTTGTCCTGCTGTGAGCATAGAAACATTTGGTGGATTACCTCGACACATTTTCCTGAGGTTGGTCTACCATCATTCCATTTAATTAAACATTTTAAAAAAACCCAGGTGAGTGCACGCCCAACATGCGGATGGCGGAATTCCTCCTTCGCCATTTAGGGTAGCGCGGGCTAAGGCCAGTCTATACTCTCAAGGAGGGGTGTGAACAGGCGCAGAAGCAGACCAGACTACAATAGTACTGTGGACCCAGAATAAAAGATTGTCCAACTAAGGTTCTCTAATAAAAAGGTTTTTAATTAAACTATCAAAAATGCATACAACCAATAAAAACACAAAAAGCAGACTTTACATTAAGGGGCAGTCTGGATTAGTAGACAGGGGTGCTGAGATGAATATTTAAGCAGCAAAATTTAAAAGTTGTTGGATTTGTCTTTCAAAAAGGTAGTAAGTGGTCTTAAATGTCATCAGGGCCCTTTAAGGCAGACCAGAGCGACAGGGCCACTTCAAATACCTTTAGTTCTTGTCTTTCAGGGCTCAACAGCATTGAGCAAGGCTTTTTGTGTCTAACTGGAAGTCTGGGCACTTACGGCACTGAGCCGTGGTTGACTCAGGGAGCGACAGCAATGGTTCCAATCATGCGGTGCTGTTCAGTAGCGGTGACAGCTTGCAGGTCGAAGACGCTTGGAACGGCAGGCAGTGGTGCTGGAAGACTGGGTGGCAACGAGTGCAGAGAAGTCGAGACTTGAAGCATCTCATGTGCTAGATGGAATTGCCAATAATGATCTCGGACCCAAATAACCGTACAGACTCAAAGAATATGGCAAAGTTCTACTTTATTATCAGCATAGAAATAAAATAGGGCAATCTGCCGAATAACTGGCAATAATTCACACACTCACGCTCAAATGTGATTATATAAAGGCTTTATACCTCGATATGTGTCATCTATGATGCCAACCTGCGTGGCACACTAAAACCTATTTAAGGGATGGATTGGTTTAGGGAACATATGTACCTATATATCATATTAGTGTTCATATTTTCATTGGCTGCTCCTTGTCTGGTGGGCACGCCTCAAAATACCTCTAAACACGTATAATACTGATTATAGCAAATAAATCGCAGGAGGATTGGACTTTGCAACATTGTATAGCATGCTGCTACATAGACCCTCTGATTAGTTGGCATGCTTTCCAAACATTAGACTTTTGGCTTGTTAGCAGCACGTAAGCAAAACAAAACTTAGGTACCGCAAGCAATGTCAGACTACTCCCCACTTTGCCAATTAGTCCATTGTCTCTCATCTGTCAGGTTTCAAGCCAAGGCTTCTCCTTTATAGTTGACCTCGAAACCTGTTCTCTGCTCTGGGACATTCAAGGCAGTGTAGGCACTCTATTATCTTCGTTTGGGCTTAACGAATAGCCCTTGTTTTCAAATTCTGAATCACGTGTGAGGAGACCACAAATTTGTCTATTTACTGCCATTTGATTCAATCGAATTGGGTGTCATTACCCTTCTTGGCCTCTAGAGACTTGCTCACTCCATCTTATTATGATTTAATTCAGCATGTTTTATTGTTATTTTGTTAGTTTCACCTGAGTGTTATTTAAGTCCTGGTTTATTCAGAAGTTGTTTGAAGGTGAGTTCTTGCTTGGTTTTTTGTTATGCATGACTTTTGTACTGGGTAGTCGCAGTTGCGTCACTGAGAATTACTGTTCCAATTGTTGATATACTAGTACTTTGTTGCAAGCTGGTTTAGTTTGCTCGATATCCGCAGTTAAGTCACTGGGACTATTGTTCCAATTTAAGCTTGTGATTTGGTTTATTGATTATTGTATGCTCTTGAATTGCAGTTTCGTTGGCCCCAGTTTCCTCACTGGAGCTATGTTGTTGATTAGGTTGAGGGTCAACCAAGTTAAATTATACAAATTTCTTTTTATAAATTCCAGTTGCCTCACTGGCACTTTTGTTGTTGGTTAGGTTTATGGTAAACCGTATGTTTGTCTTATGTCCCGGTTTTGTGGTAAAACCGTTTGTGTCCCTTAACTCCCTGTCCCGGTTTTGTGGTAAAACCGTTTGTGTCCCTTAAGTCCCGACGCGGTGACGGTAAGTCAAACGATGATTGCGCCCTTTAGACTAGCAACCGTTCCTCTTTTCCTCTTACAAATCTAAAATACTTAAGCTGAATCCTATACTGCGATTAGTTACCACCTCCAAGCAAATGTCTTTTGATAGTAAAATAATCGAGCTCTTTTGAGACATGTTGTGACAGCTGAAACTTGAACTCACCATACAGCCAACTACTGATGGAAGTTATCCTATCCTTATAGAGCCACAACCATCTGTTGAAACTTTGCCAGAAAAGCAGTGAATTTCAGTATACATCTTAGGGCCGATTCATGGAACAAACGTGCGCCGAAAATCTTCGCGCAAGGAGGCGCAAGCAGGCGCAAGCGGAAAAAAACACGTGTGATTCATGGAAGTCCCTGCGCGTGTTCACCTCGGGATGTGCGCCAAACACGTGCATGGCGCACAAGTCACTGCAACATCCCGAAAGGCGTGCGCAACGCGCACAGTGAAAGCGCACAACCTCGGCGCATACACCAGAAAGTGGGCGGGACACGGGGCGTAACGCGCGGAATGGGGAACAACGCGCGAAAATAAGGGTGTAACTGGGGATGTACTGCTTGGAAGCAGACGGAACGCCCTCACGCACTCGAACCACACGTATTCATGGAATCGAATAGGGCAAAGACACGCACAAGCTGAAACACGTCCGCCACACGAAGGCAGGCGGTAGAGTCCCAGCGCATCACAAAAGTGGCAACATACAGCAATTGGGCCTGTGCGAGCGGGGCACGTGTATTGCGGGGGTGCGCGGGAAGCAACACACGCGATCGAGCGGGGTACGTGTATTTCGGGGGCGCGCGGGAAGTTACACGCGATTGAGCGGGGTACGTGTATTTCGGGGGTGCGCGGGAAGTTACACACGCGATTGAGCGGGGTACGTGTATTTCTGGGGTGCGCGGGAAGTTACACATGCGATTGAGTGGGGTACGTGTATTTCGGGGGTGCGCGGGAAGTTACACACGCGATTGAGCGGGGTATGTGTATTTCGGGGGTGCGCGGGAAGTTAGATACGCGATTGAGCTGGGTACGTGTATTTCGGGGGTGCGCGGGAAGTTACACACGCGATTGAGCGGGGTATGTGTATTTCGGGGGCGGGCGGGAAGTTGCACACGCGATTGAGCGGGGTACGTGTATTTCGGGGGTGCGCGGGAAGTCACACACGCGATCTCATCAGGGTACGTGTATTTCGGGGTGCGGGGGAAGTATCCCACGCAACATCAGCAGGGTACGTGTATTTCTGGGGTGCGCGGGAAGTCACACACGCGATCTCATCAGGGTACGTGTATTTCGGGGTGCGGGGGAAGTATCCCACGCAACATCAGCAGGGTACGTGTATTCCAGGGGTGCGCGGGAAGTTCCACACGCAATTCCATCAGGGTACGTGTATTACAGGGGTGCGCGGGAAGTTCCACATGCGATTGAACGGGGTACGTGTATTTCGGGGGTGGGCGGAAAGTTACACACGCGATTGAGCGGGGTACGTGTATTTCGGGGGTGCGCGGGAAGTCACACACGCGATTGAGCGGGGTACGTGTATTTCGGGGGTGCGCGGGAAGTTACACACGCGATTGAGCGGGGTACGTGTATTTCGGGGGTGTGCGGGAAGTCACACACGCGATTGAGCGGGGTATGTGTATTTCGGGGGTGCGCGGGAAGTTACACACGCAATTGAGCGGGGTACGTGTATTTCTGGGGTGCGCGGGAAGTCACACACGCGATCTCATCAGGGTACGTGTATTTCGGGGTGCGGGGGAAGTATCCCACGCAACATCAGCAGGGTACGTGTATTCCAGGGGTGCGTGGGAAGTTCCACACGCAATTCCATCAGGGTACGTGTATTACAGGGGTGCGCGGGAAGTTCCACACGTGATCTCATCAGGGTACGTGTATTACAGGGGTACGCGGGGAGCAGCACACGTGAATTGCACGTGTGGGTCCTCCCAGGTGTTCCCTCTACACCCTCCACGGCCCCTGCAGGTGGCTCACACCACAGGGGCCTACCCAGCACATGTCCTGCAGGCATCCCATCCACCATGGCCATGCCCACCAGCCAACCCACATGTCAACTTGCACTACTGCCCACCAACGCATGTCCCCCTGCACCCCCAGCCACCAGGGGCACCCTCCACCAGGCCCCCACCCATGTCCCCCACCACCCCCACCCCCCAGCAGTGCAGGGGCAGCCACCACCAGGCCCCCACCCATGTCTCCCAGCACCCCCAGCCCCCAGCCACCAGGGGCAGCCTCCACCAGGCCCCCACCCATGTCTCCAAGCACCCCACCCCCCAGTCACCAGGGGCAGCCACCACCAGGCCCCCACCCATGTCTCCCACCACCCCCAGCCACCAGGGGCACCCACCACCAGGCTCCCCCCCATGTCTCCCAGCACCCCCACCCCCCAGCCACCAGGGGCAGCCTCCACCAGGCTCCCACCCATGTCTCCCACCACCCCCACTCCCCAGCAGTGCAGGGGCAGCCTCCACCAGGCCCCCACCCATGTCTCCCAGCACCCCCACCCCCCAGCCACCAGGGGCACCCACCACCAGGCCCCCACCCATGTCTCCCACCACCCCCACCCCCCAGCAGTGCAGGGGAAGCCTCCACCAGGCCCCCACCCATGTCTCCCACCACCCCCACCCCCCAGTCACCAGGGGCAGCCTCCACCAGGCCCCTACCCATGTCTCCCAGCACCCCCCACCCATGTCTCCCACCATCCCCACCCCCCAGCACTGTGGGGCACCTGCCAGCAGGCCCCCACCCATGTCCAACACATGTTCCCCACCACCCCCACCCCCCAGCCACCAGGGGCAGCCTCCACCAGGCCCCCACCCATGTCTCCCGCCACCCCCACACCCCAGCAGTGCAGGAGTAGCCTCCACCAGGCCCCCACCCATGTCTCCCAGCACCCCCACCCCCCAGCCACCAGGGGCACCCACCACCAGGCCCCCACCCATGTCTCCCACTACCCCCACCCCCCAGCAGTGCAGGGGCAGCTTCCACCAGGCCCCCACCCATGTCTCCCACCACCCCCACCCCCCAGTCACCAGGGGCAGCCTCCACCAGGCCCCCACCCATGTCTCCCAGCACCCCCACCCCCCAGCCACCAGGGGCAGCCTCCACCAGGCCCCCACCCATGTCTCCCACCCCCCAGCAGTGCAGGGGCAGCCTCCACCAGGCCCCCACCCATGTCTCCCAGCACCCCCACCCCCCACCCCCCAGGGGCAGCCTCCACCAGGCCCCCACCCATGTCTCCCACCACCCCCACCCCCCAGCCACCAGGGGCAGCCTCCACCAGGCCCCCACCCATGTCTCCCAGCACCCCCACCCCCCAGCAGTGCAGGGGCAGCCTCTACCAGGCCCCCACCCATGTCTCCCAGCACCCCCACCCCCCAGCCACCAGGGGCAGCCTCCACCAGGCCCCCACCCATGTCTCCCACCACCCCCAACCCCCAGCCACCAGGGGCAGCCTCCACCAGGCCCCCACCCATGTCTCCCAGCACCCCCACCCCCCAGCAGTGCAGGGGCAGCCTCCACCAGGCCCCCACCCATGTCTCCCAGCACCCCCACCCCCCAGCCACCAGGGGCAGCCTCCACCAGGCCCCCACCCATGTCTCCCACCCCCCCACCCGCCAGCAGTGCAGGGGCACCCACCACCAGGCCCCCACCCATGTCTCCCAGCACCCCCACCCCCAGCCACCAGGGGCACCCACCACCAGGCCCCCACCCATGTCTCCCAGCACCCCCACCCCCCAGCCACCAGGGGCAGCCTCCACCAGGCCCCCACCCATGTCTCCCACCACCCCCACCCCCCAGCAGTGCAGGGGCAGCCTCCACCAGGCCCCCACCCATGTCTCCCAGCACCCCCACCCCCCAGCCACCAGGGGCACCCACCACCAGGCCCCCACCCATGTCTCCCACCACCCCCACCCCCCAGCAGTGCAGGGTAAGCCTCCACCAGGCCCCCACCCATGTCTCCCACCACCCCCACCCCCCAGTCACCAGGGGCAGCCTCCACCAGGCCCCCACCCATGTCTCCCAGCACCCCCACCCCCCAGCCACCAGGGGCAGCCTCCACCAGGCCCCCACCCATGTCTCCCACCACCCCCACCCCCCAGCACTGTGGGGCACCTGCCAGCAGGCCCCCACCCATGTCCAACTCATGTTCCCCACCACCCCCACCCCCCAGTCACCAGGGGCAGCCTCCACCAGGCCCCCACCCATGTCTCCCACCACCCCCACACCCCAGCAGTGCAGGAGTAGCCTCCACCAGGCCCCCACCCATGTCTCCCAGCACCCCCGCCCCCCAGCCACCAGGGGCACCCACCACCAGGCCCCCACCCATGTCTCCCACCACCCCCACCCCCCGGCAGTGCAGGGGCAGCCTCCACCAGGCCCCAACCCATGTCTCCCACCACCCCCACCCCCCAGTCACCAGGGGCAGCCTCCACCAGGCCCCCACCCATGTCTCCCAGCACCCCCACCCCCCAGCCACCAGGGGCAGCCTCCACCAGGCCCTCACCCATGTCTCCCACCAACCCCACCCCCCAGCAGTGCAGGGGCAGCCTCCACCAGGCCCCCACCCATGTCTCCCAGCACCCCCACCCCCCACCCCCCAGGGGCAGCCTCCACCAGGCCCCCACCCATGTCTCCCACCACCCCCACCCCCAGCCACCAGGGGCAGCCTCCACCAGGCCCCCACCCATGTCTCCCAGCACCCCCACCCCCCAGCAGTGCAGGGGCAGCCTCTACCAGGCCCCCACCCATGTCTCCCAGCACCCCCACCCCCCAGCCACCAGGGGCAGCCTCCACCAGGCCCCCACCCATGTCTCCCACCACCCCCAACCCCCAGCCACCAGGGGCAGCCTCCACCAGGCCCCCACCCATGTCTCCCAGCACCCCCACCCCCCAGCAGTGCAGGGGCAGCCTCCACCAGGCCCCCACCCATGTCTCCCAGCACCCCCACCCCCAGCCACCAGGGGCAGCCTCCACCAGGCCCCCACCCATGTCTCCCACCCCCCCACCCGCCAGCAGTGCAGGGGCACCCACCACCAGGCCCCCACCCATGTCTCCCAGCACCCCCACCCCCAGCCACCAGGGGCACCCACCACCAGGCCCCCACCCATGTCTCCCAGCACCCCCACCCCCCAGCCACCAGGGGCAGCCTCCACCAGGCCCCCACCCATGTCTCCCACCACCCCCACCCCCCAGCAGTGCAGGGGCAGCCTCCACCAGGCCCCCACCCATGTCTCCCACCGCCCCCACCCCCCAGCACTGTGGGGCACCTGCCAGCAGGCCCCCACACATGTCTCCCACCACCCCCACCCCCCAGCCACCAGGGGCAGCCTCCACCAGGCCCCCACCCATGTCTCCCACCACCCCCAACCCCCAGCCACCAGGGGCAGCCTCCACCAGGCACCAACCCATGTCACCCAGCACCCCCACCACCCAGCAGTGCAGGGGCAGCCTCCACCAGGTCCCCACCCATGTCTCCCAGCACCCCCACCCCCCAGCCACCAGGGGCAGCCTCCACCAGGCCCCCACCCATGTCTCCCACCCCCCCACCCGCCAGCAGTGCAGGGGCACCCACCACCAGGCCCCCACCCATGTCTCCCAGCACCCCCACCCCCAGCCACCAGGGGCACCCACCACCAGGCCCCCACCCATGTCTCCCAGCACCCCCACCCCCCAGCCACCAGGGGCAGCCTCCACCAGGCCCCCACCCATGTCTCCCACCACCCCCACCCCCCAGCAGTGCAGGGGCAGCCTCCACCAGGCCCCCACCCATGTCTCCCAGCACCCCCACCCCCCAGCCACCAGGGGCACCCACCACCAGGCCCCCACCCATGTCTCCCACCACCCCCACCCCCCAGCAGTGCAGGGGAAGCCTCCACCAGGCCCCCACCCATGTCTCCCACCACCCCCACCCCCCAGTCACCAGGGGCAGCCTCCACCAGGCCCCCACCCATGTCTCCCAGCACCCCCACCCCCCAGCCACCAGGGGCAGCCTCCACCAGGCCCCCACCCATGTCTCCCACCACCCCCACCCCCCAGCACTGTGGGGCACCTGCCAGCAGGCCCCCACCCATGTCCAACTCATGTTCCCCACCACCCCCACCCCCCAGCCACCAGGGGCAGCCTCCACCAGGCCCCCACCCATGTCTCCCACCACCCCCACACCCCAGCAGTGCAGGAGTAGCCTCCACCAGGCCCCCACCCATGTCTCCCAGCACCCCCGCCCCCCAGCCACCAGGGGCACCCACCACCAGGCCCCCACCCATGTCTCCCACCACCCCCACCCCCCGGCAGTGCAGGGGCAGCCTCCACCAGGCCCCCACCCATGTCTCCCACCACCCCCACCCCCCAGTCACCAGGGGCAGCCTCCACCAGGCCCCCACCCATGTCTCCCAGCACCCCCACCCCCCAGCCACCAGGGGCAGCCTCCACCAGGCCCTCACCCATGTCTCCCACCAACCCCACCCCCCAGCAGTGCAGGGGCAGCCTCCACCAGGCCCCCACCCATGTCTCCCAGCACCCCCACCCCCCACCCCCCAGGGGCAGCCTCCACCAGGCCCCCACCCATGTCTCCCACCACCCCCACCCCCAGCCACCAGGGGCAGCCTCCACCAGGCCCCCACCCATGTCTCCCAGCACCCCCACCCCCCAGCAGTGCAGGGGCAGCCTCTACCAGGCCCCCACCCATGTCTCCCAGCACCCCCACCCCCCAGCCACCAGGGGCAGCCTCCACCAGGCCCCCACCCATGTCTCCCACCACCCCCAACCCCCAGCCACCAGGGGCAGCCTCCACCAGGCCCCCACCCATGTCTCCCAGCACCCCCACCCCCCAGCAGTGCAGGGGCAGCCTCCACCAGGCCCCCACCCATGTCTCCCAGCACCCCCACCCCCAGCCACCAGGGGCAGCCTCCACCAGGCCCCCACCCATGTCTCCCAGCACCCCCACCCCCCAGCCACCAGGGGCAGCCTCCACCAGGCCCCCACCCATGTCTCCCACCACCCCCACCCCCCAGCAGTGCAGGGGCAGCCTCCACCAGGCCCCCACCCATGTCTCCCAGCACCCCCACCCCCCAGCCACCAGGGGCACCCACCACCAGGCCCCCACCCATGTCTCCCACCACCCCCACCCCCCAGCAGTGCAGGGGAAGCCTCCACCAGGCCCCCACCCATGTCTCCCACCACCCCCACCCCCCAGTCACCAGGGGCAGCCTCCACCAGGCCCCCACCCATGTCTCCCAGCACCCCCACCCCCCAGCCACCAGGGGCAGCCTCCACCAGGCCCCCACCCATGTCTCCCACCACCCCCACCCCCCAGCACTGTGGGGCACCTGCCAGCAGGCCCCCACCCATGTCCAACTCATGTTCCCCACCACCCCCACCCCCCAGCCACCAGGGGCAGCCTCCACCAGGCCCCCACCCATGTCTCCCACCACCCCCACACCCCAGCAGTGCAGGAGTAGCCTCCACCAGGCCCCCACCCATGTCTCCCAGCACCCCCGCCCCCCAGCCACCAGGGGCACCCACCACCAGGCCCCCACCCATGTCTCCCACCACCCCCACCCCCCGGCAGTGCAGGGGCAGCCTCCACCAGGCCCCCACCCATGTCTCCCACCACCCCCACCCCCCAGTCACCAGGGGCAGCCTCCACCAGGCCCCCACCCATGTCTCCCAGCACCCCCACCCCCCAGCCACCAGGGGCAGCCTCCACCAGGCCCTCACCCATGTCTCCCACCAACCCCACCCCCCAGCAGTGCAGGGGCAGCCTCCACCAGGCCCCCACCCATGTCTCCCAGCACCCCCACCCCCCACCCCCCAGGGGCAGCCTCCACCAGGCCCCCACCCATGTCTCCCACCACCCCCACCCCCAGCCACCAGGGGCAGCCTCCACCAGGCCCTCACCCATGTCTCCCAGCACCCCCACCCCCCAGCAGTGCAGGGGCAGCCTCTACCAGGCCCCCACCCATGTCTCCCAGCACCCCCACCCCCCAGCCACCAGGGGCAGCCTCCACCAGGCCCCCACCCATGTCTCCCACCACCCCCAACCCCCAGCCACCAGGGGCAGCCTCCACCAGGCCCCCACCCATGTCTCCCAGCACCCCCACCCCCCAGCAGTGCAGGGGCAGCTTCCACCAGGCCCCCACCCATGTCTCCCAGCACCCCCACCCCCAGCCACCAGGGGCAGCCTCCACCAGGCCCCCACCCATGTCTCCCATCCCCCCACCCGCCAGCAGTGCAGGGGCACCCACCACCAGGCCCCCACCCATGTCTCCCAGCACCCCCACCCCCAGCCACCAGGGGCACCCACCACCAGGCCCCCACCCATGTCTCCCAGCACCCCCACCCCCCAGCCACCAGGGGCAGCCTCCACCAGGCCCCCACCCATGTCTCCCACCACCCCCACCCCCCAGCAGTGCAGGGGCACTCTCCACCAGGCCCCCACCCATGTCTCCCAGTACCCCCACCCCCCACCCCCCAGGGGCAGCCTCCACCAGGCCCCCACCCATGTCTCCCACCGCCCCCACCCCCCAGCACTGTGGGGCACCTGCCAGCAGGCCCCCACACATGTCTCCCACCACCCCCACCCCCCAGCACTGTGGGGCACCTGCCAGCAGGCCCCCACCCATGTCCAACTCATGTTCCCCACCACCCCCACCCCCCAGCCACCAGGGGCAGCCTCCACCAGGCCCCCACCCATATCTCCCACCACCCCCACCCCCCAGCAGTGCAGGAGCAGCCTCCACCAGGCCCCCACCCATGTCTCCCACCACCCCCACCCCCCAGCAGTGCAGGGGAAGCCTCCACTAGGCCCCCACCCATGTCTCCCACCACCCCCACCCCCCAGTCACCAGGGGCAGCCTCCACCAGGCCCCCACCCATGTCTCCCAGCACCCCCACCCCCCAGCCACCAGGGGCAGCCTCCACCAGGCCCCCACCCATGTCTCCCACCACCCCCACCCCCCAGTCACCAGGGGCAGCCTCCACCAGGCCCCCCACCCATGTCTCCCACCCCCCCAGCCACCAGGGGCAGCCTCCACCAGGCCCCCACCCATGTCTCCCACCACCCCCACCCCCCAGCAGTGCAGGGGCAGCCTCCACCAGGCCCCCACCCATGTCTCCCAGCACCCCCACCCCCCAGCCACCAGGGGCGGCCTCCACCAGGCCCCCACCCATGTCTCCCACCCCCCCACCCTCCAGCAGTTCAGGGGCACCCACCACCAGGCCCCCACCCATGTCTCACAGCACCCCCACCACCCAGCCACCAGGGGCACCCACCA
Organism: Ambystoma mexicanum; assembly: GCF_040938575.1. Lineage (NCBI taxonomy): Eukaryota > Metazoa > Chordata > Amphibia > Caudata > Ambystomatidae > Ambystoma > Ambystoma mexicanum. The sequence goes on from NC_090925.1 coordinate 715,434,582, forward strand.
CCAGGCCCCCACCCATGTCTCCCAGCACCCCCAGCAACCAGGGGCAGCCTCCACCAGGCCCCCACCCATGTCTCCCACCACCCCCACCCCCCCCAGCAGTGCAGGGGCAGCCTCTACCAGGCCCCCACCCATGTCTCCCAGCACCCCCACCCCCCAGCCACCAGGGGCAGCCTCCACCAGGCCCCCACCCATGTCTCCCACCACCCCCACCCCCCAGCACTGTGGGGCACCTGCCAGCAGGCCCCCACCCATGTCCAACTCATGTTCCCCACCACCCCCACCCCCCAGCACTGTGGGGCACCTGCCAGCAGGCCCCCACCCATGTGCAACTCATGTTCCCCAGCCAACATGTCATCACAATCTAGATCCCTGGTCCCTATGGTCAGCCTCCAAATGCAAAACACCCACCCGAGTATTGCATCCACCCACTCATAATTTGCAATTACATCACAGAACACCAATTGCAAGTTCCGAAACAAACACATTTCCCTCACATACACCCAATGGGTGTCAGTGAATTTCAAAACACATATCATGAAATGCATGAAACCAATGAGATACCACACATTGAAGTTCACCAAAAAAAATATGTATTAAAAGAAACATAAATAGAATCAAAAATGAAGAAACAGAAATGTGAATGTACAAAAATTAAAAGAAGCATGTCCGTGAAAAAAAGCAAAACCAAAAATAAAATTCCAAAGTAATGGTGTCCAAAGTCAATGTCCAAAAAACAAAATCCAATGGGAAATAAAAAAGAAAGCCATTGCTCCATGGTTAAAATGTGAAAAAAAATACAATCCAACAGTGAACTATGTACATGGGAACAAGCCAGGGTCCATTATCCCAACAAAAGAAAGGAAACCTATCTAACTACACTAACTAATAAAATAAACTATATACAAAAATGTGGCCAATGTCCGAAAGGTCCAAATAAAATCAAAATAAAAATGAAACCTAACACTACCTACATAACTATGTACAAGGGCAGCGGGCTAGTTTCACGGCTTACTTGTGGATGTCCCGGGCCAGGGCATCATCGAACTCCTCAATGTCCCGGAGGCGGTCCTCCTCCATGGCCCGAGGGTCCACAGGGCCGTCGACGTGTCCACCTCCAAACCCCTGCGGATTGCCTCGAGGCACTCGGCCCGCCTCAGGGCCCTCCGCATGGAGTTCTCCGCCCTGACCATTGTGAGCCGTGCCTCTTCCGCTCGCTGCCGCTCCGCATCTATAGCGTGGCCCAACCGCTGCCACACGGAAGACACTCTCTGTCCTGGGTCCTCCTGCCCTCCGGCTGATGCCTGCCCCTCTGATGTTGAAGGCACCGAGCCTTCATGGCTCCCACCACGTTGCTGCTGCTGCTGTGCCTCTGCCCGTGCACTGCCTCCTGCTGCCTGCACAACCTCCGCCGGCTGGGGTGCAGTCGTAGATGTGGCCACCCCTGCTGGACGTCTGACTCCCGACTGTGGCAGGGATGCCTCCTCCACCAGCCTGGCCGCACCGTCAGAGGCAGCTCCACAGGGCACCCAGGTGACTGATGGGTGGGAAGATGGCACGGAGGACGACTGGCGCGTAGGGGGTCCAGTTGAGGAGGGGGTCGTAGCAAGCCCCATCAGACGGAGGAATCCGGCCTGGGTGACCTGTCCCAGCAGGCTGACGTGGTCAACGAGCCATTCGAGATGACGTGCAGTCTCCTCATGAAAAGACTGCAGGTCACCTCGCATGGCCCGTTGACGCAACGCCACACCAGCCAGGACAGGCTCAACCCGGACCCGGATAGCCACGTCTGCAGGCAGAGGAAGGCCAGTTGACGTGAGCTCATCCCCTGCCTGAAAACGGGTCTGGATGTAGGCATCCCTGCTGGTGCAAGATGATGCAGGGACAGGATCAGGGACAGGATTGCACACAGGCACCTCCGCGGTGGCCTGTGCTGCCTCCTGTCCCTGGTCCTGCACTGCACCACTAGCACCAGTGGGATCCCCACCTCCAGACCCCGTCTCTGGTGCTTGCACGGCCTCCTCCTCCACCAAACCCCCCACCAACCTGGATGACTCAGTGCCATCTTCCCCTGTTGGGCCCTGTGGGGTCCCAGCTGCCCCTTCTGCTGCCGAGGAGTCCAACTCCAACCTCCGCCTCTTGGACCTCCCCCCGGCAGCTGCGGCCTGGGACGCGGCACCGGACTCCTCACTCTCTGACGAGATCACAACATGGGAGGGGAGACGGGCCTTGCGTCTCCGGCTGGCGGTGGGATCCCCGCCGCTGTGCTCCACAGCACCTTCTCCGCCCTCTTCATCAGTTGACGCTGCAGACAGGGAGAAACAAAACAAGGCATCAGGGCACTGTACAATGGACACATACACACATGCCAGTTGTACATGAGTGGCATTGGCAAACCTCAGACATGTCATCACAATCCCCAACACACATGTCATTACAACTCGCACACATGAGCCATACCACAGCCATATCGCAACTGCCACCACCATCCATACACATACAACAGCATGAGCAGCCAAAGGTGAGCCAGACATCACATGCAACACAGGAAGTGCACCACACATGTACACACACCACCACACTTGCATGCATGTGTACACCTCTGCCAAGTGTCGCAGTGTTCAGACGGGTGTCCATGTCACATCTGCCAATCAGGCTTCCACATACCGCTGTCACATGCATCCATGTTGCATCACTGTTGCACCCTTGTCAAATACACACACATGCACATGTACACAGTGCTGATACATGCAGCCGAAAACAACATACATGCGTGACATCACGGACATGTCTACTTACATACACATTCATCCAAACATGTGTGCCCACACAACTGCATTTGGCATGCAAGCCTACACACACAAGCACCATCCATGTCTCACACATTCCAGCCCTCGCATGTGTTAGCCCCACGGCCCTGTACACCCCCACCCATACTCGACCCCATACAAACAGATGTGCAACCTGCACACTACTGAATAATCACCACACGCACTGCTCACAATCAGGATGCATGTACACTCACCGCTCGACTCCAGACGGGTCTGCCACTCAAGGACCTGGACGTGGAGCGCTGGGGATATGCGTTCCAGGACCCTCATCTGTTCTTCCGACAAGTGGCCCCGGCGCCCCTTGGCATCCGCTGCCTTCAAGAGGCGCCGGGCCTTGTTCAGGGTCCTGGACCTGAAGTCCTCCCAGCGCTTCTTGACATGTTGTAAGTCGCAGACTGCCACCGCCTCCGCGTTGATGGCAGTCACGATGTCAGTCCAGATCCGAGTCCGTCCTTCCTTGTCGGCGCGGGAACTTCCGAAGAGGGCATCATACTGCCCCAGGACTTGCTCCACCAGGACACCAACTTCGGTGGCACTGAAGCTGGTGCCTCTCTGGCCGGGGGTTGTCAGTGGTCTCAGATGGTGTTTGCCACGACATGACAACCCCAGAGGCAGGAGTGGGTGGGCAACTGGGTCCTGGGGCTGGGCTGTGGAGCGATGGAATCCCAGTCAGGAGTCTTCGGTTCCAGCAGGGGTGGTCACAGCAACAGCACCCCTGGCTGATGTGCAGGCAGCAAATGGCAGGGCACGTGGGCAGCAGGCAGTCAGGCAGCAGCAGATGGCAGGTGGGAGCGTGCTCGGGGCTCTGGGGGGCAGTAGTTCGGCCTTCTGGGCAGGAGCGTGGTCTTCTGTGTGCTTACGCGTGGCCAGCTTGATACGGAGTGATTTGGCACGTGAAAAATCTGCACGTCAGCGTGTGATTCGAGGAAAGGCCCTTAGCGCGTAAGCGCGTCTGCACGCATACGCATTTTCATTGGACAGAAAGCCCCTCAAGCGCAAGCGCCCCTGTGACGTGACGTGTACAGACGTGCATGGGCATTTCAGTGCGTGAAAAAATGCACGTCCGCGTGTAATACGAGGAAAGGGCCCATGCGCGTAAGCGCGCATGGAAAACTGCACGTCCGCGTGTACTACGAGGAAAGGCCCTTAGCGCGTATGCACGGCAGCACGCATATGCGATTTCATTGGACCAAAGTCCCTTAGCGCGTGAGCGCATCTGTGACGTGACACGCGCGGGTGTTTCCCTCATTGCACGTGATGACAGAACAGACGTGGATTTCCACCAATCGCGTTTGAAAGTTCCCGGCACCCCGGAACACACGTACCCAGGCTAATTGCGTGTGGAACTTCCCGCGCACCCCGAAACACAGTAGTACCCAGGCCAATCGCGTGTACTCTCAGTTCCCTCCGATCACACGCGATGACACTCGGACCTACAGTCTTCCCACGTATCCGAATATGGGAAACCTGCGCACGGCAAAAGACGTGCACAGGCGTCTACGCGTCCGCCCACACGAAGGCAGGCGGAGGCGTCCCCTCGCACAGCATAAAAGTGCGCGCAAACAACAAACGCGTATATACAGCTACGATGAATGCCCCATTTGTCGCTGCACTGATCGTGGGACACCGCAGGAGGAGGAGAATAGCCAGGGCACGCATTTTTGCACCACGGACAAGCCTTTTTGGGATGCCTGACGACCAGGTCTACGGCAGGTATAGGTTTCCACCCCATATCATCCTAGACCTGGTCAGGGAGTGGGAAGATGACCTCACATCCCCCACCCTTTGCTCCCAAGCATTGAGCCCCTTGGAGAAGCTGCTCAATGTCCTGCATTTTTTGGCCACTGGGTCATTTCAGCGGACCACTGCCATAGTGGGGGGGGTCTCACAGGCCACGCAGTCACGCTGCCTACACCAGGTACTGGCAATCATGACAGCGCGCCCCTCAGTCCGCAGGCACATATACATGCCCAGAACACCCGCAGAAAGGCAGGCCGTTGTCCTGGATTTTTTCAGGGTGGCACACTTCCCCAAAGTGCTCGGTGCCATAGATTGCACCCATGTGGCCCTACTGCCACCTAGGGCCATTGAGCACATCTACCGAAACCGCAAGCACTGACATTCCATCAATGTACAGGTGGTATGTGATGCAAAGGGAATCATCACCTCTGTCTATGCAACCTACCCTGGCTCCACCCATGACAGTTTCATATACAGAATGTCTGCCCTGAGCCGGGCCCTGGAAGCTGGGCAGCATGGCGACACATGGCTCCTAGGTCAGTACAAATGCCCTTGCACATGCATGCAAGTCACACACAGACAAATATCCAAACCCTAATAATCTCAACTATTATCACCTCCCCAGGGGACAGTGCCTACCCTTGAGCAACCACATGATGACGCCAATCTGGAACCCCACCACACCACCCCAGGTAAGATACAACGCGCCCATATTGCAACCAGGGGCATAGTGGAGCGCACATTCGGAGTGCTGAAGTCACGTTTCCGCTCCCTTGACCGCTCTGGTGGGCCACTACTCTATGCACCACCAGTAGTGTGCAGGATTATTGTGGCAGCATGTGTCCTGCACAATGTTGCAACACGGCAGGGCGTCCCGGTGGACATGGTGGTGCCCCCACATCCCCAACCACAGGCACAGGTGCTGCCCATGGGAGGGGACAGGGCACGTGGCGAGGAAGCCCGGACCCAGCTTGTGGCCACATTTTTTACCTAAACTCCCACCCCTGCGGAGTGCACACAGGCCTGGCACATACCAGGTGACAATCAATGATGACAAAGAGACAGTCAACTGTCACAACCCTACCACCCTGAGATAGTTGCCATGGAAGTGCCACATCGTCTGCATCCCTAGCTACTTAAACACAAGCTATCCTGTGTGACCAAAAGGCACACATATGACATATGACATGATATGGCCCATACACAAGTATTCCAAGGCGCAATGAGGCAGGGAGGGGGGAACAAGGGAACACAGAGAACGGTACTACTAGGCCAGGTGTCATTGAGATCATGCAAGTGCAGGGGTAGGGGGAAGGGAAAAGTGCAAGGGGAAGGGTGGGGGGGGGTCCAGTACAGGGGAAGTAGCCCAAAAAAATAATACATAGGTCGCCTGGTGGCAACTGCAAAGGTAAGTGCAGACAAGTGCTGGGAAGGGAGGGCTGTAGGGATAGAGAGACAGTACTGCAGTGCAGGGGTTTCCAGGGAGGCAGTGCAAGTGGAGAGTGGCTGGGCCAGGGACCGAGGTCAGTGAGAGTGGCCCAGTTGCAGCTCCTGTGCAGTTCCAGTGAAGAATTCTGCAAGGGAGAGGCAGAGAGTAAGCAGAAGCAAAGAGGAAGGTCTTGAGGTGCTTCCAGAACTGGAGATGGTTCCCCTCAAGTTCAAGTCAGGCAGGAAGTCTGTTCCAGGGGGAGGGCCCTGCTGCGGAGAGAAATCTACCCCCAGCTAGTTGCTCTGAGAAGCGGATGACCCGGACATGCAAGGTGTGCATCACACACACCTGCAAAACAGGCCATGGCCATCACTGTCATGTCACTCAAACCCTCCCAAACATCAACATGCCATGGCAAGCAATACCCATACACCAACGCAGTAACGATAAGGTACACATTGCCATGTCCTAAATGTACAGTGGCATCGGACAATGATGCCTGACCCAGAATCAGATGAAATGACAGACAAACAAAATCTCCCACCCAAAATAAGTCATTTCCAAATGCATTACAACAGTCGTAGACGTAACATCACAATGAATGCCTGTCTACATGCACAGTATGCATTGCAAAATCAACACTGCAACTCATGTGTGCAGTGTCCTACTCCTGCATCACACTGCTCAGCGCACAGCACAGTGAACAGCCATTGTGTGTGATGCACACCCTGAGCATCACATCTAAGTGACAGACCACATCAAACATCAAATTAGGCATGTACTGGATCCATAATCGGTCACAGAACATGTGCTGCCGGGACACAGTGGGCACCAGAAGGCAAACAGTGTAAACATGGATATGCAAGGGTGGGAGTACATGTAGTGCATCCGAGTGCAAGTGTGTGGTTCTGCAAGGACATGCACTCCACAAATGCATGTGCACTCAAGTGACCATCAGTGTTCCCTACACATCACATGTGAACATCCACCATGTGTACACCCCAGCATGTCAAACCACAACTATCCCCTCGCACCTGAAAGGAAAACACAACACATGAACAGGCATTGATCAGCAGAACACAACATGTACATAGGATACCACCATTACTATGGGCCTCATTACACGGAAGGCGGTGAGCCATGGCGCTATTAGCGCCATGGCTCATGACGGTAAAATACCGGCACCGCCTTGGCGGAAAGGGGATTTACCGCCCCATTCCAAGGTTGGTGGGGCGGTAAATCCCCCTTCCGCCATTGCCCTTCCCCATTCCCATTTCTGCCCCATAGGGCTCTATGGGAATGGGGAAGGCGCTAATTACGGCACCGCAATTTTGCGGTGCCGTAATCAGCTCCGAGGTCCCTTAGCGGGTTGGTTTTTAACGCCTTAACCATTACCGCCTTCCGTGTAATGAGGCCCTATGTCAGAGTTCCCATCACACTGCAGGGCAAGGCAACTATCGACAACAACCCCCCCCTCCCTCACAAATGACCATGACCCACTGAACAGCTGCACCTGGGTCATGGAGCCTCCAAACCTCAATTCCACCTGGCCACAGGATCACCTTTACCCTTCGTCACCATCTCCCACCTTGTGTGTAAAAAGATGCCTGAACCCTCAGAATCCACACTCATTTCCAAAATCACAAAATCCAAGGCATAAAAACGAACCGGAACACCCTCCAGTAGATGACTTGATGTAGCAGTACCTCACAAAGGCCAAGCACTACCACAATGATGCAACAACCAAGGTAGCACAGCAAAACAATGTCACGACAGGATGTGAGACGTGTGGTACATGACATAGGATGATGCACCATGAATGGATGTGTACTGTCACAGGTCCCCTGTACAGGCGTGGGAGTGTCACGAAACAACCACCCCCACCATGTCCCGGGTGCCTGCAAGGTCAAACTCACACAGGGCCCTGAGACCCTGGTGGGGAATGAGGTTCAGGGATATGCAGTCGGGACAGGTGTTGACACACTGGATGACTGGAATGAGTGGCAGGAGAGGGGAGGAGGAATGACACATGAAACTAGGGAATGCACGAAAATGTACAACCTGCATGAACACATACACATCCAAACAAACTTGGACATCATTGTCATGGCCTTCTGTAGTCAAGGCTCAGGAGTGGTACGAACCAACCACCCCCTCTAGGGTTTTGGCGCCTGCAAGTTCGAGGCTTACACAGGCATCCGCAACCCCAGTGGGGAAAGAGGGTCAGGGAACGTTGCTTGGATAGGCACGGGAAGCAAGAACACCGGGTAGAGGGTACAGGTTTCAAAATTGCATAGGATCACGGGTGATTAGGGAGAAAAAACATACCAAATTGAACCACACATACATCCATGCATCAGTACACTCCCCAGCAAGCCTATGCAGAGTGGTTCGAAAGAAAAACAACAAGACACTTAGCTCTGGTTTTGAGTGCTGGCCTCCTGCTTGCGCACTCTCAGGTCCGGTTACAGGAGCACTGCAATGCTGCAAAGAGAGCCACAGTCAACAACCTGTACGTGCCAATTACACAAAAACACAACACCAAACATGCCCCATAGCAACAAACTACTCTACAAACAGACAATCTGTGCTCGATGCTTCGTACCCATATATAACATCACCCCTGTGACGGGTCATACACAGTCAATGCAGTAAGTCAGCCGCTGGTGGGTGCGTGGCAAATGGAACACCAATGTGTCACAATTCACACAACATGCAATGTACCCTGGGTAAGCAGACAGACCCATATAGCAAGCCATGACTACAGAGCAAGTTGCGTACCACCATGACCGAAACAAAGTTGGCAGTGCATTTGTCATGAAGTACGTGGAAAAGACATGCACTGCACCCGAGTATGTCCCTTGCTGTATGTCCCTGTGAGCTGCCCCTTTCCATGTCTCGGAAGGCTAAATGGTTGATACAAGTGCCTCAATGAACCTTGGTGTACCGGAGGGTATGTGCCACTGCCCCTGCATGTGTCCCAGACAACCCTACTATCAACAGCCATCAGTCCACAAACACATCTGAGCTGCATTGTGTGCTTCAACACCAATATTCGTCTAAGCTCACCCTCAGTGCTGTGAATAAGCCTGCATGTGCAACTCGCCTGGTGCAAGCTTTGCTGTGTCGTGGCCCCCCTGTGATGCTCACCTTGCCTGGAGTTCCTTGGAACATGTCAGCAGTTCTAGGATGTGGGTCTGCAATCACTGTGCCTCTACTTGTGCACACATGTGCATGTGGGCACCAACAAACGGGTCAAGAATTCCGTCGTCCAATGGGCCATGTCTGCTGGCAAAGGTGCTCTGGAGGCTCATCCCCCTGCAGAAAGGGCATGAAACACATGATTAATGCTTCAAAGTCATCTGTGTGTGTCTCATCAGGCATCTCATTACTTGACCATGTCAGAGAGTCACATCACAAATCACACCATCAGTCCGTCTTTCACCTCCAAAGTGTGGAACACTATCTACAGCATGAATTGCAACAAGCACGTGTACAGGAAAGATATGAAACATACTACACAATGCATAGCAATCAATGTCCACATTAATCATGACACACCCCATCTAGCAAAAGCTGAACAGTGGACAATGACACCTAAATCATCCCCACTAGGGGTGTCAACACAAGTCACACAGCACCAGACATGCCACAGATATGACAGTCCAAAGCCCTTGTGTAATATTCTGTAACACCGAACCATCCTTGCGAGCCCATGGATAAGGGAGGCAGGAGTGGCATATGTGAGTCAAGGACCCCAAGCAGCAAACACATACACAAGACAACCATGAAGGGCCCAGCTGGAACAGACAGTGGATGCCTTCAAAAGCCACAAAGCACCGCACCGTCACATGAAAGCACAATAGACTAGCAATTTTAAACTAACTGAACTATTAACTAATTACACTAACTATGGAAAACCTACATTACCTATTTAAACTAACTATCAAACAGAAACTTAACTAACTAAACTAAAAGAAAAATCAAAAATGGCCACATACGACCCGGGGGGGGAGGGGAGGCACCCAGGAGGGGGGAGGTACAGGGTGCTGCTCAACATCCACATGCGATGATGCTGAGCCAAAAAAAAATCCTCCATGGGCTCAACGCCTGCACAGCACGACCTATGTGGGAGATAGATGGTCGTCCGAGTCTGGCTCATCCTGTAAAGGAGGACGTGGCACAGTAGCCTGGCCACGCCTAGTCGCAGCTTGCCCCTCGTCGGCAGCAAGTCTGCCGGACGGGTGAGCCTGGTTCTGTGTGTCGATGTTACATATGTCTGCATGCAGAACCTCACGTGATACACGTGCTTCCTCTTGCAAGGTAGCACGTGTAACACGGAGTTCCTCCTGCAAGGCCTGGCTGGACAACCGCTGCACCTCCCGGCAAGCCTGTAGCTCAGCCGAGATGGTACGCTCAAGCTGTGCAAACCTCTCCTCTGCCGGCTGCCTCTGGGACATCATAAGGACACCCAGAGTGGATCTGAGGGAAGCATACTCCTCCCTCAGGGCATCCATGTGTGCCTCTGCGTGAGCAGCAATTGCTTGACGCAGAGACGACATTTCAGCCTGGCGTGCCTTGTCTGAGGCCGCCACGCCCAGCCTGAGCGAGCGGGCCGTGGACCGTGCCGCCTGCTGCTGGAGAAGCACCTGCCTAGCAGAGGGGAGCACAGATCGGGCCACACGCTCCATGCTCTCAGCGATGTTCTCCATTGCTGCCCCCTGCCGTTCGGAATTGGCAGTCATGTCTTGCTCCCACTCAGTATACAGCGGTTGCGCGCGGCGACCGCGTTGCCGGGCTTGACCCCTGCGGGACCCAAGGACCGGGTGTCCTCGCTGTGTTGGCACCGCCTGCGGCTGCACGACTACATGCCCCCGTCAACGTGATGTCCCAGGCACATCAGTGACTGGTGTGGAGGGTGACCCTGCATCCCGATCCACCACGCGCGGAGGAACCAAGACTGTCTGATCCCTCAGTGCAGGTGTTGCAGACAGAGGAGTGTCCACATCAGAATCACTCACCCCTGACACATGGACTTGATGCTCATCCAACTCAACATGGACGTCAGAGTTGTCATCAAGGCTGGACTCATAGACAGCCAGAGACAAGATGGACTGCAGCACTTGGGGGTTTTCGTGGCCTATCACCCCACGACCCCCACTAGTGCTGGGTTGATGTGGTGTTACCAACCCTGTGTCTGGCATGACAACACCATCCTCCGCCTCCATTGCGTCATCACCTGAAAAATAGAGAGAAAAAGGTCACTACACATGTCAGAAGCACACGACACACACACACACCGACAGCAAAGGCATCCGGCAGACATGTGACACACAACATATGACCTGGCATGCATGCTGGGTCTACTTTGAATAGCTTCTGTGATCAGACCTGTTGAAAGGTGGCAGTTTCCATGGAAGTGGATCTATGCAGTGCAGAAAATGTGTACGCCACTCACTACCTACATGTACAAGCACTCCATGGTGTGTGCCAGGAAATGTGAAGGCAGTGCAATGTCAAATTCAGACATCACGTGCATTGTGCATTCAATGTGTACCATGTCTAGAAGCCAAGCACCCCTCCACCCCAGTACCAAAGCAGGGATGCCTAGCATGGTATCAAAAGGCTGACCATACACCTGTGTATTGACAGGCAGTGTTGTCTGGCATCAACAGCTTAATGTGATACAAATTACAACACTGCAAATGATGCTGGGACAGTGGGCAGGACACATGATGAAAACTCCGGAGGCCGCCCACGTGTGAAGAAGACACAAGAGTTGGACAGAGTCATTGGCCATTGAACAGGCTGAGGCCTGTGAGCCACACAGATTGTCAGGGCCTAAACATGTGTGCAACGCAGGACTGAGCCACAGTTGACATGGGGAGGCCGATGAGATGGCAGGCAATGTATGTAACCAAGGACTCATATTACAGTGATCATCCAGTCAAGGACACATAGGGGCATGCGTGCAATGCACATGGAGCATGAATGGGCACTCATGTCCCTGCGGGACATCTGACCCATGCACAGTACAAGTGAGATACCCTGCATCGAGTACTAAGGCTGTACCACACGGCATATGTCTGGCAGTTTCTACGCTGGAAGTTAGCATCTACACAGGACACATGAACAAGATACTACACATTGGCAAGATTGAAGCAGACCAGTGCAAAGGTGGAACTGGAGTGCAGAGTGGCGGAGGAGGGGCAAGGGAGCATGCCCACATGGAGTCCCGCATGCAGGCAGAGGAGACATGCATGACGGTAGCATTGCATTACTTACACATCAGGACCATGTAAGCGTCACATGTAGCAGCAATCATGCACAACACATCCCACAAGTGAAACACACACGTCCTCAACAAACACGCATCAACACTCACTGGACTGGGCATCAAAATCCAGCATCTCTCCCACTCCTTTGACCAATTCAGGTGGTATGAACTCCGCAACGAGAGCCTCATGCGGAGTGAGTTCTTCCTCCTCTGGTGCAGGCCCACCGCCAGTCACCAGAGTCAAGTTGTAATTTGAGGCACGCTTGACCTTAGTGCTGTGCTTGATGTCATTCCAACGCTTTTTGCACTCCTGCGCCGTGCGCACCTCATGGCCGAATGAACTGACATGTTCCGCAACATGCTTCCAGTGGGTGTCACGTTGGGCAGCCGTAGTCTGACTATTGGCACCCACTAGCATTTCACGGATGTGGCCCGGCACGTAGTCCACGAGGAAGTCCAGTTCCTGCTTACAGAAAGGCTTCATCCTCGACGTGCAGGAGGTCGTGGCTGTGTGTGGGGTCCCAGCCTGTGCTGCAGGTGCAACCTTCCTCCTCTTGGACTGTGGCGCAGACCCTGGCTGGCTAATGCCGCCCTGACCAGTATGGCCAGTGGGCTTGGTGGATTGAGCCAAGGGAGTGGCAGGTGGAGGGATGACCAAAGGCCTGACTTGTGTCAGTGGCAGCTGGGTGCCCACTAATGGACCCTGCGCAGCAACATCAGCTGTGGCAGGGTCATTGACCGCAATGATCCTGGTTGGCAGACTCACAACCGGGGTGCTGTTGGGTGCATCTGCCCCTGCACTTGCCAACACCCGGCTGTTCGGGGCAGCAGATGACATGACTGCCCCAGGGACACGTGTCTTGGTCTGAGCAGCCCGGCGTGCCCCTATGGTTTCCCCCCTGGCCTGTTGGAGATCTACCAAGGGCTCTTCAAGTGCCAACACAGCCTGCGCTGGCAGACCCTGAGACCTGGGTGGCGGTGTCCACAGCTGCACCTGCAGCTACCACTACCCTTGGGCCCGTGGCAGTCGATGGAACGGACTGCCGGGTCATATGGGTGCCAGTGCCAGATGCAGGAGCTGCATCCCCCGGAACCACAGGGGGTGGTGGCATGGCTGCACCGACACATGGCACAACATTGTGCTCAAGTGGCGCACCCCTGCCTCTTCCCCCTCTGTGGATGCCCTGGACACCCTGGAGTCCCCCTACTCCCTGGTCACCACGGCCACGTCCCCGACCACGCCCGCCATGAGGAGTACGCCCAGCTGAGGCGCCCCTCACCTTTGGTGGCCTCCCAACCATGGCACAGATGTAGTAGTGCTGGCACAGATGGAGTGGTGCCAATGGGAGGTGTACACCACAATTGACCTCGGCAATTGGGGTGAAGGGGGTGGGAAGCAAGATGTTAACAGCCCCCCTGCACCTGCAAGGCTGTATGCGACCCCGGTGATGTGGTGACGGGTCACGCAACGCTCAGGCACCCCAAAACTGCAGTAAAACCGTGCACGCAACCCTGCAGCCTACGTGCATGGATTCAACCTCCTGCAGTACGCGGTGGCACCCAGTAACACGAATAACGCGTACGCGTGGGACACGCAGGCTACTATGACATTGAAAATGGGTGCGATACACAGGGGCACCCGCAGTGGGAAAAAGAGCGTGTGCGACTCACCGTCTGACTAGCGTGATGCAGAAAAACACGTGTAGACAATACCCCTGCCAAAAGAAGAGATACATCCTTGATAGCTGTGAAGTTGTGATGGCGCGCGAAACAACAGGAAGTAGCAACACACGTCTGTCTCCACGAAAGGCACGTACAACGAACTGCTGGGCCCGCTCACCTTTAACCCGTGCTGAGGGAAACGCACGCGCGCGTCACATCACTTACGCGCATGGGCCCTTTCCTCGTATTACACGCGGACGTGCAGTTTTCCACGCGCGCTTACGCGCATGGGCCCTTTCCTCGTATTGCACGCGGACGTGCAGTTTTTCACGTGCGCTTACGCGCATGGGCCCTTTCCTCGTATTGCACGCGGACGTGCAGTTTTGCACGCGTGCTGAAATGCCCATGCACGTCTGTACGCGTCACGTCACAGGGGCGCTTGCGCTTGAGGGGCCTTCTGTCCAATGAAAATGCGTATGCGTGCAGACACGCTTGCGCGCTAAGGGCCTTTCCTTGAATCACACGCTGATGTGCAGATTTTTCACGTGCCAAATCACTCCGTATCAAGCTGGCCACGCGTAAGCACACAGAAGACCACGCTCCTGCCCAGAAGGCTGAACTACTGCCCCCCAGATCCCCGAGCACGCTCCCACCTGCCATCTGCTGCTACCTGACTGCCTGCTGCCCACGTGCCCTCCCATTTGCTGCCTGCACATCAGCTAGGGGTGCTGTTGCTGTGACCACCCCTGCTTGAACCGAAGACTCCCGACTGGGATTCCATCGCTCTACAGCCCAGCCCCAGGACCCAGTTGCCCACCCACTCCTGCCTCTGGGGTCATGTCGGGGCAAACACCATCTGAGACCACTGACAAACCCCGGCCTGAGAGGCAGAGGGGCACCAGCTTCAGTGCCACTGAAGTTGGTGTCCTGGTGGAGCAAGTCCTGGGGCAGTATGATGCCCTCTTCGGAAGTTCCCGCGCCGACAAGGAAGGACGGACTCGGATCTGGACTGACATCGTGACTGCCATCAACGCGGAGGGGGTGGCAGTCCGCGACTTACAACATGTCAAGAAGCGCTGGGAGGACTTCAGGTCCAGGACCCTTGAAGGCAGCGGATGCCAAGGGGCGCCGGGGCCACTTGTCGGAAGAACAGATGAGGGTCCTGGAACGCATATCCCCAGCGCTCCACGTACAGGTCCTTGAGAGGCAGACCCGTCTGGAGTCGAGCGGTGAGTGTACATGCACCCTGATTGTGAGCAGTGCGTGTGGTGATTATTCAGTAGTGTGCAGGTTGCACATCTGTTTGTATGGGGTCGAGTATGGGTGGGGGTGTACAGGGCCGTGGGGCTGACACATGCGAGGGCTGGAATGTGTGAGACATGGATGGTGCTTGTGTGTGTAGGCTTGCATGCCAAATGCAATTGTGTGGGCACACATGTTTGGATGAATGTGTATGTAAGTAGACATGTCCGTGATGTCACGCATGTATGTTGTTTTTGGCTGCATGTATCAGCACTGTGTACATGTGCATGTGTGTGTATTTGACAAGGGTGCAACAGTGATGCAACATGGATGCATTTGACAGCGGTATGTGGAAGCCTGATTGGCAGATGTGACATGGATGCCTGTCTGAACACTGCGACACTTGGCAGAGGTGTACACATGCATGCAAGTGTGGTGGTGTGTGTACACGTGTGGTGCACTTCCTGTGTTGCATGTGATGTCTGGCTCACCTTTGGCTGATCATGCTGTTGTATGTGTATGGATGGTGGTGGCAGTTGCGATATTGCTGTGGTATGGCTCATGTGTGCGAGTTGTAATGACATGTGTGTTGGGGATTGTGATGACATGTCTGAGGTTTGCCAATGCCACTCATGTACAACTGTCATGTGTGTATGTGTCCATTGTACAGTGCCCTGATGCCTGTGTTTTGTTTCTCCCTGTCTGCAGCGTCAACTGATGAAGAGGGCGGAGAAGGTGCTGTGGAGCACAGCGGCGGGGATCCCACCGCCAGCCGGAGACGCAAGGCCCGGCTCCCCTCCCATGTTGTGATCTCGTCGGGGAGTGAGGAGTCCGGTGCCGCGTCCCAGGCCGCAGCTGCCGGGGGGAGGTCCAAGAGGCGGAGGTTGGAGTTGGACTCCTCAGCAGCAGAAGGGGCAGCTGGGACCCCACAGGGCACAACAGGGGAAGATGGCACGGAGTCATCCAGGTTGGTGGGGGGTTTGGTGGAGGAGGAGGCCGTGCAAGCACCAGAGACGGGGTCTGGAGGTGGGGATCCCACTGGTGCAAGTGGTGCAGTGCAGGACCAGGGACAGGAGGCAGCACAGGCCACCGCGGAGGTGCCTGTGTGCAATCCTGTCCCTGATCCTGTCCCTGCATCATCTTGCACCAGCAGGGATGCCTACGTCCAGACCCGTTTTCAGGCAGGGGATGAGCTCACGTCAACTGGCCTTCCTCTGCCTGCGGACGTGGCTATCCAGGGCGGGTTGAGCCTGTCCTGGCTGGTGTGGGGTTGCGTCAACGGGCCATGCGAGGTGACCTGCAGTCTTTTCATGAAGAGACTGCACGTCATCTCGAATGGCTCGTTGACCACGTCAGCCTGCTGGGACAGGTCACCCAGGCCGGATTCCTCCGTCTGATGGGGCTTGCTACGACCCCCTCCTCAACTGGACCCCCTACGCGCCATTCGTCCTCTGTGCCATCTTCCCACCCATCAGTCACCTGGGTGCCCTGTGGAGCTGCCTCTGACGGTGCGGCCAGGCTGGTAGAGGAGGCATCCCTGCCACAGTCGGGAGTCAGACGTCCAGCAGGGGTGGCCACATCTACGACTGCACCCCAGCCGGCAGAGGATGTGCAGGCAGCAGGAGGCAGTGCACGGGCAGAGGCACAGCAGCAGCAGCAACGTGGTGGGAGCCATGAAGGCTCGGGGCCTTCAACATCGGAGGGGCAGGCATCGGCCGGAGAGCAGGAGGACCCAGGACAGAGTTTGTCTTCCGTGTGGCAGCGGTTGGGCCACGCCATAGATGCGGAGCGGCAGCGGGCGGAAGAGGCATGGCTCACAATGGTCAGGGCGGAGAACTCCATGCGGAGGGTCCTGAGGTGGGCCGAGTGCCTCGAGGCAATCCGCAGGGGTTTGGAGGTGGACACGTCGACGGCCCTGCGGACCGTCGGGGACATGGAGGAGGACCGCCTCCGGGACATTGAGGAGGAGTTCGATGATGCCCTGGCCCGGGACATCCACAAGTGAGCCGTGAAACTAGCCCGCTGCCCTTGTACATAGTTATGTAGGTAGTGTTAGGTTTCATTTTTGTTTTGATTTTATTTGGACCTTTCGGACATTGGCCACATTTTTGTATATAGTTTATTTTATTAGTTAGTGTAGTTAGATAGGTTTCCTTTCTTTTGTTGGGATAATGGACCCTGGCTTGTTCCCATGTACATAGTTCACTGTTGGATTGTATTTTTTTTTCACTTTTTAACCATGGAGCAATGGCTTTCTTTTTTATTTCCCATTGGATTTTGTTTTGTGGACATTGACTTTGGACAACATTACTTTGGAATTTTATTTTTGGTTTTGCTTTTTTTCACGGACATGCTTCTTTTAATTTTTGTACATTCACATTTCTGTTTCTTCATTTTTGATTCTATTTATGTTTCCTTTAATACATATTTTTTTTGGTGAACTTCAATGTGTGGTATCTCATTGGTTTCATGCATTTCATGATATGTGTTTTGAGATTCACTGACACCCATTGGGTGAATGTGAGGGAGATGTGTTTGTTTCGGAACTTGCAATTGGTGTTCTGTGATGTAATTGCAAATTATGAGTGGGTGGATGCAATACTCGGGTGGGTGTTTTGCATTTGGAGGCTTACCATAGGGACCAGGGATCTAGGTTGTGATGACATGTTGGCTGGGGAACATGAGTTGCACATGGGTGGGGGCCTGCTGGCAGGTGCCCCACAGTGCTGGGGGTGCTGGGGAACATGAGTTGGACATGGGTGGGGGCCTGCTGGTAGGTGCCCCACAGTGCTGGGGGTGGGGGTGGTGGGGAACATGAGTTGGACATGGGTGGGGGCCTGCTGGCAGGTGCCCCACAGTGCTGGGGGGTGGGGGTGGTGGGAGACATGGGTGGGGGCCTGGTGGAGGCTGCCCCTGCACTGCTGGGGGGGTGGGTGGGGGTGGTGGGAGACATGGGTGGGGGCCTGGTGGAGGCTGCCCCTGGTGGCTGGGGGGTGGGGGTGGTGGGAGACATGGGTGGGGGCCTGGTGGAGGCTGCCCCTGCACTGCTGGGGGGTGGGGGTGCTGGGAGACATGGGTGGGGGCCTGGTGGAGGCTGCCCCTGGGGGTGGGGTTGCTGGGAGACATGGGTGGGGGCCTGGTGGAGGCTGCCCCTGGTGACTGGGGGGGTGGGGTGGTGGGAGACATGGGTGGGGGCCTGGTGGAGGCTGCCCCTGCACTGCTGGGGGGGTGGGGGTGCTGGGAGACATGGGTGGGGGCCTGGTGGAGGCTGCCCCTGGTGGCTGGGGGGTGGGGGTGCTGGGAGACATGGGTGGGGGCCTGCTGGCAGGTGCCCCACAGTGCTGGGGGGTGGGGGTGGTGGGGAACATGAGTTGGACATGGGTGGGGGCCTGCTGGCAGGTGCCCCACAGTGCTGGAGGGTGGGGGTGGTGGGAGACATGAGTTGGACATGGGTGGGGGCCTGGTGGAGGCTGCCCCTGCACTGCTGGGGGGGTGGGGGTGGTGGGAGACATGGGTGGGGGCCTGGTGGAGGCTGCCCCTGGTGGCTGGGGGGTGAGGGTGGTGGGAGACATGGGTGGGGGCCTGCTGGCAGGTTCCCCACAGTGCTGGGGGGTGGGGGTGGTGGGGAACATGAGTTGGACATGGGTGGGGGCCTGCTGGCAGGTGCCCCACAGTGCTGGGGGGTGGGGGTGGTGGGGAACATGAGTTGGACATGGGTGGGGGCCTGCTGGCAGGTGCCCCACAGTGCTGGGGGGTGGGGGTGCTGGGGAACATGAGTTGGACATGGGTGGGGGCCTGCTGGCAGGTGCCCCACAGTGCTGGGGGGTGGGGGTGATGGGGAACATGAGTTGGACATGGGTGGGGCTTGCTGGCAGGTGCCCCACAGTGCTGGGGGGTGGGGGTGGTGGGGAACATGAGTTGGACATGGGTGGGGGCCTGCTGGCAGGTGCCCCACAGTGCTGGGGGGTGGGGGTGGTGGGAGACATGGGTGGGGGCCTGGTGGAGGCTCCCCCTGCATTGCTGGGGGGGTGGGGGTGGTGGGAGACATGGGTGGGGGCCTGGTGGAGGCTGCCCCTGCACTGCTGGGGGGTGGGAGTGCTGGGAGACATGGGTGGGGGCCTGGTGGAGGCTGCCCCTGGTGGCTGGGGGGTGGGGGTGCTGGGAGACATGGGTGGGGGCCTGATGGCAGGAGCCCCACAGTGCTGGGGGGTGGGGGTGGTGGGGAACATGAGTTGGGCATGGGTGGGGGCCTGCTGGCAGGTGCCCCACAGTGCTGGGGGGTGGGGGTGGTGGGAGACATGAGTTGGACATGGGTGGGGGCCTGGTGGAGGCTGCCCCTGCACTGCTGGGGGGTGGGGGTGGTGGGAGACATGGGTGGGGGCCTGGTGGAGGCTGCCCCTGGTGGCTGGGGGGTGCGGTGCTGGGAGACATGGGTGGGGGCCTGCTGGCAGGTGCCCCACAGTGCTGGGGGGTGGGGGTGGTGGGGAACATGAGTTGGACATGGGTGGGGGCCTGCTGGCAGGTGCCCCACAGTGCTGGGGGGTGGGGGTGCTGGGGAACATGAGTTGGACATGGGTGGGGGCCTGGTGGTGGCTGCCCCACAGTGCTGATGGGTGGGGGTGGTGGGAGACATGGGTGGGGGCCTGGTGGAGGCTGCCCCTGGTGGCTGGGGGGTGGGGGTGCTGGGAGACATGGGTGGTGGCCTGGTGGAGGCTGCCCCTGCACTGCTGGGGGGTGGGGGTGGTGGGAGACATGGGTGGGGGCCTGGTGGTGGGTGCCCCTGGTGGCTGGGGGTGGGGGTGGTGGGAGACATGGGTGGGGGCCTGGTGGTGGGTGCCCCTGCACTGCTGGGGGGTGGGGGTGGTGGGGAACATGAGTTGGACATGGGTGGGGGCCTGCTGGCAGGTGCCCCACAGTGCTGGGGGGTGGGGGTGCTGGGGAACATGAGTTGGATATGGGTGGGGGCCTGCTGGCAGGTGCCCCACAGTGCTGGGGGGTGGGGGTGGTGGGGAACATGAGTTGGACATGGGTGGGGGCCTGTTGGCAGGTGCCCCACAGTGCTGGGGGGTGGGGGTGGTGGGAGATATGGGTGGGGGCCTGGTGGAGGCTGCCCCTGCACTGCTGGGGGGGGGTGGGGGTGGTGGGAGACATGGGTGGGGGCCTGGTGGAGGCTGCCCCTGGTGGCTGGGGGGTGGGGGTGGTGGGAGACATGGGTGGGGGCCTGGTGGAGGCTGCCCCTGCACTGCTGGGGGGTGGGGGTGCTGGGAGACATGGGTGGGGGCCTGGTGGAGGCTGCCCCTGGTGGCTGGGGGGTGGGGGTGCTGGGAGACATGGGTGGGGGCCTGGTGGAGGCTGCCCCTGGTGACTGGGGGGTGGGGGTGCTGGGAGACATGGGTGGGGGCCTGGTGGTGGGTGCCCCTGCACTGCTGGGGGGTGGGGGTGCTGGGAGACATGGGTGGGGGCCTGGTGGAGGGTGCCCCTGGTGACTGGGGGTGCAGGGGGACATGCGTTGGTGGGCAGTAGTGCAAGTTGACATGTGGGTTGGCTGGGGGTCATGGCCATGGTGGATGGTGTGCCTGCAGGACATGTGCAGGGTAGGCCCCTGTGGTGTGAGCCACCTGCAGGGGCCGTGGAGGGTGTAGAGGGAACACCTGGGAGGACCCACACGTGCAATTCACGTGTGGGGCTCCCCGCGCACCCCTGTAATACACGTACCCTGATGGAATCGCGTGTGGAACTTCCCGCGCACCCCTGAAATGCGCGTACCCTGCTCGCACGGGCCCAATCGCGTGTGGAACTTCCCGCGCACCCCTGGAATACACGTTCCCTGATGGAATCGCGTGTGGAACTTCCCGCGCACCCCTGGAATACACGTACCCTGCTGATGTCGCGTGTGAAACTTCCCCCGCACCACGAAATACACGTGCCCTGCTGATGTCGCGTGTGAAACTTCCCCCGCACCCCAAAATACACGTACCATGATGAAATCGCATGTGGAATTTCCCGCGCACCCCTGAAATACACGTACCCTGCTGAAATCGTGTGTGGCACTTCCCGCGCACCCCTGAGATACGCGTACCCCCAATCGCGTGTGGAAATTCCTGCGCATCCCTGAAATACACGTACCCTGCTGAAATCGCGTGTGGCACTTCCCGCGCACCCCTGAGATACGCGTGCCCTGCTCGCACGGGCCCAATCGCGTGTGGAAATTCACGCGCACCCCTGAAATACACGTACCCTGCTGAAATCGCGTGTGGCACTTCCCGCGCACCCCTGAGATACGCGTACCCTGCGGAAATCGCGTGTGGAACTTCCTGCGCACCCCTGAAATACGCGTACCCTGCTCGCACGTGGCCAATCGCGTGAGGTACTTCCCGCGCACCCCAGTGATACACGTAGCCCGCTTGCCGTTGCTGCAGGGTCGCTGCGCCACTGTGCGCCACGGCTGGTTTTGGTGGCTGGAATCCATGAATACGCTGTGCGCGGAAATGTATTTTAGCGCACGCGGCTGGCGCAGGGATTCGCACGCGCACACTGTGCGCCAGCCGCGTGTGCCACTTGTGCGCTGAATTCTATGAATTACCCCCTTAAAGTGTACAATCGACTACGAGTAAGTACTCATGTAACCATAAAAACTGCGATCAGCAATGTGTTATGTATACGTCCACATTTTTGTAGAACCTAGTGCTTATCTTAATGTACCATAAGCATATCTTTTCTATTAGGTATTGCAAGGAATAAAATCCTCTTCTTAAAAACAATCAGAAAAAAGAGCTAAACGAACAGGGAAACGAACCCTCCCCTGAGGAACCTCCCCCAAAAGGACGGGGAAACACGTGTCCGAACTTAAGGGACACAAACAGTTTTACCACAAAACCGGGAAAGCGACTTAAGGGACACAAACGGTTTTACCACAAAACCGGGACATAAGACAAACATACGGTTTACCATAAACCTAACCAACAACAAAAGTGACAGTGAGGCAAATGGAATTTATAAAAAGAAATTTGTATAATTTAACTTGGTTGACCCTCAACCTAATCAACAACATAGCTCCAGTGAGGAAACTGGGGCCAACGAAACTGCAATTCAAGAGCATACAATACTCTTTAAACCAAATCACAAGCTTAAATTGGAACAATAGTCCCAGTGACGTAACTGCGACTATCGAGCAAACTAAACCAGCTTGGTACTAGTATATCAACAATTGGAACAGTAAGTCTCAGTGACGCAACTGCGACTACCCAGTACAAAGGTCGTACATAACAAAAAACCAAGCAAGAACTCACCTTCAAACAACTTCTGAATAAACCAGGACTTAAATAACACTCAGGTGAAACTAACAAAATAACAATAAAACATGCTGAATTCAATCATAATGTGGAAATTGAGTCTTCTTTATCTTTCTAGTGGTATTGGCCCAAACCAGGGCTAAAACCCTATTAGTAACTAATTCTCATCATCGTGAGCAGTCACAGGATATAGCCCAGGAGGCAGCAAACCACATACTCTAAACACAAGAAAATTGGGAACAGCGCCAAGCTGTTGAAGACTGGGAAATAATTTCTCATTCCATCTTAGATGGGTTTCTGCATCTTTAATTGTCTAATACTTGGCTCTTTCAGATATTTTCTCCTTCGCTTAATCTAAGAGAAATATGTCCTATGTACATGGATTATACTTTTGACTCCCCTTGTGCCTTGCAATTATTCCTTGAAGTAGCATTCTTGATCCCGGGCCAATAGACTCCTATTTATTCCTGACACAAAGCTGTTTTTCCAACGTCTCCTGACTCTGCAGCCCTGGTCCGTCTCCGAGGTAGAATGAGTGGTTTTAATATGAGTCTGACGTCCATCTTTCCATCATAGTCGCTCTAGCCATGTTACTTTTACCTCTGCAGCAAGCTTCTATATGTCTCATCCACCTTCTGTTTCTGCGTATATACATTTATTAATCAGCAGGTTACTTTATCGTGTTTGCATATATGATTTCTTCATATTCGATTACATGTTTCTCTTGTTACTTCAGTTAAATCCTTATTCTTTGAGTATTTGCATAATGTTTCAGTAAGTCACAGTATCTTTCCTCTATGACGTCACTCTGCTCTTGTCAGATTTCACATATAGCTCTATGATGTCCAATGGTGTGTGCAGATATCCGTTCAACCTCTCAGTGTGAGGGTACATTCAATACTGTTGTCTGAGTGCATATCGTCTCTCATACACTCAATGCGGTATTGGGATGATACCTGGTGTCCCACATAGGGCTCTCCTCCTATTGTTCCAGTATGACAGAGTTGAGGGGCGGGATCTAGGGATAACATGTCCACCTGCTGCTCTACATGGGCTTGACTGATTCAACACAGCATTGTGGTACAGCAGAGGTGATGGCTTGGGGCTGGGGATGCAAGAAGACTCAGCAGGTCTCAGATGCAGGGATGGCAGAGTTTCAGCTTTGAATGAAAGTTTCAGATGTATGAGGCAATCGTGTGCCAGAACCGGATGACTCCGGCAGTTCACTTGCAGCAGCTTGGACGGTGTCCAATGGAGCCAAATTGGCATTGAGGCAGTTCAGGGATGAAGGGAGAGCAAGGTGTCACTTTGTCAGTTCTTTGGGTGCTGGGAAGTACAGGCCACTGTATCAGGGGCAAGGCGAGTCCTTCCTTCTATCCTTCCCAACCTTGAAGGTCTTAGAGAGCACTTGCAGGATTTTTTTACCTCCAGTGAGCAGTGTCTAGGGGACCAGTGTCTCAGTTGCAGCAGGCCTTGACCAGCCAGTTTATCATTCCATATAGGCCCTTGGGATGGTTGGGGAGGAGAGCCTTCCTCTTTGTTAGAGCTCCAGGTCTTCACCTCTTTGGCAGAGGATTTTGGAGTAGACTGTACTCCCAACCAGGTCCCAATTAAGCCTTCTTCAAGCAGTGCCCAAAAATGAATCAAGTAATTCCCCCATATAGCCACAGCGAATTGTCCACAGCAAGCCTGTTGTTAAGGGTCCAATCATGGCTGCTGTAAGGCGTGTTCTTTGCCTTCTGATGTCATACACAAAGTTCCTTGTCTGCAGGAGTCGGGGAGAAGGACGCAAGGTTTGGGAGTCCTTGCAAACAGCAAGATGATGAGACCCCTCGTATGTTACGGTAACTTTGTCCCCTTCCTCTCGCTGCCTATAGCAAACGGGCTCCAGAACTCGGCGCCCTGGTGTGAGGTGTATATAGTAATGATATGACTGCCTTTGAAGGCCCGGCTCTACGGTGACCTCCCAGGGAGTGGTTCTGTACCCTGGAGAGGGTGTCAACTCTTTTCAGTAGGATTAAATAGGTGGCTTCATGGGTTGGACCCAACATGGTTGTTGTGGGTATACGTAGGCCTGACATCTGGATACACACCAGGCACTCCCATGAAGAAGTCACTGCCCACTAAGCTGACAGTAAAATGACATCAAATGCTTGTAGCCGCATAATTGTATAATCTCAGTAGCAACCATGTTAAAACCAGACATGGCTTAAATTTAATTGTTTAACTGCCACCAGACTGCTGATTAGTGCACATTTATATTTTGAACCAAAGGTTCATAGAGTTAAAAAGCCACCTCGGTCTGTTGGAACTTTAGGAACCAGCAGATGTGTTCAGGAATGCACATGTGATCTCTGAATCTGGACTGTTGCCACTGCATGGCAACTGCTGCAAATGTTTGTAGACTGGCACAGTACCTTATGTGGACCATCTACTGACATCCCATTATACAGCCACAATCATTCGATGTCATTTTCTTGTCAGCTTAGTGTGCAGTGACTCATTCTGTAGTACGAAAATAAAAGAATTATGTTTGTTGGCATGGAGCATTGTGAGTGTGGAATCTGATTAGCAGATCACACTTTCAGAAACAGACTGACCTGCATCATTTCATTAATACAGACAAAAAAAGCTCAGGCTATTTCACCCTCGCAGATGGCATCCCATGCCAGAAACATCATGTAAGGGTGTAAAATAGAAATGACCATCAGATCAACTCTGGTATTACTAGTTAAGAAGATAATCCAAGAAATAATTGCTATTTTAGTTCAATTTATCAGGCCAAATTGACAATCAATGTATAGCAGATTGAAGCTTTGTTAGGAGGTTGTTTTGCCTCATCTGATCGTAAATTATATAAATGGGTCACCTACCTGAATGACATTAATGCCAATGGGGGAACCCTAAATCAATGCTCGTCGAAGTATTGCAATACGTTTTTGGGCACCAAGGCGATACACTCCTCGTAGATAAAGTAATCCACAAGAAACATAGCCCCAAATACCTAAGGATGCTGGGGGAAATTTGAGAGGGGTGGACCGTAGCTGGAACATTGCCTATTCCCAGACGTCATGGTGATACAGGCATCGTGAAGAATCAAGCCCTCCCTAGATTCCTCTTGGATCCAGAGTTTTGACTCTTGACTGAGGCTGGGGTGGGCTGCAATGATCACGTATATTCTGCTAATGTAGTAGGGTGTTTCCTACAATTGAAAGAGTCATTAATGGGCCTCATTATGGGTTTGGTGGTAGTTTTGTGGTAATTCCCTAAAATGACCACCCAGATCTTTTACCATTACCACCACTCGGTCCAGGGTAATTACTGCCAGATCCCGAGTGGTGTGAGGCAGTGTAAATCTTTATTTTTCGAGTCCTGTGACCCCCATGGGGAATTTTTTCAAAGTTACCCGCGGGCTGTAATACAGCCATGGCAAATCCACTGCTTATATCCGCAGGTCAGTGACTATTGCTGCTTCCTAAGTGAAGTACACAACAGAATCACTGGACCATTGATTGGATCTTTCCGAGAACCATCCGTGGTACGGTGTCCACGTTATGGTATTGCTATACACTAATACGATATTCTACAGTGTGTTCCAATAGTGGACTATTGGGATTGTGGGAGGCATTCAAGCATGACATAGTAGAGTTTATAAAAAGAAATCTGATTAGCTCAAGTAGGAACTCTGTGGCCTGTAATCATCAACTGTATGATTATAAAATAATATTCCATGGATATCTTGCAACTGAGGTCTTGAACAAATGGTAATTATGTGTCCCGGATGGCATTCATGTGATGACGTCACAGGGTTTAGGCTTGCTGATGAGGCTGGGGTGACCCGGAGGGTGGCTGTTACCACCTGCTACATGACGTAGGGCCCGAAGGAGGGGAGGGGAGGCTCCCCCGGGCTCCTCGCCCCATTTCTAGACTAGGAAGACATGTCTTCGCCAAAAGCCAAAGCACACTAGAACAGGGCAAATACCTCCCCTAAGCAGGAGGAGAACCCCAAGAAGGGAAAAGCCTACGACCAAGATCAGGTAGGTCAAACTAGAGTTACAGGAAATCATCAGTCAGCCGAAGGAGAAGGGCATACTCTTTGGGGCAAGACGAAGCAGAAAGAACCTCTGGGTCACACATGCCCGCTAGTAATGACACCTAAAACCTATGAACGCTGTCATGAAACGCATGCACCCCAACTCTTCTACGAACCCCCAGAACCACTGGGAAGTTCTTCACTCCATTGCCCAGACACTTTCCCCTTGCCTCATTGCCCACCAGCCGTACTGGTGAGACCATGCTGCAAACCCCTGGTTATCCAAAACCAATTCCACATCAAGGATCAGCAGACGTGCAGCAGCCATTGAAGGACGGGATGTGGCATACGCAGCAAACTCGCACAGAGGATAGACTTGTCATCAACAGCGTTCGTAGGAAAGGTAACCTGAGACCGCGGGACCGATTTGCAATCGTGAAGTACTGTCACTGGCAACCAACCAGCACTCAATAATGGTTCATGTTAGGCAGAAACCTGTGCAGTTCCCTTAGGAACCACTGCAAAAGGTTTAAGACTACAGGAGTTAGCAGTAAACCCAATTGGTAGCAGTCACCACCCAGATTTACCTGGTAGCTGTGGCTGAGCAGTCAGACTTCTCTCAAGAAGAGTTAGGCAGTATACAGAGCATACACCATAGGGCAGGTAAATACAGTAGAACAAGCAAACACTGACCAGACCTTTGGTGTAAAAGATATATAATTATTTATTTAAAAACACATCTATAAAAACACACTGGCACTAATATCAAGCAATTTCAAAACACAGTTACTAAAGTATATACACTCCCTTTGCAGAATATTAGACAAGTCTTAAGTAAAGCACCACTTATTTTCAGACAGAGGCGAGCGCTTAACGCAGATGGCACTCTAATACTTCGGATACAAGGGAGAGAAAGGCAGAGCATAAATTGAAACAGATCCCAACACTTTCAAAAGAACACAGCAAGCGAGGAAGGCAGAATAAAACCGTGAAGTTAGAGTTTCAGAAAGCCGGACCCGCTTTAAGAGGATCAGAACGAAATGTGTCCAAGGTCACACGGTTGAAAAGTGCACAATAGTTTTGAAAAGGTTCAGAAAGGAGTTGGACCAAAAGAAAGGGACCAGTTAGATGGTCAAGCGACCAGCCTATTCTAGAAGGTTAAGGATTTACTGTCACCTTGTAGCAATCTATAGAAAGGGAGGCCAGGCGGACACAGTACCTTGAAATGGTGAGAACACTCCAGCGGACGCAGTTGTTCCTGGCAGCGGTTGCGGGTCGGTGCTTCGTCCGGCAGAAGAGAAGATCTTGTCGGGGAGGAAAGCAGAAGGTCGTTGTACTGCCAGGGAAGAAACCAGCCGCAGAGTTTCTCGATTCAAAGGAGCGGTCCTTTTTATCCACGGGTCAGTGGTAAGTGGCTATCCGGTTGCCGGGGTGCTTAGCACGGGCAATTCGACCACTAGACGTCCTGGTAGGCGAAAAAGAAAGCAAACTGGTTGTCCCCACCA
The DNA here is from genome assembly GCF_040938575.1 of Ambystoma mexicanum. Taxonomy (NCBI): domain Eukaryota; kingdom Metazoa; phylum Chordata; class Amphibia; order Caudata; family Ambystomatidae; genus Ambystoma; species Ambystoma mexicanum. The sequence goes on from NC_090925.1 coordinate 715,462,590, forward strand.
GGTCAAGGGGAAGAGACTCTCCGGCAAAAAGATCTCCTCTGTCGTCGGGATTGGTGAGACGGTTCAGCAGGGCTCCACTGGTGGTGTCGTCGTTGCAGGTCGGCCCAGCTTCTCCCTCTTCGGATTTTCAGGTCCTGTGGCGACTTCTGAAGTTCCAGTCCCCAAAGCCCTGTTTTTATGCAAGAAACCCCCATTCATTCAGCCTAGCTGTGAATCAAACATGCTAAGTGGTGAGCCGGCCGGCTCACCACTTGGGCCAATCACACAAGAGTGCGACTTGAGTTGCCAAGGCAACTCAGTCCAGGGTGCCTAAAACCCTCCTACACCCCCTGTGGTACCCAGACAGAGTGGCACCACTTTTGGAGGCTTCTGTGGAGAAGCCCGCCAAAAAGTGGAACAAAGGGCTCGACTTGGGTTGGAGTCACAGGAGAGAACACAAACGCCATTTTAGAATCGAGTTCTGGTAAAAATTACCAACCAGTGAATGACTATTAAATAAATAACCCGGCGGTATGTTCGAGGCTATAGGAATTAAATAATTAAAGTTGGTAGCCTCGAACAATGGGAAAATCCCATAGAGATATATTCGCGGTCGAATATAAAAAGTAGTATCCACTGCCACCAGCCAAAACTCGACCAGGGGGGACGGAGACGTGCCCCCTCGAATAACAGACCCCGGGGCAATCGAATTGCCCCGACCAGTACGTCCACAATATGATGGTTTGTACTGGTTTCTGTTCATAATTTGGGACTAGTAAAGCCAATGGTGACTTTACATGCCCTGGGAGACAGTAGTCAGTCCCAGGGTATGGAGCCTATGGTGTGGTGTCACTATGACACCCCTGTGTCACTGCACTGAGGGTACTGTGTAACACACATAGTAAAAACACACGAGACCCTATAGAGTAAAAGACCCCATAACCCATAAAACCCATTAACAGTCAAAGGAACCCCTCAAATCATGTCCAAGAGTGTGAGGAAAAGTCTCTCACTCTTGGCAGGAGAAAAAAAAAAACTCCAGAAATCCAGCAAAGCTGCTGGTGGACTCACTAGGTTAGGAAATTCAGCCTAAACAGAGAATTCTCCCTAACAGTTCAATGTGAGAAAGACATGGAACTCCAACATGGCAGACAAAATCGCCTTTAGGGGTTGATGTGAAGAGCCATAACATGAGGCACGAAGTATCTTCATGCAGCTATGAAGAGCTTTTCAAAACCAGGCAACCAACCCTTGCTGCAGCGCCACAGCTGGGTGCACTTCACAGTACGCTGCACCAGTGAAGCGGGCTTACGCTGCTATATTAGCAAACTTCAGGCATTGGCCTCTGTGTGTGTTGGAAGGGGGGTAGAAATGGTGATATGCAGGAGTAAAGAAGGGCAAATGAGGGCAAGAGAAGAGGGCAAACGAGAGGGGGCTGGTGGGGGAGTTGCAACAGTGGCAAGAGGAAAGAGAAAGTTTAAGGAGGAAGAAGAAAGAGGAAAGATCTTGAAAGGGGAATTGAAAGAGCAGATGGTGAAAAGCAAAAGGGAGATTGTAAAGGTCTGGACAGGGGAATAGAAGAAGGAGGGGGAGGTGAAAAGCAAAGAGGAGAGTGGAAAGGCCTGGAGAGGAGAGGAGAAGGTGGGAGTGGTGAAAAACAAAGTGAGGGTGGGAAAACTAAGAGTGGGGACAAGACAGTGAAGGAGGCAGAAAGTGGAAATACGTAAGAATGAAGGTGGAGGAGGAGGATAACGACGGGGCGTGAAGACAAGTGAGGAGCAGAAGGGGAAGGAAAGAGGGCAGAAAGGTAAAAGGCCCGACGCATCCTTGAGGGAAGAAGAGAAGTTAGGAATGGAGGTGACGAGGGCATGATCGTTGTGGGGCATGGAGGAGAAGGAGGAGGACAGAAGAGATAAGAGGGAGTGGACTAGGTGAGAAGTTTGAGAAGACCAGAAGTTGAAACACCTAACCACCTCGTGTGGGCAATTACTGTGGCAGAGTTGGTCGTTGGTACAACAGGGTTCACATTCCAACAGATGAGATGTTGGTTTCAGGGTTCCATGGCCTACCTTGCTGGCTTCCAGGGGCCCTCGGATTCAAGGCTGGTCTATGTGTGCCCTGCATCAGGGGCATGTGCGTTGTGTCTTACCTTGATGTTCTCTAGACACCCTTGCATGGTGGGCTGTTCGCTGTATGCCGCAAGTGGATATACTTGGGCAAGACTGGCAGGTTTACATATGCCCTAGAGTCAGACTGGTCTCTATATGCCATTACACGAGGGGCTGTTTTCTATATGCCCTGGCCTGTCTCCCTGTTTTCTGGAGCCCTTGTGTGCACTGCCAGGCTCGTCTCTATATGCCGTTTGTTTCCGGGAGCCGTTGAGTGCCTGCCTGGTCCCTGTATGCCTCCTCACTGCTTTACAGATGCTTTAGACCGGCATTGCTGAGTTTCAGAGGCTCTCGCATTGCAGGCCGGTGGCCTTTGTGTTCACTGACTACGGGAGCTGGTCGTTTTAAGTTGTGGCTTAATTCGCTGTTCCGCTAGGCCCTCATGTTCAAGGCTGGCTCATTTGCCCTAATATGGGCAGGAGGGGCTGTCTATGTTGTGGCCTGCTTCACACTTCACGTAGGCCCTCACGTTCAATGCTGGTTTATTTGCCCTCACGTGTGGAGCTGTTTCTGTTGTGGCCTGCTTCGCACTGCCATAAGCCCTCTTGTTGAAGGCTGGCTTATTATTTGCCCTCACATATGGAGCTGTTTATGTTCTGGCCTGCTTGACACTTCCCAAAGGCCCTCATGTTCAAGGCTGGCTTATTATTTACCCCCTCATGTTCAAGGCTGGTTTATTTGCCCTCACATGTGGAGCTGTTTATGTTGTGGCCTGCTTCACACTTCCCGTAGGCCCTCTTCTTTAAGGCTGGTTTCTTTGCCCTTGTATGTGGGGCTGGTTGTTAATGACGTGGCCTGCTTCGCTGTTTTCGTAGACCATAGTTTTCAATGCAGGTTTATTTGCCCTCAGGTGTGGGGCTGTTTACGTTGTGGCCTGCTTCACACTTCCCGATGGCCCTCATGTTCAAGGCTGGCTTATTTGCCCTAACATGGCCGGGAGGGGCTGTTTATGTTGTGGCCTGCTTCCTGTAGGCCCTCATGTTCCAGGCTGGCTTATTATTTGTCCTCACGTGTGGGGCTGTTTATATTGTGGCCTGCTTCACACTTCCCGAAGGCCCTCATGTTCAAGGCTGGCTTATTTGCCCTAACATGGCCGGGAGGGGCTGTTTATGTTGTGGCCTGCTTCCTGTAGGCCCTCATGTTCCAGGCTGGCTTATTATTTGCCCTCACGTGTGGGGCTGTTTATGATGTGGCCTGCTTCACACTTCCCGAAGGCCCTCATGTTCAAGGCTGGTTTCGTTGCCCTCACGTGTGGTGCTGGTTGTTAATGCTGTGGTCTGCTTCGCAGGCCTGGCTTCCATACACTGCATATCTTGCCTTGTCGCGCTGGTTTCCAGAGACGCTCGCGCGCCGGCCGCCGTGAGAATGATTGTTTTTGAATCTGACATCTTGTTCAACTTCGATTAGGCTCTGGTTGAGTCCAATTAATGCGCGCGCAAAGCATCCCACCAGGGCCCCCATTGATCGCTCGCTAATGTCTATTGAATTTTTGCTAAATGCAGCTCTAGACGCGCAGCCCAGAATCGCAGGCGTTCATCGTGCGGCCCTTAATCCTCTTTGCATTGATTTCGGGCCTAATAACAGAACTTTCCTCTAATTAACTGACACGCGCACATTAGTCCTAGCACCGGCCCAGCCCAAGGAGCCCATCGGTGTCGCCTCTCCTTGGGTCACTCGCCCCACGTATCTGAAAGGAGACGGCGAGTTTCATTTCAGATTGTTTGACCTGCCCCAAGGACAGAGCATGCGTAGGAATTTGCAGCTTCTTGACTTTGCAAAGACGGATGAAACCAAGAAAACGACAGCATCCTCGAATCCAGAGCTGGGATACTCGCATGTGAAGAAAATGGGGCGGGGTGGTATCAGAGATGCGATTGGCGCAGTCCAAACAAAAATCGTTGACCCAAGACGTCTGGGTAGCTTTCACAGAGAAAATCCAACTGCTGGCTGTAGGGTGTGGTCTCTTTCCAAAGAAATACAGCGCACACAGACAAGGAGAGTGGTGTTCAAACATCATAAAGAGGGTGGCCAACTTTACAAAATGGATAGCAGGACACTTTAGGCAGAGAGGTGCTTTCGAAGCAGTTTGTGGTGCGCGCAGTTGCGTACAGCATCATTTTCACATACCCCCACCCATTTCCACATTTATGATAACATTAGTAACATAAGTGGTACAGCCTTTTTAGCAGACACGCATTTCCCAGGGCCTGTCCTAGGATTTCCAAGGTTCTGTGCAACAAAAACCTTGCGTACCCCATATTTTGCTTATGTGTGTAAAAGTGTGCCCAAGATCACACAATTAGTCAGAATAATCCTCGATGATGGAGGATTCAGGTGCACGTCAAAACCCAGCATTATTCAAACAATGAATCCTAGCAGGGACAGCATACAAGCATCTCGTTCTTGTGGCTCTCAACATTTTCCACGATTGCAAACAAATTTTGTACCAAAACTACGCCGGCGATGACATCAGATAACACTCAGTTTACAAAACCTACAGGGAATTTGGGTTGGTTAGTAGCTCAAACTACATATATAGGGGTTAGTTACTTTATTGGTCAATGCCTATCTGATGGCTCTGCCTGGACCCATCCCACTATTGATATAATATCTAATACATCATTACAGGGACAGTTAATTGGTTGGCATTATCCATCACAGGCAGTGTGGCAATGGACCTTCTATTTGTTGGCGCCTAGCTTACCAACCTTGGACACTTTGAAGAGACATCAAGATACGAGCAAGACATAAGTGGTGGAAGAGAATTTTGTAGTCTGCCATAATTCCAATTAAAGAATACACCTGTTTATCCCGAGGTGAGGAGGCCTTGCCTTTCCTTTGTAGTCAGCCTTGTGTGCTGCCTGGTGTCTGTGTGTCTACTGAGGGAATTCTGCAGGTGTCCTATCTGTATTTGCCTCGTAATGAATAGCTAGTGTTTCTTATATTTAAAAAAAATGTATTTTATTTATTCATATCGTGCTGAAAACCCATAAGCATCAGGCCCCACAAAAACACAGCAATACCAACACTCATGACAAGACAGCGAAAGATATCCACGAGGACCCTATTTTAAGCACACTTTCGCTGAACATTAGTGTTTTCAGGGATATGCAGAATAAGGGCAGGTTTTCTTCCTGTTGTAGTTCCAGAGGTAGGGAGTTGCAGGTACGAGCCTCCATGACTGGAAAGGACCTGCCTAAACTGTTTGTCCACTTAAATTTGGGTCAGTAAATGAGGGTCGAGTTTCCCGAACGTAAGGTTCTCTTAGGTTCGTAGATGACCAATCTGGCCTTCAAATAGGTTGTGGCTTTACCATAAAGGCATATGTGGACCAGCGTAGCTGCCTTAAATTGGATTCAGGCTATCACTGGGGGTCATTGCATAGCTTGCCTACTGGAAGAGATGTGGTCTCTCCGAGAGATACCTTTTATGATGCGTATGATGTCATTTTACAGTACTTGGAGTTTATTAAGACATCCTTTGTTTGCACCAATTAAGAGGGCATTACAATTACCAAGTCTTGACAGGATGATCGCACATGCTATTGTGGTGCTATTGGCTTCAGAGATTAAAGGTTTTATGTTCCTGAGTTCCCCGAGATAGTATTTGCAGTTTGTGATTGTCTGGTTAACATGGGCCTCTGCACTAAGAGAGGATTCCATGTAAACGCCCAGGGTTGTAACGTGCCCTAGTGAGGGGATGTTACTATCCTTGATGTTAAAACTAGAGTATTTAGAATCTGGTTTAGCCTGGGCCAGAGGCGAGCCAAAGATCAAAAGTTCTGTCTCCCCCCCATTGAGACACATCCAGTGGGTGGTCATCCAGTGTTCGATCATGCTGTACACATGTGAAAGGTTGGTCGCAGTTGGTCGCATCAATATCATACTCTCCATTGATCTCAAGTATTAGCTGCGTAACGTCATCATAGTTTGTGAAACACACCCCATTTTTGGTAAGGAGATCACAGAGTGGTCGGATGTAAACAATAAACAATGTAGATGATAGACAGTCCTCCTGGGGTACACCACAGGAGATGGGAGCAGGCTCTCAGGTGGCATCACCCCAGCGCACAGTAGACTTTCGGTGGTAAAGGAATGATTGAATCCAGTCGACTGTTTCTTGTGAGCAGTTCCCTGTGTCAGCAAGGGTGTTAAGTCGTTTGTGGTCTAGGAGATCGAACGCTGCAGAAAGGTCCAATAAGACTAACAGTCCTGTTTTTCCCTTGTCTAGGATCTTAAGCATGTGGATCTGGAGGTCAAGCAGAGCACTGCTGTACTATGCCCTGAGCGGAAGCCTGGCTGTCTAGTGTGTAGGTTGGAAGTAGTGTCCAAATTTGCCTGAAGTTGTATATCTGGATCACATGTTAGGGTACCGCGTTTGAGAGTTGGTTTCCTTCTATTTATTAAGGTTTTAGCTAATTCTAACATGCAGGTATTGTTCTTTGTGGCCACTTGGGACACTAGTCAGTAACTTTTCTATAAAGATGGATGGATGTCAATGGTTGCTTGTGCTCGTATTAAAATCAATTAACTTGCAAGTGTACTGCTTCTTATCCTGGGAACTGTTATTGTGTGCCTGCGTTCCATACATCTAATACGCCCTTCCTAGTTCCTGACCTTGGCTCTGGCCAGGAGCTACTGTAGAGGCTCTGCACGAGATTCTGGAATACATGTGTTTTTGTAAACCTAGCATCTTGGGTTCTGAGACCTTGCTAACTCTGAGACATGCTGCGATTTCTACGTTAGGAATATGGCTGCACTTCTGTATTCCTGTCTCCATATTGGTGACCTATAGCCGCTTCTAATTAATCTTGTATTTCTGCCATACAATGGTATCCCGGCCTGTGTATTCACTATCTTATCTATCTATAATCCAACTGCTCTAGCGGTGTAATGAGTCGCTCACTTGGTACCCAGGAACCCCCTCTCCTTTTATACTGTGTTGCACTATTTGTACCGCACACTAGTTGTGGTTTTTACCACTACTTTTAGTCCTTGCTAGTGTCGCACAATGTAACTAATCCTTTATGGCAGATTGCCTGTACATTTACTTCAGTTAAGCATATTGTTCCATGGAGCTCAGTTTAACTTATGCTGTCAACCAGCCCTAGGTTAATGGGGTGGCATGGTTGTCTCAGTTTGTACCCTTTCTCACACTTGCGATACTGGGGCTGGGTTGGGGTAGTAGGTAGGAATGACGTATTCATCTGCGTCATCACATGTGAGTGTCATCAGACTTTGATAGTCAAGCACGAAATAAAAAGAAATGTCCATGTGTAAGCAAAGAGCCGAACACCTTTCTGGTGTGCAATACATGAATGGCCACTATCATTGTACATGTAACTGTTTAGTCTAGTAAAAAAAGAGAGCATATTCTTTAAAAGTGACTGACATCTAGGGTCTCCCAATTTTGGCCGATAACACACTGTGAGATTAAACATTTGCCCAGGATCACACACTTTGGTTAAGTAATGAAAACCGGATTTGGGCCCTGTGTGTGATGGAAGCACTTGATTAGATATCTTCCCGGCTCTACTTCATATAATTATTTGTTCAGGTTTGGGGTAGAAAGGCGCAAATAATAATCAATTGTATTGCAGCGCCTTTAAAGTATGCAAATTACATAAGGAACTAACCTGACAATATATACATTGTCATTCAAACATTTTGAGAAAAAAAAGAATACGATTATAGCATTCACTTTTCTCATCCTAAATGGAAAATTACAGTAGTAGCCTGAATGATATGTGAACGCAAAAACACGTATTGGGTTTTTAAACCTGTTCCATTTACACCGTGAAATAAAATGCAATGCAAATATGACGTCATCTGCATGCAGTGTTATGCGCACCTTCTCACTGGATGGATGTTCCCCCAACCTCTAACAGCTCTTTGTGCCATCCTTTGTTGACTCAAAGCGAGACCTCAGGGCTATCTTTATCCGGCTGCAGAAGAGCCAAGTTGGGACTTTTAGCCATCCTGGGCAGGCTCTCTGCGCAGCGCGGGACACATCGCACTGAATCGGGATAGTCCTGCAAAATACGGGACGGTTGACCACCCTCATCCCAAACCATGGTTATGGGGGCGCTATCAGCGGATGAACCCATTCCTGGGTCAGAAGCCAAGCCACTTCATGGCGCATCACCTAGATCAAGCACATGGAGGATGCTAACCAAAAAAAAAAAAAACACCATGTGTCATGGGGGACCGATATCAAAGAAATTCTAGAGCCCTGCTAGGTCATTGGGGGAGGGTATGGCGGCACTGTCAGAGAAACTTTCCGCTCCACGTCATGTGAATACCACTGTCCAGAGAAACATCCCAAGTCACAGGGTGGTTGCATAGAGAAACAACTGAGCCACAGGTCATGGGGTCAGCAGTATAGGGGGCACAGTCAGAGAAACATAGCAGCTCCAGGTCAATAGGGGGTTAGTAGACAGGGGAGACACAAGAGTCCCAGGCCATTAGGACAGGCCATTAGGAGTGCCACTGCCATAGAAACATTGCAGTCACAACGTCATGCTAAGAGGTGACCCCAAATGGGATATGTGGGACTTGTGTGCACAAATACACTGGCACTGGGACCTTACCCGCAGAAATCAACGTGCAGCCAAGGTGACATCATCCCCTCTTTCTAGGCCAGGTGGTTTAATGGCTCGGTGGCTGTAGCGGTACCTGTTAAAACAACTGGTGACACCAACTTCACTAGAGTTGGTACGCTCTTTTTTGGCCACCTACCAGCTGTGCTGCAAATGGAAAAAATGACTGGGGGAACACTCACCTTTTTGGGCAGCGGGGGTGGGGCGGGGACAAGTGGCGTGGCCCCGGGCCAGCTCACGCAACACCATAACTCGTCATGGAGCCCAAGCCTGGAGATTTGCATGAAAGCAAAGAGCATTTTGGGAACATAAGAAATCCCACAACATTAAATTTCAAATCTGTCTGCAATAGTGATTCAGCAAGAAACTTTCCTGAGCGAGTGATGTAAATTGAACTCTGCTCTGTTTATTGGTCACCATACTCACTCTAACAAAAACATATCTGTAAATTGCAAGACATTTATAACAATTTTGACAGCTTCTTAACGGCTGTGAGGCTTCGTTTCTGCATTATCCTTGCAAGCAAAAATGGGTGTGTCTTGGTTTAGCTCATGGGTTGCAGAGTTTTGGCAGCTGCTCTAGGCACCTTCAGTTACCAGTACTAAGGGGTCCAGCAACACTATTATCTGGGGTCTGTAAACTCGTATTGTGCCATTAAGGGGCCTCATTTCAAGTCTGCCAGTCTGGAAATACCGGTAGCAACGTAGTGGCACCTCTTCTGGATCGACAGACTACAACCATGCCTGCCGGCACTGCTGCGCGCGGGATGACTGACCTGCCGGGTGCAACAGCCCCGGTTGGCACAGTTGTCAGGGAAGCACCGGCACCGTTGCTAACCGAGTCCAGACTCCACGGGAATGGGGACAAAACATTTTTCGCCGACTGATATCCCGGACCGCCGGGATCTCAGGCGGTGGAAACGGTATTACAGACCGGTGGGTTACCGCTGGATTTGTAATGACGCCCATGGTCTGCCCGTTGACTGAACAGGTCTGCTGAGTGAAAAACAGAGATAGGTTGTTAAGCTCTTATTGAGTCACAAATGCATATGTTGAGTGACCCACAACTTGTAATAATTAAAGCTTGCTCTTTCCGATTTTACAGATTTTTACATACAGATGGAAATCACTCTTGACTTTCGGTATTTAGTTTTAAAAACTGAAATGACATCTAAATGCACCTGTCTTGCTTAGCTCTCCATGATGGTCTGCAAGGCCAGTGGGTGTGCAAAGTAACATGATGAAGAGGCTAATAAAGGAATGCATTACTCTTTGAAGTCCTTTAAATAGCTGCAAAGATTTCGCACAGGTCAGAAGCAAAAGCAGGCCAGCCATTTGTTAGAAGGTGATACATCTTGGCTCAGTGTGCAGGAAACTAACTCTGTGACTAATAATAAATACGGATAAATACACACAGGAATAATGAAAACATAAATACCATAAAACCAGGAGCCTGAGGTATGCCTGCGAGGAGGATGCTGGACGGAAATACCTGAGCTTCACCACAGAAAAAAAACGGCGTCCCTTTTGGTAGACGTCAACCTGGCAGCCGGGCAAGGGGGGAGCGTGCTACTAAAGTAAGGGTTTCCCCCTATTAATTTGTGCCCCTAATGTTAATAATAATAACGCCCTATTTTAAACCCAAGCCAAGCTGCAGTGTCTTTCTTTGCCAAGGAGTCCAATTATTTCTTTAGCCATATTTATTTTTATTTTTATTGTGGTATAAACCAAATATGGTTTTTTCACAAGTACAAAAAAACAAAATTTCACATTTCATATTTAAAACAAAGATAAAACATATTTCCAAATTTCTTATCTCCAGCTATCACTGTTTAAAAAAAAGTGAGTGGACATTTACCATTTCAAATGAAACCTGTCTGTTGTAAAACTCTAACCACATTTATCGTCAAAGCAGTTTCATGGCCTGATGACAATCTCACCCAAAAGTCCTCAGATGATAGTCAGTCACTTGAACTAACAAAGTGTCCCAAATATTTCTTTAGCGCATCCCATGTGCCTTCCCAATATCTCAATAAATGCTCAAATGACTGGTCTTTTGGGTCTTGACATTGTGGGCATAAGGGTCTGCTCCTTTCTCCCTGACCCCAATGAGCAAGGACCGATCCTGTATGAGTCAGTCCCAAACAGGCTCTAAGAAAGTTTTGCCTCCCGTTTACATCCGGGAATTTCGTCAGATAGTTTGCGCGATATCCAAGTCTCTTGTCCTTTGGAGAAAGCGAAGGTGCCACAATAGAAGATCGTGTGTGATCGATTGTCTTTATCCAGTCTGATGTTAGCAGCTCCCTCTTTGTCTTCATGGGGTTTGTGGTTAGTGTGGCCATATCACTGTTACATCTAAAGAGGATTTCTTGGGATGTTCTTTTTAAATCACACAGTACCCCCACGGAAGCACAATTCAGATGCACTTGTAGGTCTTCATATAGAGTGTTGTGCCTTGGATTTGTTATCAAGCTAAAAAGTGACAGAAGTTTCCAGTCGGCCTGCGACCCGAGTGAGGAGAGGCCCAACTCAAATCTTAGGCTGGCCATTGGTAGACTATTCAGCAGGCGTAAAGCTTTTTTCCAAATCCTGCCCTCTATTATTTGCCAGTCGATATTCCAGGCCAACGGTTTGCCTCTAGGCCATGTAGGAGTACTGGAATAATCTTTGCTCGATAGAAGCGGATTGCGGGTAGGAGGGAGAACTTTCAGTATTGTTTAATCATTTCCTGCAGTTGTGACGTCAATTGGGTACATTTATGTAATATCTCTGCCCATAAAAGACAGGCTCTTGGTGTAGCCTAGAGAGTGTAACCCAAATAAATGACCTCCTCGATCACTGGAATACGTTTACCCCCCACTGTCCAGCAATACTTGTTTCCTTTACCACCTTTCTTTCTAAAAATCAGGACTTTCGATTTTTCTGGGTTTACGTTAGGATCATTATCTTTCAGATATATGTCCAAGGCATTTAACAACCTCTGAAGGCCCACTGGTGTCGTACATGTGCCACTTAATTGTATTTGTACCGATCTTGGCACTGCCCAATTCCGCGGTCTTGAACTCCTGTCCAAAATCAGCTAGATAAAAGTTAAACAAAAAGGGAGCAACCATGCACCCCTGCCCCACCCCCCTATTCACTGAGATGTGTGTTGATAAAAACCCATCTAAGTTTAGTTTTACTTGCACCGTGTTTCCTTCGTGCAGGGAGACTATTATGTCAATGAGTGAGGCCGGAGCGCCCCTACCTTTAAGTTTAGACCATAATCTATCCCGATTCACCAAATCGAAAGCGTTTGATAGATCAATAAATGCGCCATATAGTCGTGCGTTTTCCCGCCTTCCTTGATATTACAGAGGGTGGAAAGTACTATGCCATTAAGGGATGTAGAATGTCCTTTTCGAAACCCGGTCTGCTGTTTCGGAAGGAGATTATTTGACTCAGCCCAACGTTCCAAATCTCTCAACAATAGGCTAGCAAACAACTTGCTTTCCACATCGAGGAGAGTAATTGGTCTATAGTTTCGAGGGTCCTTTCTGTCCCACTTTTTAAATATTGGAACGATAATTCCCGATTTCCAAGATAACGGGATCTTTTTATGCCTTAATATCCCATGGAACAGTATATTCAGGAGACTGTCCCACCTTTTAGGGTTTCCCTTTAGGACTTGGAATGTAAGGCCACTAGGGCCTGCAGCCCTTGAAGCCGAAGATTTCATTATTAGGGCATGAATGTCCTCTTCCGTAGTGTCCAGCATCCACCGGCCACCCGAGGTACAGAAAATCAGCTCCCCTTCCAACTTAGCATATTTCTTCGAAAGGAAATTTACCCACTCTGATTCAGTAACCATGTTTGACAAGGCACCGACTTGGTCAAACGATTGCTGATTGATCAAGGACCAGAAATTTAATGAGTTCTTGTTTAGAAGAGCCTGAAGCATAATTTCCCCGTCTTCCTGGGCACGAGCCATTCATTGTTGTTTTGACCATTCTTTATATTTGCTTTTGATGGACTTAATTTTCGCCTCTCTGATAGACTTAAAAATGTCCTCCCTTTTAGTGGCTCTTATCAACCACCTCATCTCCCGTTTCTTCTCCCAAGTGTGTTCGTCAAATGTATGTTTATGGGCTATTCTCGTATGGCCTACCACAAGTCGGGGTGCCTCGACTGACCATAAAAAGTCATGAAAGGTATAGGGATTGCAAATATCTTTCAATTCTCTATCACCTGCCTCATAGTTTTATTTATCGAGGGCTTTATTCAATTTCTCTCCTTCCCTTTTGTATTATAACAACCGATCTTTTTGATTCTTTACAACCATGCATCCCACCTGCCTCTTTATTTTCTTTTCATGATGCCATCTGAATTATATTTCTAATCGTTTGTGATCACTTGTCCCTCCTTCTCTCACCCCAAAGTTTTCACATTGATCAAACATGCTTGGTGACATAAACATATAATCCAAAGTGGATTCTTATAGTCCCCGGCACTATGTGCTAGCCGGGGGAATGTCCCTTTCCAAGGCTCCATTCCCCATTTTCAGGTCCAATTCTTTGAAAAAAGCTACCCAAACGTTCCCATTTAGGGAGATGACCTTATGTTTGGGTGTCCCTCTCCCTTTGCCACATTCCACCCATTGCGAATTTAAATCCCTTGCCACCAGGACATAGGCATCAGGATAGTCTAGTTTTATTTCAGTCAGCACACTAGATACAACATCCAAAAAAACGGCAAGCTTTGAACTCGCAGGGTTCCAGTATAAATTTACTACTGCTATTAGCTTCTTCCCTTGAGATGTAGGTACCACCCCCTTTATTGCCAAAATCCCCTCTTGTTTCCTGAAATTACTGTCACCTCTTTAAAGAGAGTGGCATTACAGGCGAGTAATGAACCTCCTTTTGGCCTTCCTTTCCCAGTTGTCATTGCTGGTTGTGTGGTCATCATGTAGCCTCTAGCTCTAGCTCCGATGCATTGACTAACCATGTCTCTTGTAGGAGAATCAGATCATTCTTGCCAAATACCTTCGCTCTCATTTTGAGATTCCTAAAAGAACTGGAACCCCGCGTGTTCCAACTTACCACCCTCATACTCTCCCAACTAAAGGCGAGTCTCACCTACACCCAGTTTCTGGCAGACCTGTGTTATGATCTCCGGCAATAACGACCACATTGCTAGCTTATCCCCGGTGACTAGGTCTTGCGCAGCAGCTGGCGTTTCTTTCACTTAATCATTTTATATGTTCCCCCCTGCATTCGCTGCCTCCCCCCTTCTTTCCCCAACTCTGGTATGTAAGGGCATAGATTCATATGTGGTTAGACCTTGTTTCTGCAAAAGGCCTGCCTCCTCCAGCACTGCCCTTGCCCCTATCTTAGATGTAAACCCAACTTCCACTAGGTGAGTCAACTGACGCTCAGGAAATTTGACGTACTCAATATCTTTTGATGCGAAAATGTATAAATCTGGTATCTTTTTAAAGAGTGCCAAAAGTGACCGTGTATTTAAATATTTACAATTCATTTTGTCTGAAACCAAAGTTGCGGGGCTGCAAAAGGATTCGTTTTTCCAAATGGTGGTTCCCTTTTATCACTTTCGTTTTGATCCCCTCCTTCTTGATTTCTGGTCTTTTTATAATTTGGCTGCTCTACAAAAGTGTTATTTGGTGCATCTTCTTCAGATGGTGACCTTGTTTGCAAATCCCTTTGGGCCGAGATTGGTAGTAGGTTTCCATTTATAATCTCTTCTCTATTTTCTGGGGCTTCTGCTGCTTTTATGGTCTTTTTGTGTCCTTGGAGAAATATCGGGGCTATTTTTTTTCAGAAACATCTGACTGGGGCAGTGTTGGTGTGTCCAATTTGGCTCTAAGGAGGAAAATATGGGCCCACTTTATCGATTTCCCTGCAATTAATGGTGGTAATGTACCCACCGCTGGGCCTGTCAAATTCTCCAAATTTTTACTGCCTACTTGTTCTGTTTGTATTCCTACCATTTTATTAGGCACGTTTTTAGTATCGACTCTCGGTTTGTCAGTTATCTTTTTTTTGTTCTTTCCCATCACCTGAGCCTCGGGGGACTCCATATCAATATCTGGAAGAGATTTATCTCCTTTGCCTGTCTTCTCTTTGGATTATTTTGATGGCTTAGCAAGGTTGTTGATAAACTTGTTTGTAACAGTATTGTTTGTTTTTTTAGTCTTCATGTTTTTGGATTTCTTTTCTTGTCTTGGGGGTTGTTGAGATTTTTGTCGTGCATATTCTGTTTTTTCTCAGCCTCCTTCTTCTTTGGGATGTTTGTCCTGCACTTTCCTCCCACGGGCTTCCTCCGTCCTCAATCTCAATTGGCTTTAGGGAGAGCTCTTCTTCTATACAGATCACCTCATCTTGTGGGACCGCATCCGCCAATTGTGCTAAGCGGCAGAACTCTTCCATCACTGATAAAGATAGCGGGGTGTCATCTAAAGTGGGGGGGGGATTGCTCTTTAAGGGGCTCAGCAGATAAAAACTGCTCTCGCCCTTTAACATTTCCATGGGTCTGGATGAAATTTAGAAGCATCGATTTGGTTTCTTTTCCCTCTAAGCTTATGCTACGGAGCATAGTATTGATTTCAGCTATCTCCGTTTTCTGCGACGCTAAAGCATCTGTCAATGTTGTTATTGATGGTAGAATTGTACTGTTTATAGCGTTGCTAAGGCTCACTATTGAGGACTCAAACAAGTCAATATTTTTAGATATTTCTAACAAAATACCAGTATGTCTTTGTTGCCTCAAAACCCCCCACCAAGGAATTTAGAACAAAATTCAAGGCTGTTAGGGTAATCTCACTAGCCATAGCAAAAGAAAAAATAGTGAGCCAGACATGTGATGTCATCAGTGATGTCATCAATGACATTTGTGATGTCATCTTTGATGTCCTGGGTGTTAGTCTTAGCAGTGCACGGTGGTGGCGCAAGTTATGGTTGCTTAGCTTACCATAACTGGCGAATTTCAAGGGTTTTTCGGTTTTACTTGGAACCATAACGTCCCTTTAACAAAGTTTTTTCACTGAATTTCATAGGTTTTTAGTAGCGCAACTTAACCATAACGTCCCTTTCACAAAGTTTTTTTCACTGAATTTCATAGGTTTTTAGTAGCGCAACTTAACCATAACGTCCCTTAACAAAGTTTTTTCATTGAATTTCATAGTTTTTTAGTAGCACAACTTAACAATAATGACTTTGACTTTATATAGATGTCATATGGAACTGACTAGATCTCTTCTTATAAACTTGATGTCCGCAAACGTATTTAATGTTCGCGGACATGTTCGGAGAACAGTACCACTACCTAAAAACTGTGGGGGGGGGGGTGTGGTGGGGTATGTTTCATTGTTATATCATAATATAGGAACATTTAACAAATTCAAAAAGCAGCACGCAAACACATTATATATAGTAATACATAAGAAATGTAACCCACATATGTAACACACTAACCATTCATTTAAATACAATATGTTCTGAAATGGAATATACCACAAGAAGATAAATTGGCTTCCAACATAATTACCTCACAGACACAACAGAACTGACAACAATACCAGATCCACTGAATACATAGGACTTATCTTACCAGAAATAGTAAGTGTACTTCATTTTACTCATATATTTATAAACTTTCTGTATTAGATTAAAAAATATATTATCTTTTTTTTCTCACAGAAATGTCTAGTACTCTGGAATGGCTAGAGGACAATTTCCCACATGAAGAAATGTCACAAGATAGTGAAACTAATGGTAAACACTTTATAATATAAACCATTTATTTATTATTTTTTTTTATATACATTTAACATATATATTATTTTTTTGTACAGAGCATACCAAAATAGAAAAAACTTCAGAAAACCCTGTTATGGATAACAGTCTTCACAATATAGAAGAAAAAATGGATGTATTGTTGGCTAATTTTAATAATTTAAAAACTTTTGTAGAAAATCATTTCAAACCAAAAACCTCGTACCATTGCCCCACATGTACTTGTCCCTCCTCACCATATCCCAGTCAATTATCCCCAAACCCTCTCCATAATGCAAAACGTTTTGATGAGATTTCCATCCCTTCTTCACCTAATACCAATCATGTTGAAACCCCAAATTCTCCTGTTTTTGTTTCTGTTTCTGCCTCACCTTCTCTGTCATAAATTATTAATATATGTTAAATAAAGTTTAATTTTTATATTGTATTGTGAATAGTTTCCATTTTTTTTTTAAAAAAAACAATAAAAGTGTCCGCGGACAGTGCAAGTGTTCTGAAATGTTCGTACATAAACGAAAATGGAGGTGTCCTGAAGAACACCACACCTGTTCGTACTGTTCGCTAGCAAGTTGAAACTGTTCTAAGAACACACGTGGTGTCCTGAAATGTTCGTAAAGAAACAAAAATTAAAGTGTTCTAAAGAACACTATATCTGTCCGTAATGTTCGCTATCAACTTAAAACTGTCCTAAGAACACAATTGGTGTCCTGAAATGTTCGTAAATAAACGAAAATGATGTGTCCTGAACAACAGTACAACTGTTCGTAGTGTTCGCTAGCAACATGAAATTGTACTAAGAACACACGAGGTGTCCTGAATTGTTCGTAAACAAACAAAAATTAAAGTGTCCTAAATAACACTATACCTGTCCGGTACTGTTCGCTAGCAAGTTCAAACTGTTGTAAGAACGCTATTGGTGTCCTGAAATGTTCGTACGTAAACGAAAATGGAGGTGTCCTGAAGAACACTATACCTGTTCGTAGTGTTCGCTACCCAATTGAAACTGTTCTAAGAACACAATTGGTGTCCTGAAATGTTCGTACATAAACTAAATTACACGTGTCCTGAAGAACACTATATCTGTCCTTACTGTTCGCTACCAAGTTTAAACTGTTCTAAGAACACACGCGGTGTCCTGAAATGTTCGTTTCACGTGTGACGCACTTTTAATTACTTCAGAACCCGAACAGTGTCCGTAGGACATCAATGCGCATGCGCTAACCAATCTCCGTGCACTTGGTGTCCTGCGGACAGGCGCTTCCTTCGCGGACTAGTTTGCGAACGGATCATATGACCGCGCCCACGCTCATCGTGTGTCCTGAAATGCAGACACTGTTCGTGTCCCCGAACAATTTAAAAGTACATTTTCAGTTAATCCATAATATTTTTCAATAAAATCTCACCATGGCACAAGTCCCACATAGCAATCTTGAGTTTCTATATACCTTTTGAAACTTTCCGATCCTTTTTTTGTGTTCGATCTGTCCGCGGTCAGTGCGCATGTCCGCGAACCGCGCACAAGCACCCCTATAAAAGACCACGCCCAAGAGCTTATTCCCATTGTGTTTCTGGCTATTCTTCAGAACACAGTGATTTTTGCTGCCACCTGCAGACTACACCATCATCGAGATGGCATCCTTGGCTGCTGAACTGCCACTTGGTGCTGCACCTGCTTCAGCACCACCCCCACCCCCTCCACCACCACCACCTCCCCAAGGGCCTGAAGAGGGGAACAGGAGTGAGGATGCGGAGGAGGAAGAAGAGGATGATGAGAATGAGGTAGAGGAAAACCCTACTACCTGCACTAGGCGTGAGTCTTGGGTGTGGCGGTTATTTACCATTCATTGTAATGTTCCTAAGGCTCGTGCGAACCGTGTTACCTGCAATGAGTGCAAAATGATACTCAGTCGCGGGAAGCACGGTAAGTACAGCTTTGGGACCACTACTATGAAGCGACACCTGAGGTAATTTCACTCTGGGGCTATTCGCAGGGTTGTACCTTGCGAAGAACGTAGCAGGTTGATTTCCTCTACTTCATCCTCTGTTTCTGATCCTGTCACCACAAGGACCACCTCTGTGCGACAGCGTCTTCCTCAAGCTGCCTCACAGGCCATACAGAATGCTGATGACCCTTACCTTTCGAGGGTCACAGTTGTATGTATGTACTGTGACACAGTACTCTGCAGGGGGGAGCGACTTTGGAGTGCTTTTGAGACTATCGTCTCAGAGCACGAGAAGACCTGCTCACTACCCAAATGAAACCCACTCTACATCTTCCACTCTCAGCTCGCCCTTTCTTATCCCTGTGGTTGGTGTCCCCCCTTTACCCTCCTTTACCCTCCTCTCCTAGTGTGTCGTGTCTGAAAAACCAAAAAAAATACAAAATTACAAACATCAAAAAAAAATAAGGCTCTTTTCAGAGCCGCCTTTCCCAGTTAAAAAATAGAAGTGAAAATAAATGAAGCAGGGCTCTTTGTATTTTTTAGACGTCCGCGGACAGTTCGCGAACATTAAAAAAATTGGGTTGCTACTCCATCACAAACATTGTAATTTTCTCTGGAAAGAAGTGGTGGCTCTGAAAAGAGCCTTTGGGTGGTGTTTGTAAGTCAAAAATTGTAAATGCTTAACATCTACTTCAAAATCGTTGTTGTAATTCCAAAAAAGGTCGCAATGCATTTTGTACATTTCTCAGAAAAATCTGATTGCCAGCATAAGTAAGATGGACTCCATCTCTGCGAAAAATGTATGTACTACAAAACATAATATTTTCATTGTGAAAAGAAGACATGCCAAAATCTCTTAGAAAGGCACAAACAGCCTTATTAACATTGTGCCTTGCTTTTTCCATTTGTGGACCAAATGAAGAAGAACAAAGCCACATTTGTCTCTGCGCAATCCGTGAAAATATCACTTGAGAATTAGGAAACATGTCGATAACCTTCCTAAGTCCTTCTTTCATAGCAAATTGCAAAAGAATTCCAGTCACATGTCCTAAACTGTTCCCTCCACAATGAATTCCAATTATATCTGGATGCTGCTCTGTCTCCAAAGTAGCACAGAGAGGTAGCAAGTCCAACCACTTCATTCCACGTACTCCATGCCAGTGTACTTCCACATGTGGGAATCCAAGATCTACAGCTACTCCACAGCTTTCTGCATGCACCTTCAACCAATGTATCCACGAATCTCCTAAAATCCAAACAATCTGTTTTCTGAAACACACAGCCATAGCTATCTTTTGTTCTCTCAGCAAAAAGAGTATCTGAGAAAATCTCTCCTGGCACAACACACCCACTAAACTTTCCTGACCAATCCCTTTCAGTGCTTATTCTCATTTGCATGACTTCTGAACCCAAAAATCCCAGGATGTAACTCCCGATGTCCGCGAACTACCGCCATGTCCGCGGACATATCGTAACATGAACAGCCCTTCTACCATTTCCACTACACTCTCTCTGCCATTCCCTCATTGGATGTACCTCAAAAATCACATGACCATGCACCAATCACATTCAAGACCTCTACATCTAACTGCATCATCATAGATAAGCACTGCAAATGTACTCTGAATCTCTCTGAGTACAAGTGTCATATCATTGGAAAGCACCATCTACCAGAAATACTGTAAAAGTCTTCAAGATTTCTACTTGCAGCTCCATGCGTATCCATATGCATGAACACAAACTTCAGGTATGCATATTTTCTGTATAGTAGATGAACACATTTTCAAACAGACTTTTACCTTGTAAAATCTGTAAAATGAATTTACTGTACTTTTTTCAATTTCCTAAAATCAACTATCACTTATAAACCTTTATACTATTTACTTTCTTTATACACACACTCAAATCATGTTAAACTAACATTTTTTAAATGAAATATATAGACTACATATATTCAAACAAAATTGCATGCAAACACAATCTATGTTTAAACCTTTATAAAAATACTTATACAATTTCATATTTTTTGTTTTTATTTATTTATTTACTTAATTACTTTAAATTAGACATGACATTGAGGCGCTATTACCTAGAACAGTTTACTTACAGAAATAGTGGTATTCACTAATATATTATAAATTTCACAAGACATAGTAAAGATATTTTTTTTTGCTACAGTTAGTCATTCAATACAATTTGTTCATTAAAAACATATCATATGTACTGAACTGATGCAATGTATCTTATGTAAATAAATTAGTTTAATGGTTTTACAGAAGGCACTGAGGATTTCAATTAAAAAAATCAATATCTAAATTAAAAACAGTGCTATATACAAACAAAGTTACTAATTTGAAGTTTTTACAATTGCAGTGAAGACCAGTTTCCTGAAAAGAAGCAGCCGAATTCGAAGAAGAAAGAAAAACTAAGAAGTTACCTGTTAATTTAAAAGAAAAGTAAGTAAAATATCACCATAATATTTGTATTATTAATCAAATATACTATAACATTAATACATTTTGGTTTCTAAAAATAGAGATTTTGTACCATTTTGTCCAAAAATTTCCATGTCTTAAACAGCGATCTACAGCCAGAATGGCCCACAAATTTCTATTTTTGGACACACAAATTACCCAACTGAACCACTACAATTTTCATATTATAGAACAAACAACTGTTTTAATTGTATACATTAGATTTACTATTTGTACTTTTCCATACCACTAGCTTACTCTTTTTTTGTCATCTGAACCCCAGTTTAGTAACACATAAATTAAAGAATACCTATCCCTACTAGTTTTAGTTCCCAATGCACAATCACACACCATTACATACATCTTTATCATCTTACTCAAACACTCATGCACACAGCACACATACATTCCAGAACACCCCAACCCATATCTTCTTTATTTTTTTCAACAGACCCTAAAGAATGCCTACCAAAAGTCAAGTCCATAGAAAGCAACGCAAAAGTATAGCAAATGAAAATAAAGGTGTCCAACATAAGCATCCATCTCTAGCAGAATTTGTAAAAAAAGTTTAAACAAAACAGCTAATACAATCATTTAGTGAAACACAAGAAGTTTCAATTACAACAACTTCGCTACCTCTATCAAAATGTAAAAAAAAAACAAAAAACAATTAACAGAAAATCAGCTATCAGTACAGATAAAACTACTTCTTCAAATTTTAATATAGTGCAAAGTAAGCATACCAAGAAAAGTATTTTAGCCAAAATATACTGTCACAAAGTCCTTCAAAATCTTATAAAAACAGGAGAGAAATCAGGTTCAAAGCTTAAAACCTATCGTAGGAAATTAATCTTAGAAGCATTGATGGACAGTGCAATTCTTCTCAAAAGAAATGTATTTATTTTACTGTTAAACAAAATGAAACCACTAAAAAAACGAATAACTAAATTACAAAAAAGACTTCTCAATAAGCGAAATGTCAACAGAAAGAACTTCTTAAGTATCTGCGGAGGTGAATGGAATCACACTACGAGCACAGAACCATATTTTAATGAAGAAGCGTACAAACAAAAGCAAACAAATACAATTGCCATAAATAGCAGTGGTCGAGGTTATGAAAAAGTAAATAATACCATAATGGAACAAGAAGTACTCCTCACAAAAATATGCCCTGAAAACTTAGAATTATCCCTCCATTCAACTGAATCAGAACATCTAGTGTACAAATGGCCACGCACGTCAATGTGTAACATTCCCAAACAATGTTTCAAATCTTTACGCCAATTCCTCAATAAATATGTAAAAATCAAAGACAAAATCAAAATTAAATTACTGCAAAATATAGATACCTGTCCAGTGCGCAAGTACACAGGACTACAAGGACATTCATTGGCCTGCATTACAGGACCTTCCTGTAAAACCACTTTCCATGATATCAAAAGGATATCAACACATCATTCAACTATAAGAAATCTAGTCTATAAACTGTACTATGCTAAAAGTCCTGCTTTAGCACTAGCAAAGTTAAATAACATCCTTCTACATGGTACAGCAAAAGATCTACTTGAAGAAATTCACTATATCCAGAACAAATATTTTGGAAGTGAAAGCCATTTACAGAATGAAATAGCTTTAAACCAATTAAGCAACAATTCTACACATGGCAACCTTTTGCTAAACACATACAAAAAAGAAATACTAAAATTTAAAAGTACCTCAGCTGAAGTACCAAACCATGTATGTGTATGTTGCCGTAGAATTTTTTATAAAAGTAACACAAAAACTGTGGACCTATCATACAAAATAGAAGACAATGAAGATTCTAAATGGTTTGAATTAGCTCTCTACCTTGTAGCAGAAAACAAATATGAAATAACTGAGCCCTTAATACTTTGCAGTTATTGCACTACAAAACTTGACAACAACCAAACTCCTTCACGTTCTATCACAAATAATTTGGAATTATACCCAGTACCAAAACCTCTACAACAACTTAATTTATATGAGAGCATCATAATTCAAACAGTACACCCATTTCAAGCAATAATACGCCTTCAACAAAAAACAGCAAAATTACCTCCCTCTGAATTGGTAAAAGGCATCTAAAAGAAAATGTGCATACTCTAGGAATGCAACGCCCAATGCAGCAATCTTTAATTATATTAGTAAATGGAGTACCTACAAAAGACAAAAGAATATGGCAACAGCTGGTAGATTTATATAAAGTTAGACAAGCCTTCCAATATCTTAAAGAGGATAATGAATATTACAAAGAAATTAATATTGAAGAAAACTTGAAAGATACAACTGAAATAATTCAAGAAACACAAGAAGCTGGTCAATTTGAGCTACTAGATCCTGCTACAATATCAAATACTTTAGACCATTATACAATTCATCCTTTGCACTGTAATGACACCGTACAAGATGTACTGGAAACTTACCAAATGCGTCAAACAAAAGGATCGCCAATCAGTATATGGGAAAAAAGTATAGAAGCGCGTGCTTTTCCTCTACCCTTTCCTACTGGCAAAGGAGGAAGGTATGATGATAGACCTATTCAAATATCAGCTTCAGAATACCGCTCTTTACGGATGTATTCTGAAGATCCCAGATTTAGACAAAATGTGGAATACATATTCCACCTACTCTTTGAAAGTGAACTAGCAACTTTATGTTACGGAGTTGCACACATATTAAAATCAGGATCACACTTTCAAAATATGACAGCTACACAATTATTAGAGAAAGTGCAACAAAAGGATGAGGTTTTACAACCAAATATTACAAATCTATTAGCAAATATGCGTGGTACTAAAGAGTACTGGTTTCTTCGTCATGGAGATGTACGTTGTATGATCAGAAACCTTGGCCCACCCACTTGGTTTGTTACATTAAGTTGTGCAGAATATGCATGGGAAGATTTACATGATTTCCTACGCATATCAAATAAAAACAAAACAAACATAGATATTCTAACACCTGGAGAACTTTGTTCTTTGGATCCTGTTAATGTTTCAAGATATTTTCACCATCGCTTCATTGCTAGGCTACATTTTATTTGTAATAAAACTGTTCCTCCCCTTGGAGAAGTGCAACACTTCTTTTGGAGAAAAGAATACCAAGCCAGAGGAGCACCACATATCCACATGCTTTTATGGATTAAAGATGCTCCTAAATTTGGTCAAGACAGTGATGCCACTGTTTTACAGTTTATTGAAAAATATGTCACTTGTGAAATTCCATCAGAAGCCACAAATAGTGATCTTCATGCACAAATTTTACAATTTCAAAGACAAAAATGTGGAAAATATTGTCGTCGCAAATACAAAAACAAAGGTAAATACTACACCAAATGCTGATTTGGTTTCCCTAGACCAGTTACAAATACAGGTCAAGTAAACAACCTCATGTCTTCAGTTAGACATAGTGTTAAAGGTAAGTCACCTAAAAATACATATTACATAAAAAGAAAAGAAGAAGAAAAATATATCAATGATTATAATGCAATCATTGTCCACTTATGGAATGCAAACATAGATGTGCAGTGCATTGCAGACAATTCTACTGCAGTTGCATGATATGTCACAGCATACTTAACTAAAGCAGAAAAGACAGAGCTCCAAGACCTCTGGAATGACCTGTCATCAGATAAAACAGTATCTCAGAAATTATACAGCTTGGGCATAAAATGCTCACCCATAGAGAATGTGGATCTTATGAAGCAGCTGATCGTTTAACTGGTACTTCATTGTATGGTAAATCTGAAAATATAGTATAGCTAAGTCTTGGTCCAGCTAAATCTAGAAAAAGAGTTCTTAAATCATATGAAGATAAAGAAACAATAGCCAAACATGACCCCAACAGCCAATACATTTTAAAAAACAATTTATTGGACACATACTACCCAAACAGAAGTAATACTTTGGAAAACATATGTCTATACCAAATAGCCCAAAACTACACATACAAAAATAATATGAAACCTGATGAAAAAAAAAGGTTAATATAGAGTGAAAGACTGTGAAGGCAGCTTAGTTAAACTCACTAAACCAAATTTAATTAATCACATCAAATTGTCATTGAAGACTCCTCAACATAAAGAAGTATATTACATGTCCCTGCTACAACTCTTCAAACCATGGAGAAAAGAAGAACAATTACTAAATAACTATGACTCATATGAGGATGCTTTCAAAGCAAATGAAAGCACTATAACTGATGTAAACTTTACACAGTACAAAACAATGTTGCACAATGAACAGCAACATGAAGAAGAACTCCAAGCCCAACTAGATAAGGATACTCCTGACAGTAGTCAACCTTCTGTAACAGGAAGCCAAGAACCACTGGGAGAACCACTAATAACAAATGAGGCAGAATTAGCTATGATAGAAGTAGAAAACACCATGTGTCAGTATGAAGATAAGGAAGACTTATCTATACTACAATCAAAACTAAACAATGAGCAAAGTAGCATTTTTCAAGAAGTAACAAAACAAATTGCACATGGTGTAAAACATGAAAATAAAGAATGTTCCTGCCATATTTATAAACCTATACTACTGTACGTCAGTGGTGAAGCTGGTTCTGGCAAAACATTCCTAATCAAAATCATTAGTAAGTTCCTTCAACAATTGACAAACAACAAACTGTCAGCTGTTGTCACTGCCCCCACAGGTTTAGCTGCCTACAACATAGGTGGTGTTACATTACACCGATTACTACTATTACCAGTAGAACACCAGAACAAATTAGACTATTACAAACTTTCTGCAGAAGCTGCAATGGAATTACGCAGAGTATTGAAACAAATGAAAATGCTACTAATAGATGAACTGAGCATGGTCTCCAACCTGATGTTAGCTTTGATTCACCTCAGATTACAAGAAGTACTCAAAACAGACTATGAAGAGCTCTTTGCAGGAAAACACATTATTGTTTTTGGAGATCTGCTTCAATTAACACCAGTAAAAGGTGAACCTATTTTTAAAACATTAGGGGACAAACTCTGCCGTAAAACTGTTGGCAACATTGGAAATGTCAACCTTTGGCAACATTTCCAATACAGAGAATTAAAGGAAAACATGCGCCAATCTGCAGATCTAACTTATGCCAACATTTTAAAAAGTTTGAGAGTTGGTATACTTTCTAAAGAAGCAGAAGCAACATTGAAAACCCGGCACATTAATGCACTTTATGGCGATAATGCATGTGCTACAGATGTTATGGAACAATTAGCCCACAAAAATGTCAATTGTATGGCCTTAATGCCAACTCTTGCAAGCTGTCTCAAATTCAATGAAATAATGTTAAGTAAAGAAATGCAACCAATAATGGAAATTAGCGCCACAGACAAACTAGATGTACATGGTATGGCACTACCCATGTGTGACCAAGCCACAACAAGACTAAATAATTTAGAAAAATCAATCTCAAACACAGCAGGCTTAGAAAAGATGTTAAAATTATCCTTAAATTGCAGAGTAATGCTTAAACGTAACCTTGACGTGGACCAAGGACTAGTTAATGAAGCAGTGGGTACGGTTGTTGGCTTTCAAACATACCCACGTGACAACAAAATTCAGTTTGTCAATATACTCTTTGACAAACTTTCAGAAGTAAAACGGATAGGACGCTCAACAGCTAGATTCCTTCTCTACAAAGATATGCATGCACGCAGAGAACAATTTTCTCTAACTCTTGCATACGCAGTCACGATTCATAAATCACAAGGACTTACCCTAGACAAAGCAATGATAGATATTGGTAACACAGTCTTTAAAGAAGGCATGAGCTACGTAGCACTATCACGCTTACGTACACTTGACGGTCTATTTCTAATCAACTTTGATGCAAGTAAAGTAAACGCTGATATTCCTTGCATTTTAGAATATAATAGACTTCGCTTACTATACACTCCCCATCTAAACACATATTCTGTTCCACAAAAACTAAAACGTTGTAAAAGAAAACTAAATCAAACAGAAATGCAACAGGGCGTCACTGCAAATCCTCCAAAGAGAGTAAAAGAAACTAAAACTTCATCAAGTACCACAAAAAAAAAGAATCAATTAGAGAAAGTAAACCAGGTACTTCTTTAAAGAAGGAAGACAAACTCCAAAAAAAGCAGTTAGATACAGAACTACCTGGACCATTTAAATTCTCGAATATAGTTGGTGTAAGTTGCTATGCAAATGTAGCAATGAATATTCTATTTCAATTACCACCAATTGTTGACAACATTTACTTACACAGTACAGACCCTTTGTGTTTGCAAATGTTAGTACTTCACAGAAATGCAGCAAACAATACTGACAACACATATAGGCCCTCATTACGACCCTGGCGGAAAGTGACTGACCGGAGCGCCACAGCGTAAATAGCGTTTCCGCCATTGCACGAAGGAGCAAAGTGCGGCCCATTCCGACCCATCGGGCACGAGCACCACGCCACGGCGGAAGTGCAAAGTCCGCGATGGCGGAAATGACCCCAAAACGGCCCACACCGCCGCCGTACGGCGCCCTAGGTGCTATACCGCCACCCCTCTTAGCGGTCACCGCAGTGTGCGCCTACCGGAAAGTACGGTGACCGGAAATATACGGAAACGGAAGTAAAAACATGGGCCCGGAACGGGAAACATCCCGCCGTACACCTATAAAACCACTAAAACCACACAACCACTAAAATCACTACCCTGAAACACACCCCAACCCGTCACCCACCCTAGCGAAACCAAGAAAAATGGGAAAAGTAGCGAAGAAAGCGTGCGACCGCAAGCGGCAGGTCCACTTCTCCCGTGAGGAACTCACCGTGCTAACAGAGACCCTCCAGGAGAATGCTGCCGTCGTCTTCTCCACGCAAATGACCAGAACGGCACTTGCAAACAAGAAGACCATATGGGCTCTGGTGGCACAGCGGGTAAGTGCGGTGGGGACCGCACCCCGCACCCCACAGCAATGCCGCAAGCGATGGGACGACCTGCGGATACGCGTCCGCAGCATACTCTCTGCCAACTGCAACATTGCCACAGCCACCGGGGGAGGTCCTGAATCACCCATCAAGTTGACCCCCTGGGAAGAAATCTGTGCCTCCACCATCGGAATGGAGAGCATAGAGGGAGTCGGAGGGATGGAGAAAGGAGTGCAGACATCCGAAGATTCAGGTAGGTGGGCCAGATAAAACAATGCCAAATCCACACAGTCCATCCATGTGAAGTACCATGCGTCCACATAGTGCAACAGAAACACATGTCCAGGAGAACGTCCACACACATCGGCCTGATAGCGCACGTTAAAACCCACAATAAATACATAAATAATTAAAAACCCCTAATACACGCACTACACGTGCAGCAGGCACACCCTAACTGCAGGCTGCCAAACAACTGCACCCTCACTCCACACACAAATTAAAGCACCTCCAAGGCCCCGACCCAAATCACCCTCAGGTACCACCCCAAAGCATGTGATACAATGCCATTCCAATTCCCACAGACCCATCAATAACCCTCGCCCTCCTTTACTCCACCACAGGGTCCGATCCAAACGACGAGCTACAGGACACCCCTACCAGCACACCTGCAAAGAGGGCCAAGACCAACGGCCAGAGACCCTCCACCTCAGCTGCACGCATCAAGACACGGCAGCAGCACAAATCAGGTGGCAGCACAGAGGAGGGAACATCAACAGGCACCCCAGCAGCCAGCATGCCCACAACACCACCACCACAGGTCCCCCCAATGGATGCCACAGAAGGCACTGCCTCTGGTGGCAGCAGCACCATAGGTGACACCCCATTGATGGCAGCATGCTCGGACACAGAAAACGGGGATGTCGAAGTCAGATCCATCCATGACCTGTCCCAATCCCCCTGTCTGTCCCATCCCGTACAACATGAGGATACCACGCAGGGGCACCCACAAGACGACGACTGGCCATCCCCCACAAGCCCTGTGGCAAGGCAACATGAGGACAACAGCCCCTCTGTGACACCCCCGCAAATGGCCATGGCCCAGCAGAGGCAACAGTCCCTCGACCAGTTAATCGTACAACAGCAGCAACTGGCCACGCTCCTCAAGGACCATGCCGATGAATGTGGGGGCACTAAGGCAGACATAGAAACATCAACTGAGACACTTAGGGCAGAAATGGAGAGAGGTACAGAGACGCTAAGGGCACAAATGGAGAGTAGCACCGAGAGCCTGAGAGTCCAAATGGAGAGTAGCACCGAGAGCCTGAGAGTCCAAATGGAGAGTAGCACCGAGAGCCTGAGAGTCCAAATGGAGAGAAGCACCGAGAGCCTGAGGGGGGAACTGCATGCGACGTCCAAAGACGTATGTGCCGAACTTGCCGCAGTGCGCCGTGTGCTCACTGAGCTCTCGCAAACCCTTAGGGACATGCATGGACGTGAGCAGGCAGACACATCATCCGTTGCAAGTTCCGTCCAGGGCAGCCCCCAACGTAGATCTGGAAGGAACCTGCGCTCCACAGGCAGGGGTGCCCCTGATACCCGCAGAGGGGGCTTGCAATAGCGACAGCCCACTG
The DNA here is from genome assembly GCF_040938575.1 of Ambystoma mexicanum. Classification (NCBI taxonomy): domain Eukaryota; kingdom Metazoa; phylum Chordata; class Amphibia; order Caudata; family Ambystomatidae; genus Ambystoma; species Ambystoma mexicanum. The sequence goes on from NC_090925.1 coordinate 715,492,087, forward strand.
ACAATGAGCATCTTTGGACACTGGTGTTCGGGGGGGAGGTAGGAGGGTGGAGGGGGTGTGTTGGGCTCACTTGGGTGGCGGGTCGATAGGGTGTTCAACATGACATCACATATGCCATAAAAAGTGCACGATCAACCAATGAGATGTGTGGACATTGATCTTTGTGTACTAGGCCATCATAGGCGTACAGTCCATATTGTGCATGTCCCAGACACACGCAGTGCCACGAGTCCCGTGTCCATGTATCAGCCACCAGGCGTGAGTACTAGAAGCATGCATCAATGAGATGCTGACGAATGTCACGGGCCTCCGGTGCCTCGCAGACTCCATGAGGTGCAGCCACATCCCCACCCTCATCATGACCATCATCAGGTGCTTGCAGTTCTGCGTCAGGGGGCATGGGCACATTTCTACGTACGCACATGTTGTGGAGCATGACACATGCCATGACCATCTTTGCAACCTTCTCATGGCGGTACAGGAGTGCCCCGCCAGACCTGCTGAGGCAGCGGAAACGAGTCTTCAGTAGGCCGAATGCCTGTTCAATGACTACACGGGTACGTGAGTGGGCATGGTTGTAGTCCTCCTCATGCTGGTCCCGTGGGTTCCGGACTGGTGTGAGGAGCCATCTCTTCAGTGGATATCCAGCATCACCTGTATGTGGACGAGAAACGTATGATGTGGAATGCCATTGATACGTACGCACACCCCCCCCCCCCTTCCTGCCAGGTCATTGCCAATTCACATACCCCACATAATCATGCATGTAATGAGACTCACCGAGTAGCCAGGATCTGTTCCCTGCGTGTCGCTCCATGTAGCGTGGTATTGTAGAGTTCCTCAAGACCATAGAATCATGGGTTGATCCAGGGAATCGGGCACAACAATGTGTAATGATCCTGTTGGAGTCACACACCATTTGTACATTCAGGGAATGAAATTGTTTTCGGTTGCGGTACTGGGCCTCCATGGCATGTGGGACGACCAATTCCACATGGGTGCAGTCGATGGCACCAATGCAACCCGGTATGGCGGCAAGTGCATGGAATCCCACTTTTGTGTTGGTAATTTCCTGCTCCGAGCGTGGTAGAGAGATGTAGTCGTCTGCGTGCTGCAGGAGGGCATCGAGCACTTGAAATAGTGTCCGTGAGAACAGTGGCTGAGAAATGCCATGCAACTGTCCGACTGTGTGCTGGTAGGTGCCTGTGGCCAGGAAGTGGAGTACAGACACCACCTTCAGTAGGGGTGGGATGGCGGTTGGGCTATCTATCATGCTGACAAGGTCAGCCTGTGTCATGTCCACAATGGCGGCTATGGTGTCCCGGTCCAGACGGTAGAGGGTGTGGATCTGCTCATCAGTGAGGTTGAACGGATGTGCTCGGAGGCGTGGGATTGCGGGCTGCCTGCGTGGTGGTAGTGGCTGTGCTGGTGGGCCTTGCTGGCCCTGCCTTGGCCTCCTCCTCCTCCTGCGTCTCCTCCGTGCGGCTGGTTGTAGTTGGTGTTCGTCTTCTTCTTGGAGTTGGAGCACTTGCAGTGCTATCAGGTCCCCCAGGGCCAATATCGCGAGTCCTGCCGGTAGCATTTCGGTGTGGTTGTGGGAGGAGACTGGCTGTGCAATTTATGTGTTTTCAGGCTGTATGGCCTCCACCTGTGGTGATTAATTCCACCTGTGCAAACTGCTCTCCCCTTTGGCCGAGCACGTCCCGCGCACAACGCTGCAATTCGGGGAATGGCATCTTGCTATTGCAATCATGTATTTGTACCCGATGGCCGTGTAAGATTGGTTGATATGTTCATTCTGCTGTGGTCCCATTGTTTCACATACTATCTGTGCAGTCGCGAACAGACTTGTGAAGGGTCAGTGGAACGTAGTACTCGAGTAACGGTGGGCCCTCATGCATCACTGTACCGAGTTGCAACGACGGGCGGGGCGTCCCATTTGTGGGTGAAGGCAGTTGCCATTTTCACACACAGGCGCACTCGATGGAATAATTAGTGATTTCAAACGGCCACAGATGCCTTTTCGACGTGATGTTGCAAATGAGGAATTCGAAGGGCGGCGCTTTCGGTTTCCAGCTAGCGGCGAGGAGATGCCCACAGGTCTGACTGCAAATATAACGTTCTATTGTTCAATGTCCTTGAGACAGGGCCCATGGCGAGGAAGCAATGATTGATATGAATAGTTTGGGATGCGCAATAGCTACGTGGGCGATGAGGCCGGCCGTTCCCAAATACATGTTACTTCACAACACTGGAATTACGGGCTGGGGCACTGTGGATTTTGCAGGCTGCATAACGCACAGACTCAATGGATGTTTCTAATGTTATGTGAGTAATTATTCAGGCGTTTTGATCCCGGGATGAGGGAATGATGAATGGATGCATGGGCAGGTGATTTGATACAGAGTTTGCCATGTACAGGGCTTCTTGGGATCTATCCGCCTCCCCTACGCTATGTGATGCAGGGCTGCCATAGTGGGACCATCGTCTATCTGGCCTTGTTGAGCCCTCCCTGTCTCGACGCGCCCTCAGACACTTGTGTCCATGCACGTTAACATTCCCATCTGATGGATTCTGTTTTGACAGACGCATGCACAGGTACACTCGTTTGTGATGGTGTTTGCACCTCGATATAGATGGTTATGAGTCGCAAGTGGTTTTGGGGTGGTGATGATCCTTTGGAGTGGGCTAGCATGCATATGGCTGTGGATTTCGTGTGATCATTGAAGTGAGTTGTTGGAATGTAGTTCTGATGGCCATTCTGTTCTTTTTCTTTTCTTTTGGTTGACAGGTATCTCCTCCCCTTTTGCCACTGCCATCTGTATGCCACTCCTGCAGATGGGTTTTACTCCCGACACCTGCTGCTTCGTGTTAATCAGTGGAGCAGCATTACGATCTTATGGGACGATCGCCAATGGCCCACATGCCCTTACGCAGTACTGGTGGCTCGGAGCAACATTTCGGCCTTTCAGCTGGACTAGTGCCTCCCCATTGGGACGGCCCTGCGGTTCTGTGCGCTTCCATGTTGCCTTTTCGTACGTGAATGTGGCTCTGTGTACCATGGGGGAACAGGGCGACACACAAGTAGTGGCTGGTCATTTCTTGCGGATGCAGCCCACAATGGTGATTAGTGTTTTGGAGTTCATGGCCTGATGGCTGTATGGGCTTGGTGACTTTGATGTGCATAAAATTTCTATTCTGATTTGGCCCGTGTAGCGTTTTTCTTTGCAAGTGATGTGGCATATGCCTATTTGGGGGGCGATGTATTGTGAGGAGATCTGCATTGGGTTCCAGCTTCGGAGTTTAGTTGCGTGGTACTGTACTGGGCGCGTTTGCCTACTAAGCCCGTGAGGTCAGGGATGGGGGCTGCCAATATGACAGTTTGAATGTTGTCATGCTCAGGGGCGGGGGATTGGGTTTTGTGTAACAGATGCCGGTCAGCCAGGTGGACTGGTGGAATGATGTGATTCTCGGAATATTGCTGGTCACAGGTGCCTGTGTTTGCGTGCGTTTCTTGGTGGGGGACTGTGGTCATGTCCATTGGGATGGCTTCTGTATTCGTGCCATCTGTGCCCTGCAGCTCCCATTGGCCCCTCTTGTGTTTCTTTTGTTCGTTGCCATGCATGGGTGACTTGTACATTTCAATGGTTGCATTGTGACTTCATTGCACCTACGGGGAGTTGTACTTTGTGGGCAGGGAGCGGTGAACAGGCACTCAGTGGGGCCGTTTACGGTTGATTCGCGATGCCGTACTTCTCACCATGGCGGAATGGTACATTACGCCATGCCTGATGGCGTTAGGTACATGTCCGCTAGGGTCGGAATTGGCGTACCCTTGCGCCATGGTGGTGTTTGCGGTTTCGCATGGCGCGCGCGCGCGTGCTTGGTGCAGTTGGCGTTGGCGTTCACTACGGTGTCGCTAATGGCTTCGTACTTTGCGGTGACGGGTCATAGTCGCACCGAGCGCTATTCGATGGCGGTATTGCATTTCCGCCATCGTTTTCCGATTTCCGCAAGGGTCGTAATGAGGGCCATAGTGTTTTTGGAATAAGACGACAATTGGACTACTGTGCTGGAATGGTGAAATTCACTATAAACTCACAGGAAGATCCACAAGAATTTCTAATGTACTTACTATTAGTACTGGAAAACAAAAACATACCTATAAATGAAATCTTCCAGATTTCATACATGTGGAAACATACATGCACTCTGTGCAACAATGTGACACAATAGGAAATTCCCAATGAACTCTTCATATATATATCAATACCAAATTGTGAATCCATTCCATTTCAGCAACTTGTACAAAATGCAAACCATGGTAGATTATGCTCTACCTGCAATTCAGATAATCGCTCCACGTTAGTAATACAAACACATAGCAAATACGTAACACTAATGCTTCTACGTTACAATGCAGATGGTACCAAAAACAACTGCAAGCTGACTGGATTCACACATAGTCAAATATCACTTGGTAAGAAAACCTTCACAATAATAGGTATAATCTACCACGCAGGAGCCACAACCAATTCAGGGCACTACACGGCATATATAAAAAAGAAATGTGGATGGTTTGAATGTAATGATAGTACCATTACTCTAAAGCAGAGATTACCAGCAAATCTTACAAAAGCTTATTTGATGTTCTTAAAACCAAAATTTGATAAATAAACTGTATTTAAACCTTTAAGTAAATTTGTTTTAAAAAATATAAACTGTTAGAATACTCCAAAAGCTATCTAACTGCTCAAAGATTCTACAACAACTAATCAGATAAATGAATACCACTAAATTAGACCAAAAATACACAGTTAGAATACGCCAATTGGTATCTAACTGTCCCAAAATTATAAATTTGTGTTAAAATAATATAAACTGTTAGAATACTCCAAAAGCTATCTAACAGCTCAAAGATTCTACAACAACTAATCAGATAAATGAATACCACTAAATTAGGCCAAAAAATGCACAGTTAGAATACGCCAATTGGTATCTAACTGTCCCAAAATTTAACAATATCCAAATAGATAAATCAAAACGACTAAAATATATTAAAAAATAGACAGTTAGAATACGCCAATTGGTATCTAACTGCTCCAAAATGTTATAATATCAAAACAAATGAAGAATCTGTTACTGCTCCAAAAAAATACAACAAAGCAAAGTATAAAGCATTAGCCAGAAACAAAAAGTGAACATTAAAAACAAACAAACAAATAAACTGTAGCATAACAGAAAAAGTTTTTTTTTTTAATCCAACATGGATTTTTTTTTTCTCCCACAGACCCAATGATTTTAGCAACAAATACAGAAACTGAGCAAATTGCACAGTACTCTGATTTGTACTCTACTAAATATGAGAGTCGAAAAAAAAATAAAAGTATATTGCTTATACAATGTAATAAGTCATTACAAAATACTAATACTAACATGCTATTTTCTTTTATCACAGAAATGAAGAAGAAAAACATGGACTAGACCAAACAGTAAGTATACAATAATAAGGACAACCATAGCAGCATATCACATCCATAGTATCTAATACCTTTGTTCCTTATACATTTGTTTTTCACCCAAGGTTATAAGCAAATATGAATGTGATATGCTGCGGTGGTTGTTGCCAGGGCATAGAGTCTTGTGTGCATGGCCAAATGGCCATGCACCCAAGACTCTATGCCCTGGCAACAACCACCGCAGCATATCACATCCATAGAGTCAAATATTTCAACTATGATCTATGGGAAACTTTTAATGTCCGCGAACAATGTGAGTGTTCTTAGAACACTTTGAACTTGCCAGCGAACAATACGGACACCGTTTTCAGGATACCCCCTACGAACATTTCAGAACAACGCGATAGTTCTTAGAACACTTTCAACTTAACAACAAACAATACGGACAGCATCCTAAGGACACCCCCTATGAACATTCCAGGACACCGGGAGTGTTCTCAAAAACGTCTTCGGAACACCCCCATTTTGTTTATTTGCGAACATTTCAGGACACCGCGGGTGTTCTTAGAACACATTCAACTTGACAGAGAACAATACAGACAGCGTCCTCAGGACACCCCCTACGAACACTCCCCGGACACCGGGAGTGTTCTTAGAAGCTTCTTCAGAACACCACCATCTTGTTTATTTGCGAACATTTCAGGACACCGCGGGTGTTCTTAGGACACATTCAACTTGACAGAGAACAATACGGACAGCGTCCTCAGGACACCCCCTACGAACACTCCCCGGACACCGCGGGTGTTCTTAGAAGCGTCTTCAGAACACCACCATCTTGTTTATTTGCGAACATTTCAGGACACCGCGAGTGTTCTTAGGACACATTCAACTTGACAGAGAACAATACGGACAGCGTCCTCAGGACACCCCCTACGAACACTCCCAGGACACCGCAAGTGTTCTTAGAAGCGTCTTCAGAACACCCCCATTTTGTTTATTTGCGAACATTTCAGGACACCGCGGGTGTTCTTAGAACTCATTCAACTTGACAGAGAACAATACGGACAGCGTCCTCAGGACACCCCCTACGAACATTCCAGGACACCGGGAGTGTTCTTAGAAGCGTCTTCAGAACACCACCGTCTTGTTTATTTGCGAACATTTCAGGACACTGCGAGTGTTCTTAGGACACATTCAACTTGACAGAGAACATTACGGACAGCGTCCTCAGGACACCCTCTACGAACACTCCCCAGACACCGCGAGTGTTCTTAGAAGCGTCTTCAGAACACCTCCATTTTGTTTATTTGCAAACATTTCAGGACGCCGCGGGTGTTCTTAGAACACATTCAACTTGACAGAGAACAATACGGACAGCGTCCTCAGGACACCCCCTACGAACATTTCAGGACACCGGGAGTGCTCTCAAAAATGTCTTCAGAACACCCCCATTTTGTTTAGTTGCGAACATTTCAGGACACCGCGGGTGTTCTTAGAACACATTCAACTTGACAGAGAACAATACGGACAGCGTCCTCAGGACACCCCCTACGAACGCTCCCCGGACACCGCGAGTGTTCTTAGAATAGTTTCACTTTGCTTGCGAACAAAACGGACACATATTGAGTCCTTAGAACACCCCCCAGTCAGTTTATTTAGAACATTTCAGAACACCCGTGATGTCCGCAAACAAATCGAACACAAAAAGAACGTCTAGCACATAAAAAACACAACTTTCATCCTATCTCAACAAACCAACACACTCTACAAAATACACATTTTGAACAAAGTTTCACCGCGCTGTCCGCGGACGTTCGCGAATCCAAGATGGCGGGCGCTACCGAAAAATCTGACGCGCTTTACGCTCCACGCCGTCCAATCAGTGAACACGTTGCATGTCCGCGAACATCACGCAAGACGATTGGCCAATCAAGACACTGTCCGCGGAGCGAACAGGGAAGTGTGTCCGCGAACCGAACACAGATATCACTAAATTTTTTTGACCTACTTTTTGGTCATTTCAAAAAAAACTACTGGACGGATTTTCACCAAATTTGCAAAAGCCCGCTTTCGGGACCAAGCCGCTGCTCCTGGTCCAAATTTGGTGGAAATCCGTCCAGCGGTTTGGGCTGTAGGCGCGAGCAAAATTTTTTTCCCATTCAGTCTATGGAAAAAAAAAAGTTTTGGGACCCCCCTTATAACTTTGCCCCCCCCTGGACGAATCCTCACCAAACTTTGCAAAACGATTCAGAGTGACCCAAATACTTTCTTTGCAAAGTTTGGTGAGGATCCGTCCACGGAGTGCGAAGTTATAAACCACCCAAAAAGTGCTCTTCCTATGGAAACAGCAACTTAACCATAACTACATGGCCACTACCGTGGCCATGTTATATATATATATATATAAACAAAAGAAATTGTGTGAGGGATAGAGGGGGTTGCTGTAGAAGGCGAAGGGCAAGACAGGGAGGGTAAATGCTATATGTGGATGCTGAGGTATGATGAATGTCTGTGGTGTGTTGTGCACATTGTATGGTTGTGATCTTCTATAATTACGTGACACTATATAATTGCACTGTTTTTAAGCACCTTTCTAGGGGGGTACGGTCATTGTAAGTATGGCCTGGTAAGATTTGACAAACCAGCACCTTTTTCATTGAACAAAGTGAGTTGTTTATTATAATGTGAAAGGGGTTGAAGTCACATGTACACAGTAACACACACATAGTGACAGAACAGACTAGTACAGGAGAACAGAGTAACACCGACTTAGGCATGGGAGCGGAGACACCCCTAGCGCACATCTGTAAGAGTTTACCAGGCCATGCAGAAAGAATAACTAAGTACCATGACCAATGGGTAACGGAACTGAAGGGGGAGGGTCTCCCCCAGGTCTGGCCACAAGGAGGGTCCTTTGATAAAAGCGTTCTGAACATGGTAGCCACCTGTATATTCCTAAAATACAAGGGGAAACAATTCCATAATAGGAGAGAGATACTAGATCTATGGCGATTATTCGAGGAAATACCTCCACCAAAGAAAATAGACACCACACTTGATCAACCCACCCTCACGGCTACCCCATCAGCATGAGCAGAGGGTAGAAAGGAGGATTGGGGAAAAGAGGGAGTTATAGAGGTGACTCGATTGTACCCACTTCTAAATAAACCCCCATCCGCCGAAGGATACAGTGATCCCACATACGTGCCCACGGGCACACCCACTGCAAGACCAACTGCGCTACCTCCATACGAGTGCCCCCGATCAAATGGGCAGGTGAGTACCCCCTCGGTAAACATATGTAAATTGACAGAAGATTTAGACGCCAGACTCTCAATAGCAAGGGAAGAGTTGTCAAGGATACAAAGCCTACGCGAACAAGGTGAGCCAAGTACAACAAGGTCAGAACGATTGTCCCGGTCACACCCCTTAGATAAGTCAAATGAGGAAGGATGGACGAAAGGGGAGATACTATTCAGAATACAAGAGGAGCCCACGCAGATAGTAGAACTAGGAGCAAACAATATAGGAGGAAGTGTAGGGGAGGAAGGAGTGGAAGGTGATGGGAGAGAAGAGCTATGGTGTGACCTAGATGAAGATGAGCAGGAAGCTGGGAGATTGGGAATAGCGGCAGGTGGAAGCTTAGTGGAATTGGAGGAAACACCAATGGGGAGGACACTAGAGCAAGAATGGACAGGGAGGTTAAGAAACAGGACGGGAAAGGTAGCTATGGTAGGAAAGAAGGGAACAAAGGTGAGTATTGGGAGAGGATGTAAGGGACGACTACAACTCCCAATAATACATCGGGGGCGGGGAGACCGAATTACATACCTTGGGCACAGATAGATAAAGCAAACTTATTGAAATTGCTGCCCCCGCTATCAGGTGGAGCTAGCAAATGGATATACACCTTTGAGAAACACACTGCAGGGGTGCCCCTGGCCATTGGAGATGTAAAGAGCTTACTTGTGTCAGCAGTGGGGGACAAATCAGACAGGGTGTGGACAAAAGCAGGTTTCCCGGGAATAATGCTGGATAGTGACAGACATGATGCCACTGCCTTCAATACCGTGCGCACGCGCATTTGGGACGCATTGAGGGAAACATTCCCAGACACGCCAGATTTACAGTCAGTAATGCAGTGCACTATGAATGATGGGGAAGAAGTTACGGATTACATTTTTCGGGTACAGGAGATGTGGAGAGCTGAAATGGGTACACCTTATGACCAATCAACCTCGTTATTTTACTTCATAAAAAAGAGAGGGCTCTCGAAAGAAGTGCAAAAAGCGCTTGACAAAATAGCAGGGATTGAAGCGAAAGGATGGCCAGAGATACAGAGCATAATAGTGCACCATTGCAAAAGAATTAAGGAACGAGAAAAGGAGGTGGCGCAAAAGAGGTTGGCAGACGAAGCCAAGTTAGTACAAACGAAACTGGTGAAGGTCACAGCAGCTGTAGCCACACTCCCACACGACAGAGACACAGAGGAGGAGGAGGGGGATTAGTAGCAATACAGGGGAGGATGGCTGCAAACTGGGCAGACAACGGGCAAAGAGAGTGGAATGGACAGGAGGAGTGCAGAGGACTGCAGTGGCAAGCGTGGCATCCCAGCAACAGAAGAGGTGGGTACAGAGCACGAAGAGGGGGTGGACAGGGATATGGAGGTAATGGCGGAAATGGGGGACCAGGACCCAGAGGTGGGCAAGGAAATTGCTGGAAGTGTGGGAGGTGGGGACATTTCTCACACGAATGCAGGAACAGGCCTAACCCGAGTTACCAAGATGATCAGTATTACGGGCACCCCATCCGGGGAGCCCATACGGGTTGCCCCGGGACGGAGGAAGAGAACAGCAAGACCACAGAGAGCAAGAGCAATACAGGGGAAGACCACAACACACTCAACAACACCCGCAAAGCAGTGAACACATACCATACACACAAAACAACCCATTTCCTACGACATCAAACGGCGCTTGTGCCCCCTATAGATGAGTAGCGGTAGTTTCAGGTAACGTTTTCAGCCAAGGGGGAACAGCTAGGCATCCAGCATAGGACAGCCCACAGAGAGAACGTGCGTGTCCAACCCTATCGACAACCTTCAATGCAAGCGAGGAACCATTGATAGGAGCAGAGATAGGAAACAGACAATTCATCTTTATGGTAGATTCTGGAGCCAAAAATCGTGTATACGCGAGGGCCGGTTTCTGCTATCTAATCGTAAATTGGAGACGCAGGGGTTCTCTGGGGCGGTGGTCGAAGTTCCTTACACAGAAGATTTGGACGTTACAGTGGGGGGAAAAACAGTGAGGGCACCCCTATTGTATTATGAACAATCACTCGTGAACCTGCTGGGAAGGGACCTCCTCAGTAAGTTGAACAGGACTATCTCGTTCACAAAAAGGGGAGGGATTGTGTGCTCAACCCCAGGGATGTGTTCTATGCGCGCCATGCTAGTGATATATTCAAGAGCAACGTGCCCAGAGGTGCGCGACATACCCGTGGACCCAGATATGTTTATTCATGGGCTAAAAACATTAGCTATGGTGGTCCCGGAGTCGAAAAAGCTAGAATGGAGAGTACCAGCAGAATTTGTCTTTCGCCCAATCGCCAGCCCCGAGATAGTGCCTGGAACAGTAATGTCAGTGGACATATCCTGATGCCCCAGGGTCTGGCGCGCTCTATAAATAATAAAACTAAACTAAACTAAACATACATGCCGTACAAATCACAGCCAAAAGAATAGTTGTAATTGCAATGGATATGCCCGGCTGCGAGTGGCGCACAGTATTATGCATAAACGCTGACATTGCACTCCAAGATCTGTCAGATGAGGAGCTTTTCACAGATTCAGAGAGTGATGGAGAAATAATCATGGAAATAGCCATCCCTTGTGAAATAATGATACAGCAAAGACAGGTACCAATACAGCTGATGGCAGTGGTAGGCGCCCCACCTTGATTCTTTAATGATGACATGCAGTCAGTGCCCTGGCAATTGTGGACGACGGGTCCCCATGACGTAGGGCTACTACACGGGGTCACACCAGTAAAAATCAATCTCAAGCCTGGAGCAATCCTGCCCCGGGTCAAACAATACCCCCTGTCCCGGGAAGCAGAGGAAGGTATAAAAGAAACAATAAATGCTCTACTCGCACAGGGGATAATAGTACCCTCGAACTCCCCGTGCAACACATGTATTTACCCAATCAAAAAAGCGAAAGGAGGGGCCTGGAGGATGATCCGAGTTGTGGTAAATCTTTACACCCAAAATCAGTTATTGTTCCCGCCACTCGGTTCTGTTCTGTGGGCTTACCACAGAATTACGAGTGGTGGCGCGGTGGTGTTAGTGCCCATTTTTGGAGTCTATAGGACTCCATTGGGATTTTTGGGGAATTACAAAGAGCAATAATTCTGCTGTGGCAATTCCAATGATTTTTGCCTGTAAGTTGGAGGATTTACCCGAAGCTTTTTGGTGGAGCTACTTCCTCCACTTTACCACCTTACCACCAAAACCTGTTTTAAGATGGTGCGGTAATGTGGCAGTAACGGAATTAACGCCACTGTACCGTCGCTTTTTGCTGGAGCACCATACTCCCAGTGAGGCCCATGGCTGCCACCACCTCACCCTGTTACTCCACTGAATACAATATGGTTAGCCAGGGAGTACACAGAATTGATCAAGTCTGCAGGAAAGAGAGATCTAACGACCATCATTACCTGACACGGAAATCTGGGTCCAAGTGAAAAAGGACTAGAACCAAGGCCAACCGTGTGTTCTAAACTCATTTATCTGCTGTCCCTAATTGAACTGAAGTTATGTTTTCTATTTTACCTACTGTTTGTATTGTTTTTCTAAAGTGCAAACCATGCCCCTGGGTTACCATCAACCGCAAACAACAGGTAGTGTAAAAACATAAAAGATTATAGAACACGTAGACTAACCTTGCTGAAGCTAAACATGATTTATAAGAAATCAGATGTCAGCACAGCAAAATACCCAATAGAACCGCAAGCATTGGCAAAGCCAATATTTCTAGCACTTGTGTAGTAGGCTTGGCATATAAATGTTCCAGGCATTGCCATACTAGTACTACAGGACTACACAGTCACGGCTGGCATATGATGTTTGAGTATGTGGCAGTGCCTGACAATTGCCTATCAAATGCTTATTCAAGAGCCACAACTGTTGGCATTGCAAATGCTTATTTTTAACAGGAATTTCATGCAAGAAACAGATGCAAGGAGGCACATATTGCTTATAAATCAAGTGGCTGACACCACAGTTGGTTGATACAATACTGAAGGTTGATAGCTGGATTATTATGAATGAATCGTATCCACTGTCAATTGCTCTGTGCAACTCTCCAGACCATTATTTTTTAGCCTGCCATGCAATTACAGGAGGGAAAAGGCCATATGCTAGTGAAGGTTGGTGCCACCCCAAACGGATCAGCCTAGCCCAAAGTATTAGGTCACATCCTTTCTGCATGAGACCATAAGTAACCCCAGACATGTTTTGGCCTCATTTGGTGTCATCAGTGAGGTGTAGCTCACAGAAGACTTAGGACCCACATCTGGACATAACCGTCCCACTCCTGGTGACACATGCTCATTGAAGGTTGATGGCTGGAAAGTTTTGAATGAAGACTGAAGGCCCACCTTTTACAGCATTTTGTTACAGCAGGAACTGGGTTACAGCTGCAAGTATGCCATTAACTTTTGGAAGACTGCTCAGAAATAACAGTGGTATCCCCTTAAAGGCACATAGCTCGCTCTAAGAGGTGTGAATTTTAGACAGCAAGGGACAGGTAGTGGATGGAAATGGCCAGAGGGACTAGCATGCCCATGTAGAGTAACCTCTCGACAACCAGACCAAAAAATGACAACCCTCTGGGGAAAAAGGCTCGGTGCACGCTTTTGTGAGCTTCATTTTGTATGCAAAAGAAAAAGAGATGACAGGGTATTATAAGTTCACTCCCATAGAGCTCTCTCTCTTCTTTAAACCAAACAGCACATTATAACTGAAAAAAATCGTCATTCATGATGTGTTCACTATACAGTGTTCATCCTCCACCCTCATTGACTACCACCTATTTACATTCTAATGATCACATATACACCCCAAGCATCTTCTCTGGTTCCAACATCTTCGCACGTGGGTGACGATATCTTCACCTAGGGTCAATGTAAAATGATTGGTTACATTTCTAAAGACACTGCCTTGCCCATAGGCCTAATCATGTGATATGCACCTAGTCGCATGAATGCCATTTCACCAAAATGCCTGAGGTAGCGGAGTGACATCACGTGACCCTTGACCTCTGAAAACATCACAGGAAGTGGTGTCATTTGACCCCACCCAAAGGTGACATCACGGGAAGCAAACACAACCTTTCACCCATTGACAAAACATGAAGTGGCATCACATAGCATTGTTCCTAAGTACACTATGAAAAATATGGTTATGATATCACTATAATGTGATATACATTACATACAAGAATGGATCACCATATGTATCATTAATATCATTGTGTATAGGCCCATATTACCAAATACTGTGAATGCAAGCAGACGTATAGAATTCCATAAAGACAAATTATTTGTTATTCCTAATCCTTCTTGTTTAGGGTCACTGCAGAAAGTGTTACACTTGTAGAATCCCCCTGTTTTTTAAGAGGCTGAACAAGAAAGCAAGGCACGCCAGAAACAAAGAGCCACAGCCGAGGAGCATACATTAAAAAAAAAAAGTTTTTTTTGTTTTTATTTTAGGGGTAGCAAGGGAGACCTCAGTGGTCACAACTGTGACCCCTGGCAACACCCAAATGATGTCCCTGCCTGGTCAGCAACATGAGCTCAGTGGATAACTTCGAGGTCAGACAGGCACTTGCAAATAAATCATGCCTTGTCTCATCCCAGACACACAGGTGCCCCTGTCAAGCCTTCCCGTCGTAATTGTATAAGAGTTAGCATCATCCTTTGCTCTCACCGGTACAAATCACAGACTTTGATGTCCTCTGCTCCCCCTATATCAGCTACTCCTCCCAATGGGCAGGCCTGGATTGCCTACAGGTCCAACTAATCAGTCTAAATAATCTAATTAGTTAAGGATTTAAGAGTTTTACTTATGGTCACCTGGTAGTTCAAATGGGATGGACATTATCATGGGGGCGCTAGTGTCCTAAATCTCTACTCGTATTTTAGCAGCTGAGGACCTGTGCCCTGGCTCGCATGGGTTTGTCCTTCACAACCGGCCACAGCCCTTACTCCTAGTGGGCCACTCACATTCCTTTCCAATTATACAAAGTTCTAATAAGATGTATCTGCGTGTGTGTTCATGTTCCCTACCTCACCAAGGGTGGGGACTGTAAGGGAGGCATGCTATTACAAGTATGACACTGACACAAGAGATGCAATTGCAAAACCTTTATTCAATTTTTGGGGTTTGGAAAAACTCCTGCTTTGCCCTATAGCTAGGATGGGAGTAGTCTCTACCATTAAATAATAAAGAAACAATCCTAGTCAGTTTCTGTCAAACCAAAGATGGCTTATACTAAAAAAACCTAATGCCTGCCCTATCTCTCATACAAAACGTGTCAAGGGGAAAATCAGTGTCATAACATAAAGAATCAATGTGGATGAGTCAGCTCTCCTTCCCACGTTGGACAGCACGGAGTAAGGCGGTCCCCTTAAACAGGATGACACACTCTGGCTCAGGTTCTCAAAACAAAGGCAGTTTAAAACGTGGACCGAGGCCCGTTTGGCCTTCCACATTAAAGTCACTTATTCTAGCTTTCAAAAGTTCTTTCAAAGTTCAACAAAAGTTCACGCAGTTCTCCCTCCATCGGGCTTGGACCTTTCAAAGCAAAAAGTTCACGTAGGTCTCCCTCAGTCGGGCTCGGACATTTCAATCACAGCACTTGCAGGTGTTCCCTTCCCCAAGCTTAATTCACATTCTTTAGGGCTTTCCTTTCCCTAATTTATCACATTTTTGGTCTCTATCAGTCAGACTCAGACCTTTTCCTAATGTCGAAGACATTTGAATGTACAAGGCCTTTACTATAGACCTCCACAGGACCACTTCGACTTTCCCTTCAGCTCAGACTCTTATGTTATTTGCCCCAGTGTCTTTTGGTCTTGGTAGTTCAGTATCACAAGCACAAAAGTTCAACATTCAATTCCCCTTTTATCGGGGTTAATCTTTCATTATGCATTTTAGAGTTCATTCACTTTGTCGCTTTGTAACAAAACATTTCACCTTTCTCAGAGACTTTCGAGTGGGATACTTCCTTTTGCCGGATCACTCTGCTACTATTTATTACTGGCTTTACAGTTATCAGTAATTAAAAGTTCCCCACGGGTCTGAGTTATCTGTTTTAATTCCAGAGTCAAGGTTAATATCATAGGCTTGGCCTCACCTCCCCAACTCTGCCGTTCACCCGGGAGGGTCACTGGTGCCCTTGAAACACAATTCAGTCTTCTTGTCTGGGATTTGGCCTTCTACGTGTACCTTTCACGGCTCTTGGGAAACAATGACCTCCTGCAGGGATCTCCTGGGTTTCTCTACTCTTTGCTCTCGTCCCTCTCTCGTCGCTCTGCTCCAGTAGGTTCGCCTTTGCACCGGAAGTCCTGCTTCTTCTCGTGTTCCACCTTGCTCAGAGTGTGTTTCTGTGTTCCACCTTTTATTCGTGTGGGGAGAGCTAATGGTTATTAGATGTATGTAATTAAAGCAAAGTTCCTGACTTTGCCTGACTCGATTAGCAGTACACGTTCAATGAGATATGTAAGGGTTAGCCTCATTACTCTCAGTCACCCTCATCCTCGTCCCAGTGTTTATGTGCAAAAGGGGGGAGTTGGGACGTTGGAGGATCCTATAAAATAGGATGAGCCATGGGTACGAGAAAAGGGGGGATACCATGTCTCACCATCGGTTATCTCACTCCCACTCCTCGAAGACCCCTCACTCAGGTGTCTGAATCCAAAGGTGATGGCCATGGCCTGGCCACCTGAGTGAGAGATCCCTGGGGACTAGTAGGTGAGACACCCATTGGTTTTTCACAGGGAGCAATATTCAACTGCGAGGCCTCGTTGTTTCGTGCGGTCAACACAGCCTGCGAGGATTCGGGCCTACCTCTGAATATGGTGCCAAAGATCCATTCTATATGTATGCCGTGCACATGCAATATGCCCACCTAGCATTCTATGAAGCTTGTTGATTGCTTACCTTATAAAGTCCTATAAATAAGCGTGTTGTGTGCCTTTCACCTGTACCCGCAAGTCTACCCCTCCCCCCTGTACCCGCTTATGTGTATCTCCTGCATATTAGTACACTTTCTGCAATCAATATCGTTTGGGAGGGCCTGAGATCTGAACCTGCATCCCAACACCCATCAGTGGTCAATGGGTGAGTAAATGGCAAATAACACCCAAATGCTGGGTTCCCTCCTCCCATCCCATCTCTCTGTGTGTTTATTTCCCATTCCGATAGTTTAGGCTTGTAGGCAGCATTTCTGTATTGTTACCACAAAAGGAAAAAAATGGAACTCATATTTCTGCTCTTCTGCAGTAGAGGATATTTTACATTTTGCATTTGAAATCAAAAGTGCATATTTCATGTAGGCGATTCAAGGAGGGGTGAGAAGGTAGTTAATGGTTTCTATCAGGTGGGCCTTGGAAAGATCCCTAACAGAAGGCGATGTTCCTTTGGTCCCATGCGATGCGTCCTCTGTCTCACCTCTGAGGCCAGCTCAAGCCTTGCCCAAGAGGAGCATTCCTTTTAGAATTTTGGTACTAAAATTGTGAGTGTGAAGGATGCCTGGCGAAGCGTGCTAGCCTCAGGTGGGTGCAATCTATGTAGGATGGGAGAGATGGTCAGTGCGAAGCGGCTTTGTATAGGAGGCAGAGATATTTGAATGCTAAATGCGACTTTGTGAGTACTCTGTAGAGTTACCGCAGGGGAGATACTTGCACCCGGCGGTGGAAGTGGAGAAAAGGAACAAGGGGTACTCTGGCTGCATCCAAAAAGGAGGGAGTGTGGTTGGGGTGCGGAGGGGGCGGGTGGGGCAGGGTGGTGCTTGCAATCCTTATTGGGTCTTGTTGCATTGGGGCTCGACTAGACAATGCCTGGAATAATAAAAAAAAAGTGGCACTACATTCATCCTCGAAAATAATATCCAAACAATATATTAATAAATACAAATATTTGATCCAACAATGCATTGAAATTGAATAAAATGCTATTTGCACACAGATCTCTTTAGACCACTTTTATTGTTATAAATGAGTCATCATTTAGACTAAAACACACCATTTCAAACAGCTTAAAGATATTGCGATTGCCATTAAATTAGAACTGTACAGGGCTCTAAACAGTGTCAGTGGATACAAAATGTATTGTCTTACACGCACAGTACAGGACCTCAACTCATGACAGGTGATGCTTTATATTAATTTCATATTATGACTGTATCCTTTTCTCCAAAGCAATAATTACATTTAAAAAATACTAATGGAGCAAAACAGAAATGTAATACTTTGGGCAAGTCAATACACGTACCTTAAAATCAATACACTTTGTAGTTGCCAGTAATCATCTGGCTACAGTCACTAAGTGAATACAATGGACTGAAGTAAAACTATGGTAAAAGCAAAACCCAGGAGTAGACTAGGGTCTTCCTCACTCCATGGAGCCATCTTGCAACCCTAGTCCCTTGTGAAATGCTCCTCTGGTCCCTGACCCTTTTGGCCGTTGGCTCTTTGGCAGTGGCGCAACACCATTGAGCAGATCGAGCTCTGGCCCCCTTGCCCCAAAATATTGGGCTTGGTTGACCCGACCTGGCTGACCTACAGAGCCCTGGCCGGACTGAGCAGGACACAGATGTTAAACGCCGCCTGGGCTTCACTGTTAACAAAGGCCCTGCAATTACTAACTTAAAGAAATTCATTGTTAGCACCTGCATTCATGTGCATACATTTCTAGGCAATTGAAATCGTGATGTGGGATTAGTACTTGCATGCCAGTGGAGTGATTGGAAGGGTAGGGGAATCAGGAGACGGCTCATTCTCACAGCAATCCTCAAGTGTGTGGTTTCAGACATGAAGGAGAGAGTTAACTGCTGTAACAGTAAAGCTTCACCCAGCGCTACTACAAAACTAATTCGAGCCATCCCCCAAACTGTAAGCAGTCTTCTCTTGTGCACAGGCTATTCTAGCATTCAGAACACTCAGGATTGCATACTGCATTCAGAAACTGCCAGAGCCTCACTGACAGTTTTGCAGCTGTTGAAACATGTATATATGTCCTGCAAATTCCAGACATCTCTTCATTAGAGTGAATATTGTGATCAATCAAAACAGAAGAGTCCATTATTCGCTTAACAGGTTTTCTTACTGAATCACTATAAGATATGTTTAACATTTTTACAATTGAGGACATTATGGTGTCCCCATAATGCTCCTTGCTTTTATGCAAATCGCCATGGTTGGTTTCTATATAGAGATACTGTGCTGAGCAACCTGGCCGTGGGCCACA
This sequence comes from Ambystoma mexicanum, assembly GCF_040938575.1. Lineage (NCBI taxonomy): Eukaryota > Metazoa > Chordata > Amphibia > Caudata > Ambystomatidae > Ambystoma > Ambystoma mexicanum. The sequence continues at coordinate 715,511,079 of NC_090925.1, forward strand.
CACCCTCCTTCCCAAAGCCCTGCCCTGCCTAAGAAGTGATGGTTCCCCAATACATTTTTCCATTTCCAGAAGTGGCTTCACCAAAATAGTCTCATCAAAATGTGTAAAGAAGTTAGATGACCTCACACAAGTAAGTGTGCTCCTCCCCCACAGTCTCTGAAGTTACTGCTTCTCCCAACATTTGAAGGGTTGCCCCTCACCCCCGGATATTTTGGCCTAGGTGCACCCCTGCTCTCACTCTCTGATGTGTCACCCCTGTGGTCCTTAGCAGTGGTCATCCATTCCCCTTCTGGTTTGGTTCAATGGTGAGTCTTCAGCAAAAACAAACCAAAGCCAAACACTTCCTTTTTATGTGTGCTGTTGCTGCCTAAAGGGCACTTTGAAAGCCCCAAATTTGCATCTGTGCATGGTGTATCCAAGCAACCAAATTCTACCCTGATTATAGAAACACATGATCATGATAACCATGTTCAAATCATTCTAGCTCCCACCCAAACCAGCAACACATCTCATTACACAACTCCTCCCCTGAAACAACACAATTACACAATAGAATCTACACCACCAGAAGGTGCAGTACATAAACACCACACTAATCCCCACAGACAACACCAACATAATTCTCCACACTCTTTCTGCACTGCTCTGACAGACACCACAGATAACCACACAATTACATTAGCAACCTGGAGCACACATTAACCACAGCTCACAAAATATCTAACACACCGCAGAGCGCGCCCTATCTTTTGGGATCTGCACGCATCAACTTTGTAACAAAGCAAACTTTCCCTGCATTGCGTGCAACTAAATTAGTCCCCTTACCCTACCTCTTGTAGACCGTGAAGCTCCTAGAAACCGTAAAAATACCAGACAATGGTCCTCATTATGAATGTGCTGGTCCGGTAACAATGGTGCCAGTAAGCCTACCGGCACTGTTGTTACCGGACCAGAACACACTGAGTCTGAGGGCGGCTACCATCCCACCCGCCAGGTCAGACCTGGAAGGCGGTACGGCACCCGCTCACAGACTTTCACAGAAGCACTGGCACTGTTATTAACGCTGCCCGTGCTTCCGTCATCTCCATTCCCATTGAGTACTATGGGACTCGAGGAAATGGGGATTAACGATTTTCCAGTGCCTGACTTCCAGGAACACCGGAGTCATAATCCCCCAGTGTTTCCGTTAAACCAGGCGCCAGAAAAATTCACAAGTCAGGCAGAAGCCTGCCGATTTTACCGGCACGGCTACCGCCGGACTTGTAATGAGTCCCAAAGTTTTATTCAAGATGAAATAAGACAGCATATCAGGGCACAGAAAATAGTTGAACTCATTTTCCTTTGGCACAGAGCTGTATAAGGCACAGGCAACTTTGGTCACTGGCAGCAGGGTAGTAAATGAATGTTGGTTCTGCTGCAGTGCCCCCCACTATCCTTAAATCTCTGGTGTATTGAATGAATGGTGAGACTATAGAGCTGGGACTGAAAGAGGGAGAATAATGCAAATCTGGTGGAGCCCTTCAGGCCACTAAAAGAAGCTCACGAGGCTACACCTTTTGTCTCTAAAATCATTCTATTTGCACCATTGTAAGGGTGTTGTGAAAAAAATATTGTGAACTTAATTACATGTAAGGACTCCAATGTAGGCAGTTAAGTCAGAGTGAGATAGTATTATTTGCCCAGGATCACACATTTTGGTTTATTTTATTTATTTATTTTATTTTTTCATTTATAAAGCACACAAAAACCCAGAGGCATTGAGGCGCGGTTACAGGTACCAGTTACATGTGGCCATTTGGCAATTGATAGTTACAAGCAGAAAGATTAACAGCTACATACAGAGAGAGGTAAAGAACAATAGTAAGTTACATGCAGAAGTAAAGGAAGGCAGATCAGGCAAGGCATGGGGTCATCTGATTATGTAAATAGCCAGGTTTTAGGAGCCCTGCGGAAAAAAACCCAGTAAGATTCTTCGGCTCTCAGCGCATGTGGAAGAGGGTTCCATTGTTTAGCTAAAATGGATGGAAAGCTCGAACCTCCCGCTTTGGGGCATTTCAATTTAGGCTGGACCAACCAATGGGAGTAAGGTACTCTAGAGGTCCTAGACGAGAGGGTTTTAGCAATTTTCTGGGCCAGGTAGGGCCGGGATTGAGAGTGTCTTGAACCTCAGAGTTCACCTTTTTATCCCTTGAATTGCCCTCAATGCACCAAGTTCAAGACAAAATACTAATCAAAACGTATTACTAAACATCATAACCCTTCTGAATTTCAGGTAGAGTTCCAACAGTTTATGCAGAAGATAAATCTGATATAATTTTTTGCAATATAAGGTGATTATCAATCCACCAACCACACAAGTCGGCGTAATCCCTCTTCTTTTTGACCCCCTTGAACATAGCTTTGGAGTAGAATCCATAGCATTTGAAAAGAGGGTACTTTAGGAAGTGGAAAGGCTTGAATATTGTTCATGTGGGCTAAATGCTCAGTTGTAAGCCGCCAACTACGTGTGAGATTTCACAAACACCTTTATTTATAAGACATTGATCAAAATAAAGTGCAAATACAGGGTTCCTCTTCCTGTTTGAGAATACACACAGCTGTGTAAATATCAAAATGTATATACAAAATTGTAGTATATGTAATAATGTATATATGTATATATCTCAATGTTAATGATATTGTCTCATCTTATATCGATTTTGAAAATATATCGATATGTATCCAAAACTCAATATTTCGTCCAGCCCTATAATAAATCAAGGGGTTCTCCTGCTGTCCTGGGCATGAGGATTCATAAAACACTGTGGGCAATAGCGCTTTTATACAAGAGCATCTGCTCCATGCCTCCGTTGCTCTGCCCTGGTCAAGGGAATGTAAATACTGGTACCCCACTATGCTCAGGACTGAGGAAGAGCTCCGTGGTGGCATCCCTGCGTACGATGGGCTGGGCTCCACAGTGCATATTCCCTCTCCCCACTGTCCAGAGGGTGTGATTATGGCTTTGAGGCCACTGAGGCACGTACAAAGTAAACCTGTGCCCCACAAATGCGCTGTGTGGTGCACAATAACTATTCCTACCGGTGCATCCAGAAGGAGGAGCATGTCTATGTTGCCTCTGCCACTGTAGATGCAGCCCCAGGCCTGTACGTACCTATGCTTGGGCATGGCCAGACCTAGGATTTGTGGGGCCCTGGGCAGCATAAGATGTGTGGACCCCCTTTATTTGCATAAATAGTGACATCAGTGATATTACAGAAAATTATAAGACAGAATGGGCCTCATTCCGACCCTGGCGTTAACCAAGGCGCTATTAGCGCCTTGGTTGACGCCGTTATTTTTCCGACTCCGCCATGGTGAATGGCGGAATTACGGCCCCATTCCAAGGTTGGCGGGGTCGGTAATTCCCCATTCACCAAGGGCCCTTCCCCATTCCCATTTTTGCCCCATAGGGCTCAATGGGAATGGGGAAGGCGCTAATTACGGCACCGTAAATTACGGTGCCGTAATTAGCTCCTAGGTCCCTTTGCGGGTTGGTTTTTTAACGCCTGCAAAAAGCAGGCGTTAAGTACCAACCCGCAAAGGGAACTCGGAATAGGGCGGTAAGGGTTTAACGGCACCGGTCTCGTTAACGGTGACCGTTAACCCTTACCGCCCTACTCGGAATGACCCCCAATGAGTCTTTAATACTCAAAGGTATCATGGGAAAAAGTGTTGCCATGAGTAAGGCAGGAGACAAATACACTGTGATGTTCCCGTACATGAATTGTCACTGTTAATATTGACCTTTGTGGAAATATCAGGAGTGAGGCTTTTTTTGAAGTAGCAGATTGTGTGAGCTGAATACCTCGTCGAGACTTCTAATTTTGTCAGGTATGGCATAATGAAATAAAAGTATTTGCCCTGGAGAACACACATTGGTTAAGTGGCGAAGCCGGGATTTGAGAAAAATCTGAAATTTCGGACACTTGGAGACATCTCTTCACAGATGTAATTGGTAGAAATAATGTGTGTGGGGTAACAGCAGTCCAAAGGTCTTTTTGAATCTTTGGTTTGAAAACACCATCTGTCTGTGGAAGGCATTGCAAACATTTGGTGTTTCGCCAACTCAAGTTAACTGCTGTTTTTGCAGGCGTTTCCCTATTGTTTTTATCTTTATTGGGTTTATAGTTGGCCATATTGTCCAAACTAGCAATATGCTTTTATTTCAGATGCTACAGAGAAGGATTATTTTGACTGTTAAAAGAAATAACCTCCAAGCAGGTTCCAAGGGTATCAGGGATTGGCCCTGGAGCAGGCAGGGCAGGTTGCGTCTACTGCAGGATTGCCTTAAGGTGCAATAGAGCCTATCTACCTGGGAGGACTTGAGGCAGCGAGAGTAAGGGATGTCACAGGTCTTCAAATGTTGACAAAATTGACAGGCCTGAAGTCTAAAAAAAAGGGGAGGGCGCATTAATATTTGCTGAGCTGGATACATAGGGACAGAGCACGCAGATGCACCTGTTCTCCTACAGAAGGGTCTCTTTGCCTCTGGAGATTCTGCCAAGTATGTGCATGCTGCGATAGAAAATGGAGAAATAAAATCTGGATAGGGTGCCGTGCTCCTCTTAATCACTGGGCGTGGCATGATTTCTGTTTCTCTCCTGCTGGGCTCAGGCTTGGCGACTAACATGCATCTTACAAGATGATCAAGTGCAGCTCACTTCACAATGAGAGGTGCAGCCTCCTCAATGTACCCCCTGAGCCTTGATTGCAGGGGACGAGTAGGCCAAGGCTGTTTGGCAGGCCCAGGAATAGCAGAGGAAGCAGGGGATCCTGTAGCAGAATGTTACAAAGGCAACTCAGCAGGTTAGGTGACTGTTACTGAGATATCATATGTTTATATCTTTATGTAAATCAGATAGCTTTTTTCCAATTCCTGCTACAAAACATGCTGTCAAATGTAGTCTTTCAACCTGGGGATGTGTATGGCTCCCTCGATTCACTCGGAGTTGGAACTTTGACCCGATCAAAAGCTGGCACCCATGAATATACGCACAGTAAGTGAACATATCTTAAAGTGGATGATACAAATTTAGTTCAATTGACCTTTTCCCCTTGGAAGAAAGTGCACCACACAAAAGAACATTGGCCTTTCAGAAAAATGTATCAACACCAAAAAAATAACCGGAGAGAGGAGATTTTCCAATAACTACACTGGCAAAGCATGAAAGGTTTCCACCTAACAATCTATAGTGAAATATTGCCATGAAATCAGAATGCCAACATGAGACATATGCTTTGATGACACCTTAACGTGGTCTTGTGGGGAAGCGTCTGTGCTCGGAACATGCCAACCTGGGTGAAAACTTGATAGCCAAATACTTGAGAAAGCTCGCTGGCCTCAAAACCACCCAAGGCGGGTCGTGTCTGCCCTCAGAAAAAAGCGACGCGGTCCACACACGTGAATGCTTTCCTTGTGCCCTGAAAAGCAGCGCATGGCCTCAACCGGGGAAAAATAACCTCTGCAGTCGCCAGGATTTCAACCTCTTTTGCCACATCCTGAGCAAATATTCATGACCCACTTGCACTCTCGTCATTTTCTCTCCTCACCCCCATGTTTGGCTTTCACCAATGCTCTATTTTATAAAGATGACATGGAAAATACACAAACTAAAGTAAGGTATTCTGAAAAATATATGAATCCTTACAGAAATATGTTAGGCAAAAAGTGGCCAATTCTGGCATTATTCCACCCATCTTGAATGGGGGACTACAAATACCAGAATGCAAGTTAGTAGAAGCAAAAATGGGCTTTGGGTTTTGAAAAAGTACTTTCAAGACTTAAAGATTTGTAACAAACGGTAATGTGTGAACATGTTACCAGCTTCTGTTTCAAAGTTTGACAAACGCAGCCTTTGTATATGACATTAAAACATTACATTTCACTAAAAATAAACGCTTTTTGATATGGTCAATGTGAGCATCTAAAAGTAATGTAGTTTAAAACTGTTTTGTGTGATACATTTTAAATAGCCTGGAGAAGAGCGCAGGTAGATGCCGCTAACTGGTGCTTGTGTGTGAGGTTTCAAACTAAAAATGCATCTCTTAACGCGGAAATGTTAAGAAAAGAAAGTGTGCGCGCTGAGGGAGCGCGAGAGGGTGTGGATGGGGCACGCAGGGGGTACACAGCTGTAAGCTCAGGTGCACCGGGGACATACATGGTCCACAAGCCAGACACCTCGGGTATCATTCATTGGGACGAGAAGCACCCCCATAATCCATTTCCTGTCACCCCAACCTCGTGTTTACTACCTATAGTCTAAAGAAGGATATCTGTCCTATTGTGCAGTCCTTTCATTAGTGGAATAGGGTCATTAGCAGAAAATGTATCCGAATTCACGGAAACATGCGTAGCTCCATTTGCCAAGCAATTAACCTCCTCCATGGGAGCAGCAACCACAGGAACAGCAAGCTGGCCCTGCCCCGGCCCATTTCAGGGCTGCCTGACTGTATGCCTCGCTCAGCAATGGACGAGGCACCAATGCAGGGGGGAATGCCCCCAGACGCACTACCCCTACTTCTGGAGACACAGGCCAATGTTTCTGGACATTCTTGCCTTGACACTGCGCAGCAATATTTTTTTGAAACAAAATTGGGAACGCCAATAAGGACTATGAATGGCGAGGTTAAGGTCCAGTCTCGTTTTTGAATCCACGACACGGAGAGCAGCAGAGATTAGAATCAGCCACTTCCTTGGTAACAGGAAGGAGAGGAAAGAATCTGTTTTGACAGGATACTGCTTTCCCAGTACCACATTGACTGGTAACGACGTCATTTGCTTCACTGTCCTTCACCTGAATTCTCAGGTTAGGCTGTAAATAAAGCTGATCTATATTTAGAATAGTGAAGGTCTTTGATGAGGATCGTTGGATGGAGGTTGAAAAGGGCTTGATGGAGATTGCTTGGAACTAATACTGGGGTATCTAGTTAACACATGCGTGTCTCGCGTGACGGCAGAAATCAATGGAGGACTCTAGCGGGCCGGGCCGGTTGTGACAGTTACGGGCTGGGAGCTGATAGACTAGCTGTGATGCACTGTGACTCCAGCCAGAAGATGGCTAAAGCTTCAAGCAAGCAGTGGGAGCACGGAATCCTGTAAGAGTCTACACTGACCCGAGTAGGAAGGGCACCAAAATCCTCTTAATGACACTTGCTGGCATCTGCCCATTAGTCCAGGTTTGATATTACTCAAACTGAGTCTCATGGCCATTGGAGATGAAGGCTACATTCAAGACCATCACATTGTGGACAGTCTGAGGGCAGAGCCTCGTGTGCAAGATGCATCAATGAGGTCCGCCATTCCCGGTACCAGGCACGGCTTCGTTATCAGAACAGGAAAAGGGTTTAGTTAGGAGGGTCGAGCAAGAGATGAAAGCTGAGCACATCAGGGAGTAATCAAGTCAGTTCCCAATAATGAGAGTGTTAAGGATCTGTTCTTATAGAGTGTGTCCTTATAATGATCGGTGGTCCCTTACTAGTTATGAAATGATATCATATGAATTGGTATTTATAACGCCCCTTCACACAAGTATTTCTAGGGACCACAAGACAAGGAGGGATGACAAGACAACAATCTTACTAGGCCTTGTGCCATTCAGATCATGCAAGTGCAACGAGAAAGTGCAGGGAAGAGGGTGACGGAGTAAGTGCAGTCAGGCTCTGAGTAAGTGTGAGTACGGCAGAGGACTAAACGGGTGTAGTCCCGGAAATGCTGGGTAGGCCAGAAGGTAGTGCAAGGTGACTGGTCAAGGGCGGGGCGCGTGGTACCCTGTGTGAATCTAAGGGCAACCATGGCACCAGTCAGGATGAGCAGACAGGCAGATTAGCAGAGGAGAGGGAGAGATAACGAAGAAGAGGAAGGTCTTTAGCAGGTTCTGAAACTTCAGGCGATCTGGCTCAAGTCTGAGAGGGGCAGGGAGGCCATTCCAGAGGGAGGCACCTGCAGAGGAGAACGATTTACCCCACACTCTCTGTTTGGAGAAGCATCTGACTCACAGAGAGTTTGAGGTAGCTGAGCAGAGGGCTCTAGAAGGAATTTATTTAGGAAGAGAGTGTTGGATATACAGAGGACCACAGCCCCAGAAAGCCGTGTGGATGATGCAGAGGGTCTTGAACTTGAACCCTGCGGCCACCGGGAACCAGTGTAGAGATTTCAGAGCTGGAGAGATGGGGTCCCTGGGCTTGAGGCCAAGGATAAATCTTGCAGTCCTGTTCTGGATTAGTTGAAGAGGGGAGAAAGGAGAGAATGAGAGATTGGAATTGAAGATGACGCCAAGGCTTTTTTCCTTACAGGAGGGTGAGGGGAGGGGGCCCAAGGAGGGCGTCTAGAGGGAGAGCGGAAAGGATGGAGCAGGGGTCCCAATGAGAAGGATCTCTGTTTTACTGTTGTTAAGGCAGAGGTCGTTAGAGGCGCACCATCCCTGAATAACGGATAGACAGCCAGGAATGAGCGAGGAGGTTTAGGGTAGCCTGAAAGAAATCTGTGTGTCATCTGCAAAGCACTGAAAGTTAGAGGAGAAATTAGAGACCAGGGGGACCAGATAGACTAGAACAGCGAGGGTGAGAGGACAGAGCCCTGAGAAACACATGTGGAAAGAGAGGTGGTGGAGAGAAAGGACCCAAGTTGGACCTGGGATGCTCGGTCCAAGAGGAAGGATGCCAGCCACGCCAGAGCCTGACCAGTGATGCCAAGGTTCACACTGAAACGGTTGATCATGGTGGCATGATTAATCGTGTCAAAGGCAGAGGAGAGGTCAAGGAGGATGTAGACAGAGTGAGAGCTGGAGTCAAGGTTGGAGAGCAGATCTTCACAGGAGTTCAGGAGAGCAGTTTCCATGCCGATGACCGATCTGAAGCCAGACTGATGGTCATGGAGATAATCAGCAGATTCATTGTGTAGGTGTAGCTGAGTGATGGCCAGTTTCTCCAGGAGTTTACCTAGGAAAGCAGTGCTAGAGATCGGGCGATAGTTGGGCGTGCAGGAAGGATCAGCAGAAGGCTTTTTCAGGAAGGGGTGATTGAGAAGGGAGGGCAAAGAACCAGTGGCAAAGGAATAATTGCAGAAATCGGCCAAAGCTGGAGCGAGGGAAACCATGTTGTCGTTAATGGTTCTGGAGGAGCAGGGGATGCTGGATGAAACTTTTATAGAACGGATTTCTCTAGAACATGGGTGCACAATATACGGCCCGCGGGCCAGTTGCGGCCCGCCGTGCCGTTTTGTCTGGCCAGCCAGCAACAAAGACTTTCCTAATGGAGGGCGGCCCGCAAGCAGCATCAGCCGCCCACCATTAGGAAAGTCTTTGTTGTCTTCCGGGCCGGACAAAACACTGGCCATCATTGGTTCAGTGCACACGAACCACGCAGCTCCTACGAGCCACGTAGTGCATGTGTGCTGCACCAATGGAGTGCCAGCACTACGGCTGGCGTGGCCAGTGAGGCTTGATGCCGGAAGGCATTTCAGCTTTGTCACGCCCATGCCAGCCGTAGTGCCAGAAGCCTCGCCAGCGTTCCAGCACGTCTGGTAAGTACATGGTGGGGGGCTCTATGTTTGTGTGTGTGTGTGTGTCTGTCTTGGGTCCGTCCTGACTGTGTTTTTTGTTTTTGTATGTATGTTGAGATGCGGGGGTGGGGGAGTGTGTCGGGTTTGTATGGGTGTTTGTATTCGTATGTCTGCAGTGTATGTTGAGATGCGGGGGTGGGGAGTGTGTCGGATCTGCTTGAATGTGTTTGTGTGCAAGTGCAGTGTGTGTTGAGATGCGGAGGGGGTGTGTGTGTCAGGTCTGCCTGAATGTGTTTGTGTGCATGTACAGTGTGTGTTGAGATGCGGAGGGGGTGTGTGTGTCGGGTCTGCCTGAATGTGTTTGTGTGCATGTACAGTGTGTGTTGAGATGCGGAGGGGGTGTGTTTGTCGGGTCTGCCTGAATGTGTTTGTGTGCAAGTGCAGTGTGTGTTGAGATGCGGAGGGGGTGTGTGTGTCGGGTCTGCCTGAATGTGTTTGTGTACAAGTGCAGTGTGTGTTGAGATGTGGAGGGGGTGTGTGTGTCGGGTCTGCCTGAATGTGTTTGTGTGCAAGTTCAGTGTATGTTGAGATGCGAGGGTGGGATGTGTGTCGGGTCTGCCTGAATGTGTTTGTGTGCAAGTTCAGTGTGTGTTGCGATGCGGGGGTGGGGTGTGTGTCGGATCTGCCTGAACGTGTTTGTGTGCAAGTGCAGTGTGTGTTGAGATGTGGAAGGGGTGTGTGTGTGTCGGGTCTGCCTGAATGTGTTTGTGTGCAAGTGCAGTGTATGTTGAGATGCGGAGGGGGTGTGTGTGTGTCGGGTCTGCCTGAATGTGTTTGTGTGCAAGTTCAGTGTATGGTGAGATGCGGGGGTGGGGTGTGTGTCGGGTCTGCCTGAATTTGTTTGTGTGCAAGTTCAGTGTATGTTGAGATGCGGAGGTTGGGTGTGTGTCGGCTCTGCCTGAATGTGTTTATGTGCAGGTGCAGTGTATGTTGAGATGCTGGGGGGGGGGGGGTGTCGGGTCTGCCTGAATGTTTGTTGTTGTGTGAAAGTGCATGTCGAGATGCGGGTGTGTGGTGTGTGTCGGGTCTGCCTGAATGTTTGTGTTTGTGTGCAAGTGCAGTGTATGTTGAGATGCTGGGGGAGGCTGCGGGGGGGGGGGTCGGGTCTGCCTGAATGTTTGTTGTTGTTGTGTGCACGTTCAGTGTATGTTGAGATGCGGGGGGTGGGGGTTCCGGGTCTGTATGCGTGCATGCTTGTGAGTTTGTTTGGTGAGTTGAGGGGTGGGGGGGTTCAGGTCTGTATGGATGCATGGTGTATGCTTGTGAGTTTGTGTGCTGAGTTCTGAGTTGGGGGTTCGGGTCTGTAAGGGTGTATTGGTGCATGCTTGTGAGTTTGTGTGCTGAGTTGGGGGGGGTTGGGTCTGTATGGGTGCATGGTGTATGCTTGTGAGTTTGTGTGCTGAGTTGGGGGTGGGGGGTTCGGGTCTGTATGGGTGCATGGTGTATGCTTGTGAGTTTGTGTGCTGAGTTGGGGTGGGGGGTTCGGGTCTGTATGGGTGCATGGTGTATGCTTGTGGGTTTGTGTGCTGAGTTGGGGGTGGGGAGGTGGGTCTGTATGGGTGCATGGTGTATGCTTGTGAGTTTGTGTGCTGAGTTGGGGGTGGGGGGTTGGGGTCTGAATGGGTGCATGGTGTATGCTTGTGGGTTTGTGTGCTGAGTTGGGGGCTCAAATGTGTATGATTGCATGGTGTATGCTTGTGAGTTTGTGTGCTGAGTTGGGGGGCTCGAGTTTGTATGGGTGCATGGTGTATGCTTGTGAGTTTGTGTGCTGAGTTGGGGTGTGGGGGTTCGGGTCTGTATGGGTGCATGGTGTATACTTGTTAGTTTGTATGCAGGGGTGGGGTTTGGGGTTTGTATGAGTATGTATGCATGGTGCATGCTTGGTGGCATGGGGCATAGTGTTTGGCTGGGGGGCGGGGGCCCTGGGGCATAGTGTTTGCTTGAGGGGCGGGTGTCTTGGGGCATAGTGTTTGTTTGAGTGGTGGGTGTCTTGGGGCATAGTGTTTGCTTGAGGGGTGGTGTCTTGGGGCATAGTGTTTGCATGAGGGGTGGGTGTCATGGGGCATAGTGTTTGGTTGAGAGGTGGGAGCGATGCGGCATAGTGTTTGGTTGAGGGGTGGGGGCTATGGGGCATAGTGTTAGCTTGAGGGGTGGGTGTCTTGGGGTATAGCGTTTGCTTGAGGGGTGGGTGTCTTGGGGCATAGTGTTTGCTTGAAGGGTGGGTGTCTTGGGGCATAGTGTGTGCATGAGGGGTGGGTGTCTTGGGGCATAGTGTTTGCATGAGGGGTGGGTGTCTTGGGGCATAGTGTTTGCATGAGGGGTGGGTGTCATGGGGCATAGTGTTTGGTTGAGGGGTGGGACCCATGGGGCATAGTGTTTGGTTGAGGGGTGGGGGCTATAGGGCATAGTTTTTGCTTGAGGGGTGGGTGTCTTGGGGCATAGTGTTTAGAGGAGAGACGGAGAGAAGAGGGAATGGTGGCCGGCGGGGGACTGAGAGAGGCAGAGGGAGAGAGATGAGGAGAGGAGGATAGCATGGACAGGATGTCCTGAATTTTAGTGGAGAAATGAGAAGGCAGAGCCATACAGAGGGCCTGGAAGGGAACAGGAGAGGTAGAGACGGCAGTTGGACAGGTCAGCTCCTTGCAGATTTGAAAAAGTTCAGCCATGATGTAAGAGGCATAGGAGACTTAGGGCCTCATCACGAGTTGGCCGGTAACGCTGGCGCTATTAGCGCCGGCGCTAATAGCCCTACCACCAAACCCCCGGCGCTATTAGCGTCCGATCACGGGTTTGGCGGAAGGGTTATTGCCCATTCCCCATTGGGCCCATTCAGGAATTCCTCATTCCCCATTGGGCCCAATGGGGAACATTCACGCTATTACCGCAGGTGGATTTCCCGCCGGCGGTAATCGCGCCGAAAATCGGCAATTTCGCCGCAGATTTCCCCCCAGCTCAGAGCTGGGGGGAAATCCACCAAAGCCATGATCTGGCGGACCCTTAAATGCGGTGGTAATAGCGCTACCACCACATTCTAGGGTTACAGGCAGATTTGTGATGAGGCCCTAAGGCTTGAATGTGGACTCTCTTCTTGGAGATGATGGAGAGTCTGTATTGCCTTTGGAGCAGGCGGCAGGTCAGTTTGTCAGAGGATGTGCCCGAAGCCCTCCACTGCGGCTCGGCAGCTCTGCACTTGTGTTTCAGAGCGGCCAGGTCGGAGTTATACCAAGGAATCCACTTGGAGGCAGTTTTTAGACATATCCTCATGACAGGGGCAATGATATCAAGAGCATTGGACATAGAGAGATGAAGGTTGAAGATGGCTGTGTCGGAGTGGGAGTCAGCTGCAAGGATAGGAGGAGAGAAAGAAGAGGCAAAAGCAGCAACTTACACCTGCTTCATATGTCGAATGACCACGAAGGAAGGTGGCAGTGCGGGGGTAGGTTTTGCTGGGGGGACAGATAGCTTCAGCTGAGAGGAATGTACAAAGTGGTCAGTCTAAGAGAGTGGAGTAGTGAGAGGGTTAGAGAGGGGGATGTCTGAGGAGATGAGAACATCCAAGGTGTGTCTGGCTGAGTTCTTCGGACGAGAGAGAAGAATAGAGAGGAAGAGAGAGTTGCAAAGGTTGCAGAAAGACCCAGAGTGGTCAGAGGAGTCCATGTGGATGTTGAAATCCCTGAGGAAGGGAAGGTTAGAGGTAGAGGCAAGGATAGAGGAGGAGTGATCAGCACATTCAGAGAGGAAGAGGGTGACCTGGCCAGGTGACCTGTAGTTGGTGGTCAAAGTCAGAGAGAGGCCAAGAGAGATAGAGAGCCTGCAGACCAGGCATTCAAAGGAGGAGTAAGCCTGGATTGGAATGATAGAGGCAGGACCCACTCAGGAAAGATCAGGGCCACTCCACCTCTGGGCCGATTGGTCCTGGGTTCAGAGGGGATCTTGTAGCCCTCAGGGAAGAGAGTATCAAAACATGTGACAGAGCTGTCCGTGAACCAAGTCTCAGTGAGAGCGAGAACATCCAGATCAAGGTCTTCGAGGAGGAGGCAGATGTCAGAGGAGTATTTGACAGCAGAGCGAGCGTTGAACATGGACCAGGTTGCCACTTTTGAAAGCCTTCCAGCTTGGGGTACAGGAGAGAGGTACACCCAGGGAAAGAGGAAGAGGGTCCCAAGAGAGGGCAGAAGTAGAAGAAGGGGGCAGATGGCCTAGAGAGGACAAAGAGGCGGCCGCCAGAGAAAAGGCCGCGGAGGAGGAGGTGAGTGGCAGAGCAGCCAGAGCGGTAGATGAGGAAGGTGGCAGAGGAGCCAGAGAGGTGGTAGACGTAGCACTAGTTGGCAAAGGGCCCAGAGAGGAGGCAGAGGTGATAGCCACAGAGGAGGCAGCAGAGATGGAAAGGAGCGGCAGAGGAGCCAGAGAGGTAGAGGAGGAAGGTGGCTGAGGCCCCGGAGAGTTGATAGATAGCATAGCATGAGGATGGAGGAAGTTGATAAGACATGGGAGACGCCTATCCAGGTGGAGGAGGTTTGCCTGAGTGCCCTGGACCAAGGCAATTCCATTTACATAGACATTAATGATGGTTTTGGAGGACAGGAAGGAGGCCAAGAGGACCTCCCATCTTGCGCCACCATTTATGGGAGATAAAGAGAAAGTAGAGAGAACAACGACCATATGTAGTGTCTAAAGGTCGGGAGAGGGAACGACAAAGAGGAGGTCGGTGAGAGTCTGTCTGGAGGGGGTACTGACGTGGGTGTCAGTGATGGGAAAGACCTGGATTGGAGACCAGGATGTCCTTCTTGAACTTCTTGCTTCCAAATTTCGTGAGAGGGATAGGATAGGTGATAGAAAATTAGTAAGAGAAGATGGGTGAGACCGAGAGCACCATAGAGGGCTGTAGGTAGAAAGGAGAGGGAAAAGTGAGAGGGAGACGAGAGAGGAGAGGAAGCACAGCACAGAGCTACGGCACACAGGATGCACTGAATTGGGGCACAGAGGGAGGCACAGTAAGGAATGGAATGAGAAGCACAAGCACATAGAATCAACAGTGGGAGCGAGCACCCAGGGAAAAGGGCAGAGGAGGTATACAGGTAGAGTACAATAAACAATTACCAGCAGAGCCAGACAGCAGTGAACACAACGAGGGGAACCTAGAAAAGGAAAAGGCCTAGGGGGCACAACAGAAGCAGAATGTAAAGTACAACCACCAATTACCAACAGTAAACACTGTTGGGGGGACCTACATAGGGAAAAAAGACCTATGGGGCACAACAGAAGCAGAATGTAAAGTACAACCAACATTTAACAATAGTAAACATAGAGAGGGGAACCTAGAGAGGGAAAAAAGACCTAAGGGCCGTGGCAGAACCAGAATGTAAAGCACAACCAACAATTACCAACAGTAAAAAAAAGGGGGGGGGGAACCTAGAGAGGGAACAAAGACCTAGGAGGCACAACAGAGGCAGCATGTAAAGAACAACCAACAATTACCAACAGAAACACAGAGGGAGGAACCTAGAGAGGGAAAAGGCCTAGAGGGCACAACAGAAGCAGAGTGAAGGTAACAGCACAGGAATAACACACCCAGAGGGGGGAAAGTGCAAAAGAAGCCAGCAGGGAACACAAAGTGAGGCAACCGTGAGAGATGAAGCCTAATGGGTGCGTGGAGACAGTGTGCTTGAGCAAGTCATTTAAGTGGAAGTACGTGTGAAGGCAGAGCAGTTTAGTAGAGAGCAGTAATGGCTGCTCCCCCTGCTTGCACCTTTCTCACCGTACGGTCGCTTATGGCTGATGGCTGTGCCGTGTATACTCGCACTACGGGCTGCACCCTTTTATCGCCAAACACCTGCGTCACACAACACCGTGCCCTTGGCCTGCGCAGGCTTTGCCACAGAGGGTCTGAGCCTTGGTTCTTAAAGGATTTGATGCATGGAACGTAACGCAATCTGCTACGTATGAAATGGCCAGCATCTCATGCGGTCCTGCATTCCATAACACTGCTCCCTTGGCCCCTGTGTGCTTTGCCGCAGAGGGTCGGATGCTCAGTTTTTAAAGAATCTGATGTGTGGAACATAGCGCAATGTGCTACATATCAAACAGCCAGCGTCTCCTGTGGTCCTGCGTCGCACAACACCTCACCTTTGGCCTGGACAGGCTTTGCTGCATAGGGTCCGATCTTCAGTTCTTAAAGGATCCGATGTGTGGAACATAGAACAAAGTGCTATGTATCAAACAGCCAGCATCTCCTGCGGTAGTGTGTCACACAACATCGCACCCTTGGCCACGCGGGCTTTGCAGCAGAGGGTCTGATCTTCGGTTCTTAAAGGAACCGATGCATGGAACATAGCACAACATACTATGCATCAAACGGCCAGTGTCTCCTGAGGTCCTGCATCGCACAACACTGCACCCTTGACGTGCGCTGGCTTTTCCGCAAAGGGTCCAATCCTCGGTTCTTAAAGGATCTGATGCGTGGAGTGTAGCGCAACGTGCTACGTATCAAGCGCTCAGCGTCTCCTGATGGTCCTGCGTTGCACAACACTGCCTCCTTGGCTTGTGCAGGCTTTGCCACAGAGGGTCCGATACTTGGTTCATAAAAGATAAGATGCGCGGAACGTAGTGCAATGTTTCACAATGTTTCACATACCTCTCACCTCACACAGCTTTGGTGGGTGTCACTCAACATGGAGTCAGTTCATGAACATGGTTAGGCCCCATAGAGCTCAGTGGGCTCTCTCCTGCTTACAATCTTTGGATTTCACCCACCAGAGCGACTCAAAAGATTGAGAGGCATGGTTTCACTCAAGGAAGATTTGGTCCAGATGTAGTCTGAATTGGTTTAAGTCGTTTAACATTTTGACTACGGCTTGTTGCATCAATGAGATTAATGTTCCATGTGTAGTAAATAGTGATTGCATGACCACTCCACCTCTGCTGTTTGCACCTTAAAACTGTGGGTGACTGACAATTGTACCTAAAATGGGGGATGGTTCACGCAGCAGGAAAGCGCATGTGTCATTCATGTGCTTGAGTGAGAGAGTAGGGCGCAGTGACAGATATGAGACGGTAGGCGGCAGGCAGGGTCTGTGACGTCAGGGAAGTCTGGAATGTTCAGGTGACTGACAGGGAACTGTCAGAGGACTGGGTGGGGAAAGGTTCCTGTCAGGCGCACACACCTGTGATAATTTAAGAGGGCAATCCATTGACAGTGAGTCTCTCCACCAAAGCTCTATTTTCCAACTGACATCTGTGCACGTGATAACATTCCAATAGATCAGAATGCCACCACACGCAAAGGCACACTACCTCGTGCACAGGTACAATACCACATTATACTCTTCTCCTTCTACTTGCATACACTTGCTCAACATACGTTGAAATAGCAACAAGGTGAAATAGTAACAAGCTCCAAATGTTAATGTCAATATCTAAATGCGTTTGTCTGCAACATTTGAAAACCTACTTTAAACATCAACAATTTTCTTTTTGAATTACTAATATAAAAGATAATATATACATGTTCTCTGCTGTATGTTCCCAACACATCTGTATATCATATGAACTCCATCTCAATGTGTAACATCGTATTTGGCCGGCCTTCTCCTCACTTCTGCCTGCTGTTGTCTGCTCAGGTATGACATCATTTCCCATAGTATCATGGGCTGGGCAGGTGATGGTAGTGGCATTTGGCTTCTTCTACACCTATAGCCCATGGATGGATCTGGGCAACGTGATCCATCTAACTGATTCCACACTCTGCAGTTCCCCCGTGCAAGGGCTGATCACCTGCGCTCCGGACGGACCGCAACCAGGGCCGGTCTTTGCATCAGGCAGCCTATAGGGGGCGCCGGCCGTACCAGCAGTATAGAGGCCTGCAACAGCAGTATCTCATAAACAAATGAGTGAAAAAATAAATGAATACTGTTTTTCACTTGCGTACATTTTTATTAAGTGACACTGTGCCAGTCAGACCCGGGACACAGGGCCAATCTGAGCGCATGCAAGCTGTCTGACTCTGCAACCCATTTCGGGGTTGCAGTGCTTATGCAAACCCAATAATTCTGATAATGGTGGAATGGATGTCAATTGATGCAAAGAGACATTTTATAGATCACCTTCATCCAAATGTGTATTTTCGGCTACTCAAAAATGTCACCCTGTTTTGTGCATATCTGGTTGGAGTTTGAGACCTACTGTGGCATTATTTTGGGATAACCCATTTAGAGTGGCGATATAAGGATAATTAATGAACCCAGTTCTGTGTACCCATTAACGACAATTAACAATTATAATGATTCCAGAGTGCCCCATCGTGACTTTTTTTCAGAAATAATTTGGTTGTCCAGGTGACATAACTGGGTGATAACAGTCACTGGCCCATTTATCGAAAGCCAACTGATGTTAAACCCCCATTAATGGAGTTTTGAGGAAGTGGCAGGCAAGGTGGCATGAAACAGCTGGCTGCAGATGGCACAGGCAAACGACCCCATCCTTCCAGAAAGGTGAGCCCCAGGCCCAGGACTGCCCGAAGGTGTGAATACTTTTGAAGTCCCTTTATAGCCCTCACGTGGTCCTCTGGTGTTAGAGCTGTAAACAAATCCCTAGGACTGCCATAACACCCTTCCCTGTGGGTGTAAAACAAGGACATCAAATGCTGAGCACTGAAAAAAATATATGAGAACGGCACAACCCCCACCATGGCACAGAGAGTCTACAGCAGGAGTGCTGGCACATCAGAGTTTTTTTGATATTCCAACAAAATGTTGTGTTTCTTTGGATTCACCCTGATGTTATAATTATTTCAACCATTTAGGGACAATTTGTACAGCTTAACCCTTTTCGGGAGATGTGTGTCTTTTTCTAGAGAGTATTTGGGTGCACTTATGATGATGATGGTGGCACAGTAAACCAATATTGTGAGCACATTTTCCATCACCCCCATGCCTTCGAATAGGTCCCTCTGGTCAGCAGAGTCTTGGGAAAGGAGGGAGGAGACCAGGGACGAACAGGAATAGACGTGATCAGCTACATATTGTAGAGATCCATTCCATGTGCTCCTGTGCTGTCACCTTTTAATGTTCCCACCAGCCACCTCCATCACTTGGTTCATGCATCATCCATAATGGCTATTCTCCAACATGGCTAAGCACCCAGCAATGGGACTGTTCTGTCTACCAGGTGAGACTGCGTTCTGTGCTTCTAAGCACTACGCTCATTCACAAATAAAAACAAAATGCAAAATAAAATACTGTGTGTGCCACTTTGAGCCAATCTAATTCCTCTGACCAGAATGGACAGTGATTATTCACAAATAGAAAGTACTTATTTTGTGCTTGCTTGGGAGGGGAAGGTGGGTCAAGGTGACTTCAATGTCCAACTTGCCAGCTAAATCTTCCATCGGGGAATGAAAAACATTCAGTTAAAGTGCTTTAGCCTCTTCTTCCTCGGAATGAGTTTGCTGCATTTTATTCACATACCTGATCGGTAACTCTTAGGCCCTGATTCACAGAGCATTTTCCAATGGTGTTTTGCCATTATAAACTATTCTGTGAATTAGGCCCTTCATGTTAGTAGCAGGCAGCATTCAGAAAGTGAGTTTCCCCCCTATAAGTATGGAGCTATGGACCACAAGTGATAAGTGTTGCTGCAAAAGATTAAGAAGAATCAAGTACAAACTAGGCTATTCACCTGAGCTAGATGGCTAAAACTCTTTCGACATAACTAACTTGAAATGCATTTTTTTTTTAAACATCCCGTTTTCCTTTTATGAACCTAAAAGCCAGGAATGGGGAATTATTTCACATCTGACATTGGAAAACTAGAGCTCTCCTTCAACTGTCCTCTAGGTCTTACTAAATTCAAGACGTAGACAAGCCCAGAAGAACCTTAATGATAACCCCATCTGCTTGCAGCCATTATTTGATCAATGTATTCTTGTTATGAGTAAAATACAGTATTTAAAGTGCGTACCATGAGTTTGCTGCGTTCATTGGAAAATTCCACTAATAGAACTCTGATCTCTGCCCGCTATGCTACAACAAGAGTATACCTGTTACGGATATAGCTCAGCTGGTTGGATTAGGGGGGGCGCCAACGATGCTTCCCGCCTGGGGTGCAATCTGGTGTAAGACCGGCCCTTTCCGCAACCATACACTTTGGCTTTGCCCCTTTGGCCTGGCACTGGCCATGCCTCCATAACATCTCGCCTGGGCAACCCCCACAGTGAAACGTGGCTCTTGACTCAATGTGGCAGACAAATCTTTCTCATCTGTGGGGACACTTTGACTTTCTGGCTTCCCTGAACGGTGCACACCCATCCCGTCCTGTGGCTAGTTTCAGAGCGTGTTTCATCTTTGCGCTGGATACATTTTTACTCCTGCAATCTGTTTTTCCTTCTCTTTTTATCATGTCTGATGCTGTTTTTCCCATTCCAGCTCACTACACATCCCCCTTCTCTACTTCTTTTTTTAATTATTATTTTTTTTAGTTTGTTACAAACTTTTAAAATATTACAGCTTTTTAGTACATTCACATTTTCCTTAATCTTTTTCTCAGTTCCAGTATTTGGTCATCTGTTCCGAAAAATAAGTGAGAGCAAATGTCAACTTGTAATCTCGTTCTTTAAAAATCATGCACCACCAGTCTTCACCATTCCAAGTTAATCTTTTGTCGATCTCTGTCCCAAAGTATTTGGTTCTTTCTATTTGTAAACCAGGGCAGTATATCACCAAGTGCTTCAAATGTTCTACTTCTTTTGACACAGTCGGCACATCTCATCTATTATTCGTTTTCCTTTTCTTCGTGTTTCAATCTCTTTTGGCTCAAATAAGTTTAGTCTGAACTTTAAAAACGGATGTCTTATTCATCTCAAAGGGAACTTTTCGAGGTATTTAGGCAGTTCATTATAAGCCCTGGCTTCCGGTGGTACTGAGATCACTTCTATGATTCTGTCTTCGCTCAGATGTTCTATTCTAGTCTAGTCTCCATAATTTGCGTTTCACCGCATTTGGATTTTTGGATAACATTTCTTTGTTAGTGTTGACCTCTTCAAGGATGTACTCACACAATTTTTCCCATTCTCCTAATATCGTGTTTCTTTTGTCTATTGGCCAGTTATTCAATATCTTAAACTGAGGGAGACTGTCAACTCCAATCACCTTCCTATAAAGGCCTAATGTGTTCCATATAACTCGTGCGTTTATTGAAATCAGGTTCAGCTCATATCTAACATATGCTGTCTGTGTTCTGTTTGGAAGATTTAGGATTTTCTTCCAAAAATGATTCTCAAAGGACTCCCACGTTGCATGGGGACATCCTAATGTAGCTTCTGCTCCATGTATCAATGCCGGCACGACTTTTGATCGGTTGTAGGTCAAAGGATCGACAACCAAAGGGTCGAATGATCAAAGGATTGACACCAAAGGACCGAAAACCAAAGGATCACATTTTTTGGGGGGGGGTCCCCCCCCCCTGTTTTTGTGGTAAAAACCACTTGTTTTCACTAAATGAAAACCCAAAAAAATATATATAATAAAAAAAATGTGATCCTTTGGTTTTCGATCCTTTGGTGTCGATCCTATGTCCATTTGACCTTTTGGATCCAATCCTTTGACCAGACACCCTTTTGATCTATAGAACTCAATGATCGGCCTCAGTGAACATTTTCCATATTTCTTGTTTATTACTTGTCCTTGACATGCCAGTTGTTTGCACTTTGCTTTTTTCTGTCTTATCGAAGGATCATCGTTAATGTTCGAATTCACCAGCGTTGCAAGGTATTTCATTTGTGTAACAATTCTTAAATGGTCTTGTCCCAATTTCCATGTGTATTTTTGTTTTTCATGTTTTCTACATCCTTGTAGGTTCTTCAGTTCTAAAATGTCAGTTTTATTAGTATTTATTTCCAAACCATTACTTGTTATGTAGTTTTGCAGTGCTGTTATTTTTCTCTGCAGGCCCACTGGAGTTTGCTCGAGCAGCACCATGTCGTCTGCATATAGCATCCAGTGCAGCTCGTTCCCATTTATTTTTTGGCAGAAAGGAGTGAGTCTCAGTCAGTGCGTCACCAATGTCTGCAATAAAATAGTTAAACAGAATGGCTCCTAGAGGGCATTCCTGCTTAACTTCTCTCTCCGTTTTAATTGGGGCAGACAGGGTTCCATATTGATCTAAGCGTACTTTAACCTCAGTGTTGGAGTACAGTTCTTTTACTGCTTGTACTAGACCCATTGGGCATTTCCGCTCTATCATCTTTTGCCATAATAGGTTCTGGTCAACTGTATCAAATGCGTGGGCTAAATCCATGAATGCTAAGTAGACCTTTGTCTTTTTCTTTATCGCTTCCATCTTTAGTTCGTTTAGCATCAAGAGATTCAGCCCACAACCGACTCCCTTTACAAACCCAGTTTGCCTATTTTCAAATGAGCCCGACGTGTTGATCCAAGCTGTTAGCCTTCGTTGGAGTTGAGTTGCGAAGATTTTCCCTACAACATCCAGGAGCGCAATTGGTCTGTAATTATCAGGAGTGGACCTTGTACCTTTTTTGAATGTACGTACTATTATTGCGCTTTTCCAGGATATTGGTATAGTTTGATCGTTCAAGATAGCTTTGAACAAGGTGTCGCAGAACTCAGACCATTCTTCTGGATTTTCTTTTAGCATAACATTTGTCAACCCGTCGGGGCCTGGGGCTCTAGAGGAGTTAATGTGTTTTAGATTCTTACGGATGTCCTCTCCTGTAATTTCGATGTTCCAGGAGTTTAGAGTTTCTTGTTTTGGTCGTGTTCTTAAATCTTGACTTCTAAACAAATTTGTATAATGATCTTTCCACTAGGTTTCAGTTACCATATTGCAACTTAATGCTCCCTGCGTGACCTTTTGTTTATTAACGACCAAAAGTTTTGTGAATTTTTCCCTGTCATGCTTTTTAGCATGACTTCCGCGTCTCTTTGCTCCATTAATACTCTGTGACTTTTGATCCAATTCTTATACTGCATTTGGAGTTTTTTTCTACACTTGATCATTTCCATCAGCGGCATATGCTTAAGCTTTTTGATATTCTGTATAAGTTCTCTTTTTTAATGTAACACTTCGATGTCAAAAATATGCATGTTTTTATATTTTGCCTTGCTTGATGTACATCTTATTTCCTTATATTGTTCTAACATAGGGATGTAATCCACCAGTTCTTGTCCTTTCGCCAGTTCACTATTCCTCAGCTCAGTTGTTAATTTGTTTATTTTGTTATTGTTAAGTCACAGTCTAGTCTGATTTGGTTCCACCTCAAACTTGTGAGCCCACGTTTCTCTTTCTGATGTGTATTTTAGTTTTTATTAAATTATGATCACTCTGATTCATTTCTACAATGCCCATATATAACATTTTTTTGGCAAGCTCTTCATTGACGAAAAAATAATCTAACACAGATTGTTGTTTATTGCGTTTCCACATTGCTTTTGCTGGGATATTCCCCCAGGGTTTCAACATCACCAGTTCTCGTGCCCTCATCTCATCAAGTCATTGTACCTTGATGTTGTCTCTGTTTATAGTTTTTTCTTCTTGCTTCATTATTACATTTTGTGTTTGTATGAATTCCAGATTTAAATCGCCACAAATTATAATGTTAGAATTTATTTCATTAAGTAATATTTTGTCGATTATTTCACACAGACCATCAAGAAAACACCTTGTTCCTGTGGCTTTATGTTGCCAATATATATTAACAATGTTCAACCTCTGTTTGTTTTTGTTCTCTTCCTCTGTTGTTTCAATTACTGCTATTTGAATGTATGGGGTTGGATTATAGGTTTCTATTATATGAAAACCGCTCTTCTTTTTATCTAAAATAAGTAGCCCAGCTACCTTCCGGCCCTTAGGCCTTTTTATTGCCGGATTAAATGCCACTTCGTAGTTTGGAACGCACAGCATGTACGTCAGCCATGTTTCTTGCATACACAGGATATCTACGTCCCTTAATTCTATTGCTGGGCTTTGAAATAGGTGAGCGTGTCCTCTTGTGTTCCAACATCCGATTGGTAAGGGTTTATAACCCAATATTGTTGGACAGTAACTTGTTCTACTCATGTTTAGAGCACCCGCAATCCAACTCCAATTATTTTTCTCCTGTTTTTTCTGCTTCTTTACCACATGGTATTGTTATTTTTATTTTTTTCATTTGTGTTTTTGAACACGAGTCATCGTTTTCTTTCGAGTCATTCTACATTGTCATTTCTGGAACTGGCTTCCATTTCCTTTTCTGTGTCTGCTGCTGCATTTTATATATTTCAGTTTGTTTTGGCAATGATGTTGTTTCAGCGACTCTGTGTAGAGGAGTTGATCTTGGAGTTTCAGTATTTTTGTCTGAGCTCACTTCAGACACATCAAATCCTAGGTGATTTAGGTCATTCCATCCACCTAGTATCGTTTCTTTCGTATATTTTGAGTAGATGTGAAGTTTCACTCTATCAAGTTGTGACTCTCTAGGGAATTCAATAGTTTTAATGTCTCTTGAGTTAATTGCTCTTAGTGCTGGAATATGTTGAAATAGATGGATTACATTGTTTCTATTAAGTGTTAGGCCATCGTTCTCTCTTTCAATTCTTTCAAGTAATATACAAATGTTGGATTCTACGTTTTGTCGACGTATTTTTTCTTTTTCGTTGCTCCCCATCGCTTTAACCTTGCCGTTTTCCACTCAACATCTTTGTCCTGATGGCTCGACCACATCCTCTTATTCTGACTTTGCAAGAGAGTCATGATTACATTCTTTGAGTCAGATGTTTCTGCTATGGGAGGTCGGTCCCTGTTTTGACAATATAGCTGTTCCCTTCTCCCTCGTATTTCATTTGTGACAATCTCGTCTCTTTTTTCTTCAATTGTCCGGATTTGGTTACCCCTGTCATGAGGGGATTGCCTTTTTTGATCTGACCCTTTTGGCTCTGGGGAGGCAATTATTACACACAGCCTTTTAGTTTGATGTTTATTTTTGGCTGGCATTACCACTTTTTTTATTGGCTGCTGCTCAGCCTTGGAGTCACTATAAATAGTGATCTTTTTCCTTTCTGAGCCTTCATCTTCCCAGTGATTAGATGCATAATCAGTTTCGTATGTTGAGAAGTTCATCAATCCCTCCATTATTCTGTCGTCCTCATTCACAGTATTTTCTGTCGCCTTCATGTTCATTTTCTCTTGCTTCCCATTACTTTTAACTTGCTCATGTGTTTCTTTTATGTTGTTATCTTTTTGTTGTGCTGTTGTGTGCACAGTAACGTTCAGTGACTTTAGATTCCTCAAACATTTCCTTGAGCTATTCCAGTTCTTATATTTGATTGCAGGTATGTTCTTTGTTTTTCTCTTACATTTACCTCTTTTTTGAGTTTGGCCTTCATTTTTTCCTAATGTATCTTTTTTTTGTTTATCAAAGATGGCATATGTTTCCATATTTTTTCTTTCCATATTTTCTCTGTGGGTTTCGCAGTCCTGTCCATGATTTGCTTCAGGACCCTGTACATTTCCTTTTCCATTCTCTGCCGCCTGATCGATTACTAAGTTCAAGTTTTACCCTTGGGCATTGGCAGATGTCGAGGGCTCGTTTTGTTCGCTGTCCTTGTGAGGGCCTGAGTCGCTTATTATCATTTGTTTGTTTGTTGTGCCATTTTGTGGTCCCTTTGTTAAGTCTTTGTCAACATTCTGCTTGTTTTTCCGCCTTGGTGGACAGCTAATTTCTTCTTCAGCTTGTACTTGATCAAATAGTTCTTGGAAGGTGTTAGTCGAGTTATCGACTTGTGTTGTCCGTTTCTGCACCTGTCCTGTTGTTACATTTGATCTTTCTTTTACTGGACCTTGAATATGGATCGATTCTCTCTTACTTCTCTCATTGTGCACTACTTTTAAGATCAGAAGACCTTCTCCTGCAACCTTGGCCAGCAGTCTCTTGTCATCTACATTGTTTTTTAGATGTTCTTTTAACAGAGATGTTGAGAGTTCTAATTTTTGGAAATTCATATGTGATTGCATTTTCATTTCTTTAAGTTCAGACTCCAAGCTCATAATTTTTGCATTCATTATTGCAATCAATGTGTTCTGGTCCTTATAATTTTCATTAAATTGTGCATACATTTTTGTAAATGGACCTACTGCTATTGTTATTGCTGAGGCTTTATTAGGTCTTAGCTCAAAGGAAACAGTTTCAACTATCTCTCTCATTTGTTTGATGAAGTCACAGGCATTCCCTGTTTGTAAGTTGCTTAGTTTTTGTCGCTTCCCATTTTTTGATTGAAATGCTGTGTAACATCCTCTTTTGCTTTTTCGTTACATCTTTTTTGGGAGCTTGTAATTTCAGGAGATGGACTTAAATCAATCTGTATTTGTTTTTTAGCTTGTTTCGGGTAGATCTGTGGTTCATCGGTTCTTTGCTCATTGATATAATGTGAATCCTTCAGGTCTCTGTTTGTTTTGTCTTTGCATGTGGCATTATCAGTCATAATGTTTTTTACGGGTTTCTTTATCCTCATTTTTGTTTATTTTTTCGTTTAGTGAAACCAAGTCTGTTAGTAGTTGGTCGGCCACTGCCAGGGAGTTGCGTCTATTTGGCATTTTGTTTGCCTGGGTGTCGGGGGTCCTGAGGATCTGTGAAGGAAACAAATCCTTTTTTTCTGCTTGCTTGTGCACCGCGGCTTCTTGCTGTATTTTAGTTGCTGTTAGTAACTGACAGGAGCAATCATCCACTACAAAGACGTCATCCTCAGTCTCTCCAATATGCTGTTGGAAATGCTGTGGTTTTCCATTTAATGACGTACTTTCATCTTTTGATTTTGAAAAGACCTTGTTCTGATACATAGACAGGTTGTGCTGCTGTACAGTTGTTTGGTTCCTTTCTGAAAAGACCTGATTGCATGTACTTATACTTGTACGGGGTATTACCGCTAGGTTATTTTGAGAAGATGGTAGAGCAGACAGGCAGCCTGATTGTGTTGAGAGCAGCTTGTGATGTTCTACGTGTTTAATTTCTTCTGTATAGGGTTTCATCTGTTGCGCGCATACCATGAAAGCACCTGCAGCGCAGGTGGATTCTGTATTTTGGTAGACTTTGAGGCATTCCTTACAATCCCCTCGAGGTCTCCCATTTGATAGCGTGGTCTATGTTGTCGATCGGCTGATAGATCCTCATTGAGTCTGCCGTTTTCCACAGCTATCGCCTCATCGTTCACCTCATCGTTCACGCCCCCAACTCACACGCTTCCAGCCGTGCCCTCCAGACTAAGTCATCTATTTCATCCACTTAAGTTTGCCACAGCAACGGGGGGCTGACCTCAGTTAAATTATCTGAGGTGTATATGTTACGCTCCTTGTTAGCGTTATTAGGCATGATGTCTGTATTATCTGTATTTACACAATCGTTGGTGGAGGTTATAAATGTGTTCAGATCAGCCTGCACCTGTGTCCTTGTATGTATCATCGACATTGACGGTATGACTTTTTGTAAACGGGGCTCCCTAACTCCCAGTTTCTCCCCGCGTACTCACTGTATATTAGAATTCTTAAGGTGCTTCTTACTTACATCAGCACCCCTCCAGAGGCTGCCGTAAGCTTCCGTGTCGATTACTCCAGCCGCTGAAGCGACCGCGTATTTACATCTCGTCATCTGGAGGCGTGTTTGAGGCGGTGGAGCCGGGCGTGGCAGAAATGGTCTTGTGGGACGGCTATCAGGTGTTATCAGTGCGTTGGCCACGGGCTTCATGGCTCTTTCCACGAACACCACAAACACACTCTGCTCACTCCGTGATGCTCTGCGTCCCTGTGAGGCTTATGAGTTGTTGGATCCTCCTCTCCTTGCAGTGGCCCAGGAAAAAACACTCCTCTTCTCCGGTAAATGCACGATTGAATCAGAGGCAAAGTCCTGCTTCCACAAACACACTCTGCTCACTCCGCTACTTCTTGTTCATCTACCCGAAATGTACATAAACTTACCTATCTTCCTTGTTTACCCTACTCTACTTCTATTAATCTGGCCCTTTGGAATGCTAGTTTGCTATGTAACAAATCTCACTCAGTTCTTGATATTTTTCTCTGTCTAAATCTTCATTGTATGTGTATTACTGGAACTTTGCTCTCTTCTTCCAATACCTCGATTCCTGCTTTTCTTTCTACGTCTGCTACTGCTTTCGTGCACACTTCCCATCCTGCGGTGCGTGGAGGTGGTAAAGGCATTCTCTACTCTTCATTCTTTATTATCTCTCCTTCACCTTCTCTTTCCACCTTTCCCTCATATGAATCTTCCTTCACCACCTTACTTTCCTATTGGTTTATCGCCCTCCCGGCTCGGCTGCTACTTTCTGTGAGGATATTGATGACTTACTCACTACTGTTGTACCTTATTGCATCCCGCTCATGCCCCTGGGGTTGGGAGATTTCAATCTTCCTATCTGCTCCATCCATTCCTCACTCCCATTTCTTGCTATCCTTGATTCTTACCACCTCTCCACTCTTCTCACTCCCCATTCCCATGCTTCGGGCACCAGTCTGGACCTTATATTCATCTCCTCATTGCAATGTTCCCCTGTCTCTGCTTTGCCCATCTGGTTTCGGAGGCATCCACCTATTTCCGTTGGAATCTCCATGCTTTTAATAACTCTTTATTGATCTCATCCTGCATTTCCGCTATTCCCTCTAATTCCACATTCTTTGCCCTCTTGGCTGATGATGCTGCAACTTCTCTTTGTTCCTCTCTTTCCTCTTCTCTTGATACCCTTTATCCTGCTTGTTCTTTCTCTCCCTCTCGCAAACCCCCTCAACCCCGGCTTTCTTCCCATCTCCGCTCAATGCGGAAAGTTCTTTGTCACCTCGAACGTCGCTGCTGCAAGTCCCACTCTGAGTCTGATTTCTTCTCTTTTTCATCCTATCACTCTCTCTCTATTATGAGGGCCTTCTTATAGCTAAGGGTAATTATTACTCTCATCTTTTGCACGCCCAATCTGCTCACCCCTGGCGTCTTTTTCAGTCTCTCTCCCACCTCCTAACACCGGCTACCCGTGATCATTCCCTCCACTCTGCTCTTACTGCTGCCGACTATTTTTCTACCAAAGTTGCTTCTCTTTGTGCTGCCATTGTTCCCTCAATCTCTTTTCCTGCTTCTTCTCCCCCTACCTCCCTAATCTCTTCTTTCTCACCCATGACCAACTTGGAGACCTCTTCTCTTCTGACTCATTCACATCCCACTGGTTCACCTTCTGATCCCATTCCATGTAATTTACAAAGTCTATCCTTCTCTTGTCTCCTATTTTACCACTCTCCTCCACACTTCTCCCTTCACATCAACCTTTCCCTCTTTCTCTCTATTCTTAAGAAGCCTTCTCTGGACCCTTTTCTCCCTTTTAACTCATTCTCACTGTTTCCCTATCTCTCAAAACTGCTGGAGGGGCTAGGCTATACTCAGGTTTCTACCTTTGTTAATGACAGCTCTATCATTCCTCCTCTCCAATCTTGCTTCCGTCCCTCCCACTCAACTGAGACTTCCCTTCTCTATATTTGCAATTCCCAGCTCTCTGCTTGTTACTCTAAGCATTCCTCTCTTCTCATATGTCTAGATCTGTTTGCGACTTTCAACACTGTTGATCACAATCTCCCTTTGGCTCCTCTGACTTCATTTGGGGTTGCCAATCCTGATCTTGCTTGGTTTCGTTCCTATCCTTCTAACGGTATGTTTTCTGTCTCCTGGGCTGGATCCTCTACTCAAACATTTCCCCTTGTTCATGGTGTCCCTCAAGACTCGGTTCTTGGCCCCTTTCATTTTCCCTCTATACTTCTCCTCTTGCTGCTATTATCTCATCCCTTGGATTTCCCACCACTTCTATGCTGACGACACACACATTTTTCTCTCTTTTTCTACCTTTACTCTGGCTATTCACGATAATTTATCTTCCTGTTTACTTGCTATCAAATTTTGGATGTCAGATCACTTTCTTGTTCTAAACTCATCAAAAACCGAAGTTCTCTTCTTCCCTGCCACCATGAGTCCCCCCTTCCCCTCCCTCCTGTCTCTTTCCCCACTTCTTCTCTATCTCTTTCCAGCACTGCTCGCAATCTCAGTCTTCACTTTGACACAGTCTTATCCTTTTATCTCCACATTTCTACTATCTCCCAGTCTAGTCTCTTCCATCTCTTTAATGTTCATAAAGTCTTCTTTTGTCTGACCTTTGGCACCACCAAACTCCTGATCTCATCTCTTATTTGCTCTTGTCTTTTTACTGTTCTTCTACTCTCGTTGGTCTTACTCTTTCCCGTTTGGCCCCTCTTAAATCCATTTTTAACACTTCTGTATGTCTTCTCTACCAGTTATCCCCTCGCAACTCCATTTCACAATCTCTGCCCTTGCATGATTGGCTGACTTTTTCTACCGGCTCAAATTCAAAGAGTGTTCAAATCCCTCCATGGTCTTGCTCCCACTTACCTGTTATCATTGGCCTCGTTCTATGTCCCCACTCGTTTCCTTCGTTCTCAATCCCAGTTCTTGCTATCAGTCCCTCATCCTTCTTGTGCCCAATCCAGATTCCATTAATTCTCTCTTATCACTCCCTATCATTGGAATTCTCTCCCCTACCCCTCCGTTCTACTACTTCTTATCCTGCATTACGTACTTCTGGAAAGGCCTATCTTCTTCCATCCTAACTCTGTGCCTGGAATTGTTTTGTAACCCAACCAATCCTCGCTTTATTGTACCTAATTCTTTTCCTGGAAATATTTTGTAATCTAATCAATTCTCACTTTATTGTACTGTAACATTGTTTTTGTACAGCCGTTTGGAGTAAAGCTCTCAATAAATGCCAAATAAATCCCAAAAATACAAATACAAATATTACTCACTGCTCCATTATTCACTTCTTCTTGTTCTTCTCCTTCCTGCATACGCTCTCTTTCTTGGACAGTCATCGTTCTGCGCTCACCTCCACTCTCTCTCCATGCTTGCTCTTGTTGACCCATTAATACTCTTCCATTCTCCCACCATTCATCATCCTTATACTCTCACCCATTCCCTCAGAAGCACTTTCGGCAGCCTTGGCATTCCTCCTAACTGCCACATGAACCAAACTCCATTTCTTCCCATCGATAGTCATTGTGTCTTTTCCCCACTTTGCTCACTCCAATGGGGTCATAATAATATGAGCAGCCTTTTGGTACACCAAATGGCTTCTTCCCTCTTACAATATATCCTACTCTCACCAATTCTCCTATACGATTCCTCTTGACACATGACTTCTTGTCCTACCAGTCCATTCTCCCTCCTTCTATCTTCCTTTCGCTATCAGACATCCAATGTGGGTGCACTCTTGGTCAAATTATTCTTCCCCCATCCTTTCAAACAGTGTCACACCTCTATAACATGGGGCGTATCTCTGTAGGCCACCATCATTTTGGGAACTTTGACCTTTTAGTCCAAGCTGCTGGCAAATGCCAATTTTAGGTCACCTTGATTACTCCATTTATACCTTCCACCAGTCTATTCCCTCTCAGATTGTAAACTGCAGTCCTGTGGTTTACAATTACATGTTTCCCCCATATACTTTTGTATTTCGTGTGAGACCAGCTGCATTGTCTTGCACTAACTTTGGGATATCTGTGAAGTAGCCTACGGATCCCTCACCAAAACCCTGCCTGGAGTCTCCTATCAGGTGGCCAGGAGAGGGCAGATGCTTCCTGATCCCAACTCTGGGGGTGGTGTACTGCGGGAGGATCACCTGGGCAAAGACAACGCCCAGGTTAATGAGGCAATTCCATGGGATGAGACACAGTATTTTTCTCTAAAAGGGATAATCTTACCGCCATGTCTGAAGAGGTTCTGTCTTATTGTCATTTTAACATATCGCAACTTCCTAGTAAAACTGAAATGGTAAATTCTAAGGTTGTAACCCGGCAACAAATTAAATTAAAAGAACAAATCTTTTGTATCCCTGAAAATAAAAATCTTCCTCAATACCAAAGGTATGCTACCAGGAATAGTGAAAGTGTAGCCTTGTCTACACCATCTGTCTCTAATAAGATTGAAGCCCACAATCCCGCTTCTAAATATACTAAGGGAAGTACAGTTGCCCTAAAAAGTATAATGAAGTGGGAAAACCTAAATGAACTACATAGCCCAGAATCCCACAGGCAATGAGACAAAGGAGAGGGCTGAAGAGGCACATAGAAGTGAAGGACAGGCAATTAGGCATAACAGCCTTTGCCTGGGTCAGTCAATTAACATTAAGGCCCTGCACCTGAAATTAATTGCCCCACCTGAGAGGCATGAAAGGCGTCAGCAGGAAGGGGAGAGAGGAAGGAGCTGGGGAAGAAGCTGGAGCTGGACGGCGGCCAGTAGTAGCAGGAGAAAAGCATGAAGCTAGCAATCCATTAGGAATTGTGATCACTTAAGGGGCGCCAGAACGAGAGAAGAGCAGATTTCACCTGCAGGTTCTGAGTTCGACTTGTGTTCAGAAACCCTGCCTTGCTGTGGCTGTAATGAGAGATATGTTCTGAGGTTTCCCAGGTGCGCCTAGTGGCTGTAGTTGCAGAGCCGCGATTGTGTTGCAAACTGAGGCCCGTGTGCAGAAGCAAGCCGAGGGACAGAGGAGTTAAGGAGAATCCCTGTAGTCGAGGCCGGACCGGAGACACCATGCTGTAGAGGGGTGTGTGTCCGAAGAGTGCCTAAAGTAGTAGTAGAAGGAGGAGAAGTTGGGAAGTGGAAGCAGCCCAGTGAATAAAACTCCATGTTCAGGTTCACTGAAAAACCCCTGCCGGTAACTGTTACCAGGTCAATTGTAACTCGCGTAAGAGAGGGAGCAAGTACATTTATTCGCAGCTGTGAAAAGTCCTTATAACAATGGAAAGATATCACACGCATATCTAATGCAAACCGGAGTGCTTGCATGAAATGAAAATCTTTCCATTTCCCATTGTTGGACTGTCTAACTTGTATAACTTTGTCGGAGTGGTCGCGTGTCTCCAATTAGGAGGGGAAAGCTTCTCTAAATTACTCGGGAAATTTAAACTGACTTTCACAAACTGTAAAAGGAATATTACAACAAAGAGAGGTCATGTGTGGACAAATATGATTCCTGACCAGACTCAAAGTATCACTCCTTGCAAATGAAAGCGAACGCAAGTCCTTACAGTTTTTAAAGTTGAAAATCTTCTTCAAAGAGTGGTCACGTGTACCTAAATATGTTTCTCTTGTGAAACTTGAACCTTGTAACATCCAGAACAAGTATTATATAAATGTAGAAGTTGCTGATTTAAACAGAAGAGCAAGCATTGCCCAGGCCAGTTTGGTAATCACTTATTTATGTTGTTTATAATTTACTTTGAATGTTTTGTTATTTGGTGTGAGGGCCAGTTTTATGTATGCTAGGGAAAATCCCATTATAACTTAGACTAGGCATGGCACTCCCAGGTAGAGTCGGCTAGTAAGGGTTTCATTGCACTTGTTGTTATTAATAAAATGTCTAACACTGAGAAAACCACAAGCAGTTGTCCACGTCACATTTCTAACTCTCACATATCCATCTCTCTTAAGCAACCCTTCCATAAAGTCTATCACTCAGCCGGTCGTAACGTTTTCCCCAAACTCTACCAAGAACCACCTGGGCGTGTAGTCCACCAACACAATGGCAAATCTGTTCTCTTGACCCACCATCCTCATAGGACCCATGAAGTCTATCGCCACTTTCTCCTAAACACACTCAAGTATTTCAACCTTACATGCTTCCTGATTGTGTGTTTTCAACAACTTGCCACGCATAGTACATGGCATGCATGCTCCCACTTCCTCTTCCACCAATTTGCCACCAACATTCCATTCTCAATCTACGTTTTGTTTAACTCTTTCCCACGTGACCACCATGTGCAAGCCTTGTTAAATCCTTTCTCAAGACAGTCAGAGGTATCAATCGTTCTCCTCTTGCCATTCCCAACTTAGAACTGCTCAACTCTTCACTTACTTTATAGTAATGTGATGCCCTTGTCTCCTCCGTTTTCCACCCTTGTCTCATGTACATCATGTCAATGTCATCTCTCGGGCTGCCTCCACCCCTTCTTTCCACACGGACAAGTTAATTATGTTAGATACTGGTGCTGCCACTTGGGCAATCCATTCTTCACTTACATTGTCTTCTAATACCATACTTTTAACCGGTGACCTGGACAAATAAATAGCCACAGGATTACATTTCCCAGGGATATGATCCACATCAAAATTGTATCCCTTCATTGCTGCCAACCAAATTACTATCCTCAGAGTTGTCAACCCTGACCCTCTTGTAGTAAATAAATGCATCAGTGGTTTGTGGTCATTTCTTATAATGTACAGTACTCGCCATAATAATGTCCTGAAATATATGGAGGCCCAATAGCATGCCAAAGCCACCTTTTCTATAGTTCAATATTTTCCTTCTGCTTCTGCTAAAGCCCTTGAAGCAAAGGCTATGGGCACTTTTGTACCCCCCCCTGATTTGACTTAACACTGCACCTAAACCTTGCATACATGCATCCGCAGTTACAATGGTCTGTGTTGCAGGTTCAAGCCTGTACATCATGGGAGTGTTCGCCATCTCTTCCTTCATATATTTGAATGCATTCTCTTTTTCCACCCTCCACACAAAATCTCCCTTCGTTTATAGTAGTTGTCGCAAAACCAAACGCTTGGCTGCAAATTGACCACACATTTAGCATAATACTTGATTAATCCAAGAATGACCTTGGCTCATCTCTATTCTCCAGAGATTTTAACTTTCCTTAGCACTTCTACCATCTCGGGTCAGGTCTTCAGCCCTTCTTTTGTCAACACATGGCATTGTTAAATCAGTGCAATAGTTTCGTATGGAACGTCTTCCAACAAGAATGTATTCAAGGGGGCTGGCCAGTGCATCATTTGCACTGCTGCACAGTCCCCCTGGAAATGTGCTGGTCACCTGTACGAATAGGGTGACCTGTTCATTTCCAAAAATGGGGGATCTAAAAACAGCTCATCCTCTGTGCTATTTGTAGATGCCCTGATTTTTTTAGATATGGCCCCAGTACATTTAAGTATAGCCTTGACTATGTGCAAGGCTTCACATGAGTGAAGTGCAGAGATTCTATCATACTAAAAAATCATGCAATATTACAGGTAGTTTTTAAAAATACAGTGAATGCTACACATTCTCGAGAACCTCAAGGGAAACGAAGGAACATTGGCTGCTTATAGGTAAGTAAAAACGAATGGTACTTTAAGTGCATTTAGGAAGTTCAGAAATTGATTGAACAGCAAAAGGCAATAGTTCACTTGTAGTTGTTATGAAAGCAATAGTTCTCTTGCAGTTATACAGAAAGGGTAAGCATGTTTTGAGGAGTCAAGGGGACCCCACCTTAAGAAATCTAGAACCAGGTTCGACAAACAGAGGCCGGATCGATGGTGGAGAGCGCACAACTACCCCACTGTAGTATCGCACCACAGACATTGGGGCCTTGAAGACGGGCTGCACACACAGCCCAGAGACCCAACAAAGGAGGACCAGAAACAGGATAGGGTCAGAGGACATGGTGACGGCTGAAGAATACTGCAGTGAAGGCAAAGGGGGCAAGGATGGAGAGGATTGGGTCCAACTAAACACCAGTTCCTGAATCTGGTTTCGTTTTCAAGGTCCCAGGAGGTGCGAGGAGCAGAACCACAAGATCCAAGATGAAGGAGTTCCTTTACCAGCGACTCACAATGAGGAGGGCACAGCAGCGGCGACAGGTAGCACAGGGGTGATCCACAAAAGCGGTTATATGTGGCTCAGGTGGAAACGAAGGATTCACCTTAGGCAGCAGGGCTGTACCACGATGAGCAGCAGCTGCAGGGAGGCAAGGCAAGATGTTCCAGAACAGAGGCTTTGGCAGAGCAGCAGGCAGCCGCTCCTTTCCAGCCAGGCAGCAGGCGGTTCTCGCCTCAGAGACTGTGAGCAACATGGTGACAGGAAGGGCACCAGAGCCTACAGGCATAGAGGATCCAGCACAGGAGACTGGGAGGAAAGCGCAGAAGAGCTTAAAGCAAGATTTCCCCAGCACAAAGTGCAAGAGTTGCTCAGCAGCATCCAATCAGGGTTGAGCAGCCAACCATAATGCATTCAGGCAAGCCCACGCAAATATGGATTGAGGGTCCTAGGAAACTCTCATCCAGCTAAAGCGAATAGCACCCACGAAAAAGATGACATCATTTTGTTCATTCCTCATGGTCCAAACATACAAAGAAAGCCCACAAATAAATAGTGCCATTGATGGATTTTTAAAATGCCTTAATTACCCAATGTATAGATTACAGAATTGTCAAAAGCTGGTCAACAAGTAACTCATTCTTGTCATTCATTGAACTCTAAGTGATCATTTATCGGTTTAACGTGGGAATTAGTCCTTAATCACCAATGGTCTTTAGATGACAATTCTCTATATTTGTGTTTAGATTATTTCTTAAAGGTCATAATGGTACACATAACAAAAATAGTTTATTCGTACTCATTTTCTTAAAAAATCTTTTTCGTTTATGTAACCTTTTTCTAAAACCAGCAACATGGGACAAACATTAACCAGCCAGTGCTTTGCGCTTAGAATCACTTGTGTACAGGCGCGTTATAAATGCCATATCATATCAAATCAAGGATATACATGTAAATACAACTAAATGTCCATTCACATGCAATGCCCTAATTAATTCAACATATCAGTTAATTGACCTATGCTTTTTCCATCCAAAACATGTCAAAATTCTGTGTTTCGGTCCCTAATGAGCTAACGAATCGCTGTTCCATGTTCGTGATGGCCTTCTTCAGGATAAACATATATTTTCTCTTCCAACATTAATGGTCTAATGTGTGTCTTCAGTCTTATACGCTGTCAACTTTATTCAGGATCATCAATGCTCACTTGTGATAGGTCAGTGTCATTAATGCCTTAAGTTATACAGGATACTTTTTTTAATGTAATATGCGGCTCAAAATAACCTGCAGATAAATGATCACTTAGAGGCCAATGAATTACAAGAATACATTACTTGTTGACCAGCTTTTGACAATTTTGTGATATATGGTGAAGGTTTCAGGAAAGGCAAAGCTGTGTAACAGGTTCCCCAAGTTTTGAACATATATTGATTACCTAAAGGCCATCCTGTAGGGGTATTTAGTTATCATGGGTAAAAAGGCTACAGGATGGGGCATCCAA
Source organism: Ambystoma mexicanum (assembly GCF_040938575.1). Lineage (NCBI taxonomy): Eukaryota > Metazoa > Chordata > Amphibia > Caudata > Ambystomatidae > Ambystoma > Ambystoma mexicanum. The sequence goes on from NC_090925.1 coordinate 715,547,866, forward strand.
AAATAAAGCCTGTATCTACGACCAACCTATGCCCCAACTCACTTCAGGACAAAATGGGAGCTCAAGGAACAGTCCTGCTCAGGTAGCCATATGGGCTACTTAGGGCGGCACACCATATGTACGTTCTGTTGCTGTAGATGGAACTTTAGTAGAAGTCCCTCTAGCAGCAACATTCAAGTCTAGAAAACCAAAAACACTGTAGGGGACTCCTCAAATTAGCAAAAGGAAGGTGGCCTAGCACACACACACCTCCAGAAACGTGGTGACAGTTTCCTTGCAGAATTGGCCACCTATGTCAAGTTGGTTACAACTAGGGTCAGAAGGACCGGAGTAACTTTTCTAACTAGCACATACATTTTCTTTTGTGATGGAGCACAGCCTCAGTCAGAGGACCTTCTAATTGGCCCCTTAGGAAAAGAACCAACACATCCAGAGGCATCTCCAATAGTAGATTCCCAGGACGCTGAAATATCCCTATCTGTCCCACCAGGATTGGAAGCAGGAGTCACAGTCTTCCCCTTGGATTTGGGCAGCTTTTCCATCTTTGGAGTTATCTCCTTGGTAAAGGGACCCGGGGCCTGAGTGGACCTGTGGCTCTACATCCCATTGATGAGAGTGGATCCTTTACAATATCCTCTCTTTCGTGTCATTCCACTGAAACGCTTTGCCGGAGAAATTTTGTCGACACTGACAGGGATGAAAACCATCCTATCAGGTAACTGGATAGTGACTTCAGTAGCAGGAAACTCCTGAGGGGGTACTAGATAACGTAGTGTTCGGAAAGGGTCCTTTAACAAGATGCCCTTGCACAACTAAAGTACTGTCTACTACAGCAACAACAGCAGCAGTATCTCTCAATGCAGTGGTCTTTTGGGCATTCACATAGAGGTCTACAGGTATTGGGCCTCATAAGTTTGGCAGTGCGGTAAAAAGTGGCAGTAATTCTGTTACCAACACTTTTTTGGCAGTAACAAAATCACTACCACTGCCGAATTTCTGAATTTGGCCTTCAACTGAAGGATTTCTCACCAGCAAGTGAACACAGCCCCCTTTTGTGGCACATAGGTGCCTTCTCAGGTAGTAGGAATGTCCAATGTCCAAGCAAGTACTCGTGATCTACAGAATCACTTAAGGCCCACAAATTACCTTACTGGAAGTAAGGCCACCACTATTCAGCAACAGGTCGTAGAGCCACCCACCTTATGGGGCCTACATTAATGAGGCTTGCCAACCTCCATTTTGGGGCCCTGTGCAGAAATACATTTTTACCTGGCCACAATAATTTGCCTCCCCTGCTTTCTGAGGAGCCTGCTTGTCTTTGTTTGTTACTCTGTGTGACACCCACAAGCCAGCAACTGCAGCCAGCTTCTTTGCCTCTCAAACCTTACCATCAGCCAATTGTCGATGCAAAACAGGAAAACAAGAACTCATAACATGCTTCAGCATGGACAAATGTATCATGCCTTGAAATGAGTCAACTTTGCGGCCATTCGCCCAACTCCACGTTTCTAAGGAATCATCAACCGAAGTTACCTAAAGAGTCTTATCAAATTTGAGAGTTAAAGCTTCCTTCATACTCTCATACTTCACTTGCTCATGCTCACTCAACGCAAGAATTGTCTCACATGCACTCTGACGGAGCCTAGTTGCAAGACGCGTCAACTGACTCTTAGCAGTCGAACCACGCAACCTACCACCCATTTCAAAGACGTCCAGCCAGGCCAAAATAGAATTGCCTACCACATATATACTTACCACGTCCTTAGGAAACTTGGGGTAGAGCGAGACCCAGAGATATTCCCAGTTTTACATGGTGGGCTGTATCTTTTTTCCTAAGCAACCCATTGGTGACCGGTCTCTTTCTTTCTCCAAACTGCTTGAGTTCCATATTCAAGCACTTAATTTGAAGGACTTTGTCTTTGTCTGTGGCCGCAACATGGGCATGTAGTAGGTCCAACCTTCTATTCTTTAGGCTTTTGGACTTCTTTTCACTCTCGAAAAGGGCATCAGTTCAAATAGGAGTAGAAAGAGCTATAGAGAGAAGGGAGCTTGTCTCGGGACCCTTGACCCTGACTATCCTGGACCTCCCACTGGTAGCATGTCTTTCAACAAGCATGTACAGTAACCCTACTGTGGATAAACGCGGCTCCTTCTGTATTGTTTATCAATTTACTATACATTAGATGCCTACTATACAGTATTTATAATCGACATTGGTAATATCGGCTGACACATGATGCACCCTTTGCCGCTATACCGGTCCTGTTGCCTCGGCCAGCAAACTCTGTGGGATTTCATGTATTTCTTTGTGTTCCGTTGACAGTATCATCTAAATGGTACTCATCGTTTCATTACGGGAAGCTCTGCCCAAATTTCAGTTGTACACTGACAGTGAAAAATAGAACACCGTGTAAAGTAATGGCTTTGCACTATGCTGTATATAATGAAAACAAGATATAATGCAAATATATTAATAACTACAGCATATCAAAACAAGACCAAGACATTCAATAGTGTTGACTGTATATGGTGACAAAAGGGCATTGGTGGAGCCAATCGAAACTTGCTGCTGAGGGGTTCACGCAGAGCGCCTGGAGACTGCCCTTGGGTGGTAGCGGTGCCGGTATAAACCAACATAGCATAACATAACAGTTGATGATGGCTTCACCGATCTAGTCTGGGTGGCCAAGAAATGTGCTGATTCTCTGGTGCACCGATGTTTCAGAGAAACACATGGGTCTGAAGGCCTATGTTTATGAAAGGACATCTACATCACACTCTCTCTCACCCCGTGTTTGTGGCCAGAGCGAAGACATGCAGGTGTGGGAGCTTTGACACCCCAAACTCCGTCGTTGAATGACAAGAAGGAACCTGGTGGTAAAATAATCAACAGCACCTCGGAAGGCTGCGTCCAGCATGTATCGTAGATAAATTGGGCCCAAAATAATGCAGAGATGCATTTGGCTGATTAAAAAAGAGTGATATATACACATGACTCACCCAAAAACAGTAGTTCATGTCACTCAAACTTTACAGCAGTTTCGGAATGCAGCCCACACTGCCTGCATCTTTTCTTTGTATCCCATGTCTAAGAGCAAGAGCTCCTGCCCCACCATTTTGAGACTGATATGGGCAGTGTAGCCATGAAGTAAGGGATTCTGCTTGGTCCTGGAGACCCTCAGATGCTTTTTGGTTCGGACATGTAAATCTCCTGCTTTCCTCTTAATCGCAGGATGTACAGCATAAAACATACCCTCTCCACCTGGCATTCCCAAATCACCTTGACCAGGCTAAAGGAAGGTCTTGTGTCGATGTGTGATTTTTGCTTGGAACTACCTGGGCATCTGCTGTAAAGGGCCTCAGGTACTGTGGCAAGATCCTCTGTCTCTCACTGGGGAAATCTAGGGGGCTAACCGAGGGGGTTGTGTGCCTCCCCAAACTAGCGTATTACAGAACGAAGGATGGCATGGAGAGGATCCCCTGGTCACTGACACTTGACAGGGAAGGGTCACATGGGGCTTAATGACATTGTCCCTTTCAGAGATTCCGCTCTTGCGTTGGGGAATGTAAATCTGAATGATAGTAGTGATACAACAGTTTCCTTGTGTGCAAACATTAGCCATTCATCCCTTCACGCAGCTGACAGAGTTGCTAACACTGTCGCTTTAAGAAAACAGAGATTTCAGACCTCAAACAAACATGTTGTGTGCAAATCTGTTTTCTCTGGTAGTGAGAACGGACCCCCGCTCAGACCTCAGAGATGCACTAAAAACGTCTACATGACATGTGAAGGGAGTTTACAGGGACCTCAAAAGCACAGTGATTGTCTGCACAGACAATAGGTACATATTGAGCCTCATTACAAGTCCGGCGGGAACCCTGCCGGTGCTACTGGCCGGTTGCGCTGGACTTGTAAGATTTACCGGCGCCTGGCTTGCTGGTAACACCAGGGTATTACAACCCGGCCTTCCGGAAAGTCAGGCCCCGGTAAATTGTAATTCCCCATTCCCATCAATGGGAATGGGGAACACGGAAGCACCGGCACCGTTAATAACAGTGCCGGAGCTTCCGTTACGGCTTGCTTACTGTGGCCAATGTGTCCAGCAGGGGCTGTTCTGTCAGGCACAGCGGCTGCGGCAGGCAAAACCGTGGTGTGCCGGTCCGGAAACAACAGTGCCGCTAGGATTACCCGCACTGTTGTTTCCGAACCGGCACACATGTAATGAGGCCCATTGCATTTTCAGAAGTTCTTCGCAAAGCAGGATCCAGGGACGCATTTACTGCGCAGACCTACATGGCACGCTCAGAAACTATACAGAAAACGGAAAGACGCAGGGGAATTCTAGCCTCTGGACCGGAGTATTATTATACCAGCAAAAAACAGAAAAATTGTCCAGAGAAAATGTTTATAACAGCATATCAAAATGGTTTTTTAAATGATACAAAAATTAAAGAAATAGTGAATCAATCACAAATTATTAAACATTTCATAAATTCAAAACACAGCAGAACAGCAGCATTATTTGCCTAAAATAGGCTAAAAAGTATCAAAACACACTTTCCAATCATAGTGCAGCATTCAATCACGACTCAACAATCAGTGACAATCATCCAAATTGCTAAAAGACAAATGCATTCATTATTTTCATATTTATAAAAAACACAATAGAAGTTATTGAAACACAATCTATCGTAAAGGTGGATCGCAACAAAGACGTACAAGGATCGCATTCCTTTGAGGTTGTTCTCAACCGGTTTCAACGTGGGGTGTTGGTTTAAACAACGTCTTCATCAGGAGGAAGATATAAACATACTGATATGCAGGAACTGCTGTATGCAGAAAAACTGAGTGGAACGAACACCCAACGAGGCTTCAAGCAATGCCCCAGTGTTACACAAGATCTGGAGGGGTCTCAACTTGAACAAGAATAGTCCAAAACAACAATTGCTTGATGGAAGCAGACAAGGTGAAATATATCGGGGTAGCCGGAATGGTTGGCTAAGAATTCAAAGGAGCCCCAAAAGCACCACTTGACAAAGCCCTTCTGGTTTTGAGTACATTGAGCACAAAACTCGCATGGAAAAAGGACGCAACTGGGAGGAGTGAGATCAATTAAGCTCTGTGCCGAAATGAAAACATCAGTGAACGCCGCGCGTGCGCATAGGGCAGCGTGCAAATGAATGATGGCCCTCAGAAACTATGGCACGTTCAAACGTGCTTTTCTTTTGCTCACCTGTAACAGAGACTGGCGAGGTCTGTCAGAAAATCGTCCAGCACACCAGCTGCTTTGATAAACACAGTAGTGATGTACAGAGGTGTACATTTATGGTTTATTTATTTTTTTGTTCATTTTTAATGCGCGTAATACCAGCAAGTGGTCTCTAAGCACGGGATCGGGATTCGAACCTGTATTGCACTGTGCTGTCTTGCTTCCAAGACAAACGGAAAGCCCCAGAGCTATCCTTCCTCCCCTTGCACCGGTTGCTGGGCTTGAGTGTGGTTTTCGGGTCGGTGCGACTTCCCATGAGCTGTTGTGAGGAGTTATGTGTTGTTAGTCTGTTGTTGCGGTATGGTGAAGGGTGTGCCGATTGCTGTGCAGAGATGTGGTTGTGTGAGTTTCTGTAAGAATATGCGGAAAGTTGAGGTTTTAGAGTTCAGTTAGCAGGTTTTTTCCTAGCCGTTCGTCTTTGCATTTCTGTGCTTAACATCTATGATTATCCTGTGTGTATGGAATTGTTCTTTGGCCCTCATTACAACCCAGGCGGTAAGTTCCCTACTTTACCACCATGGTGTAAACTCTGTTTACACCATGGTGGATGGTGGATTTACCGCCCCATTCCAAGGTGAGTGGGGCGGTAAATCCCCATTCCCCATTTACCCTTCCCCATTCCCATTTTTGCCCCATAGGGCATAATGGGAGTGGGGAAGGCGCTAATTACGGCACCGTAAATTACGGTGCCGTAATTAGCACCAAGGCGGGTTAGCGCCTTGCATTTTACGCCCGCTAAAAGCAGGCGTTAAAATGTTAATCAGGCGTTAAGGGTTAACGGCGCCGACGGCGCCGTTAAACCCTTAACACCTGGGTTGTAATGAGGCCCTTTGTCCGCTTTATTTGGCAGGCATGTTGAGGCGTGGCAGTTTTCCTCTTTGTTACTCTAGTTGTATGTCTACCTAGCTGGTGCAGGCGTGTTCCCCGCCCTGGGTTGGAGATGATTGGGATAGAGGGTTCTGGTCACTCCCTGCCCGTCCCTTGGGGGTCCTTACCTACGTAAGTTTCCTCTGTGGACTAGTTGTATGTGCACACGGGTTGTTGGGGTGTCCTCACCCTGCCCTCCGGTTAGGGAAAGTTAAGTTAGGGTCATGGGTTCCTCCTTATGCTTCTTCTTTCCCGTTGGTTCAAAGCTTCTCAGTCGTTTCCTTCTGGTTCTGGAGCAAAGAGACAGGTTTTGAGTAGTTTTGTGAATTCCAAATGATCTCTGGGGTTGCGTATGTTTTTTATTAGGTCATTCCAGGTTATTGCTACCATGTGCAGGAAAGATGATCATCTGAATTTTCTTTTATTGTATGGTTTTGACTCTAAGCGATTGTCGTTGCTTGATCTGAGTGGTCTTGTCGGATGATAAACAGTTATTTTCTCTTTTAGGAACTCTGCTCCTTGGCCGTGTATTATTCTGTGCGTTATGCACATTGTTTTGAAGTTTATTTGCTGTTTTATTGGTAGCCACTGTAGCAGTTTCAGCACTGGGGTAATGTGTTCTCTTCGTGGTAGTTTGAGCAGGAGTCTGGCCGCAGTGTTTTGGATGTGCTGAAGATTCTTTAATAGTCGTTCTGGCATTCCTAGGTATGGGCTGTTGGCATAGTCTACTCTGGACATGAGTGCTATGATGGTGACTGTTTTGTGGATGAAAGAAAGGAATGGTAGGATCATTTTTACCACGTGTAGGAGGAAGAAAAATGTCTTGATTATGGTGTTTACTTGTGGCTCAAGCGTTAGTTTGTTGTCCATCAAGATTCCCAGTTTTTTTTACTATCGTTGATGGAATCGGTGCTGTTACGAATTCCGGCAGCTATGGGATGTAGTGATTGTTTTCCAGACTTTTGGATATGATCATTATTTCTGTTTTGCCCCGGTTGAGTTTGAGGCTGTTAGTGTTCATCCAGCCGTAGAGTTCTTGTAGGCAGTCTTCCAGCCTTGTGTTTCCTTCCTCTGTATCTTGTATTTTGTAGACGATCTGTGTGTCATCAGCGTAAAAACCCCAAGCACGAGTCAGGGTGTGTGGTTGTTTGTAGTAGGAGCTGGTGGCAGGAGTTGGGAGAAGGTTGGAGAGCAAGGACAGCGTTTGGAGAATGTTATGTTATGTTGATTTATAACGCACAAAGATGCCACCATGAGGCAGTCTCCAGGAGCTTGTGGATCGGCAGCTGGCACTGGGAGGTGTGTGAGGCCAACCCTGGCAGAACTGGAATGTTTGAAGGACCAGCTTTGTCACCATTGTTGCTGCCGTCCTCCTCACTCTTTCATGTGTCCATGTGTTTCAGTGAGTGTGTCACTGCCTGTATATGGCATTTCAGGACATGTGCACATGACAGAGCTTAATGGGTAACTAGAATGTGACGTACGTTCTACTCCTGACTCCAGGCCTCTGACTTTCTCCAGTTGGACCTTCTCCACCCATGGCCACAAGGCGTGCCTCGGTGGAGTGATGCCTCCTGTGAAAGAGACTACAACTAATGTTACATTATCTTGATGCACAGTTGCCTCTTACGTCATTCCCAGCCTTGTTTGTGGCTATCCAGGCTGTGGACAAACACAGCTGCTACTTTCTGTGTCTTAAGGCGCCACCTCCATTGCAGCACATCTATAGACCATGGCCTAAGTGTCTAGGCTGTGTGGCTATATGAGGCTTATACGGCATTCTCTAGGATATGCTGCAAGAGGTTGACCCAGACAGAAACACTCGGCCAACACCAAAAGCCTACTGAGACACCTGCACAGTGAAAGTGAATCTGAGAAGACAAGTCAATGCCACAGCCTCGGCTACTGCATACACTTGGAAGTTAATCAATGCATGTAAACCATTTCTCACCTCTTCAAGTTACATGACTCTGGCTAGGGCCCTTATCTTATCTAAAATAGATTACTGCACACCCTTTACCTAGGGTCTAGTAAGTATAACATCAACAAACTGCAAATCTTGCTAAATAATGCATTAAGAACTTCACTCGCAGGGTAATTCATAGAATTTCGCAGAAAAGTGTCGCAAGCGGCTGGCGCAGAGTGTCCGCGTGCGATTGTCTGCGCCAGGCACGTGCGCTAAAACCGATTTCCGCGCACAGCGTATTCATGGATTTCAGGCTCCCAAACCAGCCGTGGCGCAGAGTATCGCAGCGACCCTGCAGCAGCGCCAGTAACGCCCCCAAGAACGCCCTCGCGCAAGGAAAAGCCATCAAAATCGCTAAATCATCGCAAAGGGCTGCGCTAACCATGGACCAGTTTACAGGGCTGCCAAACAAGGAACGCAAAGCGGGTAACGTGCATATCAGGGGTACGCGTGAAGTTATACACGCGATTAGCCAGGGTGCCAGGGTACGTGTATTTCAGGGGTGCGCGGGAAGTTCAACACGCGATAGTCCAGGGAACGTGTATTACAGGGGTACGCGGGAAGTTCAACACGCGATAGTCCAGGGAACGTGTATTACAGGGGTACGCGGGAAGTTCAACACGCGATAGTCCAGGGAACGTGAATTACAGGGGTACGCGGGAAGTTCAACACGCGATTGTCCAGGGAACGTGTATGACAGGGGTACCCGGGAAGTTCAACACGCGATTGTCCAGGGAACGTGTATTACAGGGGTACGCGGGAAGTCTTACATGCGATTAGCCAGGGCACGTGTAATACAGGGGTACGCGGGAATTATGACACGCGATTTGGCAGGGTACGTGAATTACAGGGGTGCGTGGGAATTATCACATGCCAATTTGCTGGGTACGTGTATTACAGGGGTGCGTGGGAATTATCACACGCGATTAGGCTGGGTGGGTCCTCACAGGTGTTCCCTGTACACCCTCCACGGCCCCTGCAGGCAGCCCACAAAACAGGGGACTACCCTGCACACCTGCTCATGTCCCCCTGCACCCCCACCCCCCAGCCACCAGGGGCACCCACCACCAGGCCCCCACCCATGTCTCCTACCACCCCCACCCCCCAGCAGTGCAGGGGCAGCCTCCACCAGGCCCCCACTCATGCCCGACTCATGTCTCCCACCACCCCCACCCCCCAGCACTGTGGGGCACCTGCCAGCAGGCCCCAACCCATGTCACCCACCACCCCCACCCCCCAGCAGTGCAGGGGCATCCTCCACCAGGCCCACACTCATGTCCCCTATCACCCCCACCCCCCCGCCACCAGGGGCACCCTCCACCAGGCCCCCACTCATGTCTCCCAGCGTGCTACGTGTATTTCAGGGGTGCGCGGGAAGTCCCACTCGCGAATAGCCTGGGCGCGTGTATTTCAGGGGTGCGCGGGAAGTTCCACACGCGAATAGCCTGGGCGCATGTATTCCAGGGGTGCGCGGGAAGTTTTACACGCGACTTCAGCAGGGTACGTGTATTTCAGGGGTGCGTGGGAATTCTCACACACGAATTGGCTTGGTACGTGTATTACAGGGGTGCGTGGGAAGTTACACACGCGATTAGGCTGGGTGGGTCCTCACAGGTGTTCCCTGTACACCCTCCACGGCCCCTGCAGGCAGCCCACAAAACAGGGGACTACCCTGCACACCTGCTCATGTCACCCACCAGCCCCACCCCCCACCATCCAGGGGCACCCTCCACCAGGCCCCCACCCATGTCTCCCACCACCCCCACCCCCCAGCCACCAGGGGCACCCACCACCAGGCCCGCACCCATGTCTCCCACCACCCCACCCCCCAGCAGTGCAGGGGCAGCCTCCACCAGGCCCCCACCCATGTCTCCCACCACCCCCACCCCCCAGCAGTGCAGGGGCACCCACCACCAGGCCCCCACTCATGTCCCCTATCACCCCCACCCCCCCAGTCACCAGGGGCAGCCTCCACCAGGCCCCCACTCATGTCCCCTATCACCCCCACCCCCCAGCCACCAGGGGCACCCACCACCAGGCCCGCACCCATGTCTCCCACCACCCCACCCCCCAGCAGTGCAGGGGCAGCCTCCACCAGGCCCGCACCCATGTCTCCCACCACCCCCACCCCCCAGCAGTGCAGGGGCACCCACCACCATACACCCCACCAACCTGGATGACTCCGTGCCATCTTCCCTCGTTGGGCCCTGTGGGGTCCCAGCTGCCTCTTCTGCTGCTGAGGAGTCCAACTCCGACCTCCGCCTCTTGGGCCTCCCCTTGCCAGCTGCGGCCTGGGACGCGGCACCAGACTCCTCACTCCCCGACGAGATCACAGGGAGGGGATCTGGCCCTTGCGTCTCCGGCTGGTGGTGCGACCCCTGCCGCTGTGCTCCACAGCACCTGCTCCGTCCTTTTCATCAGTTGACGGTGCAGACAGGGAGAAAGAAAACACAGGCATCAGGGCACTGTAAAATGGACTCATACACACATGACAGTTATACATGAGTGGCATAGGTAAACCTCAGACATGGCATCACAATCCCCAACACACATGTAATTTCACCTTGCACACATGAGCCATACCACAGCCATGATGCAACAGCCAGCACCATCCATTCACATACAACAGCATGTGCAGCCAAAGGTCATACACACATCACATGCAACATAGGGAGTACACTACACATGCACACACAACACCAAACCTGCATGCATGTGTACACCTCCGCCAACTGTCGCAGTGTCTCCATCGACATCCATATCACACCTGACAATCATTCCTCCACATCCTGTGCCATGCAAGCCCACACACACAAGCACCATCCATGTGTCACACATGAGACCCCTCGCATGTGTCACCCTCACAGCCCTGTACACCCCCCCTACTTGGCCACATAAAAATACATGTTCAACCTGCACACTCCTGGCACACCACCACACGCACAACTTACTATCAGTATGCATGTACACTTACCGCTCGACTCCAGACGGGTCTGCTTCTCAAGGACATGGATTTGGAGCGCAGGGGATATGCGTTCCAGGACCCTCATCTGATCTTCCGACAAGTTGCCCCGCCCGCCCCTTAGCATCTGCTGCCATCATGAGGCGCCGGGCCTTGTTGAGGGTGCTGGACCTGAAGTCCTCCCAGCGCTTCCTGACACATTAGTAGTCGCGGACTGCCACCTCCTCCGCGTTGATGGCAGTCACGACGTCCATCGGCGCGCAACCTTCCGAAGAGGGCTTCATACTGCCCCACGACATGCTCCACCAGGACAACAACTTCCCTGGCACTGAAGCTGGTGCCCCTCTGCCTCCTTGGCCGAGGGTTGCCACTGGTGCCAGATGTCGTAGTGCCCGACATGGCAACCCCAGAGGCAGGAGTGGGTGGGCAACTGGGTCCTGGTGCTGGCCTGTGGGGTGACAGTCGGGAGCCTTTGGTTCCAGCAGGGGTGGTCACAGCAACAGCACCCCTGGCTGATGTGCAGGCAGCAAATGGCAGGGCACATGGCCAGCAGGCAGTCAGGCAGCAGCAGATGGCAGGTGGGAGCGTGCTCAGGGCTCTGGGGGGACGTAGAGCCACATGGGTGCAGTCGATGGCACCTAGCACTTTGGGGAATCGTGCCACACCGTAAAAATCCACGCCCGCAGCATGCCTTTCTGCAGGTGTTCTGGGCAGGTATATGTGCCTGCGGACTGATGGGCGTGCAGTGATGATGTCCAAGACCTGGTGTAGGCAGCGTGACTGGGTGGCCTGTGACACCCCACCCACTATGGCACTTGTCTGCTGAAATGATCCAGTGGCTAAGAAGTGCAGTACATTGAGGACCTTCTCCAGGGGGCTGAGTGCTTGGGAGCACAGGGTGGGTGATGTGAGGTCATCCTCCCACTCACTCACCAGGTCCAGTATAATGTGTGGTGGAAACCTGTACCTTCCATACACCTGGTCATCAGGCATCCCGAACAGGCTGGTTCTGGGTGTGAATATTCTGGCCCTGACTCTCCTCCTCCTCCTCCTTTGGTAGCCCACTGCCACTGCTGCTAGGAACGGTATGTTCATCCTGGCATCTGGCTTGTCATTTGATAAGTGCGCAAATTAATGCTTTGCGCGTGACCCGCACACCCCTGGAATCTCGTTCCCAGTCCAATAGCGTGTGGAAATTCACACGCACCACGGGATACAGGTGCGCTGATGTACTTGCGTGTGTAAGTGCCCGCGCACCCCTGAAATACACGTACATAGGCCAATCGCGTGTAAGCGCACTTTTGTCCAATTACACGCGATGACACTCGGACGTGCAGTATTTTCACGTGTGCTCCGTCATCACGTGCTGAGTGGGGAACACCCGTGCGGGTCACGTCACAGACGCGCTTACGCGCTGAGGGACTCTGGTCCAATAGAATCGCGTATGCGTGCTGACGCGCTTACGCGCTAAGGGCCTTTCCTCGGATTTCACGCTGACGTGCAGGATTTTCACGTGCCAAATCACTCCGTATCAAGCTGGCCACCCGAAAACACACGGAAGACCACGCTCCTGCCCAGAAGGCCGAGTTACTGCCCCCCAGTGCCCCGAGCAGCCTCCCACGTGCCATCTGCTGCTGCTGCCTGCCTGCCTGCCTGCCTGCCTGCTGCCACCGTGCCCTGCCATTTGGTGCCTGCACATCAGCCATCTGCAGGGGTCCAGTTGCTGTGTCCACCCCTGCTGGAACTGAAGACTCCCAACTGGGATTACATCGTTCCACAGCCCAGCCCCAGGACCCAGTTGCCCACCCACACCTGCCTCTGGGGTTGCCATGTCGGGCACTTCCACATCTGGCACCAGTGGCAACCCCAGGCCAGAGGGGCAGAGGGGCACCAGCTTCACTGCCACCGAAGTTGGTGTCCTGGTGGAGCATGTCCTGGGGCAGTATGATGCCCTCTTTGGATCGTCCCGCGCCAGCAAGGAAGGACGGGAGAGGATCTGGGCCGACTGTGTGGTTGCCATCAACGCGGAGGGGGTGGCAACCCGCAACGTCCAGAAGATCAAGAAGCGCTGGGAGGACTTGAGGTCCAGGACCCTTGTGAAGGCCCGGCGCCTCATGGAGGGGGGCCGGGGCCACATGAGTACCATCCAGAAGAGGGTCCTGGAACGCGTACGCCCAGCGCTCCACGCCCAGATCCTTGAGAGGGAGGCCCGTCTGGAGTTGAGCGGTAAGTGTCCAAGCATTACTGTGTGAGACAGGGCATGTTGTGGTGTGCTGGTTCTATGATACTTGCCTGTATGTGTGCCATAGGCCATGTATGCATGTATGTGTGCAGGGACATCATGGTAATGCATGTGCGACCAGTGATGTGTGACCCACGTGGTTGTTGCATGTGTCCAAATGCGGCATGGGGAGCCCTATGCAGATTTTGAACATGAGAGCATGCCAGTCTCTGTACCTGGACATGGGTGGGGGTGAGGGATGGGTGCTGATGCCAGGTACATATATGGTAGCCATGTCTGTGTGCCTGACCTGCGTGTCTGTGACTTGTGCATGCCATGGATGCATGACACATGTGTGTGACAATGCACAGATTCAGTGAAGCAGCCAACTTACCCTTGTTTTGGCTGTGTTTGGTGTGTTTGGGGCCAGATGGATGTGACTGAGGTGAAGTGTGTGCATGTGATATGCATGAGCCATGATGCATGTGAGTTGCATATCATTGAATGTTTCAAGAGTCCATTGGACATGCATGGAAATATCCATGGCATGCAGCATGCCTGTTACTGTGTGTGTTTTGCCTGGACTGACCCATGTGTTGTGGAGGGACATGATGGAAGTGTACTTTGACAGTGGTGCTCATCTGCTATTGCTTCCTGTCTAGGGGACCATTGTGCAGTACCCTGATGCTTGTGTTCTTTGTCTCCCTCTACGCAGCGGCTAGTGAAGAAGAGGGCGGAGACGGCGCTGTGGAGCAAGGCGGCGGGGATGCACCCACAGCTGCAGCGGAAGGGGTGGGTGAGCCCCCACAGGGGCCTGCTACGGCGGGAGACGGTGAGGAGCCATCCAGGTTGGTGGTTTGCACAGAGGAGGAGGAGGCCGCCACTGGGGCACACATGGGGCCTGGTGGGGGCATCCCTGCTGGTGCAAGTGGTGCAGTCCAGGGCCAGGGGCAGGAGGCAACACAGGTCACGGTGGAGGGGCCTGTGCATGTCGCTGTCCCTGACCCTGTGAGTGCACCACCATGCACCAGCAGGGATGCCCCGTCCCAGGCCCGTCCGCAGGTAGTGGGGATGTCCATGTCACCTGACTCCCCTCCACCTGCGGACGTGGGAACCCCTGGGCGTGTGGAGAAGGTCCTGATTGGGGTCGCGATGCGCACGGCTGTGATTCGTGATGCCGTGCGTGCTTCCCGGGAGGAGCACGCACGTCATCACGAAGTGCACCGTGCCGACGTGGCCCAATTGGGATCGGCCATGTTCGGGGGTTTCCTGCATGTGTTGGCCAATGTGGCGGCCCTCTCCTCCTCTGTGCAGGCTATCCACCAGTCGTTCTCCTTGCCGTCTTCCGGGCCAGATGCCACCAGGGCCCCCTGTGGACCTGCCCCGACCAATGCAGCCAGCTCGGTGGGGATCCCATCCCTGCCACAGTTGGGAGTCGGAGGTCCAGCAGGGGTGGACAACACTGCAACTGGACCCCAGCAGATGGAAGATGTGACAGCATCATCAGGCAGGGCACGTGCACGACGGTGTCGGTGGTTTCCATCAGCCTGGATGCCGTCGTGCTGGCAGAGGCAGTGGCGTCGGAGGCAGCAGCGGGCTCGACGTGGGAGGCATAATGGCTCGGGGCCATCAAGATCAGAGGGGCAGCCATCGGCCGGAGGGCAGGGCAACCCTGGGATGGTGGTGTCTTCCGTGTGGGAGGAGTTGGTCCAGCGGATAGGTGCGGAGCGGCAGCGGGCGGAAGAGGAGCGGCTCGCCATGGTCAGGGCGGAGTTCTCCATGTGTCGGGCATTGAGGCTGGCTGAGTGCCTCGAGGAAGCTCGCAGGGAGTTTGAGCTGAACATGGGGTTATCCCTGCGAGACCTCGGGGCCAGGACAGAGTCCCGCCTCCAGGACATCGACATGGAGTTCGATGATGCCCTGGCCAGCAACATCAACAAGTGCCCGCTGCCTTTGTATATAGTTATTTAGTTAGTTAGTGTTAGGTTTCCTTTATTTTGTTTTATTATTTTGGACCGCTCGGACAATGGCCACTTTTTTGTATATATTTTTTAGATTAGGTAGTAGTAGGTTTCATTTATGGTGTTGGGCTCATGGACCCTGGAACATTCCTGTATATAGTTTGCTGTTTGTAGATACTTCTTTTTCATTTCTTATTGTGTTCACCATGAGGAAATGGTTTTTCCTTTTTTTTCATACTACATGATATTGCTTTGGACGACATTTATTTTTTTTATTCCTTTGTTTTTTTGATTATGACTTTTGTTCTCGGACATGGACCATTAATTTGCTTATCCACATAGTTGTATGTTTGATTTGTTTACTTATTTTGAATCTATAATACATTTTTTTTTTTACTTTCACTTGTGTTATTTTCTCATTGGTTTCATACATGTCATGATATGTGTTTTGACATTCACTTGCACCCATTGTGTATGTGTGTGTGTCGGGCATGTGTCCATTTACATTGTTGCCATTGGGGTTGTATCATGTAATTGCATTCACTATGTGGGTGGATGCTATCCTTGCCTGGGTGTTTGTGCTGGGTATGCTGCCCATTACTGCCATGATTGTGTATCTTCAGGACCTGGGGCCAGGGGGACATGTGTGGGTGCCTGGTGGAGGGTGACCCTGGTGGCTGGGGGGTGGGGGTGGTGGGTGACATGAGTGGGGCCCTGGTGGAGGGTGACCCTGGTGGCTGGGGGGTGGGGGTGGTGGGTGACATGAGTGGGGGCCTGGTGGAGGGTGCCCCTGGTGGCTGGGGGATGGGGGTGATAGGGGACATGGGTGGGGGCCTGGTGGAGGGTGCCCCTGCACTGCTGGGGTGTGGGGGTGGTGGGAGACATGAGTGGGGGCCTGGTGGGGTTGTATCATGTAATTGCATTCACTATGTGGGTGGATGCTATCCTTGCCTGGGTGTTTGTGCTGGGTATGCTGCCCATTACTGCCATGATTGTGTATCTTCAGGACCTGGGGCCAGGGGGACATGTGTGGGTGCCTGGTGGAGGGTGACCCTGGTGGCTGGGGGGTGGGGGTGGTGGGTGACATGAGTGGGGCCCTGGTGGAGGGTGACCCTGGTGGCTGGGGGGGTGGGGGTGGTGGGAGACATGAGTGGGGCCCTGGTGGAGGGTGGCCCTGGTGGCTGGGGGTGTGGGGGGGGTGGGTGACATGAGTGGGGGCCTGGTGGAGGCTGCCCCTGTTGGCTGGGGGTGTGGGGGTGGTGGGAGACATGAGTGGGGCCTGGTGGAGGCTGCCCCTGCACTGCTGGGGTGTGGGGGTGGTGGGAGACATGAGTGGGGGCCTGGTGGAGGCTGCCCCTGCACTGCTGGGGTGTGGGGGTGGTGGGTGACATGAGTGGGGGCCTGGTGGAGGGTGCCCCTGGTGGCTGGGGGATGGGGGTGATAGGGGACATGGGTGGGGGCCTGGTGGAGGGTGACCCTGGTGGCTGGGGGGTGGGGGTGGTGGGAGACATGAGTGGGGCCCTGGTGGAGGGTGACCCTGGTGGCTGGGGGTGTGGGGGTGGTGGGTGACATGAGTGGGGGCCTGGTGGAGGGTGCCCCTGTTGGCTGGGGATGTGGGGGTGGTGGTAGACATGAGTGGGGCCTGGTGGAGGCTGCCCCTGCACTGCTGGGGTGTGGGGGTGGTGGGAGACATGAGTGGGGGCATGGTGGAGGCTGCCCCTGCACTGCTGGGGTGTGGGGGTGGTGGGTGACATGAGTGGGGGCCTGGTGGAGGGTGCCCCTGGTGGCTGGGGGATGGGGGTGATAGGGGACATGGGTGGGGGCCTGGTGGAGGGTGACCCTGGTGGCTGGGGGGTGGGGGTGGTGGGAGACATGAGTTGGACATGGGTGGGGGCCTACTGGCAGGTGCCCCACAGTGCTGGGGGGTGGGGGTGGTGGGGGACATGAGTTGGACATGGGTGGGGGCCTGCTGGCAGCTGCCCCACAGTGCTGGGGGGTGGGGGTGCAAGGGGACATGTGTTGGTGTTCATTAGTTCAAGGAGACATGTGCCTTTGCTGGGGGGCATGCCCATGTTGGGTGGGCTGCCTGCGGGACATGACCAGGGATGCAGGGTAGTCCCCTGTGGTATGGGCTGCCTGCAGGGGCCGTGGAGGGTGTACAGGGTACACCTGGGAGGACCCACACTGTCAAATCACATGTGGGACTCCCCGGCACCCCTGAAATACACGTACCGTGCAGAAATCGCGTGTAAAACTTCCCGCGCACCCCTGAAATACACGCGCCCAGGCTATTCGCGTGTGGAACTTCCCGCGCACCCCTCAAATTCACGCGCCCAGGCTATTCGCGTGTGGAACTTCCCGCGCACCCCTGAAATACATGCGCCCAGGCTATTCGCGTGTGGAACTCCCCGCGCACCCCTGAAATACACGCGCCCAGGCTATTCGCGTGTGGAACCTCCCGCGCACCCCTCAAATTCACGCGCCCAGGCTATTCGCGTGTGGAACTTCCCGCGCACCCCTGAAATACACGCGCCCAGGCTATTCGCGTGTGGAACTTCCCGCGCACCCCTGAAATACACGCGCCCAGGCTATTCGCGTGTGGAACTTCCCGCGCACCCCTCAAATTCACGCGCCCAGGCTATTCGCGTGAGGAACTTCACGCGAACCCCTGTAATACACGTAGCCCGCTCCCCCAGGCCCGATCGCGTGTGGAACTTCACGCGAACCCCTGAAATACACGTAGCCCGCTCCCCCATGCCCGATCGCGTGAGGAACTTCACGCGAACCCCTGTAATACACGTAGCCCGCTCCCCCAGGCCCGATCGCGTGAGGAACTTCACGCGAACCCCTGTAATACACGTAGCCCGCTCCCCCAGGCCCGATCGCGTGAGGAACTTCACGCGAACCCCTGAAATACACGTAGCCCACTCCCCCAGGCCCGATCGCGTGAGGAACTTCACGCGAACCCCTGAAATACACGTAGCCCACTCCCCCAGGCCCGATCGCGTGAGGAACTTCACGCGAACCCCTGTAATACACGTAGCCCACTCCCCCAGGCCCGATCGCGTGAGGAACTTCATGCGAACCCCTGTAATACACGTAGCCCGCTCCCCCGCACCCCGGTATACATGCACACGTATTTTTTGTCAGCGGGTGTCCGTGTTTGTGGGTACCCCTTTGCACGTCATTTTTCCTGGAGGGCCACAGTATGGGACATTCATCATGGCAGTATATAGGTGCTATTTGTTGGCGCACCTTTTGGCGCACATTTCTTACAGCCGCAGAGACGCTACCGCCTCCTTTCTTGTGGCGGTCGTGTTTGTGCCTGTGCGCTGGTTTGAGCGTGCGCTTTTTTCCCCTATTCTATTCCATGAATACGTGTTGTAGGCGAGCGTGTGGGCGTTCCGCGCACTTGCCTCCTGTACTTCCCCGTGCCGCCTACATTCTTCCCCATTCCGAGTGTTGTGCCCCATTTTATTCCCCATTCCGAGTGTCCCGCCCTGTGTTCCGCCTACTTTAGAGCTGTGCGCTGCGCTCGGAGTGATAGCGCAGTGGCCGTGGCGCACGCCGTTGGTTGACCTGTGCGCCGGCGTGTGCCGCGCACTTTTTCAGCGCACGTCCTATGCTTTTCTTACGCACTGACTTCCATGAATCGACGTGCGCTGGTTTCCCTGCGCTTTTCGCTATTTTTCGGCGCAGCGCACGTATAGGCCCCTCTGCGCCAGAATTTTCGGCGCACATTTATTCCATGAATCGGCCTGTCAATATTCCTAGAACACAACACATCTCCGAGGATAGACGCAGCACCAATTGGCTTGCTGTAAAGGACGGAATTAACCTCAAGTCACAAACCCTTACCCACAAATGCCTTGCAAACTCTGCCACAAAATACTTAGTGGACAAATTCTCCAGGAATACCTCGGCTCGACCTACTAGAACCTTACGCTCCCACTGCCTCAAGACCCCAAGATACAATCTTAAGACAATCTTAAGACAGCAGGGGGAAGTAGGTTCCCGGTTATGGCCTCTAAGTTATGGAACTCCTTACCTGTACACCTGAGGAACACCTTAATTCTTCGGTTTCAGAATTTTTTTTAAAAAGTGGCTTATCTCGCTTGATGTCTAACCTGACACTTCACCCCTTATCTGCTACAGCACTGTCTTGTAATGTATAACTTACTGCCTTCTAATGTGTATTGAAATCAACTTGCCTGTACCTGTTTACATCGCCTACGCTGTCTTGCCTTACTGTAATCATTCCAAAAGTGCCCAGATACCTACTGGTCAGGTGCGCTATATAAATAAATAAATAAACAAACAAAGGTGTACCACGAACATCGATTGTGGATGGGGCGCCTACACTACAAGTGGTTTCTGCCAAGGGGATCTTTGGTAAAGTATTATCCACAGACAATCTGCTCGTACATACTTTCCCACTGTGATTTGTCATAGGTGTTGTCCTTGATTTCCTCCCAGAGGTTACCACATTGTAAGTTATTTCTAGGTGTCCCCACAGAAATTTGCTCCAAGTTGCCCCCTCTCTGTGTCCTTTTCCAGGGTGAGCCACCACTCAGACCTACACCTAGTTGCTCCAACACTATGGGCCTCACTATGAGTTTGGCGGTAACCCACTGGTGTTATCGGCGGGTTGCCGCCAACCCTGAAGCACTGTTTCCGCCACCTGACATTTCGGTGCTACTGGGATATCATAGGTGGCTGCGGAATGGTTATTTCCCATTCCCATGGAGTCCCAGAGGACTCCACGTGAATGGGAAACCTGAGCCACGGGTACCGCTAGTAACAGTGCCGGTGCTTCAAGGAAAGCATACTGGTAGGGGTCTGACCTCCCAGCAGGTGAGGCCTGCTGGGAGTTCCATGCCCCTAGCGGCAAACTAACAGTTTGGCAGCCTAGAGAGAGTTCCCGTATGTTACTACCGGCACCGTAATTTCCGGACAGCCAAACTTATAATGAGGGACATAGTATGACTTGCTCCTAGGTACTCTCCACTGTGATCCACAACCAGATTCTCCTGCATTGTGATCTGCTCCTAGGTGCTCCACGCTGTGATCCACTCCCATATTCTCCCGCACTGTGATCTGCTCCCAGATTCTCTCGCACTGTGATCTGACCCTAGTTGCTCCCCACTGTAACGGTTTATTCAGAGGTCACCCTGAACACTGGCGTTCCTTTCCTCCCCATTCTAGGTGTCACAAAATAAACTGTTTGATGTCAGTTCTTTATTCAGCCCTATTTAAGACTTATATAATGCCCCTGGGATCCCCACCACCCCTGAGCTACCAATGAGCCAAGAACCAGGCCGGTGGACTGGAAATATATTTGTATTTATTTGAATGATAGATAATGGAGATCACACTAAAATGACAAACGCCACCTTCTTTGTGGCTCACAATTAAACTTCTTATAACAGATATAAATCACACAAGTTGGTTGGGAAAAACACAAATCACAATTCTTTACTTTATCTGAGTTTCAGTCCAGAAATAATCCACACTGGTCAGTGAACAAAATCAATTTACATATGCAATGCTGTGTAAATTCAATGTTCCTGCATGCTTAAAGGGCTAGCAGTTTGGTTTACAGATTTGTACAAATGCATATGGCAATTGTTATTTTGTCAACACTTTTGCTTTAAAATAAACACAGGGTGATTTTGCAGTTTCTTTTTCAGACTCCCCCCAACTTTGGCCTATGTTGGGGAAGCTGAACAGAAAAATTGGGATGATTTTTAGGAATGTTGGATTTCAGACCTCCATCCACTTAAAGGCCTATGTGGGGGAAGCTGGACCAATTGGAATAACCAATAAAATTACAGGTTATCGTGTTCAGCGCACACTGGGAATGAGCTTTGTTCATTTCAAATTTTAACAAAAATCACCCCTTGGTTTTTCACCAAATGGGGAATTAATTAATTGTATACTTTTAGTTAAATGGGCTATGGATCTGCACAGTTTTGCCCCCCGCACTGCCCACTATAAAGGAAAGGGATTTAAGGCCAGCAGACTTCCCTACCTTTTGGTTTCAAATGGCTCAACTCTACTTACATTTAAAACTTCTGCTTAAAGTTCAGAAAGCCAGCTGCATTTCAGGGCCCTTTGGCGGACAGGGCAGGGGTCTGGTGACTCCACTCTCAAGGATAGCCCCCAGCTCTTCACCCTAGGGCTCAGTGAGGTTCAGGCCTCCCCAGCAATAGACAGCTCCACCCAGATGCAATATCAGCATTCTCCTTTGGTGTTTCCTTACGGCTGTCAGATGGGAATTTTTAGCAGCTCTCCTCTTCTATCATAGTGCATCCACTTTATACACCAGTGATGACACCATCACCATTTCAATTTTGGGCAGTGCCCTGCAAGAATTCCCACAACCAGGATTGGTCCTTCACATTCCTCTCCAGCCCCGAGCCCATCCCTTATCGAAGGATTGGTTCAGGAGTCTAGAACAGGAATATTGCAACTCTCCTTTGAAATTACTTTTTTTTCTTATGTCAACTCTAGCCAAAAAGTAGAGATGGCAAAACTTTGTGACTTACTAGTAACTGCCACAATGTATAATGATA
Organism: Ambystoma mexicanum; assembly: GCF_040938575.1. Classification (NCBI taxonomy): domain Eukaryota; kingdom Metazoa; phylum Chordata; class Amphibia; order Caudata; family Ambystomatidae; genus Ambystoma; species Ambystoma mexicanum. The sequence continues at coordinate 715,569,688 of NC_090925.1, forward strand.
ATGATGTGTTATTTATATAGCCCCTTAATCCAAGGCGCTATACAGAGTACATATTTACATACAATATCACCCAACCGAAATTGGTACTCATTTATCAACCTCGGAAGGATGAAAGGCTGAGTTGGCCTTGCCGGGATTCGAACCTGCGACCTGCAGATCACGCTCAGATCGCAGCAGCAAGCGCTCAACCCGCTGATCTATCTTACCTCTCCGATTCAGCTAATCATGGGTAATTAAATAAAATGACAGCCAGGTCCGCACTATGTTTCACAGGCATTTGGCAATTTTCTGCCATTATTACAAAGAGCATAATTGTTATGAACATGCAATTTACACTCCAAATGCCTAATTTTGCCCTCCACCAGTTCACCAACTCTTAAATTCGGAAAATGTTCTGAGCAGCCAGAAACACATTTTAGCCTGCCATTACATTTCCCTAAGTCGCAGGTGGACACATTTTATTTCAACAAATCGACTTGAAATTATCTAAAAATGAAACATATGTGTATACATTGCCACATATGGTTGCTGCAAAATGCAACAATTGTGATAGTCCATTTAAACTAATGGGGAACCTTCATATGACTACAAATATGATATCCCCCTCATCCAGGCCATTTGCCATTCCTGGCCAGCATGTGACCAGAGTTGCCTGGACTGTATTTTTATTAGCCTCTTTGTTGTTTGACGTTAGCAGGCTGCCGGTCGTAAATGCTTGTGAGGCCTCTGCTACACAGAGATCCCCACTTCCGATAATGAGCTAGGACAGCCCTGTGATGTCACAAGGCCCTGCTGACATCTAGCATCCTGTCCTGTTACCTGTAGTGGCGCACCATTTTGATCTGAATACCTCCTATTTTCTTGAGGTTTCAGCTTCCCTTGATTGTAGCTCCTCCCACATTCCAGGCATGCACTGGATAGGACATTTGGCATGCACAGAACTGAGCCTTCAGAGACAGCAGGTCTGGGGAAACTTTGTTTTCAACACCCTTCAGTCAGGTCACATTTTATTTCAGTTGCAAATAGTAGACATGCATAAACCAGGCTTCCAATGGGGGAACCATTTGCAAATTTTGCTCAGAGACACACCGATTGTCCTTGGCTGAAAGGAACACACATATTGCATTTTCTGACATTATGCCTTTATTCTTTGACATACAGTGGGCCTCATTATGACTGTGCTGGTCCGGTAACAACAGTGCCGGTAAGCATACCGGCACCATTGTTACCGGACCAGTACAGCCCGACTCTGCAGGTGGGTGCCATCCTGCCTACCAGGTTCAGACCTGGTGGGCGGAACGGCACCTGCCCGCAGAGTTTCACGGAAGCACTGGCACCGTTATTAACAGTGGCAGTGCTTCTGTGGTCCCCATTCCCATTGATGAGAATGGGGATTTACAATTTACGGGCGCCTGACTTCCCGGAACACCAGGGTTGTAATCCCCCGGTGTTACCGGCAAGCCAGGCACCGGTAAATCTTTCAAGTCTGGGGGCAACCCGCCGGTAGTACCGGCAGGGTTACTGCAGGACTTGTAATGAGGCCCAGTGTGTTTTACTGATCAGGGTTCACTTTGCTTTTGCGCTGTAAGTACAGGGCTGTTTCTTTCAGTCATTAATAAAGTACACTTTTAATTATCTGCTGTTTGTTTTTTATGCTGAAAAGTGGGTCTGAATAGTCACAGTGAGTGACAGTTTCCGTGAAAAATGCTGCATTTATTTCTCAGCCAGCAATGTGATGTGCTTTTCCAATGTGCACTTGGATTACATTTTTGTTTTAGCTTTCTCTGGATTTCAACTGCAGAAGATACCCACAGAGTCTGCCTAAATAGGCCCATTTTCAGTGTGCAGGTTTCTGAATGCTGGCAGGTCATGTTCCCAGTGAGCCCTTTATTTCTGTTGGTTTGGGGCCTTTGATTAAACCCCACACCTATGTGATCCACTCCCAGATTCTCCTGCACTGTGATCCACTCTCATATTCCACCGCACTGTGATCTGCTCCTAGGTGCTCCTGCACTGTGTTCTGCTCCTATGGGTCCCTCTCCTATGATCTACCTTAGGTATTTCCCTCTATGGTGTTACCTTGTGAGTTTCTCATGGTGATTTCGTGCCTTTGCATACACCATGAGGATGTCTGCAAGCCTATATTGGATACAATTATCCAAATGCCCATCATCGCCTCAACTGCCTTATCCATTCGCTAACACTCAAACTATACTTTCCACTTTATATCATGCTACCCACAAACAACAATTGAAACCCCCCACCAACACACACTTAAGAACCAGCAGAACTCAAAACCTATCCCAACAACTTGCAAAAAGACACTCCCAACATAAACACTCCCTCAATATGGGCTCTGCTCTGAATACAGATATCTCAGCTACCCCCCAGACAACTCATCCAAAACCACCTGCACACTAAACCAGTGCTTACGAACTGCAGGCACCAGCACAACAGCAAAGTTATCTTTCATGTTCTCTCTGTCCCCATTAACAAAACCCAACTGGCCTCGCTTGCAGATCCTATGGCGCCAAGAGATCATGCAAGTGATAGTGGGGCTGCTTTCTGTGTCTAGGTTTCGGTGCTGGCCTGTATGGTCGGTCCCCAGTCCCCTGGGATGGGCTCTCAGTGTCAGTCCGGTGTGATGGGCGAGCTGTGCCTTGCCTGGCTACTCTGATGGACTGCTCGTGGCCACAGGCCCAAGAACACAAAAACCACATCATCTAGTGGTGGGGGCAATGGGTCACTTGACTCACTTATGTCCCTTTGGGACCTATAAACACAGGGGCCCTGGCTGGACTAAGGCGCCAGGCTCATATAGAGATGTGAGCAGGAACACTTTATTTCAGTGCAAGAGTGCTTTTACTTTATTTCAGTGCAGGAGTGCTTTTATTTTACAAGAACTTTCCAGGAGCTGAAAGCCTTTGTTCCAGAGAACATCCTCATGTGCTGACTCATCGGGTGTGGCTCCCTAGGCCTGGTCTTCATGTGCTGACTCATCAGGTGTGGCAGGGTGTGGCAGGCAGGTAGGCTGAACCTGGTGGGTGTGGCTTCAGAAGCTCAGCTATACTAGCTGCTCCATCCTTAAGGCTGGTGCTTCGCGTTACTGTGCACTCACGTGTAACGTGACGCTCACCGCCGCTTGGACCAGTTTACTTACCTTTGGAAACCAGGCATTCTCCTGCATACCGGTGCTTCATCACTTCATCTGCAGACTCATCTCCTGACATCCAGTGATCTTGATCCCGACGCCGCAGCACCGCACTTCACATGCACGAACTCGGACCCTGTGAAGAAGAAGAAAGACAAGGTTAGAACATCTGTCCTAGGGCCGCGCCGCATTTGAACCCCGCGCGTCCCCTAGTTAACAACTTACCAACTACTGTACCGCTGCAGCTTCGTTCCTCATTCCCTCCGGCTGTCGCCTCGAGCTCCTCAGCTTCTGCCGGGGCGGCAACATCACCTGCAAGGGAAGAAAGCAAAAGAGCAAACATCAAAAGTGGAACGGGCAGCAATACAAGACAACAAACTTTACAATACAACAAAAACAGTCGAGGAAAGACAAAGGCAAACAGGAACACTTACCTGAAGTATAGTGGCTTAGTCGCAGCAGGACTGGACTACCACGCGCAAGGGACCAGAGAAGGAACTCGGTCCAGATCATACAAGCGTGCCTGCCAGGAGCAGCAGTCCAGATCATACAAGTGTGCCTGCCAGAAGCAGCAGGACGGAGTGCTCGCCAAAACTAATCAACAGGCGCAGTCCCGAGCAGCATCACCTATTACCACCAGTCACCACATAAGCGCAGAGGGCGAAGTCGGATCCGAGCAACCTCACCCCCAGGAGAGCTGCAATCGTGCCCCAACGCCTCTGCAGGGCCCTTTGACTTGTTCTGCCAAACCTGTGTGTTTCCTACCTATCAAAGTCCACAGCGCTTGTACACTGAAGAAATTAGGGAAGCACTAAAGCTGCAGGTGGCTGAGGGGTGTGGGAGCACTGCCAGATGCCACCCACAGTTAAGAACCTAAATGAACACAGACAGTTCTCAGTCTCACTCTGCTGAACAGTGCAATAGTGACAGGTGTTCCATGTAATTCAAAGAAGGAGGGATTTCTCATGAGTCCAATGAGTTTAATAACGAAGTAGCCTGACACGTGTTTCGAGTCATCACCGACTCTTCATTTGAGGCTGAAAGTTTCAAGAGCTAGCCTAACCAATTAAGTATATCGTGGCCAGTGCCAGATGCACTCTCTCACTGCTTCGCAATTGCGGAACTCTGTGCGATGCTGCTAAACTGAATGAAATGAAAGTAAGCCCCAACGCCTCTGCAGGGCCCTTTGATAGGTACTCAAGGCAGTTCTCTGTGATAGGCTTTCTGTGTCAATCTGCTGTGATGAATGTGCTCTCGATGACAGTCCCCTGATAATCAGCTTCAGAGCTCACGGGCCAAAGATGGGGGAAGGCTGGTGGGATCTTGAGATGCGGGAGAGGAGTGTATGCCAAAAAGCTGGGGAGCGGAGGAGGCATGAACCACAGAAATCAATGTTCGCTGTTCAGAAGTTGAAGATGAATAGATGAGCTTTTGTTGTAATCTGGGTTCTGCGAGTATGCTAGCAGACTGTGGTGTTGTCACCTAGAATGTTGGTTGAGTGCCGTGCCAGCATTCCTAAGGTGTCAATTGGTGGAGTTTGTGGTGTATGCTGGCCTGTCTGGATGTGCCAGTGTTCCCGTCCTTTCTGTCTTTTCCTGCACTTTATTTATTTATTTATTTATATGCTTATAAAGCGCTGAAAGACTGCAGGCATCTGGGCGCGTAACATAAATCATACAAGTAAAAAACAGGACCATAAACAAAAAACACAAAAACTGAGCACAGAACCAAAACAAATAACTTAACAATAATAACAATGACCAAATTGGATAGGGCCAGAAAGCTGCAATGGAAAACAATAAACAGTGTCACAGCCAGGAGAGAGAAAGGAGAGAGAAATAAACTGTTATAAAAGAGCTACAACATTGGCATATCAATTCAATACAATTCCAAGATTAGTGGAAGAAGACACATGCTGTGAAATTAAAATTCTGTCCAGCTATAGAGGTAGGCTACTAGACCCGCATCCCACGATAATACAATCAGTATAGTCATTGAGGCACCAGTTGTCAATCTGAGTTCTGTGAAGAACCTTTAGATCTTGAGTTCTTATACAATTAGGACCCAGTTTGGCATTAAGTGAAGCCAAAATTGTATTCTTCAAAGCCTCCCTGGATTCAAATTGGCTTGACTTGTCAACGTTGGTGATGATAACATTTCTGGGATCCAGAGCAAATCTCCTTAGACTAGGGTCCACAATGTTAGCCATTTTTGATTTTCTTTGTTGAATATCCTTGCGAGATGGAGGGGCCACCAAGGAAACTAACTTACTAGGCGGCATAGGAGTCTCTCTAAGTAAATTACCCCCCTCCCCGACCAGGAGCAGGAATGGCAACCTTCACCTGAGAGGACAAACCTGCGTAAGGGGACTCTATGAGGTCTGTTTGGCAGCACTGATGGAGACCATTCTTGGGGGGGGGTGGGGAGTTTGTGAGAAATGTTCCATTCTCTTCAATTCTATATGATTGAGCTTCTTCGGATTAGCCAGGTATGTGGTGAGCATGTTGGAACCTACAGACACCACCCATTTCTGAAAGTCTCCAATATTTGTACAAGCCACAAGGTCCCACAACAACTGCTCTTGGAGAAGTGGCCGAGACTCTGGTATCCTGGGGTCAGCCATCCCCCTATCAGTATTTACAACTGAATTATATCCTAACTGATCCCCCATTGGTTTCGGCTGAGTTAACATGGACTGGCATCCCTTCTATATGTAGCCTTCTACATTATCTGCTTCCTTATTCTCAATATCACACCCATTTATCCTTCCTTTATCATCTTGGGAGTTAGCTACCGTTGGCTGCAAAAGCATACAAGTTAGTAGAAGAGGGCCAGCAACATTGTTTTCAAAATTAAAGTCATTCCGAAGCTCTTTGCTAATAAGCAAAAGTTTGGAACAGGCAAGCTGTTCCTGCTGGAGCATCAATCTTCTTTTAGCACTAAGAGCTAGAACATATAATAAGCGGTTGCTATTCCTGAGAGGGGTTAGTGGTGATGATTGTGAGGGGGATTCCTCCCTACACGTGGCGATGGAAAGGGTGCTAAAAGGATCCGGCCCTTGGATAGGGACAATTTCCATTTCAGTAGTCAGGTCTGTGCCCTTGTTCATACCTGGCACTGACTGCAGCCTCGTAACTGGCATGGCTCAGGGGAAGATTGCAAAGGCCACTAGGCCGCTCAGCACTGGGACCAGGCACAATTAAGCCCCTAAAAGGACAAAACCAGCGTTAGCTGCTTACCCGCGGGTGTTGCCCAATGGCGGGTGGAACACCTAAACAGAAAACTGAAAGGTGCTCGGGAATACTCTGTTGTGTTCGCTTCGATCCCAATAGCAGACGGCAGGCCACTGACGCAGGAATGTGCTCAGGAAGGTGCTCAGGAATACTCAATCCTCTTCGCTCTGTTCCAAGTAGCCAGACCGCAGGCCGCTGACCGCAGAGTGCAGACCAACAATGGAGAAATACTACGGAACTAGGGGTTGAAAGGCTATGAGCTGGGGCAAGGTCTGGAGGAAGGAATAAAAAGAACCCAGAGGCATTATGAACGCAGCTGCATTCCTCGCAGTTGGGCTCTACATGTAGCTGCAATCCTCGCTACGGTCCCCGCAACCATGACTGCTCCATTCTCTGCTCTTCCACCGTGGAGATCAGAGGAAAGCACCATACACATGCAGAGCCACGTCAAGCCGCACCGCCTGACACTGCCGCCTACGACAGTGGATGCATTCAGAGCCAGGGCTGATGGATCCCAGAGCAGGAAGTTGAGCCTTACATTATACTAGCTGGCAAAGCACATACCTGTATGAGCCGTGGACAATTAACACGCCTATATCAAGAGTGTGTCCAGGCGTCATCCATAACCCACGCTGGTTACCTCAGCTTTCAATTTCTATCAAAGTTGTGTGTGGTCATGCTCATCAGTTAGAAAAGGGAGGACCATTTAGAGGACTGGGCCCAGCATAGCGAGTCTGCCGCCAATGGGCCGCCTTTTGGCTTGTCTAGGCACAAGAGAGGAGGACGGTATGTGCAGATCCTTTCTTCCTGCTGCATGGGAAGTATGTGAAAAACATGAACAGTCCCCCAGTGGTGTAATACAGAACGTTGGTGGTCCCTGGCAAAATGCGCTGAGCTCGATGAATACTGGTCATAGTCTCATCCGGGGTCCCTTTGTATGGTATCAGGTAATATTATCCCCACCAAAAATATCGTCGGGAACGGCCATAGGTGATATTTTTAGTGGGAATAATATTAGGGTTTTTTGGGAGCAGGAGTTGCGGGGGTGTCCCCCGCTCCTTTTAAAATAATACAGGGGTTGCAGGGGTGTTCCCCGCAGGTTCCATGCCTTAATATTGCCGCACAAATATGGCGATATTTTTGCGGGGATATTAACACACTTTGTACAGTGGATCCGCTGCAGCAGAATGGCCGCAAAAAGAAATGTTATGCTCCTGCAGACCCCTGCGGTTAGGGCCAACCCCCTGTGATGGACACCCAGTGTATGCCCAGGCTACTAAATCTGGAACCTTATAAATCATGTAACAGTCCATATGATATGAGCCGGTCCTCTGTGATATCGTCCATTCTCACCTGAAATGCAAAGGTCTGGCTCGCCCTTTTGTGGTATGGTCCCTTGCCCCTAAGAATTGAGCCAATTGCCCGTGAGATGCAGCAGTGTTCTCATATAGAGACCACTGGGGTGTGATTTGATATGTCCTGTGGTATGTCAAATACACACACCTGAATACGCCTACCGCTAAGGGATGCCCGGATGCTTCTGTTCCTTTGAGTAGCGTCCTGGACAGGGCCTAGCGTAGGGGCAATTTTCCGAACGTAATAAATAAGTTTTGTGTTTGGACAGGTCCTTTTGTGACACAATAGGAGCTTGCCGACCTGTTTCTGTTTTGTTTCGCTCGACAGGGTAGACCAGCAAGTGGCAAAATAAGAGACTACAGCAGAACGCTGCTTCACCAAAGCCTTGGGCGCCCCCTCGTGTGCGCAATATATGGGGTGTTTGTCCTCCTCGCCCCCCAACTTTCGTGGCACACTATTTTATGACCTTCGTTTTGCAGGCTCTCCTTTCCTGTAGATGTCACCCCCCTGCGCCCCAGCCAGCACAAACACCTTGGAGGCATGGGGTGGTCCCATATGTACCCCGGAAGAACACCACGCCTAACAACTATCCTGGCCTTGAGGGAGGTTGAGGTGCCCGGCCGTTTGGTGTATCCTACCTAATACAATCCGTTCGCCCCCACCGCTGCTATAACACTACTTGCCTGCGCTGGTGCTCCTGCGATATGGACCGTCCCAGTGACTATTTCATGGCCCCCATGAAGCCTGGTACGTCATATTCAGGGTTCATGTACAGTGTCCGCACTGACATAGCTACCCTGGTCCTTTATAATAGGTTGCCGGTGTTCTTGCCCTCCGGCCTTCCTGGGCAGTGGAGCAGGGCCTTTGTGATCTACACTGTGATGGCGGCTGGCGGCGCCTTCGCCGGACAGTGCATCATGCATAGCCGTCCCCCGCGCCCCGCTCTCCCCGGGCCTTTTATCGCAGCCTGCGGTCTCCAGAGCCCAATCCCCGGCCTATGAATAATGCAGCGGATGAGCTCTGTCCATCGATCACCTCATCCCCGGCTCACGTGCCAGCTTTTATTTTTATTGTTCTAAATGAAATGCGCTGTCCCACTCTATCCTGATGGAAAACTGTCCTCCTCCTGCACCCCCTCTCCCTCCTCCACTCCCTCCCCCCTTGTAATCTCCTTCTCATCCTGTCCCTCTTCTCAGGCTGACGTCAATGAACAGACTGGGCTCAACTCCCCCCACCCCCAAATGTTAGCTGCCCTTTAACAGTTCAAAGAATCTGGAACATGCTTCTGGGCGCTTTCGAGGCAAATCTACTATCTGCGCTGCCCTTTTCCCAGAGTCATAATAGCCCCCCTCAGACACACAGGCTATGCCCCTGGTGAACTCAACAACAACACGTTTCTTTTGTCATCAGCAGCCTAGCCTTTATTATGCATTATGGTGAATTTCCAACTGAAAGAACACCAGTCACCTTGCAAATCTGTGACAGTTAAAGCAAGCAACACAATAAAGCACCCTTTGAAAATGTGTTACCCATAACATCTAATAGCTTCATATGCTAAAAAGTAAAGTGTGCTTTGCTATCCTGAGTTGAATGTTCTTAAAACCATACATACCAACACACTGGAGGTTTGTGATGATTCGCCAAACCTAAGTGAGTTTATGACGCAGCTTATTTTATTGGGTGTCTTAAAGCACTGAAAATAAAGTGGGTAAATAGATATTTTGCCTTTTGCATCTTATAGTTGTCCATTCAGTATGTGGAAAATAAAGGGACACTGATATTATGCTAAAAGGATTTACATGTTGTCATGAAGCTTTACTATGCAATTTGTGTATTTTGCAAGTAAACTCTAAAGGACAGTATTATTGTAGGTCTTGACACCCAAAACTTAAATATCTGTTCCAAGTAAAGCGTGGAAGAAGGTGGCCGGGCCCAAATTGCAGAGTGGGTTAAAATCCCTGCTTCGCTGTTTAGCGTAACTGTGTGAACCCGGCCAAATAAAGTAATCTCATCGTGACTTCACCTGCAAAAACTGGAGTGCTTATAAGTGATTACGTTTACACCCTCGCAATAGGACAGTTTTAATAAGTGTATTGACAAGTTGCTGTACCCTGGTGCTCCTCTGCTAGTGGCTCCAATACTGCCACATACAATTGCATTATTTGTACACTGGCCCTCCCTCAGTCTCGTAACACTTGATTTGACAGACAGACGAGTCTCAACAGCCAGTCAGTACACCAGAGATTCTAGTGTAGTGGACTAACTATGGTTAGAACCAACATTACATTGTCTCCCCTGTTGCTCCCAGCCACTGAAGTTGCTTAGCCCGTCCAGAATACTGCCCCACACTCTGCTATGTCCTGTTATGCTATCTGCCATTTTCACACTTTCTAGGACCTTCTGGATCTGCAAGAAGTGGGTGTTTTCAGACTTAAAAACGGGAGTTAACTGATTGTAACATTGAAGCTGCACTAGAATGGTCTTATTACAATGAGTAATAACGTTAGATGCCCCTACACAAGTACGTTTGCCACTCCTACACCGTCTCTAAAGTTAGCACCTCTCTCAACATTTGAAGGGTTAGCCCCCACCTAAATTTTAGTCTCAACATTTGAAGGGTTAGCCCCCACCTAAATTTTAGCCTAGGTGCACCCCTGAATGTGTGCACTTGCATTTTGGTAGGCAGAGAGGTCATGGAAGTTTTTCCCCGAAACTGGTGGTGTTAAAGTTTTACTGTGTTTGTTCAGAAAAATGTGCTTGAACAAACATAGTAACACTTTAAAGCTGCTACTTTCAAGAAAGACTTCCATCACCTCTCTGCATATTGCGCTTTAAAATATACTATTTGATATTTGGTTCCCTCACCGGCCATGGGGTTGGAGGGTAGAACAGTGGGGGCGGAGCATCCAAGTTTACCCCACCTGTTTTCTGAAGTGGCCCCTCCTACCACCACTTAGCCCCTCCCCGAAATGTAGGTTTAGTTGCACCTCTGCCTCTTCTCCGTCCCCAGTGCTCCCTCAGTCCCTGTGAGCCCTGCAGGAAGCAAGGAATGGCTTAATTTGTCTATTTGTTTTTTTCGCTTCTGAGAGTGGTGTCCCGCTACCGCTAGACGTGCCCAGTGCTGCGCGGGCGGCTCATGGTGGAAGAGAACCTTGGTCAAGTGCAGGGTGGTTGGGCAAGCTTATGAGTGAGGGCAAGTACGGCGTGCATGTGTGGCAAGTGCCTCCATTGAGTGGGAGGTGGGGAACAGGGGGCAGGGTACTGAGCTCTGTGGTGGTCATTGCTCCCGTCTCCCGCTGATATTTGTAACACACTGCTGTTCATTGTGTATCGGTTCTGGCCCTAAATTCTGCTCCAAAGACAAGGCCCAGGGCAGCTTCCCCGAAGAGGCAACACGTCCCCGCAACCCAGATCAGAATTGTGTTTGTTTTGTTATGGTTGTGGTTGTGGTAGTTCGAGACACTCGGCGGTTGCTCATCTCTCAGTTAACGTTTGGCACGGTGCCTTGGTCGTGGGCGTTGTTGCAGGATAGTGCTGATAGCGTGTGTTATGTATGCAATGCATGTATGCAAAGGCGTTGCTAGGGTGGGGGCTGGTGGGACTATAGCCCCAGGTCTTTTGGTTGTAGTCCTGGCTAGAAGCTCCGCAGGGCTACAACCAAAAGGCTAGCTAGCCCCGATTCCCGACAGTCTTGACAATAGCGTAGCCCCAGATCTTTTCCAGACCTAGCAACACCCCTGCATGTATGTATTCGGTTTTATGAAGGGCAGTCTTAGCTGGGAGGCAATGGAGTGCCCAGGAATATGGTGAGACAGCAAGCAGATACAATAAGGAATCCTACATTAAGGCTGCATTTGGAAGGGTATATGCAGGGAGTGGCTACATGGGCTGCTGGGTAGGAAGGGATCGGCAGCCTCAGTCTGGGCCTGGGAGGTTTCTGCAGATTACCACTCTATGAAATGTTCTTTGAAGAGATCCATCTTCAGCTCCTTTCGGAGTGCGATTGTCAGTCCTGTTGTCAGGTGGGCGGTTGTTCCATACTGAAGGGTGCAGTTGGAGAATGCTTTCTTCCTGGTCTTTTAGTTTTTTATAGTTCTTGTATTGCAGTCTGGTAATAGAGCTGGGAGAGCCAGGGACCTCTTGGCTAGGGCCGAGCCAGGGCCTACCTAGCGGCTCGGGCCTGGTTCTTAGCCAGGGCCAGGGAAATGGGCGTGCAAAACAGGGGCTGCAAAACAGGGGTTGGGGGATCTGTGTCAGCGGCTGGGGGCTATAGAAAAGAGGCTGGGGTGTAGGAAAGAGGTGAAAATGGACTGGGGGTGAGAAAAGAGGTGTGAGGGGGTGGAGTAAATGGGTTGAGGGGGATGGAGGCCAGAAAAAGGGATATGAGGGGGGTTGGGGCGGGAAAAGTGTTGTGAAGCTGTTAGGGGCTGAGTAAAGGGATTCAGGGATGACTGGGGGTCGGGAAAAGGGATATGAGGGGCATAGGGGCGAAAAAAGGGGTGTACACGGACTATGGGGTGAGAAAAGAGGTGTGAGGGGGATGCTGGCTCCATAAAAGGGGTGAGTGGGTCTGGAGGCCAGAAAAATGGATATGAGGGGGTTTTGGGGTGAGAAAAGGGGTGTAAGCAGTCTAGGGGGTGAGAAACGGGGTGTGAGAGTGCTGGAGGCTAAGTAAAGGGGTTTCTTGGGTCTTGGGCTAGAAAAAGGAATAAGAAAAGGGGAATAAGGGGGTCAGAAAACAGGTGTGAGGGGGCTGAGTAAAAGGGTGCAGGGGGAATGTGGGCCAGGAAAAGGGATATGAGGAGGGTTCGGGGTGAGAAAAGGGATATGAGGGGGATAGGGGGCTGAGAAAAGGGGTGTGGGGGTTAGGGGATGAGTAAAGGGGTGTTGGGGGCTAGGAGGTGAAAAAAGAGGCATGAGGGCGCTCAGGGGTGGGAAAAAGCGTGTGAGGGGGTTGGGGGCCAAGAAAAGCGCCGTGAGGGGGCTGGGGCAGAGAAAAGGGATGATATGGGGTACAGAGAGCGTCCTGGGTGTTTGTGCAGGTAAAGGGGCTTGGCGGCAAGAGTTGTATCAGAGACCATTACAAGGAGGGCATGTCCTTATCATAGGTGAGCAATTTATAGCCCTTCAGGATGGCCAGGGCGGTAGGGCTTGTTTTTCCAGAGGAGGAAGAGTGCTACTCTTCATGTTGACATGAATCTTGAATTCGATGTTTCAGTCGGTGTACGGCCCCAGGGATCTCACATGGTGCCTGAGGTGGAAGGTGAAGCCATTGCGTTTCATGTCATAGACGCATGCCTGTAACTGTGGTTGTTTTGTGTACTTATCAAGGATAATTCATTTCTCTGTGTTGGGTTGTGTTTCAGGTACATTGCAGATATTCAATCTTGGGATGAGGGTGAGGCAGTATTTGAGTCAATGTACATCAGTGGCTGATGTGATTAGCCGAGACAGGTGGGTTTCATCTGTGTATTGATGGAGCTTGATATCTTTGTTGGGGAGGATTTCTCCAGGCAGCACCAGGTAGAGATTTAAGATTACTCTATAGTGCTGTTATCCACTAACACCCACCAGGATGAGCTTCTGGCAAGTGGGCAGTGATAATGTGAATCTTCTCAGGGCTTTATGGCCAGAGCCCATCATTGCAGAATGTTGATCATCTTTTTGTGGTCCTCTGTGTCGAATGGTGATAAAAGGTTGATCCTTGCTAGCAGGCAGGGGTCTCCCTTATGCAAGATGGGAGGATGTGTTCAGTGGCTTGAATGGTGGCTCGTGCTCTTAAGTCAGAATGATAATACTTATCTCTTTTTTACATGTAAAGAAAAGGACCACCACTGTGATTTGTGTTGCTCATTTTATCCTGTGCCCACAATCTGATGAAGAATTGTATGGGATTTCAAAAGCTACTGCATTTGTCCCATTTCTCCCTGGGAATACAACACCCAGGACCATGCCTGCATCCTGCAAGGAAGACTAGGAGCTATCTTGAACACTCAGATCAGCTCCCACGAGATCATGTGTCCACATCATGTGACTGGAATTTCATTTTAAAGTCATTGGCCCTCATTACAACACCGGCGCTAAACCATGGCGCTATTAGCACCATGGTTGGTGCCGGTGTTGAAACGGGTCCGCCATGGTTCAATGGGGAATTACCACCTCATTCCAAGGTTGGCGGGGCGGTAATTCCCCATTGAACCATGGCCCTTCCCCATTCCCATTTTCACCCCATAGGGCTCTATGGGAATGGGGAAGGCGTACTTAGCACCAAGGTCCCTTTGCGGGTCCCTAGTTTAACGGCTGGTGTAGACCAGCCGTTAAGGTCGGGTGCCGCAAAAGGACCTCATACTAAGGCGCTAAGTGTTTAACGGCGCCGCAGCCTATTACGGCGCCGTTAAACACTTAGCGCCAGGGTCGTAATGAGGCCCATTTTGTTTGCCTACATCCTGCATTTCAAGAGGATCCTGAGCATCACCTGAGAGTCTTTCCTCAAACCCGTAGCTCCCTGGACCTTCAACCCTCAGGACCCTGCTGCATCCTGCTAAGAAGACAGGAAGTAATCTTGGATACTCTCATTGTCTCCCAGAGAGGCATGTGACCAGAACATGGAACTGGAATTTCATTTTAAAGTCATTTGTGGCCACTTCCTGCATTCCCACAGGATCCTGAGCACCATCTGATGGTGCAGCCTCAAAAACAAAGCTCGTACGACCTACAAAACCCAGGACTCTGCCTGTATCCTGCAAGTAGACTAGAAGCCATCTTGCACACTCTGATTGGATCTTAGAGGGTCAGGTGACACTCTTCTTCCACAGTTATCAAGTCTTCCCTGGGTGTGCACAGCTAAGGACCAACAGCAGAGAAGAGTAACTCCCAATTTGGACATGCGAGGGCTGTAAAAGGCCTAGGACAAGAGCTCCTGACCATCATAGCACATTGTATGCTCACCTTACACCTGACTCTTTCTTCCACACATAGGGATCCTTCAACCCAGTGACTCGATTCACTGCAGAGCGGATGTTAGAATCAAGGGACATGCCTCTGCTATGGCTTCTGACGTATAATGGTCACATATAGCTCCATTCTAGCCCACCTCAGAAATGATATCTGTTCTTTCCATCCAGCTTTTCTCCCCTTCCCTTTCTGGTCACCCTCCTACTCCCCCCCCCTTAAGCTGCACCTTTCCTCCACTGCCTTAATGTGCCTATTTATTTTACTCTCCATCATGCACCTTGACCTATCTCCATTCCTCTTTGGTAATCACAATTCTCCTGCAATTGTGTCATAGCTTTCAGCCACAACTTGGTCTAACTTCTACCACACTCTCCCCCTCCCCCATCTTCCTCCTCTCCCCCTATGCCCACAACGCACAAACCCAACATTCCCACTATCCCAGGATTTCCAACCTTATTTATTTCCTTATTTATCGCACCATGCCTGCTCCTCTTTCCCACCTCTTATCACTCATACACTTGGCCTCTGGAATGGGCAATCCCTCTGCAACAATTCTTCTTACATCACGACCACTTCAACCCTTATCACCTTCAACTTTCACTTCTTGCTATCACATAAACTTGTATCTCCCCGTTATGGCTTTGCTACACTAGCGGCTCTCCACACTGACCCTGCTACTTTCTCCCATGCTCCCCGACCTGTTGGTAAGGGTGATGAAGTGGGATTCCTTATCAATAAGGCCCTCCCCACTGCCCCTCTGCCCCCTCTGACATCACCTCTTCCTCTTTTGAAAGTACCACTATTAAACTCTATCCCCCTACTCCTCTCCCTATTCTAGCTCTCTATTCACCCCCTGGTCCTCTCAACTCCTACTTCTCTCCCTGACCTGAACCATGTCCACGAGTAACTACTCTTGACATCCCCATTGTCATGATGTGAGGCTTTAACCTTCCCGAGTCCTCTGCACCCACCCGCCTTGGGCTTAACACTCCCATTTGACCACTCCCTGTACTCCTGCTAAAACCAGCCTTCCCATTCTGGTGGGAACCCTCTTGACCATGTCTTTCTCTCTTCTTTGCTCCCCTCGGGCCACCCGCATTGATTCCTTTCCCTCTGATAACTCCATTGTTCACTTTAACATCTCAGTCCCTCACACTCTACTCCTCCTCTCCCCTCCTCAATGACCAAGAGGAGGTTCAAACAGGACTCTCTTGCCCCTTACCTTAATCATGTGAGGTCCTCTCTCCTGTCTCCCGCCCCTATTTACGTCACTTCCATTCCCATGCTTTTTCTGATTTTCTCTATGCAGTAATGACTCCCTCTGGCCAACACTATGCTGCATGAACATTCAGATCTTCCCACCCCTATCTTCAACCTCTGTGCGTTTGATGTCCATGGGCTTTAGCACTATACAAATTAATTAATAAATAAATATAAAATCTAGACACCACCAAAATAAAACATGCGCCATTGCCTATGATGCTGGGGAAAATCTGGACCACCACCCTGCTCCTATCCTACAAATAATCCCTTGCTCCCTTGACTTCTGCACTGAAAATTGCCTAATGATATTGCTTCACAACCCTAATCTGCACCCTTTGCAATCACCCCTGCAACCTTTCATCGACCCTCCGAGCTTAGCTCCCAACTCCCAAGGCAATGCCTCCTCTGTGTCTGCTGATGACGTTTTTCCTATTTTTCCCTCTATAATCTGTAAAATGTTGATATTCCCACCTCCTACCCTCTCCCTACCTCACACTTCTGTCCGCCTCCTCTCCTCTTTACCACCTCTACTCTTGACTTCTTCAACCCTACCACTCCTACTAAGTTATCACCCATTCTTTGTTGCACCAACCCTTCTTATGCTCCTATCGACCCGTTTGATCTTAAAATGGTCAAAGACTTATTTCCAATCACCTGTCCTTGCCTCCCTGTAATCTTTTACCTCTCTCTCGCAGCTGGACTCTTCCCTGCCTCCTTCTAATCTGCAACCATCTTACCCTTTTCAAAGAACCTCTCTACTGACCCCAACATCCCAGCAAACTATCAGCCATTTTCCCTCCTACCTCATTATTCAAAGGTCTTGAGCGGGCAGTTTTTAATTGATATGATATGATATTTTATTTATATCGCGCCCATACACAAGTGTTTCAGAGCACGATGAGGCAAGGAAGGGGAACCGGGGAGGACATAACAACAGTCTTACTAGGCTAAGTGACATTGAGAATGTGCAAGTGCAGGAGAGAGGGAAGGGGGAAAGTGCGAGGGGTTGGGGTGGGGGGAGTGGAAAGTGCTGAACACGTGATAGAAAAATTACAGGTAGTGCGGCCAGCTGGTGGTAAGTGCAAGGATAAGGTGTAGAAAACAGGTGTCTAATACGTGGAGGAAGGGAACTGTAGGTTAGCAGATACAGACCCAAGTGCAAGGGTTGCCAGGAGGCAGTGCGGTGGGTGGCAGTGTGGGCAGGGATCTGGGCCCGAAATCAAAGGGTAACCAGGTGCCCGTTGCTGAAGCAGACAGATTAGCAGGGGAGAGGAAGAGCGAAGGCAGAAGCAAAGAGGAAGGTCTTGAGGTGCTTCCAGAACTGAAGATGGTTCTCCTCAAGTTTTAGAGAAGCAGGGAGGCTGTTCCAGAGGGAGGCCCCAGTCGAGTAAAGAGATCTACCCCCAACTCATTGCTTGGAGAAGTGACTGAACCGGAGGGAGTTGGAGGTGGAGGAGTGAAGAGCTCAAGTAGGAAGGTATTTACGGAGGGAGAGTTGAAGGTATTGTGAACCTAGGCCCCAGAAAGCCTTGTGGACAATGCAAAGGGTCTTGAATGTAATCCTTGTAGCCTTGCAATTGGATTTAATCCTTGCATCCTTGCACTTGGATTTCTACGTCATTTGGGCTAATGGCCTTGGAAATCCACTTCAATCAGGCTTCCATAGGAAACAATCTGCTGAGACTGCACTCATGCATGTCTCCAACGTTCTCTCTGATGCTCACCAATCCAAACTCTCCTCTATGTTCATCCTTTGGACCCCTGTGCCGATTCGTCTGATGCTGTCACCCACTCCTCTCTCCTGCTCAGTCTCCAGGACCATCGTTTTCACAGATTTGGTCTAGCCTGCATTGCCTCCTACCTGGACATTTGCTCCTTTAAAATGTCATGGAACTCCCAAACTGCTGGCTCTACCTGTCTCCCTGTCAAAGTTCCCCAAGGATCAGTCCTTGTAACTCTGTTATTTGCCCTTTATGCCACTACCCTAGAAAGATGTGTGTCATCCTCTGGCTTTCACTATCAGCTCTTTGCTAATGACACCCACATTTTTTCTCCTTTCCCTTCTTCAGCCCAAACATCTCAGAACAGATTACCAACTGCCTAACTGTCTCACTGCAATCTGTTCCTCGATGGCACTCCACTGCTTCTGTATAAACTCTTCAAAAATGGAAGTCATCTTTCTCCTAGCTGGCAAAGCTATCCCTCCTCTCCCTTCTCCCAGCTCTTTCTCACCTGGCCTTTTTGCTTCCTCACCCAAGGTTCGCAACTTTTCTGTCCTCTTTGATAGTGACATACAACTGTAACAATTCATCACTACCACTGCCTCTACTGCTCGAATTCTTCTTCTTAATAAATTGAAATGTAATTAATTTCTAACTCAAAACTCTAGGAAATCTCTAATCTCCACCCTCATGCTCAATAGACTCAATTAGTTCTTGTGACATCTCGTTGGACTCACTCTCTACTCCTTCCTACCTCTAGACAAAGTCATCAACTTGCTACCACCACTCTCTACAACCTGTTAAGATCGTCTCCTGCTCGAGGTCCCTGCTGGACTGGGCGCACTTGTCCCCCTCCCCTTCCCTCACACTGCCTGTCTGCACACTTGCACAACCTTGAATGTACTAGGTCTAGCAAGATTGTCTGTCCTGTCCTCCCTCTGTCTCCCCTCCCTAGCTTGGTTGTGCCTGAAATACTTGTACATAAGCTCATTAGTGATGAGTGATAAGTTTTTTTGTTGTTCTGTATGCTCTTTCCCTCCCCCACAACCCCTCAACCCCTCTCCTCACTCCTTGTCATGCACTTGCACTATCCGAGAAGTCGTTAGGCATAGTACGGTAGTTTGATTGTATGCTCTTCTCCTTCTCCCCCTGCCCCCTTCTCTCATTCCTTCCTTCATTCACTTGCACTAGTAGGAATGCTTCTGTCCTAGTATGCTAGTTATTTTTGTTAGAACATTCGGAAACTTTAATGCCTAAGAATGACTACTGTATTCCCTTGTTCCCTTCCCGCCTTGAAGCGCTTTGAAGCACTTCACCTATGTATAAGCGCTTTAAAAATATACAATTACAATCACAATTACAATCGTCCACTTCTACCTATTAAAACCATACTGCTTGGCTTGCTATTCACAAGCTCTCCCTTTTCAAATTCATTCTCCTAGTCTACAAAGCGATCAATGCTCCGGTGTCCTGTCAATTGGTCGACTGCAATTTGGTCGACTGCAATTTGGTCGACACCATTTGGTCGAATGCCAAATGGTCGAATTTTTTTTTTTTTATTTATATATTTTTTTTGTGGGTTTTCGTGTGGGGAAAGAAAAAAAAAAGAAAAAAAGGGGGTTGCGGGGGGGACCCCCCCAAAAAAGGGGTAAAAAAAAAAAAAAAAAAAATTCGACCATTTGGCATTCGACCAAATGGTGTCGACCAATTGTCCTGTCGACCAAATGTTTTCGACCAATTGACTGGTAACCCAATGCTCCTACTCTTCGGTACCTGGCTGACTGATTTCATGTCTACTCACCATCTCGTTCCCTCCTCTCCTCCTTCGCACTCAACCTCAACATCCCATACCCCCATGCCACATCTTGCTTCTGCTCTTTCTCCCTACATGTAAACAAGGATAAACTTCATATAATCTTACAGGTGTGTGAGAGAGTGTGAGGGAGTGTAGACTGTGTTGGGAGCCTGCCTGAAGTCTCTCTACCATTTCCGTTCCTGAGTTGTTGCTGCTGGTGCCTCCCTTTAAAATCCCCACTCCCGTCGCAGAGCGACGCAGAGTGTGAGAGAGTGTTGACTGTGTTGCCTGGGAGGTCAGGGAGTTTGAGTAGCCTAGAGACAAACTATTGGATGAGCGTGGACCCTGCGCCTGACACACAGCGCTTCGTCTTAATGCCCTGAACAAGGATGCAATCAAAAATCAAGGTGAGAGGAAGTTTGCAAAAATCTGATAAGGCGCAAAAACACTCATCCACTGTACGCCGCCATCAGAGAACAAACTTGCAACTAGGACCTATACGCTTAATGAAAGATGCTCAGAGACTGCTACAGGACGCCACAGGTGGAGTTGAATGTACTGGCCTAACTAACCTGATAAAGGGCAGAAATTCAGCAAAACTGCAGTTGGCCCCTCATGAAATTTGCCTCCCATCTGTTGAGGTTGCCCCTTAGCTGTGGGACATCCGGTTATGACCAGTGCATGGCATCCGGACCAAAGTTTAGTTTTGGATGTGACGGATGCAGAGTTCTTACAAAGCGAGTCTGTACTCGCTACCTACCGCACGGATGTGGAGAGCGATCTCATGAGCCCCTCGTATTTAGAGCTGGTATGGGCTTCTTCCACCATTGCTTTGGATACAGACGTGGGAGCCTTGAGAGCGAGCCCAGGTCAACGTACGCTCCCCACTGTCCTGTAAGGGGGATGGTGCGGTGGAGGGGTGCGACAACAAGAGAACTTTGGCGGTTCAGATATCCCATAAAGGCCTGGTGTTTAACATGGACATAGATTCAGAAAGTTCCACGCAGGTGGCAGTTGTGTGGTCACGGGGTGGCGAGCATCGGATGACAATGAGACTCTACAACGTGTGCTACCGAAAAGGGGCCCCCCAGAAAGGGATGTTGGATGTTCAATCAAATTCCCCCAACCCCTCCCAGGTTGTGGGGAGAGGAGATGGCAACCCCCGAAAAAGGAAATCAGCCTCAGAATCTCAGAACAACTTTGCTTGATTTCCTTTTTGGCTGAGCAGAGGGTTAGGGGGGCAGGTTCCCCTAGTAAGACCTTACAGGGATCGTTCTCTGGGGTGACCCTTGAAGACTCAGTCTTTTCGCCCAAATCTCAGGAAGACCCTAAATCGGAAGTGAATTCTTCAGCATTCAACCTGCACTGCAACATGATGGCGGCTCTTTCTATCTTGTTGAATCCATTTTTGAAATCATATGAGACTATGAATGAGACATCCAAAGATCAATCAGCATTGCTGGCTTTCATTCATTTAAAGATCATATATATAGAGTCTTTCATTATGTTGTTGCAGACTAGGGCTGACCAGGAGGCGGAATGTGGAAGCGGGATCCAAAGAAAATTACAAGACGCACTAGACCTGGAGAGATAGCGGATATTAAACTCAGTCTCGGGCCTTCTTTCATTAAAATCTTTGGTCCAGAACAGAAAGCCTTGCTTTAAACTGATCCCAAATGCAGATCCACAACCTATGACACCCGAGGGCAGTCTTAAGCTCCACCAAAGATCTACCAGCAAACCAACTAAAGAAGGCAAGGGCTTATTACCCCCAAAAGGGGACAAAGTGACTGGGGACGTTTCTTCGACTCAATCTTTTAGTGCCCATGGGAGGGCCAATGTGACAACAGCCCCTCTCCGGCTGCCCTAATTGTAGGTGAACTTACTGTTAAGATCAGCCAGGAGAGTCTCCCTCCCCTTCACAACCATGGTCAGGCCACTGCAAGGGCGGACTCACATCCTTTTGCCATTTTCCAGCGAAGGAGGAAAATGAAACTCAATAGACGGATTGACAAAGAGATGCCACAGGGGAAAAAAATGAAAGGAAGTATTGTCTCACAGTTTCAAGACTCATTCCACCTTCTCCTCCTATCACTGCCTGTTCATACCCCCGCCTGCCATTCTTTGCTCTTACTATCTCTGAACATCACTACTGCCTGCTGCTCCCGCCTGCTCGCACTCTCTGCTCCTTTAACACTAGTGTCTCTTTCTACTGCCACCTGTTGGCACTATAGACTGCACCTGCACCCCGCTCCTACTGCTTCCTGTCACTACGTCAGCCGCATACCACATTGCCCTATCCCCTCTCCTACTGCCTCCTCTTGCCACTACTCCTTCCTCCTACTTTATGCTCCTACTGCTTTCTCCTATCACTGCTGCCCACCCGCCACACCTGCTCCTTGCATCCCACTGCATGTTTCTACCGCCTTTAATCGCTGCTCTTGCTTCTCGCTGCTTGCTGGTGGCAGCATCCCCTATTCACTGCTACTATGGTCCCCTCCCGGTGCTCCAAATAAGATATGAAAGTGGGAGTATTTTACTCCCTATGTTTAAAGTTGGGAGTAAACATTTTTTTTAAGGAGTGAAAATGTAAGTCCAATTCCTAATGGAAGTGTTTTATAAGTGAGTAAAAATATGTATTTGTAATAATTATTCCTTTGCACCTAGTTATTCATGCACATTACAAGAAACATGTTTACTTCTTCCGGTCAGGCAGTAATAATAGTTTCTTCCTGTGGCACCACGTGCACTGCTGGTTCAAACAGATCCATGGAGCTTTGTGGGTGAAAGTAGGGGCACGAGGTTCTACGTATCTTCTATTTTTTGTTGGGGGTATTCTTACTCCCTGTTTTTATTTTTTGGGAGTATTTGCCTATTTTTAGGGAATAAAAGTGGCTGATACACCCCCTATCTGTAGGGCTGCCTCCCCCTATCACTCTTTCACTTGTGCCTGCCCCACCATTAATGCCCCTCTTCTACCACATGATCCCACCCACAGCTTGCAGTATCCCCGGCCTTCCCCTAGTCCCTGCTCCCTCAGTGTGATGGCTACGCTCCGTGCCTCTGATGCTTCTGTTCTCATTCTAACTTTAACGGAAATGAACCAAAATGTCACCCTCACGATTGCGACGTCCGAAATGCCCGACTTTTGTCTTTTTTTTAAACACCCCCTTTACACCACATATATATGTGGGCGGGTTATGTGATATTATAGTAATATGGGGGCCGCGGGGGTCCCCCCCCCGGTGTAAAGGGGGTTTAATAAAAACGAAAAATCTGCATTTTCGGCCGTCGCAATTATGTGTGGTCGTAGTGATCCCTTTTAACAATACATCTGTTATTCTTGTTTTTTATTTCTTATAACGCCCAACTCGCCTTCAGGCCTCCTCAGTGCGCGCATAAAGAAACAAGGCACCGAATTACTACGCATAAGAACCCCATTAGAAAGAGGTGGACGGGGGAGGTCAGCGAGGCTCTTGCACTGCAGACAAAGGGAGAGGACGAGATAAGGAAAGAGAGGGGGAGAGGGGGGTTAGAGGGGGAGACCGGAAGTGAGAGTGCTTGATTGGTGTGTGATATACTCTGCACTGCTAGCTGGACTTTACTTTGCGGAAAAATGACTTGCAGCTCTCTGACTTGCCTCGGGCCATACCTAGGGGGTGGGCAGTTATCCTTTGATAAGGACCCCTCCCACTGTCTACATTGCTGATGATGGCAAACTGCAAACACTGCATTAGGGCGAGTGAGTGTGCAATGGGTCTTTCCTCCCATGCATTATTCTCTTCTCTCACACACCATCTTCACTTTCTATACCTAGCTCTCTTGTCTTATATTCTGTATTTACTAGTGTCCCCCCTTCTTTCCTGCCACCTCTGTACCTCGGTTGCATCCGTTGCATTATTCATGTCATATGTTTTTTTTTTCTCTCCCATCATAGAGTGCATACTTTTTCTATTCCTTGCTCTCTCGTCATGCATTTTCCATCACTTCTTTACCTTCCTTGCATCCGTTCAATGTTTCTTTTCATTTCTATCTCTTCCTCCCTCTGCCATACGTTGTGTTTCACAGCTATTTCTTCCGCTCGCTGTATATTAGTCATATACTGTCCTCTCCTCTTTTTTCTGTCACTTTTCTAAAGCCCTCTTCTCGCACCAATCCTTCCTTTTGGGATCCCAATTGCCCCTCCTTCCCTCATATAGTCTCCTTTTATTCCCTGCCACCATTCTCCACGCACCGTCAGCTCTCTCTTATTTCTTTCTTGACCCGTATGACCTTTTGGCTGTGTTATATTTACTCTGCGTCACAGGCTTGCCGGCAGCTGCACATCATCAACCAGACACGTGATCTGATAAGGATCTCCCCCAATGCCTTCCTTTCAGACTGAGGAGTGTGGGATGCTGGGACATGTTATGAAAAACCCGGACCATCCCCCCAGAAAATGAGAAGTGTCGTCCCTATACCTGCTTAAGAAAATGTGAGGTCGTAGGCACGCGCACGCAATACACCAAAATCAACCGCAGAGATGTGCTTTTTCCCTTTCTGCCATTGGTGCCCACCTCCCCCTTCCCCTCTCCACCATCCCTGAACTTGTGTAACTGCCCTGAGGGATTCAGTGGTTGGTTTATTAGGGTTACTGTGACCTAAGAACCAGTGCAAAACACACCCAGAAAGCTCAGGCGCGCAGACACCAGTTGCTCCTGGTTCTGCACGCATCAACAAGGTTCCTGCATTGCGCCCACTCTCTACAACCTCTTCACGAGGCCCCTGTTCAGCATTCTTGACTCCCTGCTCATATCGTACACCAATTATGCGGATGATTCGCAGGTTCTCATCCCACTCACTGGAGACTACGAGGCAGAAGCCAAAACACTCACCACCATCTACTCCACTATCCAATGGTGGATGGCAGACAACTGGCTCAGCCTCAATAGTGAAAAAACAGAACTTCTGCTCATTGGGTCACCCACCACACTCGGAAACCTTGGTGAACAGTACTTATCCTTCACTATTGACAACATTCCCATAAAGGTTTCCAATAATGCCAAGACACTGCGAGTCTACCTGGACTCCAACCTCACCAAGGACAGGCAGGTTAACGCCATCGCGTCCTCATCTGCTTATTACTCCAAAGTCATCAACGCATCCAGACCTTACCTCTCTCGCCAGAATTGCCTCACAATTGCCAGTGCAATTATTGGCTCTAGGCTTGATTATTGCAATGCCCTACTCCTTGGGACTTTGTGCAAAAATGTAACCAAACTCCAGCTTGCCCAAAATAAGGCCCTTAGGGCAGCTACAGGAACCTCCAGGAAAGATCACATATCTGCAGTTAGAAGGCAGGCCCACTGGTTTCCCGTCAAAGAAAGGATTGTGTTCAAAACCTTGGCCACCACGCACAACAGCCTCCATGAGCTTGCTCCTCCATACCTTGCTCAGCGAATCACAAAGCACACCGCCACCAGACCACTCAGGAAATGCTACTCTAACATGATCGTCACTCCCAAACCCCGAAAAGCCAGAGTGGCAGGTTCTAGCTTCCCCACCTTGTCAGGCACCCACTGGAATGCTCTTCCCTTTCACTTAAGGATGATAGACTCGCACCATGCATTCCGGAAAGCCATCAAAAGCAAACTATTTATCTAGAGGCCTATGTTCTTTATGCAAACTGTATACCTAACCACTTTTTATTTGCTTCTGATCGTTACCCTGCTTTCCTCTGTATCACATTATATCTCTGCCCTCTGTAACTATGAGACCTCTGTTTACCTTAATCAAAATTTCTTACATATTCTTGTTGTAACAGCTCCTCAATGCCCACGGTCTGCAAGTGTGCTTAACAAATGCAAATACAAATAAATAAATAAATAAATCAACAGATGAGCACAACCTCTATCCTATCCCTCTCTCCCTGTTACGCTCACCTAGTATCCACGGGGACGCCACCCAGCCAGTTGGTCGTTGGTGCCCTTCCCAATGATTCCCTAGTGTGGTCTCGGTGTCGATGGGATTCCGCCTGGAAATGAAGACTATATTAGGACTGGGCGACCAAGGTAAGTTTTCGCCCACCTCCTTTGTGTTTCCAGCCCCTCCAGGTTCTCTTCTCATCAGGTTGTCGGAATCGGTGGGCTCTCCGTCCTGCTCTCTGGGCAGGGGCGCGTTGTCTTTTGCAGGCGCGGGCGGTCCAGTTACTTCTCTGACTGCTGCCCTTATAGTATCTTTCAGGTAGGTCTTATTGCGATTGATGGTGTCGTAATTCTTGCATGCCTTTTCTCTGTTCTAAATGTCTCTTTTTTTATCTCGCTAGGAGCACGGAGTGTCAGCTTGGAGAACTGGATATGCTGGTTCTCACCGGGAGATGATGGCGCGCTATAGCGCTATGATGCGGTAAGGAGGCGCTTTGCGTAGCGCAGCGATGTCTTGTCCCCACTGACCTATGCTTTTCTCTTTTCATAGGTCGCGGTGAGTTCCCAGCGCAGATGGAGTTCCGGAGCTATGCCGGCCGAAAAGCAACCAACCAGGTAAGTCTTTAAGCGCTTTGTGGTTGTAATGTCTCCACTACCTTCTTTAATGATGTCTTTCTCCTTTCCTAAGGTCCTTTGATCCGGGCGGAGAACTCCACCAACAGAGCTGCCCAGGAGCTGTGAGCAGTGAAGGATGATGAATGCAGGTAAGACTCTGCTGCTAACGATGTTCTTGGTTTTTCTGCAGGTCCGGAATTCACCAGGCTCGTGAGAAAGCTGGACACGGTGAGCGTCACGTTGCTAGAAGCAAAGTAACCCGAAGCGTGTTGTCTTGTTCGGGTGTGGTTTAAATAGCCACTGTAAAGTAGTCCAGGTAAAGTAGTCCCTAGGCCACCACACCCAAAACACTAGACCGCATAGCTTGGTTCTAGGAATCAAGCTATGTGGATGCCTCCATGTTGGCTGAAAGCCTAAATAAAGTAGTTCCTCAAGTAGATGTATTTCCTTACTGATGAGCCTGGCGCCGAAGGCGCCAGGACTGGCCCCAAGAGGGCCTGAGAAGTGGATGCCACGCTTTATTAGTGATTCGAGACCTGATTCCACCTGGCCAATGGGCTTTCCAGTGGGGATCAGGGCTGAGGGTCGTGACACTCCCTCACTAACCAACCCCGCCCACTTTCCCGTACAGAGCAGCGTGAGCGGATGGAGATCATGGAAGTTGCAGTGGTGACCGGTACAAATCATAATACCTAGGGTGTCCACCTGTCCCACTGTGGCCTGCACGGTGTGGGGCTCTGTGGGAACATGCACAGTTAGGATTATGGCAGTAAATATGGCGGCAACAGCAGCATTCACCCATTAAAAAAAATGTCCAAGGGTTGCCCCTCCTTATACCTCTAACCCCAACTGTACCCAGGCCTCTTACAAGCTAGTATGGGGTGGAGGGAAATGTGAACGCCTCCCAGTTCAATTACCACCAGCCTTTTAGCGACGGCACATTGACCAGAACGCAGTGTGGTGTAGGGCTGATCTGATGCTATGTTGCGATCCTGACAAAGCATTCTCCTTGTATGCTTCTTAATGACTTGTTTGACCCTTTAACACATCTGTATTTGTATAGCTTCCATGAGTGCTGGTTATGAACTTGATAGAAAAACACAAGAGGTGATTGCTGGAAGGTTTAGAATGAATCTTAACCTCTGGGTTTGCTCTGGGACACACTCCAGACCATTGTTCTTTGCCTTCCAAGCTATTGCGGAAGGGAAAAGACCATATGCAAATCAGGCTTGGTCCCACCCCCAAAAGGGGCAGTCCAGCCCGAACTACTAGGTCACATCCATTCTGCACGAGACCACAAGCATCCCCGGACATGTTTCAGACTTGTTGGGCTTCATCAGTGAGGAGTAGCTTGGATCTCTAGGCTCAGCAGGCACGGGACCCACGTCTGGGCATACCCGTCCCACTCAGGGTGACTATAGTAAAACACAAGAGGTGATGGCTAGAGTTTAGAATTAATCTATAGCCCATGTCTATGAACCTCCTGCGCTGCATATGGACGGGCAGGCGGGTGTGGTGGAGTCCTCAAGAAAGAAGCATTGCTGGCTGTACTACCAGTGCTTGTTGCCTTTATTATTTATTTATTTATTTATTTATTATTATTTATCTGTTTCTCCTCTGCTTCGCACTTTCCACTTCTCCCTCTTCCATGCACTTTTACCCTCCCCCTCTCCCATGCACTTGCATGTTCTCAATGTCACTGGGCCTAGTAAGATTGCTGTTTTGTTCTCCCCTGTTCCCCTCCCTTGTCACGCTCTGAAACACTTGTGTACGAGCGCGATAGAAATAAAATATCAATATCAATGCATGTTCCACCTTGGGCATCACAGCTCCTTGGAGGTATTTGCACACCTACTAGGCGGAGAGGGTTGAGGGGGGGGAGAAGATGCATGTGTAGGCCGATCACCCACACAGAAGTGGGGACCACGTGTCCAGACCCACCATTCTTGAAGGTCTGGAAGTGAAGTGCCATAGGGTGCCCTGTGAATAGGACTATATGTATGTAAGGATTTTATAAAGGGCAATCCTATCTGGGAAGCAATGGAGCGATGCACATAAGGGACGCACCCCGGGGTTTACAAGCAAGGATGCGGGGGGGGGGGTAGCAGAGGAGCAAGGATGGAGAGGGGGAGCAGGTAGGGTCTTCAGGCCCTAACCCTTTTTGGCATCTGTTTGACTGAGAAAACACAGTCGGACTGAGCGGGGCGCTCTATTTTGTTAAGAATGTTGGGGCCTGACAGCGCCAGGTTCTGCAAGAGTTCTGTTAAAAATCCAGCTATAGCTAGGCGGAATCTCTTTTGCCGTCCTGTGCCCTACACCCCTCCTCTTTAGTCCATGAATTATTTTGACCAGATTAGGAAGTCTCAGGATGTGATGGGAGCCACAGTACACGCTGTCTCACTGTGCGTCTGCGCCACCAGCCTGCGGGCGATCTCTGCTTGCAGTAAGTGGATTGGTTACGCATAATAGTGCGCGTTATTTCAGAGACTGCATATTTGCTCTCAGTCAGCTTCAGCATGACCATTTAAGCTCTGGGGGAAAGGAGGGGGTGGACGGTACACCTCCAATTTCAGACTCGGGGTTCACAACACGACAATTAGTCCTGAGGAACAATCAACGGTATAAACAGAAACACACCATGTAAGCAGGGTAGCACAGACACCGCAGTTGGTGTTCTTATATAGTGCAGCATGCCAGACTCCTCCAGCTACGAGGCGCTATAATAACAGTTGATTTTGAATAGCGCTTAATTTATGGACCTCGGAAGGATACAAGGCTAAATCAGCCCTGCCACCAGATTCGAACTGCAGAAGTGCCAGTGACAACGAACACAAGGCACCCCAAAATGGAGGAGGCACCCCTGATTACCCCGGGCAGTGTCCTCACTTTGGCCTCCCCCACTGGAAGGAAGGGGAGGCGCCGGGGCAAGGCTACAAAAAGAAAGAAAGCCTGCAAAAAGGGAAAAGCGCGGCAGAATTGGGGAAAGCCCGCGAAGGGCGAACAAAAGAAAGGGGAGGGGATTCCCCTTTATCACGAGCAGGGTCAGCACGGAAGGCAGCATCCAGCTGCAGCCGTGGGACACCCATTCGTTGCGCACCAGGAGAAGGTTTTGTTTTCGTGTGAGCATAGGGTTTTTTCATCTGTTTGGTCCCGGTCTCAGGAAGACCGTTGCTCCAGCGCCAGTCAGGAGGAGTAGCAGTAACAGCCGCGATCGGGAGAAGAAGGACCGCGGCATCGAGATGGGCTGCAGCGAGCGGACACCGCGGTGGTGGGGAGGACCAGCGGAGGTCCCGGTCAGCCCAAGGATTTCTTGCCACCGAGAAGGTTCACGTCGCCAAGAGGGCACCACCGCTGTGGGAGAGAAGAACTGCAAGGGGCACAGCGGAGGAGCCGCGCTCGCCGAAAGGACCAGGTCAGCTGTGTATCCAGCAGGAGAGGGGAGCCGAAGCGTGCGTAGCGGCGCCGCCCCCGTCGGAGACAAACACCCGCTGCGCGTCCCGGAAGCAGCATCCAGACAGAGGGGTCACGGAAGGGAGCAACGGAGTTCTTGGGGACTTTACAGCCGTCCGCTGTCCCTTCATGTTTAAAGGCAACACGGGGCGTGGGACTTTAAGCAGAGGCATCAGAAAAGTGGACAGAGTGATCGGATAAACGAAAGATGGCTGGGGGAAGCCGTGGGCAAGACACAGAAGCGATCCACTGAGGGTCGCACAGCACCGACAGACATTTCGAGCTGCGGAATTTTAAAAGGAAGGCGCAGGCAAGGAGGCAGGCGCCCGGCTTCCTAGGACCTTGCACAGTGCGTCGCAAGCGTGAGGCAACAGTTGGGTGGCAGACCAAAGCCTGGGGCTGCCAGGAACGGGGATGCACTGGCCTGGCGGTATGGTCCACTATATTGACCTTAAATGGGGGGAGTCACCAGCCTCAAAGTCAAGGGGCTGTCACGACGGTTAGTGGGGATACCGGGAGCCTCACGATAGTGCAGTCTCTGCTGAGCCAGCAGCCCATAGCAGTGAGCGGTGCAATCCCAATAAGTGGGGGCGGCTCTGGGAATCAGTTGGGAGCAGCTGCGGGAGGGGCAACTCAGCCAACCACATGGTGAGGGCAAGGGGTAACCAGCATGGGAGTACCTCAGGTTACCAATATGGGACAGGATGGAGTATGGAGTACTATGACACAGTATGGAAGGACAATGCCGGGTTTTGCACCAGTTAGGGTGTCAGTGAATTCTTTGTCATGGCACATACCAATGGCAGTCAAGGAAAGGGTATGGAGGAAAGAATTCATAGAGATCCTGGATTTTGTGGGGATGGAGCCATTGGGTAACAGGTTGAAAGAATTATCTGAGAAGGAGACGGAGAAAAGGGATAAGGAGACACCCAATACTGAGGCATCCATTCATAATTGGATAAAGGCCTTCTTGGTATATACCTCAATAATGATAGAAAAATACCCACAGGATGTTCAGCAATGCTGTCTTATGGCCATTACATCCATGATATTTATCTAAAACGGGGGGGGCCAAGGTTGGCTACAGTATGATCGGGCATTCCGCTTAAAAATGCACGTGTGGCCTGCCTGTCTTGGGATGAGATGGATGTGGGCGGGGTTTTGGATAAACTAGTGCTCACAGGTGAAGAGGGTGAAAAAACCACAGTAGAGAAGCCCCAGGTATGGAGGGGCAGGGGGGGTTACACCAGGTGAGGGAGGGCGTCCTTTCACGGGCACTCCTGGAACAGCAGAACCAGCTACTAGGGGGAGCAAGCTGAATGCTAGAGGGTCAATTCGGAGCAAGGTTGCCCATTTGGCAGAACTTTCCGATTCAAACACCCAAGGGGAGGGAACAGCAAGGAGCGCAGCTCCTCGGCCAGCGAAGGGAGACGCAGGGGCAGCCCAAAGGAGAAAAGCAAGGTTAAAAAAGAATGAAGTTAGTAACACACGGTCAAAATTTGCTCCAGAAACAATGTGTAATGATGTGATTAAAGGTGGGCTACCAAGCCCGGTTAACTTACAAGCAATGACTCCATGGTTGAATACTTATCATAAGCAAAACAAAGAGGACTGTTTCAGGGGTATCGAACTGTGTGTTGCCCAAACTCGTAGTCACACTAAAGAAACACAGTTCTTTCGACTGGGACGGATTTCAAAGAGTCAGTTGCTCTCACTGCGCTTGCAAATCGTCTCTGGTGCACTGTGTAGTGCTAAAAAACACGTGCTAGACCATCTTGGTCGGTGCATGTGTTGGCTGCCGTGCAGATGAAGGGTATATCTAGTTTTAATTGGTCTTCTCTGTATTGGCAGGTGCAGGTTTAAAAACAAGAAAGAGCTTTCTTCAATGGGTTTCTCTCTGGAGATTGTTCACCTAAAAGATGACAGGGACCCCTAGGTATGTGGTCTGGGGGTCCTTTATCGGAACGAGTTGGACCTGTGCAGCTGGTGCTGTGCACTGGGTCTAGTTGTTCTGTAGCCGACCGGTTTCTGTGGAGCACTGCGGGTGTGCCACATTCATCAGGGCTAGGTAGGGGACAGCTACATGTGTGCCCCCTGTGATTCGTCTACAGCAGCGTGGTCTGCAATACTTGTAGATCTCTCCCCTCTCCGTGTGGTGTAAATGCTCTCCACGGGGGGGGGGTTTTGAGGCAGCCCGGAACCTGGAGCAAGAGTCTCGGGTGGTCCTGCGGGCCGCGCGCGTAGTGTTGTTTCACGCGCAGGACCACCCGAGACCACGACTAGACCCAGTGCACAGCACCAGCTGCACAGGTCCAACTCGTTCCGATAAAGGACCCCCAGACCACATACCTAGGGGTCCCTGTCATCTTTTAGGTGAACAATCTCCAGAGAGAAACCCATTGAAGAAAGCTCTTTCTTGTTTTCAAACCTGCACCTGCCAATACAGAGAAGACTAATTAAAACTAGATATACCCTTCATCTGCACGGCAGCCAACAAATGCACTGACCAAGATGGTCTAGCACGTGTTTTTTAGCACTACACAGTGCACCAGAGACGATTTGCAAGCGCAGTGAGAGCAACTGACTCTTTGAAATCCGTCCCAGTCAAAAGAACTGTGTTTCTTTAGTGTGAATACTTATCATAACATTGAAGATGCTAGGTTGTTGTGGGAAGGCTTCAGGTGGGGGTTCAAGATCCCATGTGTGGAAAGGGAAAAGGGCACCGAGGCGCGCAACCTGCGGTCAGCCTTAGCGATGCCTGAGGTGGTGGCTCGGAAGGTAGCCAAAGAGGTGGACTTAGGCTGGGTGGTGGGTCCTTTCACGCAACTCCCAATGCCTAATCTGGTAATACGGCCATTAGGGCCTGTCCCTAAAAAAGAGGAAGGGCAATACCGGCTAATACATTCCCTGTCATTTCCAGAGGGGGGGGTCAGTCAATGATGGGATTGGAGAAGAGATGTGCAGAGTACATTATGCATCCTTTGATGATGCGGTAGAAATGGTGAGAACAGCTGGGAGAGGAGCTCTCATGGGAAAGGCAGATATTGAGTCAGCATTCCGGTTATTGCCTATACATAAAGAAAGCCAGCATTTGTTAGGTTTTAAGGTACAAGAGCTATATTATTATGATAAATGTTTACCGATGGGGTGTGCCATTTCATGTGCCTATTTTGAAGCATTTAGCAACTTTTTAGAGTTTGCAGTAAAACAGGAATGCCAGATAGGGTCGGTGGTACCTTACCTGGATGATTTTCTGTTCATCAGGGAAAAAGGGACGACAGAGTGTGAAAAAAATCACCTGTGCCTTTCAGAGGTTGATGAAGGCAATGGGGGTCCCACTAGCCAAGGCACAAACGGGGCCCAGTGACTTGTCTGACCTTCTTAGGCATTGAAATTGACTCTATAAAAGGGGAATGCAGGCTGCCGCAAGACAAAGTAGCAAAACTGAAGGAATGCATCAAGGTTCTAAGTTGCAAGAAGAAAGCAACCTTGAAAGAACTCCAGGGCATGGCAGGTAATCTCAATTTTGCAGGGAAAGTCATCCCAGTGGGTAAGGCATTTGCAAGGAGTATTGAACTAAAAATGGTGGGGCTGCAGCACGCAGGTCAACATGTCAGGTTAGGTTCTGAGGTACAGGAGGACTTGGCTATGTGGGACACGTTTTTGGACCGCTTCAATGGGGTGCAAATGTGGGGAACCGAAAGTAACAGCAAGGACAAGCGCAAGTTGTTCACAGACTCATCAGGGGCTCTGGGGTTTGGGGCAATCCTTGACAAGAAGTGGTGGGGCGCAGAATGGCCAAAGGAGTGGCATCACCTAGGGATCACCAGGGACATCACGCTGCTGGAACTCTTTCCCATTGTGTTGGCATTCAAACTGTGGGGCGATCAGCTGAGGGACAACAACGTCATGCTTTGGTCAGGCAATTTAGCAGTGGTTCAGATAAGTAATCAAGGATCTGTCAGTGGTATTAGGGTTTTACGTTTGTTAAGGGAACTTCACATATGCATGCTAAGGTGGAACATTGAGGTGCGAGCCAAACATATTCCGGGTGTTCAGAACACAGCGGCTGATGCTCTCTCTCGTTTACAGTGGGAGAAATTTCGAGAGTGTTGCCCGGGAGCAGGAAAAGGGATGACACCGTTCGAAAACCAGTGGTGGGACATGATTGGGGAAATCTGAGTGACCTAATTCAGACCGCACTGGCACCAGGTACGACGAAGAGGTATCAGGCATGCTGGGCCCGGTATCTGAAGATCAAACAGGAAGTGCTGGGAGAAGAACAACATGAAAGACCGGTGAGGGCCTTTGTGGGATGGGGTGGCATGAAGGAAAAAGCAGGTCATGGATGGCACATCACCTGGCAGCTATCGCCCATTATTCTAAACTGGGGGGAATGGTTGATCCTACCAAGGAACATTATATTTGTATGGCCATGAAAGGTTGGTCCAAGCAATTGAAGGCCAAAGGAGACGAAAGGCGGGCCATCGATTTTGTCAAGTTACAAAGGGTGGTGGCCTGTCTCGAGCAAATCTGTCACGGGGGTTTTGAAGTGGCATTGTTCAAAGCAGCGTTTACACTAGCATTCTTCGGGGCATTCAGGGTAAGTGAGCTGGTCCCAGAGAACAGAGGTGCGAAGGGCACAAGGTTTTTTCAAATGCAGGACGTGCAATGTTCTGAGGGGCATGTGACATTATGGTTGAAAAGGTCAAAAACCGACCAGGAAGGCAAGGGGTGTACAGTGTCACTGCAGCCCATTACAGGGAGCCCGGTATGCCCGGTCAAGGCAGTTGCAGGGCTCCTCAAAGTGAGACCTCCATCTATAAAAGAGGCTCCGCTACTCATCCACCAGGATGGTACCGCCCTAAGTCGCTTTCAGTTCAGGAGAGTAATGGAGCTGACTCTAGAAGGAATTGGGGAGTCGGAAGGTGTATTTGGAACGCACTCATTCTGGATCGGGGCTGTGACATCGGCCGCAGCTGTGGGGATGGGAGAAATGGCAATCAAGCAAATAGGGAGATGGAAATCTGGTTGTTTTAAGAGATATATTAGACCTGAAAAAATGTAAGGGTGACATGCCTTCTTCTTCCTCTTATTAGCACCAGCCCGAAGGAAGAAGATATCGGTATGGCTGATAGGACACTCATTTGTGTCTAGGTCAGGGGCAAGCTGGACAGCAGAGCAGGAAAAGCTGACGGCGGGCGAGTTCATGATTGGGTGGCACAGGGTGCCAGGTATGAAATGGGCGCAGCTACAGGGACAGGTGCGCAGGTTATTGATCACAAAGAAAAAACCTGACATCCTGATCATTCACTTGGGAGGGAATGATTTGACTAGTTTAGGGAGGGGGCTCTCATGCGGGAGATGATGTTCATGTTACAGGAGCTGGCAGGACAGCTGAGGGAAACAGAGATAGTTTGGTCAGAGATTATTCCAAGGCTAGAATGGAGAGGCGCAGATAAGCATGCAGCAGTAGAGAAGTCCAGGCACAAGCTAAACTGTGCAATGGCAAAATTCTGCAATGGCAGAGGTTTTGGGCAGATCAGACATGGTCTGATTAATTTGAAATCCCCAGAATATTTCCTAAAAGATGGGGTACACCTGTCACCATTAGGTATGGACTTGTTTTTCTGGAATATCGGACAAACACAGGAGACAGATTCCGGAGGAGCCAGGAGAAAGCAGGAAGGGTCTTCGCTCTTCCTCAGACCCAGCGCCCCTTGGGAGCCTAAGCGGCAGGGGCGTCTGGGAGGAACAACTACGGCTCAGCTTTCCCCAAGGAAATGGCACTCTCCCTGCCCAGGAGCACCTGCAGAGGCAGGAGAGGCTCGACACAAAGGCAGGGAGAGTTGGGCCTATTTCTGGACTCTTGGGGAAGGAAAGGGGGAAGCATGTTCTTTTGGACACGGAGCAGTCGCCGCATCTTGCGAACAATTTTTCCACAAATGTGTGCAGTTTGCTTTTGTGTTATTGTGGAATAAATCTGCGGCCTTTTATGCCAACAACAAACAGGTCTCATTCTACGGTTTTTCTGGGGAAAAGGGAATGAGCTATGGTATGCATTGGTTACGAATAGACGAATGCCGTGGTTATGCAGAAACGCTTACGTCAAAAACACAACACTTAACTCACGTAGAAAGCCACCCTTGGCGATATGTTCACTCACAAACACAGGGGGGCTTGTGTTCCTTGTCCCCGGGGTGCAAAACAATGTAGAGGTGTTACACCTCCCATTACACTTTTTACGTTGGAGGCATATTTGTGATTTTTGGATAGGAGGGGCGGGGGGCGGCGGCGAGAGATGGAACGTGTGTACCATTCTCATCTCCCTTTTCCCCTCCACCTCCATAAACGACTTGGTTGTACACCAGCACAGCATTACATGCTGGTGCAAAACAAAATGGATTCCTCGAATCCAGCCGTATGAACGAGAAGAATAGATGAGAGATGCCCGGGTTCACTTCTCAGCCCACCAAGGTAGATAATAGATTAATTGGCTTCCGTTCTGCCCCTCGCGCCGGAATCTATTGCTTTCTAACCCCACCTGGAGGACCGCCATGTTAAATGCACGAGGGCCAGCGGTGGGCCCTCGCCCTCTGGCTTCGCATCAAACACTTGTAAAGTGCAGCTGTGATACCCGCGCGACTGGCCACCTGCAAGGCTGCATTAGGGAGAGGATGGGTTAGGTGCGTAGGGGGTGGGGGGCAGGGTAGTGGGGGGAGGAGCGGGAGGAAGGATAGTGGGATAGGAGGCGGGGCAGTAACCACATAGTAATACAAGGTCAAGAGCCCTAAAAACTGGAGGATACTCGGAGCATACACAATGGGAGAGACCACACAGAAGTGAAATGATCATAAAGTAAAATATATCAAGTTTACTCAATTGTCCCATACACAGTGCACAGGACAAATTAACATTTTGCCTTTCAGAAAATGAATCACCCACGGCCGAAAAATGACCCAGCAGAGTGGGTTTCTCTTTCCTGTATAAAAGGTGCACACCTTTTAAACCCAAGAATCAGAATATATTATGCAGAGCATAATCCACACATAGGACATTGTGTTACAATCCTGTTTTAAGAAGTGGATTAGCAGCTGAACACCACTCACCTCATTAATTCAGGGGAGCACGCTAGCATTTTTTGACTCCTGGCCTCCAAAACACTCAAGGGGATGATGTCCCCCCTCTGCAAAAAGTTGGTGACCTGCATGTACCCTCAATTTGCGCCCTGTTTTTCACGCATCTTCCTTCTACCTCCAACCCACCATATCTAAGCAACCATAACTTGCGCCACCACCTTGCACTGCTAACACTAACACCCAGGACATCAAAGATGACATCACAAATATCACTGATGACATCACAGATCTAGGACAATTGTTTTTGTTCACTGACATATCTAGGCCAGGTGTTTTTGTTCACTGACCGTCAGAAAAGGTGCTATATATCTAGACGTTAACCTTGTCATATGTTCTTAAAGTACTTTCTTTAGGGTTTGGTCTCAGCTCATGGTGCACATACAAGGGGCAATAAGCAGGCCTCAAACACACAAGTCATTTGTATACATGAAGATTAACTTTAATGTTATTGACATTTCGTGATGATGTTGTTCCTTTCTACCTTACTTTAGTTTCCCTGTATGTGTCTCTGATTTGTATGCATTGTGGATCTTCATAAGCATTGTTTGTACTAACACAAGTGTGTACTAAGTCTTGAATTGTTAGCTATTTATTCCATGGTTAACATTGCTCAAAACTCTGATAAGGTAGCATTAATTATTTTACTATCCAAAATGACCAGGTAAAACATATTGGGCCTCATTACACGGACGGCGGTGGACCAAGGTGCTATTAGCACCTTGGTCCATGCCGGTAAAATACCCGCACCGCCCTGGTGGAAAGGGGAATCACCGCCCTATTCCAAGGTTGGTGGGGCGGTAATTCCCCCTTCCCCCATTGCCCTTCCCCATTCCCATTTTTGCCCCATAAGGCATAATGGGGATGGGGAAGGCGCTAATTACGGCACCGCAAATTGCGGTACCGTAATTAGCTCCCTGGTCCCTTTGCGGGTTGGTTTTTAATGCCTGCAAAAAGCAGGCGTTAAAGTCTCCAACCCGCAAAGGGACCTCGTAGTAAGGCGGTAAGGGTTAACAATCACCGGTACCATTAACGGTGACCGTTAACCCTTACCGCCGTCCATGTAATGAGGCCCATTGTAATTCTATGGTGCATGCTGCAGCTATTGCCTATCTGTATGTATGATTAGGATCCTGTATTAAAGGGATAGTGCGCTCAGAAATATTACTGACCCGATCGTTCGGCATGTGTTTTTCAGCATACAGTGATCGATCGTAAAAAACGTTCCTATGCATCTTACCTTGGCTTTCCTCACTTTTACACATGTGAAACCAAAGAGTTGGGCGCAGCTATCTTGTGCTAATCTTATCCGTGGATCGATCGCCCTAAATTCAAGTGCCCCTGCGGCACTAAATCATATCCCCCGCCGCTGAAGCTGACATCACTCAACACAATTACGTCCCCTTTCACAAAGCCAATGCACGCCTTGTGTCAATGTCCTATGTGCGCAAGCTATTGACGTGTCTCCATGGAAATGGCTGGACGCCTCTTTCCTCTATAAGTATAAACAGACCCCTTCTCATCAGACAACATCAGATTTGCTTTTTCAATCGTTTCACTGTCTTTTTTTTGATTGCCCGTAACTCGTTTCTGTTCCGCTACTTTCTTAGCACAAAGCCCATGCAAACAGATACTTGGACTAGCATTACTATTGATTTCAATCGTTACTTGCGTTTTATTTAAAAATGTGTTGTATAATGGAAGCAATACAGCCCTACCAGTACGAGCCTGAGTATTCCGAGGAGGAAGTAATTGAAAGAGAAAGGTGTGGAAACAATGGGGAATCGAACGATAGTTGGGAAGATGAATCACCGGAGCCTGAGCCTAGTAGCATGGACGACGTTTCCTCCTGGTGTACCTGCAATCGCTGCAAGGTCATGCCAACCGAGGTGGAGAACTGCTGCTGCAAAGAAAACTCTGGATGCTTGGCCTACAAATCAGAAGATGACACACCTCTGCAATGCAATACCGAGCGGCATGACTTCAAGCCAGCCTGCTTCACAAGGTCCGTGTTGAGGATTATGATCGTGCTTATGCACAAACTTCGCGCAACAGTTCGACCTCGCAATCCAAGTGACGAGTAAGTGTACTCTAGGTGTGTTGTCCTTTTGACCACTGAGACGAATAATATTTCATGTTTGTACCCTACGTTTTCGTCACTTTGATCGATCACCGACGAATTAATTTAGTCTTCAAATTGGATATATTTCTCTATCTTTTTGCAAAGCGCAGTGCTCATTGCTTACATGTGTTTCACTTTCAACTAAGAAACAATATTTCTCTGTGGCCCAAACCGTTATGGATTGTATGGGTGTTCACTCTTGCAATGTGTCTGGACTTCAAAGCCCAAGTTCATTTGTTAATAAAGGGACGTTTGTAAGGGCAACTATCTCATAGAATTCAGGATGCATTTTCAAGTAAGGCTGGAACACTTACAGTATGTATGTTTCTCTTCCACAGGTGGTACAGGCTAGTGGCCTACCGTTCATTTACATGGTGGCTTTATGGGAGGCTTGGATTCTGCATTCGAAGAGTAATACCTGCCTGTGTCGTTGGAGCTATTCGTGCAAAATTCCCCATTGACAGCGGACAGTACAGGGGATTTTCCCACACTGTGCGGCAACCTCAAAGTATACA
The DNA here is from genome assembly GCF_040938575.1 of Ambystoma mexicanum. Classification (NCBI taxonomy): domain Eukaryota; kingdom Metazoa; phylum Chordata; class Amphibia; order Caudata; family Ambystomatidae; genus Ambystoma; species Ambystoma mexicanum. The sequence goes on from NC_090925.1 coordinate 715,608,902, forward strand.
ATTTTTAGTTTGTTTGTGCAAACCTCACCAAACTAAATAAAATACAAATGAGCATATACAAATAGTTGTTTCCATTTTTCAGTGAATCAAGAACACGCTCACTCGTTTCTGAGGGACATGGAATAATGGTTGGTGCCTTTTTGTGCTCACATCGCCCAAAACAAGCCATCCCTCCTCCATTATACCCCACTCCAGTACTGGGTGGGTGGGAACGGCCAAGGTGCCAAACACCATGTACACTTCAAAAGCAATCTTCTGCACAGTGACCATTGTTCTCATGGCCTCCTCAGACCCAGTGTCTCCAGGCTCCCGTGTGCAAGATTCTGCGTTAGCGATCCACATAAGTGTGTCTCCCTTCAGCAGTGTTCCGGGCCTTTTGTGCTTGCCTCATGCCCATCCATCCCCCCTCCATTATCAATGTACCAGCATCACTGATGACATCATGAATAGGGTGCACATTCTAGCATTGCATCGGTAAGGGGCCTATGGAAAAATTGATACTATATTGGAAACAAGCTGATAATTGGCCGCCTCTCTCCTTTGCTCTTGGCACACGTGGGTCCGCTGGGCTCATCTCCACGGTGTGAAGGTCAGGGCAAGCGAGCACACATCTTTCTACCTAAAACAAACAACAGGATCTGATAATGCAGAAATAATGGCACCCATAAAATCTAGCATGAATAGTCTATTCTGGTTGCATGAGCTAATATATTGGCATTGTAACCTTTACCCTTTTGGATTCTCTTTGATACTGCAAACTCTTCACCCAGGTGCCGACCTCAAATGTTTGATTTGCCATCTGGCCCGCTTGGGATAGATAGACGTTTGTTGTTCTTTGGGAAACTATATTGCCACACAGGATTAGGGCTGTGTTGGGAGTCCGTGAGTGATCGGTGCGCTGGAGGGTAGGATGGGTATCACCATCAAAGGAACTGGGGAGGGGGTCGGAGATGGGGAGCTCTGGACTGTCGGGGACGGTGGTTGGGAGAGCACAGGAAGTTGAGTAGAGATGAATGGGCACTTGGCTTATGACTACTCACTGTCACACGCTCTTCGCAGGGCACATTCTTTCGGAAATCATGCCTCAGGATTGTAACAAGGCATGGCTGGCTTCTTTGAGAACAGGACTCACGCAGAGCTGGCAAGGGGGAGGCGATGGTGTGGGCTGATGGATGAGAGCTGTATTTCTACATAGAGATTGTTTTTCAGGCCTGGTAGAAAAGATGGCGTTGGGACTAGTTTGCAAATGTTTTTTTATGACTGAGCTGGGGGCTATAAAGTATTGTTTATCTTCTATGGGCTGTGGTGCAACAGAATACTGCATGGAGTGGCTACGCCTATCCCCTTGGGTATTCCATATGGTTTGTTTCTAGAGCGATGCAAGGGTGGGGGGCAAGGATTGTCTCCTTACCAATAACGGTGACCATTGTTCTCATGGCCTCCCCAGATCCAGTGTCTCCAGACTCCCCTCTGCAAGACCCCGCCCTTGCAATCTACACAAGTGTGTGTCCCTTCAGCAGTGTTCCAGACCTTTTCCACTCACCCCATGCCCAATTGTCCCCCCTCCAGCATCAATGGCATTTCGCACCTGTGGCCATGCGCAAGCAAGGGGGCTTGATGGGTGTGAACGGGCAAGGTGCCAAACACCATGTACACTTCAAATAGTTGTTTCCATTTTTCAGTGAATCAAGAACACGCTCACTCGTTTCTGAGGGACATGGAATAATGGTTGGTGCCTTTTTGTGCTCACATCGCCCAAAACAAGCCATCCCTCCTCCATTATGCCCCACTCCAGTACTGGGTGGGTGGGAACGGCCAAGGTGCCAAACACCATGTACACTTCAAAAGCAATCTTCTGCACAGTGACCATTGTTCTCATGGCCTCCTCAGACCCAGTGTCTCCAGGCTCCCGTGTGCAAGATTCTGCCTTTGCAATCCACATAAGTGTGTCTCCCTTCAGCAGTGTTCCGGGCCTTTTGTGCGTGCCTCATGCCCAATCGTCCCCCCTTCAGCATCAATGGCATTTCGCACCTGTGGCCATGCGCAAGCAAGGGGGCTTGATGGGTGTGAACGGGCAAGGTGCCAAACACCATGTACACTTCAAAAAGGATCTTCTGCACGGTGACCATTGTTCTCATGGCCTTCCCAGACCCAGTGTCTCCATACTCCCTTCTGCAAGACCCCGCAACAAACACGTCACACATTCACATACACACTCTCTTTTCTAATCCTCTATGAACACCTTGACATATCTCTGTGCTCAGTAAGGTATCTGTTTGTCGTGCAACTTGTTCTCCGGATAGTTTCTCCCCTGCTTGCTGAATCAGCTTGTTTGATCGTCTAGGTAAGGGTGGTAGGTCACTGAATTTCCTTCTCTAAATTCATCTACTGCCGATCTTAATTTGTTTTACTATTCCCGCCAATTGTACCGTCCATTGTAATGTTCATTTAGCCCAATGACTTCACCATAGTCTAATGTTTCAAGTATTTTACTCTCGAAAAATACCACATTGGATCTTTGTCCATTGCAATAGAATAGAATATTTCATGGTACATGTTTGTAAGCATGTTCCCTTTTGATGCATGAAAGTACATGAAACAGACGACTAGCACGTTACCAATCATGGTATACCAATCATATCTATAAGACATTTATCGCCGTGTTCATTTGAAAATGCTAAACATGTTTTCCCACTTTGAAAAAAATGAATATTGCATAGAAAGCTGTAATACAATCAGATCAATCACTGGCATACAGTAATTCTTTTGAATTATTTATATAATTCTATAGCGGTCTAAGAGACAATCGAAGAATAGCGGCCTGTATGGTACTCTGTTGGCCTTCTAAGAGCCATTCAAAAAGTCCAAGCATGGTCCTGCATACATTCCCGAAGGATATTGATTTAATAAGAGAATGGGTTAAATACTGTGATTTTCGGGTGGACGAGATTGAAAGTAGAGCCCAGTCGGTCTTGACGGACGTGATGTCCAATCGATTCCGCATCTGCAGCCGGCACTTTACCGATTATATGTACGACCGATCCGAGTACACTAAGAAGCGTCGACCCCGAATTCATTGTAAATTGCTTCCACATGCAATTTCTACCGAATGTATGCACACGCTGCCTCCGGTGAGTCCTGCGTGATTAATTAGCTGTGTTTGTTGTTAGGTTGGACGATGGGCTTTATAAATAAGTACTAACAATGATCTCTCTATCAAAATCTGGTAGGGTACTGAAATGGTAGCTTTCGATGCATATTTACTTCAAAAGTGTCTTACCAAAGTTTCCATTGCTACAAGATAGTATTGCATTTTTACTATGCTAGATTTCACTACACTAAATCGGTCCCTGCTTTCTTGAGCCTCTAACAAATCTAAAAATTATGACCATTATAAAACAATGCCATAGTGCCCTTTAAAAGTCGCATTGTGTTTTCGTAATCGGTTGCTTGACATGTTCCTTTTTTGGTGTAGGGCACAGTGATGGATGCACAGACCCTCACAAGTGAAGAAACCACCGACACGTCCAGTGTCCCAATGGTGAGTCCTACTGGCAAGTACAAAGTGATATTCTCTAGATTTGGACCTGCCCACACATCAAGTACAACTATGTTTTTCCCTTGGCCCACTTTTAGACAATGCTTGGAAAATGAAGCAACAAGATTCAGCATCAATTTCATTTTCAGAGTCAACATCAAGTTCGCTCGCCTATCAAGTAATTTTATTAAACTTGTCCTTTACGAAAATGTGTTATGCTTGCAATTTAAAATGAAATGAAAAGTAACACTAAGTGGCATGTATGGGTGTCCCTCTATATGTACAATTGTTTGAATCTCATTGTACACTTCCATTTAGCTGTTTTCACCCGTACTAAAACAAGTACTGTGTTACAGGTGGATGCTGGAACTTCGGCCACAATCACTTCATCCTTTGCAACTAGTCCAGAGTATGAGGTATGCGTACTCCCTCCCTAATGCAGAATACATTAAAAAAGTTTGAGGGCAACATTACAATCAGTATGTTTTGCATGGTGATCTCTGATGAAGCACATGTGTTATCTCAGAACGTTATCAGGTTTAATGTGAAAGGTATATTATGACTGTTTACGAGGGTATGTTCATACAAATGTTCTCTTAGTGTTGCGAGAACAAACCTTGTAGTATACGGTTCTTACTCATTTAATAATACTTTGGGCCTCATTACACAGATGGCGGTGGACCAAGGTGCTATCAGCACCTTGGTCCATGCCGGCAAAATACCGGCACCGCCTTGGTGGAAAGGGGAATTACCACCCTATTCGAAGGTTGGCGGGGCGGTAATTCCCCTTTCCCCCATTGCGCTTCCCCATTCCCATTTTTGCCTCATAGGGCTCTATGGGAATGGGGAAGGCGCTAATTACGGTGCCGCAAATTGCGGTACCGTAATTAGCTCCCTGGTCCCTTTGCGGGTTGGTTTTTAACGCCTGCAAAAAGCAGGCGTTAAATTCTCCAACCCGCAAAGGGACCTCGTAGTAAGGCGGTAAGGGTTTACCGGTACCGGTAAAATACCGGTACTGGTAAACCCTTACCGCCTACCGTGTAATGAAGTGCACGGTGCGATGAAAGATTCTAATTTCCAGTACATTTCACTTTTCCTTTTTTTAAATTAATATTCTGTTCAATGAATGTACGCAAGGTGTTGAAATAGAAGAGGAGGCACATGGACCAGAGGTAAACAAAACCTAATATTGAAAACTATTGGACATCACATTGCATTTATAATACATTTTAATGTTGTAATTTTTCCTATTCAATCAAGTTGGTTCTGTTTATAAATATGTACAGATGTTGGTTTGCAATTAAATGAAATGTGCTGGATGTACACCATATAAAAACGCTATTTTTTATTTTTTATTTGTGTTTAACTGTATTTTACCAGTTTTTACAAAATTTACGTTCCATGGTGTTCCATTTTTACATTGGAATTATTTTTCTTTTTTTCATTATTGGTTCCATAGTTCCAAACCTCAATTTGATTGGGTTTTTTTCTGATGAAGTAGGTTGAAATCAAGGCTCTCCAAAAAGTTTCCGACAGTGATTAGCGGTTTTCGATTTAGACCATCCATCAAATAAGCCCACCAGTAATCTTCGTCCAGCGAGTTTAAGTGAGCTAGATGAGTTTTCCTGTTAGACACGAGTACCGGCCACTTAAGGATGAGATGTTTCAGGTTTTCAATCGAAAGTGGATCTGTACAAAAGCGACAGGAAGTTGTGTCTGTCTTTTTCCAGGTTCCCAGGATTTCATTTGTTTTTAAGGTGTTTAACCTTGCTCTCAGGAAAATGGAACATATTTTTTTATTCAGAAATTTTAATAGATAGCTGATAGGCTTGTTCAATTTTTGGGCATAGGGCGGAAGGTGTGCAATGCACTTGGAGCTCATGGCCTTGGTCAAGGTATTACACCAATCAGATTCTTTAAATTTCCTTGCAGTTTTTGTTGGGTTTGTCAAAAGTTCCTCTTCAGAGCTTCCGATTTCTTTCAAAATTGCCTGATTTGTGTTAGTCCAATTTGTCAACATTTTGTTGGATCTTTTCTCCATTTCTTCATGGATAAGTACAAAGCTTTTGTCCTTGGAAGATCGTATTTTCCTGAATAACATTAGGCCATTGAGATCGACAGTTCCCTTAAGAGATGTGAGGCTTAGCTCTCTTCTGATCAGAGCCACTGGGGTAGATGGAGGGAGTCGTAACAGTTTCCTCCATAGCGATCCTTACAGCTTGTTTCAGATGTTATCAGGGATCATTGGCATTGCTTCTGCCCCATAGGTAAGTGCAGGGACCACTTTAGCCTTATAGAATGTGATTGCCGCTTTCAGCGAAAAGCGCCCAAACTTTTTGTCCATCAATATTGTTTGGTTAGTCAAGCCTTTGTTTTTAAGGATCAGGGTTTCTTGCATCGGTAATTCACGTAGTTGGTTACTGAAGGTTACTCCCAGGTATCTAAAGGTTTCAACTTTTTCTAACTGCTCTTTTGCTAGAAACCATGCTCCTGGATGTGTTCTCCTTGTGCCTTTGTCTAAACACATTACTTTGGTCTTTTCTTTGTTACTTTCCAAGTCATTGGTCTTAAGGTATTTGTCGAGGTTGTCCAACTTTCTTTGTAAACCGATCTTGGTTTGATCGATTAGTATGATGTCATCCGCATAGATCAACCTGCTAACTTTTTCAGAGCCCAGAGAGGGCGGGAAAGCTATGATCTTGTTTTCTGTATGCTGGTAAACGCCTATATAAGCATTATACAACGCCGGAGCCAAGGGGCATCCTTGCATGACTCCGCGATCAGTGTCGATGTTTATTGAGAGTAGACCCACTCCGTTAAGGCGAACTCTCATCGAAGTCTGCGAGTATAATTCTTTTATCGGCACAAGCAGGAATTTAGGCAATTCCAATTACGAAATTTCCTCCACAGTTTATTTCTGTTGACTTTGTCAAATGCTTTTGACAGATCGATAAATGCAAGGAACAGACGAGGTGAGCCTCCCATTACTTTCGCCTTCAAAATGCTGAGCATGAATATGTTGGCAATTGTTCCGAGGTTTTTTGTAAAGCCTGTTTGGAAGGGATCTGATCCTCCTGAAGATGAGACCCATGCTTTGAAGTTATCTAAGAGAAAGGACCCAAAGAGTTTCCCAATGCTATCAAGCAGAGCGATAGGACGGTAGTTGTTTGGGTCACTTCTGTCCCCAGATTTGTATAGCGGCACCACATTCGTGGTTTTCCAAGAAGGAGGTATTGATCTTGATGATATACATGATTCCAATATTTCAGCTATCAACACAGACCATGGACCGGGATTCTTCTTTAAGTCCATGTTTGACAATCCGTCTGGTCCTGGGGCACGAGATGATTTAAGGTTTTTGATTTTTTCTTCAATGTTGCTTCAGTCCAATTCTATGGGCCTCATTACACGGTAGGCGGTAAGGGTTTACCGGTACCAGTATTTTACCGGTACCGGTAAACCCTTACCGCCTTACTACGAGGTCCCTTTGCGGGTTGGAGAATTTAACGCCTGCTTTTTGCAGGCGTTAAAAACCAACCCGCAAAGGGACCAGGGAGCTAATCACGCTACCGCAATTTGCGGTACCATAATTAGCGCCTTCCCCATTCCCATAGAGCCCTATGGGGCAAAAATGGGAAAGGGGAAGGGCAATGGAGGAAGGGGGAATTACCACCCCACCAACCTTGGAATAGGGTGGTAATTCCCCTTTCCACCAAGGCAGTGGTGGTATTTTACCGGCATGGACCAAGGTGCTACTAGCACCTTGGTCCACCGCCATCCGTGTAATGAGGCCCTATGTCCCATCTGTCAGTATCCTCGATGTGTGCCGGAGATAGACTAGGACTATCGCCAAAGAGATTAGCAAAGTGCGTAACCCAGGTCTTTTCGGTCACGCTGCTCGTTAGTGAATCCTGGTTTGTTTCTCCTCTGGATGAGATTAGTGACCAGAAAGCTTTTGGTTTCTTGCCACTGAGGGTTCTTAACATCACCTCGGAGTCATCTTGATACAGTTGTATTTTGTATCCTTTAAGCCAGTTTTTGTAATTCTTGGTGGTCAACTTGGCTTCCAGGAGATTGTCTAAGGAGGGGAGTCGGATTGCTTTTCTTTTGGCTCGTCTCATGGAAAGTCTCTTTTCCTTCAGGATCTGGTTGTTGTAATGCTGAGTTTTTATCGATGCTCTACCCTCCGTTTTCGGCACTTGGTAGGGTATCAAGAGGGAGCAGTAGTCTGTAAAAGATGGATCCACTTTTTTCTTTTCAAGCTTCTTGATTTAGCAATAGCACTCGGTTATGTCAGTGATAGCTGTGGCTTTCAACCGTAGGCGAGTACCCTTGTTGTTAGTCTCGCTGTTAGTCAGCATTGAGGGACGAGGAGGGTATCTAGTAAGGGTAGTGAATTTCCATGTTGTTAGCAAAAGGGTGTGATCACTGCGCATGGTGCGAATGACCCTGAAGAGCGTAACTTTGGTTAATAGATCATGAGAAGCGTATATGTGATCTAGCGTTGCCTGACGACCTGCTAACTCCCAAGTTGGAATGTCCGGTTCAGACTTTTTTTTAGAGAGTGTAAGTTATGCATGTCGTAGGTATCCATGACTTTTGCCCATTTGTTTCCTCTGATTATAGCTTCTGGGATTGTTGATCCTTTATTTTTCTTTTCCAATGTAAGATTTGTGGTCGCTTTAATTTCCTGTCCTTTCATGGTGATTTTAGAGTTCAAGTCCCCACATATAATCGCGTTGTCTATTGTGTAGACCCTTCCCGCCTTATCCAGAATTTTTTCAATCTTAGGGATGAATGACTCTGCAGGGAGTTTTTTTCAGATTCCAATAGATATTTATCAAGAGATATGTGGTTCCTTTCCATGAGTTGGTGATGAGTTGTGCTGGGGACCATTTGATTAGAGTGGCCATTATGTGGGGCTCATTTGTAATTATTTTCTGTAATTGGAGAGCCCCTCCTATTCGAATTGCTGTAATTAGGCCAGCCCTTGGTCTTCCTGACGGCCCTTGCAAAGTTGGGGAAAGGCGATATCAAAACCGTCGATCGAAGGCTTGTTTATCATCCAAACCTCTTGGAGACAGAGGATATCAAATAGCCCAAAGTTGATATCAGCGGAATGTGCCAAGTGTGAAAAACTCCCAGTGTTCCAAGAGCCTAAGGTACGACGGTTGGCTGTGTCCACTTTAAGGAGGACTGAGATGTTGCAATTGTTTCCTGAGTCAGCCGCTAATTGCTAAAATCTCGGTTTTATTGCTAGGGCTCCTGGTAACCAAGCCCAGTTTTTCAGTTCTTGTTCTATCCGGTTTTGGTTCAGGGTGTTCGTGGTATCCATGTGTCTCTGTTTTGGTTTATCCTGATCGATCGTTATGTTTCAGTTTTTTGTGGTCCTGCCGGGAAACGTTAATTTTCCAGTGAGTTACGTATTTGGCTTCTTTGATCTCTCAGAGGAGACATTTGGTTGATCCTAGTACCTCGCAATGTGGTTCTATGTTCTTCCTTTTGGATCTTTCTCTCAGGTCTATCTCTCATCCTGCTATGGTCCCTTCTTATTTCGATGAACCGACTTGAGGAAGATTTACTTTTATTCCGTGAAGAAGATCTTCGTTTTGCATATTTCTTGGTATGCCGAGTGTTTGAATCGAGGGTTCTACTTCTGTGCCCCGAGGGAGATCTAGAGGGCTTGACTCTTCGATCAGAAATCTTACGATTAAGAGGTTGCTGGTTTTAATGAGAGATTGTTCAATTCCTTGATTCATGGTTCTTACATCTTTTTAGGTCGTAACCCAGTGTTCTGAGTTTGCTTTTAGCCACCATTAGAAGGGACTTCGTAGTTGGAGATTTTATGTGGAAATAGATAGTGTCTGTACACTCCGCATCAGTAAACTCTACGATGAAGATCTCATCTGATGACATGTTTCGAAGTGATGGAATGTGGTGCAGGATGGTCAATATGGATTTTCTATTTAAGATGAAAGAGAAATCCTCTTTCCAAATACATTCAAGCATGAAGGTACAGGTTTTTGTAGTTCTTTCCGAACGAAATATCATTGCTCTTTTTTTTCCTCTATCCTCACTCTTTTCACACATAGTATGATGTTGTGTATCTCTTCTTGATCTCCTCGAGCTTGCTGTTCTTCGTGTTCTCGGCAATTTTTCTCATCTCACGCTGTCATTTGCTTTAGCCCGATGTCGAGATAGAGATCTACTTGATGTAAACCGACTTTTTGATCTTTGCTTTATATGAACTCTAGAACTCCATCTCGAGGAGATCTTTTTAGGGGAGTTAGATTTGTACTTGTATTTGTCTCCTTTTGAGTCTGTCCCTTTAACTGATGGACGAGGTAGGGGTTTAAGTTGTTCCTTTTTCGTTGTATGTTGCGCTGGAGGATATTTGTTTAAATTGGGATCCTTTTTCTGTGCCAGAAGTTTCAATTTTTGTTCCTCTAAGGTTAAGAATATTGGGCTTTCAGGTTCAAGTATCAGGGCCTTCCGGGCAAGTTCATTCGTACTTGAAGAAGAGGTGCCTCGATTAGCTTTCCTTTTACCTCTTAGTGGATCACTGGTTTCTGAGCCCTGAGCGTCTATGGGGACTGTGTCAGATTTTAAAGTGGCTTCCATAAGTTCGCTTTCTGTTGGTGATAAAATGGTGGTTTCTGAATCCAAAGCATTCTCAACATTTATAGAAGAAGCTCTATTTTGAGCGCTTTTGGTGTAGGAGGCAGGTCTTTTTTCAAAGGTTAGACATGCTTGTTTGAAAGTAAGCATAGTTCTAATACTTATTGTGTTTGCTCGGTTATGTGGGCCACTTGGTTTAGCCAGCTGAGTATCTGCCGGTCCTTCATTATCTTTTGAAATTGGAAGGTCGGTTGTCCAAACCAAACACCCATTTTTTGTGCCCTGAGGGTCTGAAGACTTTGGCTTTGTTTTCCCACTAGGCTCTTTTGTTGTTTTTAGAGGATGCTGCAACACATCCGAGTCTGGGTGGTGAGTTGGAACACTATTTTTTTCAGCTTGCTTGTACGGTGGAAAAAGACAATGTCACGGTTTCCAAGAAAACAAAGAAAATAAGGGTAACGAACAAATAAATTAGCTTTGTAGAAATTCTTAAGCTGTTGATTTATTCATATAATGTTTTTGTATATAAAGTGATATCTGCTGGATGTGTGCTATACATTGACCATGTTTCTCAAAACATCGTTTATAGGCCCAGAAGGAAGCAAAGCATAAAGACACAAACTTATTTCACTATGGAGCAACCACTGTTTGGGGTGCAGCGTGGTCCAGTCACTAAGCAGAATTGTGATGCTTATAGCCAATGGCCGGAAACTGAATGTAATGTGACCGGTGATCTGTACAAAGTGTCCATGGACCATTGCTACCAAGTGAGAACTCGACAAGGTGAGTCTGAATACAATGAAGATGCTTTGCAATTCCTCGCAGACCTCTTGACACAATCTACACCTGCCAAAAATGTTCCATCAAAGAAACATTTGCTTATATCTGTTTCTCCAGTTCGCGTGCAAATATCACAACCTGAAATAACAGAGACTGAAGCTTCAACTGAACTGACAGAGGAACCTTCTAAAGATCTCGACTTCAGTTTGCTGAGTTCTTTCGATATGTCCACCACAGCCGAATCACAAACCACATTTATGCCAGACGATTGGCTGAGAAAGGAGCCAAAATACATTGTATTTGACAGCTGCCTGCTAGAGATTGTACAGATGCTGAAATGTGTCCATACATTTAGAGGGAACATATGCGGGCAGCCATTGGTGAATGTATCTTGTGTATTACAAGGCACTAACCTGAAAATCCAAGCCAGCTGTGTCGACCTCTATAGTACATTTCCATGGTCCGCTCAACCGATGCTGGGCAAAGTGCCAGCTGGAAATCTACTATGTTCAGCAGTTTTACTTTTCAGAGTGTCTACTTTCGGTAAGGTTCCAGTTTCTGTCAATTTGTGGGAGTTGAGTTCCTTGCTAAAACCCAGTACTTCAAATATCAAAGGAAATTCGTATGCCCCACCATTAGTGAAGCCTGGAAAGTTGAACATATGTCAATCGAAAGCACATTCTTTGGCAAACGTTTTTGGCTAGCTGGCGACGGACAGTGTGACAGCCCTGGATTTTCAGCAAAGTACTGCACATACCACTTTCAAGACATAGGCCCTCATTCCGAGGTTGGTGCTAGTCATGGCGTTATTAGCGCCATGACTAACACCATTACCGGTACCGTGTCCGCCCTCGTTCAATGGGGATTTACCGGTCTAGTCTGACCTTTGTGGGACCGGTAAGTCCCCACTGAAAATACCATTCCCCTTTCCCATTTCAGCCCCCATAGGGCTCAATGGGAATGGGGAAGGTGTAAATAATGGTACCGCAATTTGCGGTACCGTTATTTGCTCCCAGGACCCTTTGCGGCTCCCGCTAAGGCTGCCTGGTAGAACCAGGCAGCCTTAGTGGGACCCGCAAAGGGACCTCGTAGTAGGGCACAAAGGGATTACCGGTACCGATGTCCTTAACGGTTGCCGGTATCCCTTTGCGCCCTACTCTGAATGAGGCCCTCGGAAAGTTAAAAAAAATGGTGAGTTCGGATAAAGTGCAGGTGTCCGAATGTACATCTTCTGTGGCCATGGGGAAATGTGGTTTCATCAAATCTGTCGAATTTCTTCAATCGAGGGGGATGCAAATAGAGCTGATAGCCATTGACAGGCATGTTTCAATAGCCAAGGCCATGCAAGAGCAGTTTCCACACATTCATCATCAATTCGATGTATGGCACGTTGCCAAATCAGTCAATAAAAAAATCACAGCTGCTGGAAGAAAAAAGGGGTCTGAAGAAATGAAGAAATCTTAAAGTGGTGTCAGTCTATCAGCAACCATCTTTGGTGGAGCTCCAAAACTTGTGATGGATCTGTAGAAATTCTACTTGAGAAATGGCATTCATTAATACACTATTGTTCCAACGTACACTCATGGACAGAAAACCAACATTTTCACCAATGTGCACATGGACCTTTATCTGAGGAGCAGAAATGAAAAAAGAAGTGGGTGGTGCCATGTTCACCTCCACACAAAGCTCTTGAGAAGTTTGTGAACGATAAAACGCTTTCCAGAGACATGAAGGGACTCACAGAATTCTGTCATACTGGAGATTTGGAGGTGTTCCACAATATGTGCCTAAAGTACAGGCCCAAAAGGTTGCATTTTGGCATAGACGGTATGGAGGCCAGAACAAGACTAGCTGTACCGGCGCACAACGAGAACGTTGGGAGGGTACAAGCGAAAACTGCAGGACATTTCGGGATGCATCGCTTCCTCAAGGCTGTCACAAAACAAAGCAAACAATGGGTGGTTAAGCCTGTATACCAGGATATGGAATTCAAATTTGTGAAATATTTGACATTGAATATGTTGGCCATGCATACTCATGGAATCGATCCAGATTTTGTTCCTAGGACACATACAATGCCACAAAACATTACAAACGAGCCCTGTCCACCTAAAGAGGAACTTGTAGAAAAGTTGACTTCCCGATATAAATAATTAGTAGCTGTCTTCACAATCTGCTCACAGTAACATTTTCGATATGTTCCCCAATGTTTGTAGATTGTACATCAACAATTGAATGCTATTACACTTAATTCCAATGATACAAAAAGTATTACAAATGATTTAATTATGCAGATTAAATTTGGTGTATGATTCATTAATGTATTTCATTTGCCTTCCCTTCATCGATATTTATGTTCCTTGAAAGATAAGACACATGTCTGCGATTGCTATTCATGATATCTTTGAAAATGGAATTGCCCTAGCACATCAGTGCTGCACTGCCCATTTCGGTTGCTGAAATATTGACGGGCAAATTGGATATTAGCAATCAGTCAATGGGACACTGAGACTTGGTGTTTGTCAAACTCTTAATTATTGATCCAAACCACATACACATATGCAGTGCTTGGCACTGGCACTGAAAGCCTATGGTGGGTAAGATTTTCATAGCAATGATCAATCGGCGGACATGTGTCGGCCCCCTAACTTCCATAACGTTCTGCCTTAGCAGTTTTTAAAAAAAATTAAACACCTCTGCGATTAGGCCCCTTTTTACTCTCTCTGATACAATTTTAGTATTTTGATGTGTGAGTTTTTTGGGTTTCTCCATAGCTCTAGATAGCACACCATTGCGTCCAAAATATCATTTTCAACAAAAGTATCGTCTTTGTCAACATTTTGGCAATTAGTGCCTGCTGTTGCTGGGTTTCCACAGAGTGTGACTCTGTGTTTTGATTTGCATGCCCCCCTCCTTGTGTCCTACCCTTGTGCTTTTCACAGCCCCCTCCAACACCATTCCTCTTCTTCCCTCTGCCTACCAACTCCCTGGTGCTCTCTGTCTCCCCTATCTTTTGTAACTGTTTCTCTACTGACTACCCTGCTCTCCTCACTAAATCTGATAGGAAGAAGTTTACGAAGGACCTCTTGGTCTCCAACCCCGGCCTCCCTACCGCTGATACCAATACCTGTGCTATGTCCAGGCAAACCCTCTGTCAGAACTACCACTGCCTCAGCTGTGTCCAGTGTGGAGATTGGGTCTTGTAGGAGCCATAAACTGCTGTATTTTAGAACACTGTTGTGTCCACGTTGCAGAACACTGGCTGCGGATGGTAGAAAACTCCATCCGGTAGCCGGAACTACAAGTCCCAGCAAGCTCGCGTGCTCGCAAGCAGAAGAACTACACGGGACAACGCCTGACGGTCTGCGCATGCGCGCGACGAGCGCACGGATCCCTGCTTGCGCTAACAGACACGGACTGGAGAGGACGTGTAGGCTGAGGGCTCCTGCAGGCTGCGACCCGCGGGGCCATTCCCCGCCTGTGATCTCTGCAGGCCCCACGCCTCTGGCAAGATAAGTGCATTTTCCTTGATATTTGCAAACCGTTTGTTCACAGAACAAGACAGTAGTGCATGCAACGTTGTGGGAAAAGCCCCCACAACTTTCTAAGCTAACGCGAGCGCCGGACTGAGGAAAGTTACGGCGATATTTGTTAAGACAAGGCCAAGTGGCCGACTCGTAACTCAGCGGAACCATTTCGTCGCTGTGTGAAGCAACACGGCCCTTGTTGATTCTTGGGGCGAATCGTAACTCAGCTTAAACCATTTTGTTGCCCTGTGAAGCAACACAGCCCTTGTTGATTCTTGGGGGAACTCATCAGCGTGTGTGTGCAATGTGATGGGCCCAGTCCGCGACCCGAGCTCATTCTAGTTTCTGATTCCCTTGTAGCGGCATCCCGCTGTATCAGCAGCCTGAACCCACTGCGCCGCCGTAGTCTTACGGCAAGAACTCTAGCAGTTGCCTGGCACGCAACCCGGTATCATCAAACAAAGCTAAGTGCTCATTTGGTTATTTTTAAAGGTGTTGGATGCTAATGATAATGCTAACCTTGTGGGTTGGTAGTGATGAAACTACCAAATCTATGTCAGAAGCTCTAGCGTGTCCATAACGCTTTTTCCTATAGTGTTAAGTCCTAAATGCTGTTGGTGAACCTTGCATTTATGTCACATTGTTTTGGGGCAAGTTAGCTAGGAGTGTGGAAGCGTGCATGGGCGGAGTACTGTCCAACTCAGGAGCCCCAGGCAGAACACATCAAGACGGACCTTTCCTAAACCCCTTCTTATCCATAACCCTTTCCTACCCTTCCTCCCCTTTACCCGGTTACCCTAACTACCCCCTACCTATCCAATTCAACGGATCCTAACCCTCTTTCCCCGGTGGGTCGTGGTGGCCAGTGTTGTCTACCTAGCCAGGTGCCAAGACCCAACGGGGAGGTAGGTGTACGTGCTACCCCTGCGCAAGATTGAGAACCTGACAGTAGCGCAAGCCCAAGGATCATCAAGCGCCTGGGTAGCACGACACCATGGAGGAGGTACTAGCGGCCTTACAAGATTTAAAAGGGGAATTACAGGCTACCCGCCAGGATTATGTAAATCTGGCAGGGCAGGTGCACACACTTACTCTGAAAAGTACCGCCCAAGCTACCCCCTTGCCTAGGGATCCTGCTCCACCCACCCCTGTTCAAGTACATGTGTCAACGGAACCTCCTTTACCCTTGGCAGCTCCTGAAAGGTATCACGGGGACCCTCAACGATATAACCAGTTCGTTATGCAGTGTCAATTGCACTTTATCACCAAGCCAAACATTTTTCGCAATGCCCAGTCTCGGACTGCGTTTGTGATATCGTATCTGGGAGGAGACGCAGCGTCTTGGGCCACCCCCCTTGTGTCTAAGGATGATCCTATACTGTACAGTTGGGACACCTTTCTTGAGGAATTAGGAAAAATCTTTAACCGCAAAGCTGCAACCTTAATCAAGGATAGGGAGTTGCTTTCTTTGCGTCAGGGAGGAAAGGATCTGGTTACCTATGTAACCACGTTTAACCGGTTAGCTGTGGAAACAGATTGGCCGGAAGAAAAACGTTTAGCCCTATTTTATCAAGGGTTACGTGATGAGATGAAAGATCTCATTGTACAAGTGGACCCACAACCAGATAATTGTTCCTCGATGATAGATCTTGCGTTACGACTGGATCAAAGGCAAAGCGAAAGGAGGCAGGACAAGAGAAAATGGGATATAAGACCTGTAGCTAGGTTGGATCAACAACCCAAGGCAATAAAACCCGAGAAATCAGCTGAAGAACCTATGCAAATAGGAACAATACGTGGACCTCTAACCAAAGAAGAAAAAGACAAGAGGCGCAGAGAAAAACTCTGCCTGTATTGCGGTAAGGGGGGACATTTCGTTAAAGAATGTCCAAACAAACCCAAGAAGGATATGCCGGGAAACGAGAGAGCTCGCCAGTAAGCGAGCCAACTAGAAAACACCCCGAGACTTTTGGCAAATACCCATCATGTGCAGGTAACTCATGTGACACTTTCAGGTCAGGTTAGTTGGGCAAATCAACAAGTGCCCGTAACCTTAATGGTGGATTCCGGAGCGACAGGCAATTTTATTGATCAAGACTTAGCATCAGAGTTACGAATACCTCTTTGCAACAAGGAGTGTCAGGAGGAAGTCAAATCGGTGGACGGATCGCCGCTCACGTCAGGTCTTATAACCAAGCAGACCAGGTGGGTACACTTAGAATGCACCTCTGGACATCATGAGGACATAAGATTCAATGTAATTGCGGCACCACAGTTTGGAATGATATTAGGATTGCCCTGGTTAAGAACTCATAATCCGGAAGTGCACTGGACTCAGGGCTCCGTGCGTTTTACATCCAGTTATTGTTCAGAACATTGCTGTCGAACTTCAGCCGGAATCCCGGAAGTCCAACCTGTGTCAAAACAAGGGCATGTGGTTGGGAGCATGGAAGCCCTACCAATTGCCTATCAAGCCTACAGGGATGTTTTCAGTAAGGCAGCTGCAGAAACCCTACCACCTCATCAGACGTTTGCCTGCAGGATTGATTTAGAGCCTGGAGCAGCGTTGCCATGTAGTCGAATCTATGCTCTAACGGAGGCTGAAAACGAACACCTACGGAGGTACATTGAGACTAATCTGGCTAATGGGTTTATACGACACTCAATGTCACCGGTTTCATCACCCTTGTTCTTCGTCCCAAAAAAGACCGGGGACTTAAGGACTTGTATAGACTATAGGGCAATCAACAAAATAACGATTAAAAACCGGTACCCTCTGCCCTTAATATCCACCTTATTAGACCACGTGCGGAATGCAAAGATTTATACCAAGCTTGACCTAAGAGGGGCTTACCACTTGGTGCGGGTGCGTGAGGGGGACGAATGGAAGACTGCCTTTAGAACCAAGTATGGGCTCTACAAATATCAGGTCATGCCATTCGGCCTCTGTAACGCACCCGCCGCCTTTCAGCATTTCCTGGATGAGGTTCTGCGGGGTTATTTAGACATCTTTGCCATCTTCTACATTGATGATATACTCATCTACTACCGGAATCTGAAAGAGCATGAAGATCATGTAAAAGCCGTACTACAACGCTTGAGGGAACACAAATTATATGCAAAACTTGAGAAGTGCGTTTTTCATCAAACAACGGTGGAATTCCTAGGATTTATCCTTTCACCAGAAGGAGTAACCATGGACCAAAACAAAGTGCGGGCGATAGTTGATTGGCCGTCACCTGCATCAGTTAAGGATGTGCAGACTGTACTGGGGTTTGCACATTTTTATCGCCGGTTCATTGATGGGTTCGCAAGTAAAGTACAACCAATTACTCGCCTGTTGAAGAAAGGAGTGGTGTTCCAATGGGATACGGCCGCAGAAACGAGTTTTCAAGCTTTGAAAAAGGCATTCACTACAGCCCTAGTGTTATTACATGCGGACCCTACTCGCCCCTATGTCATCGAAACCGACGCTTCCAGTTACGCTCTTGGGGCTATTCTGTCCCAACGAGACAACACCGGCCAATTGCACCTGGTGGCGTATTACTCTCGCACCCTCTTACCAGCAGAACGTAATTATGTCGTAGCGGATAGAGAACTACTAGCCATTAAAGCGGCATTCAGTGAGTGGCGTCACTATCTGATAGGGGCCCAACACACTATAACAATCCTGACTGATCACAGAAATCTGCAATTCCTGAAATCCGCCAAGGCGCTTAGTCCCCGACAATTGCGATGGGCCGTGTACCAACGGACTTCGATTTTGTAGTTACATTCCGCCCTGGAGTGGAAAACAGGAAGGCTGATGTTTTGTCTCGCTACCCAGAACTAGACTCAAAAACCGATCAACCGGAATAACCAAAGCCTATTGTACCACCAACTCGCATAATTGGAACTATAGTGGTTGATGACATGTTTGCAGAAATCAGGAAAGCACTAACCGCACAAGAATTGGCCCAGTGGAATGACCAAAGCAAGAGGAAAACCGTAAAGGATGGGTTACCCTTTTTTGGAACAGCCTTATATCTACCCACACCAGCTATCCGTCAACAAGCCATCAAGTGGTGACACGATTCTCCTTTTGTGGGGCACCCCGGAAATGCCTAAACTAGCAAATTGTTAACTCGACATTTTTGGTGGCCAGGTTTCAAGCAAGATGTTCAACAATATATACGTACATGTGAATGTTGTTTGAGGAACAAAGCAGACCATCGAAAACCAGCTGGACACTTACGCCCTTTACCCACTCCACCAGTACCCTGGCACACCATATCACTAGATTTCATAGTGGACCTGCCGTTAAGTCAAGGATACACCACTGTACTAGTAATAGTGGATTCTTTAACCAAATTGGCACATTTCATACCCTGCAAAGGAATCACTACGGCTCAGGCTTTGGTTCACCTTTTCCTTCAAAATATTGTCCGCTTACATGGCATACCATTACATGTTGTTTCGGATCGAGGAGCGCAGTTCACTTCACGCTTCTGGCAGGCCTTTTCTACCACTGTTGGCATGCAGTTGAAACTATCCACAAGTTATCACCCCGAAACAGACGGGCAAACAGAAAGGGTGAACCAGACCTTAGAACAGTACATCCGCTGCATGACATCCAATAATGAATCCACGTGGGCGGATGCTCTTTGGCTGGCGGAAGTAGCATATAATAACGCTGTACATAGTTCAACTAAGGTGACACCTTTTTATGGGACCTATGGTTTTCATCCCCGTTTCCAACCGGTGCCTCATCTGCCCAATATTGATGTACCTGCTGTGACCCAGCTCAGAACGCATTTAGAGAATGTCTGGTGTGGTATAGTAATCAATCTGGACATGGCTAAAGCTTCCTATAAGAAATAAGCAGATACACACAGGGAATCCGCTCCAACATATAGGGTCGGGGACAAGGTATGGTTAAACACGCATAACCTGCATTTGATAGGCCCACGCAAGTTCCAACCCAGGTTTGTAGGCCCGTTCCCTGTAGAAAAAGTCATTAATCCATTAGCAGTCCGCCTTACCTTACCAACACAAATGAAAATCCACCCTGTGTTCCATGTGGCACTACTCAAACCCGCCCCGGCGTCCATTTGTTCCAAAAGACCTCCCCCGATAACTGTGAATGGGGTTCCTGAGTTCGAGGTGAAGGCGATTTTAAATTCACGCTTTCGTCTGGGACAATTGTATTATCTGGTGGACTGGTTGGGTTATGGGCCCGAAGAACGCAAGTGGGAACCAGCGTTAAATGTTCATGCACCCCGACTAGTACGCTTGTTTCATAGAAACAATCCTAAAAAAGCTGGACCTGTTGGGAGGGGGAGTACACTGTCAGAACTACCACTGCCTCAGCTGTGTCCAGTGTGGAGATTGGGTCTTGTAGGAGCCATAAACTGCTGTATTTTAGAACACTGTTGTGTCCACGTTGCAGAACACTGGCTGCGGATGGCAGAAAACGCCATCCGGTAGCCGGAACTACAAGTCCCAGCAAGCTCGCATGCTCGCAAGCAGAAGAACTACACGGGACAACGCCCGACGGTCCGCGCATGCGCGCGACGAGCGCACGGATCCCCGCTTGCGCTAACAGACACGGACTGGAGAGGACGCGTAGGCTGAGGGCTCCTGCAGGCTGCGACCCGCGGGGCCATTCCCCGTCTGTGATCTCTGCAGGCCCCGCGCCTCTGGCAAGATAAGTGCATTTTCCTTGATATTTGCAAACCTTTTGTTCACAGAACAAGACAGTAGTGCATGCAACGTTGTGGGAAAAGCCCCCACAACTTTCTAAGCTAACGCGAGCGCCGGACTGAGGAAAGTTCCGGCGATATTTGTTAAGACAAGGCCAAGTGGCCGACTCGTAACTCAGCTTAACCATTTCGTCGCCGTGTGAAGCAACACAGCCCTTGTAGATTCTTGGGGCGAATCATAACTCAGCTTAAACCATTTAGTTGCCGTGTGAAGCAGCACGGCCCTTGTTGATTCTTGGGGGAACTCATCAGCGTGTGTGTGCAATGTGATGGGCCCAGTCCGCGACCCGAGCTCATTCTTGTTTCTGATTCCCTTGTAGCGGCATCCCGCTGTATCAGCAGCCTGAACCCGATGCGCCGCCGTAGTCTTACGGCAGGAACTCTAGCAGTCGCCTGGCACGCAACCCGGTATCATCAAACGAAGCTAAGTGCTCATTTGGTTATTTTTAAAGGTGTTGGATGCTAATGATAATGCTAACCTTGTGGGTTGGTAGTGATGAAACTACCAAATCTATGTCAGAAGCTGTAGCGTGTCCATAACGCTTTTTCCTATGGGGTTAAGTCCTAAATGCTGTTGGTGAACCTTGCATTTATGTCACAGTGTTTTGGGGCAAGTTAGCTAGGAGTGTGGAAGCGTGCATGGGCGGAGTACCGTCGATCTCAGGAGCCCCAGGCAGAACACATCAAGGCGGACCTTTCCTAAACCCCTTCTTATCCATAACCCTTTCCTACCCTTCATCCCCTTTACCCGGTTACCCTAACTACCCCCTACCTATCCAATTCATCGGATCCTAACCCTCTTTCCTCGGTGGGTCGCAGTGGCCAGTGTTGTCTACCTAGCCAGGTGCCAAGACCCAACGGGGAGGTAGGAGTACGTGCTACCCCTGCGCAAGATTGAGAACCTGACAGTAGCGCAAGCCCAAGGATCATCAAGCGCCTGGGTAGCACGACACCATGGAGGAGGTACTAGCGGCCTTACGAGATTTAAAAGGGGAATTACAGGCTACCCGCCAGGATTATGTAAATCTGGCAGGGCAGGTGCACACACTTACTCTGCAAAGTACCGCCCAAGCTACCCCCTTGCCTAGGGATCCTGCTCCACCCACCCCTGTTCAAGTACATGTGTCAACGGAACTTCCTTTACCCTTGGCAGCTCCTGAAAGGTATCACGGGGACCCTCAACGATATAACCAGTTCGTTATGCAGTGTCAATTGCACTTTATCACCAAGCCAAACATTTTTCGCAATGCCCAGTCTCGGACTGCGTTTGTGATATCGTATCTGGGAGGAGACGCAGCGTCTTGGGCCACCCCCCTTGTGTCTAAGGATGATCCTATACTGTATAGTTGGGACACCTTTCTTGAGGAATTTGGAAAAATCTTTAACCGCAAAGCTGCAACCTTAATCAAGGATAAGGAGTTGCTTTCTCTGCGTCAGGGAGGAAAGGATCTGGTTACCTATGTAACCACGTTTAACCGGTTAGCTGTGGAAACAAATTGGCCGGAAGAAAAACGTTGAGCCCTATTTTATCAAGGGTTACGTGATGAGATGAAAGATCTCATTGTACAAGTGGACCCACAACCAGATAATTGTTCCTCGATGATAGATCTTGCGTTACGACTGGATCAAAGGCAAAGCGAAAGGAGGCAGGACAAGAGAAAATGGGATATAAGACCTGAAGCTAGGTTGGATCAACAACCCAAGGCAATAAAACCCGAGAAATCAGCTGAAGAACCTATGCAAATAGGAACAGTACGTGGACCTCTAACCAAAGAAGAAAAAGACAAGAGGCGCAGAGAAAAACTCTGCCTGTATTGCGGTAAGGGGGGACATTTCATTAAAGAATGTCCAAACAAACCCAAGAAGGATATGCCGGGAAACGAGAGAGCTCGCCAGTAAGGGTGGCCCGGCCGAGCCAACTAGAAAACACCCCGAGACTTTTGGCAAATACCCATCATGTGCAGGTAACTCATGTGACACTTTCAGGTCAGGTTAGTTGGGCAAATCAACAAGTGCCCGTAACCTTAATGGTGGATTCCGGAGCGACAGGCAATTTTATTGATCAAGACTTAGCATCAGAATTACGAATACCTCTTTGCAACAAGGAGTGTCAGGAGGAAGTCAAATCGGTGGACGGATCGCCGCTCACGTCAGGTCTTATAAACAAACAGACCAGGTGGGTACACTTAGAATGCACCTCTGGACGTCATGAGGACATAAGATTCGATGTAATTGCGGCACCACAGTTTGGAATGATATTAGGATTACCCTGGCTAAGAACTCATAATCCGGAAGTGCACTGGACTCAGGGCTCCGTGCGTTTTACATCCAGTTATTGGTCAGAACATTGCTGTCGAACTTCAGCCGGAATCCCGGAAGTCCAACCTGTGTCAAAACAAGGGCATGTGGTTGGGAGCATGGAAGCCCTACCAATTGCCTATCAAGCCTACAGGGATGTTTTCAGAAAGGCCGCTGCAGAAACCCTACCACCTCATCGGACGTTTGACTGCAGGATTGATTTAGAGCCTGGAGCAGCGTTGCCATGTAGTCGAATCTATGCTCTAACGGAGGCTGAAAACGAACACCTACGGAAGTACATTGAGACTAATCTGGCTAATGGGTTTATACGACACTCAATGTCACCGGTTTCATCACCCTTGTTCTTCGTCCCGAAAAAGACCGGGGACTTAAGGACTTGTATAGACTATAGGGCAATCAACAAAATAACGATTAAAAACCAGTGCCCTCTGCCCTTAATACCCACCTTATTAGACCAGGTGCGGAATGCAAAGATTTATACCGAGCTTGAACTAAGAGGGGCTTACCACTTGGTGCGGGTGCGTGAGGGGGACGAATGGAAGACTGCCTTTAGAACCAAGTATGGGCTCTACGAATATCAGGTCATGCCATTCGGCCTCTGTAACGCACCCGCCGCCTTTCAGCATTTCCTGGATGAGGTTCTGCGGGGTTATTTAAACATCTTTGCCATCGTCTACATTGATGATATACTCATCTACTCCCGGAATCTGGAAGAGCATCAAGATCATGTAAAAGCCGTACTACAACGCTTGAGGGAACACAAATTATATGCAAAACTTGAGAAGTGCGTTTTTCATCAAACAACGGTGGAATTCCTAGGATTTATCCTTTCACCAGAAGGAGTAACCATGGACCAAAACAAAGTGCGGGCGATAGTTGATTGGCCGTCACCTGCATCAGTTAAGGATGTGCAGACTGTACTGGGGTTTGCAAATTTTTATCGCCGGTTCATTGATGGGTTTGCAAGTAAAGTACAACCAATTACTCGCCTGTTGAAGAAAGGAGTGGTGTTCCAATGGGATACGGCCGCAGAAACGAGTTTTCAAGCTTTGAAAAAGGCATTCACTACAGCCCCAGTGTTATTACATGCGGACCCTACTCGCCCCTATGTCATCGAAACCGACGCTTCCAGTTACGCTCTTGGGGCTATTCTGTCCCAACGAGACAACACCGGCCAATTGCACCCGGTGGCGTATTACTCTCGCACCCTCTTACCAGCAGAACGTAATTATGTCATAGCGGATAGAGAACTACTAGCCATTAAAGCGGCATTCAGTGAGTGGCGTCACTATCTGATGGGGGCCCAACACACTATAACAATCCTGACTGATCACAGAAATCTGCAATTCCTGAAATCCGCCAAGGCGCTTAGTCCCCGACAATTGCGATGGGCCATGTACTTCGCGGACTTCGATTTTGTAGTTACATTCCGCCCTGGAGTGGAAAACAGAAAGGCTGATGTTTTGTCTTGCTACCCAGAACTAGACTCAAAAACCGATCAACCAGAAGAACCAAAGCCTATTGTACCACCAACTCGCATAATTGGAACTATAGTGATTGATGACATGTTCGCAGAAATCAGGAAAGCACTAACCGCACAAGAATTGGCCCAGTGGAATGACCCAAGCAAGAGGAAAACCGTAAAGGATGGGTTACCCTTTTTTGGAACAGCCTTATATCTACCCACACCAGCTATCCGTCAACAAGCCATCAAGTGGTGTCATGATTCTCCTTTTGTGGGGCACCCCGGAAATGCCAAAACTAGTGAATTGTTAACTGGACATTTTTGGTGGCCAGGTCTCAAGCAAGATGTTCAACAATATATACGTACATGTGAATGTTGTTTGAGGAACAAAGCAGACCATCGAAAACCAGCTGGACACTTACGCCCTTTACCCACTCCACCAGTACCCTGGCACACCATATCACTAGATTTCATAGTGGACCTGCCGTTAAGTCAAGGATACACCACTATACTAGTAATAGTGGATTCTTTAACCAAATTGGCACATTTCATACCCTGCAAAGGAATCCCTACGGCTCAGGCTTTGGTTCACCTTTTCCTTCAAAATATTGTCCGCTTACATGGCATACCATTACATGTTGTTTCGGATCCAGGAGCGCAGTTCACTTCACGCTTCTGGCAGGCCTTTTGTACCACTGTTGGCATGCAGTTGAAACTATCCACAAGTTATCACCCCGAAACAGACGGGCAAACAGAAAGGGTGAACCAGACCTTAGAACAGTACATCCGCGGCATGACATACAATAATGAATCCACGTGGGCGGATGTTCTTTGGCTGGCGGAACTAGCATATAATAACGCTGTACATAGTTCAACTAAGGTGACACCTTTTTATGGGACCTATGGTTTTCATCCCCGTTTCCAACCGGTGCCTCATCTGCCCAATATTGATGTACCTGCTGTGACC
This sequence comes from Ambystoma mexicanum, assembly GCF_040938575.1. Classification (NCBI taxonomy): domain Eukaryota; kingdom Metazoa; phylum Chordata; class Amphibia; order Caudata; family Ambystomatidae; genus Ambystoma; species Ambystoma mexicanum. The sequence goes on from NC_090925.1 coordinate 715,633,857, forward strand.
CAGCTCAGAACGCATTTAGAGAATGTCTGGTGTGGTATAGTAATCAATCTGGACATGGCTAAAGCTTCCTATAAGAAATAAGCAGATACACACATGGACCCGCTCCAACATATAGGGTCGGGGACAAGGTATGGTTAAACACGCATAACCTGTATTTGATAGGCCCACGCAAGTTCCAACCCAGGTTTGTAGGCCCGTTCCCCGTAGAAAAAGTCATTAATCCATTAGCAGTCCGCCTTACCTTACCAACACAAATGAAAATCCACCCTGTGTTCCATGTGGCACTACTCAAACCCGCCCCGGCATCCATACGTTCCAAAAGACCTCCCCCGATAACTGTGAATGGGGTTCCTGAGTTCGAGGTGAAGGCGATTTTAAATTCACGCTTTCGTCTGGGACAATTGTATTATCTGGTGGACTGGTTGGGTTATGGGCCCGAAGAACGTAAGTGGGAACCAGCGTTAAATGTTCATGCACCCCGACTAGTACGCTTGTTTCATAGAAACAATCCTACAAAAGCTGGACCTGTTGGGAGGGGGAGTACACTGTCAGAACTACCACTGCCTCAGCTGTGTCCAGTGTGGAGATTTGGTCTTGTAGGAGCCATAAACTGCTGTATTTTAGAACACTGTTGTGTCCACGTTGCAGAACACTGGCTGCGGATGGCAGAAAACGCCATCCGGTAGCCGGAACTACAAGTCCCAGCAAGCTCGCATGCTCGCAAGCAGAAGAACTACACGGGACAACGCCCGACGGTCCGCGCATGCGCGCGACGAGCGCACGGATCCCCGCTTGCGCTAACAGACACAGACTGGAGAGGACATGTAGGCTGAGGGCTCCTGCAGGCTGCGACCCGCGGGGCCATTCCTCGCCTGTGATCTCTGCAGGCCCCTCGCCTCTGGCAAGATAAGTGCATTTTCCTTGATATTTGCAAACCGTTTGTTCACAGAACAAGACAGTAGTGCATGCAACATTGTGGGAAAAGCCCCCACAACTTTCTAAACTAACGCGAGCGCCGGACTGAGGAAAGTTCCGGCGATATTTGCTAAGACAAGGCCAAGTGGCCGACTCATAACTCAGCTTAACCATTTTGTCGCCGTGTGAAGCAACACGGCCCTTGTAGATTCTTGGGGCGAATCGCAACTCAGCTTAAACCATTTTGTTGCCGTGTGAAGCAACACGGCCCTTGTGGATCCTTGGGGGAACTCATCAGCGTGTGTGTGCAATGTGATGGGCCCAGTCCGAGACCCAAGCTCATTCTTGTTTCTGATTCCCTTGTAGCGGCATCCCGCTGTATCAGCATCCTGAACCCGCTGCGCCGCCGTAGTCTTACGGCAAGAACTCTAGCAGGCGCCTGGCACGCAACCCGGTATCATCAAACGAAGCTAAGTGCTCATTTGGTTATTTTTAAAGGTGTTGGATGCTAATGATAATGCTAACCTTGTGGGTTGGTAGTGATGAAACTACCAAATCTATGTCAGAAGCTGTAGCGTGTCCGTAACGCTTTTTCCTATGGTGTTAAGTCCTAAATGCTGTTGGTGAACCTTGCATTTATGTCACAGTGTTTTAGGGCAAGTTAGCTAGGAGTGTGGAAGCGTGCATGGGCCGAGTACCGTCGATCTCAGGAGCCCCAGGCAGAACACATCAAGGCGGACCTTTCCTAATCCCCTTCTTATCCATAACCCTTTCCTACCCTTCCTCCCCTTTACCCGGTTACCCTAACTACCCCCTACCTATCCAATTCAACGGATCCTAACCCTCTTTCCCCAGTGGGTCGCGGTGGCCAGTGTTGTCTAACTAGCCAGGTGCCAAGACCCAACGGGGAGGTAGGTGTACGTGCTACCCCTGCGCAAGATTGAGAACCTGACAGTAGCGCAAGCCCAAGGATCATCAAGCGCCTGGGTAGCACGACACCATGGAGGAGGTACTAGCGGCCTTACGAGATTTAAAAGGGGAATTACAGGCTACCCGCCAGGATTATGTAAATCTGGCAGGGCAGGTGCAAAGTACAGCCCAAGCTACCCCCTTGCCTAGGGATCCTGCTCCACCCACCCCTGTTCAAGTATATGTGTCAACGGAACCTCCTTTACCCTTGGCAGCTCCTGAAAGGTATCACGGGGACCCTCAACGATATAACCAGTTCGTTATGCAGTGTCAATTGCACTTTATCACCAAGCCAAACATTTTTCGCAATGCCCAGTCTCGGACTGCGTTTGTGATATCGTATCTGGTAGGAGACGCAGCGCCTTGGGCCACCCCCCTTGTGTCTAAGGATGATCCTATACTGTATAGTCGGGACACCTTTCTTGAGGAATTTGGAAAAATCTTTAACCGCAGAGCTGCAACCTTAATCAAGGATAGGGAGTTGCTTTCTCTGCGTCAGGGAGGAAAGGATCTGGTTACCTATGTAACCACGTTTAACTGGTTAGCTGTGGAAACAGATTGGCCGGAAGAAAAACGTTTAGCCCTATTTTATCAAGGGTTACGTGATGAGATGAAAGAGCTCATTGTACAAGTGGACCCACAACCAGATAATTGTTCCTCGATGATAGATCTTGCGTTACGACTGGATCAAAGGCAAAGCGAAAGGAGGCAGGACAAGAGAAAATGGGATATAAGACCTGTAGCTAGGTTGGATCAACAACCCAAGGCAATAAAACTGGAGAAATCAGCTGAAGAACCTATGCAAATAGGAACAGTACGTGGACCTCTAACCAAAGAAGAAAAAGACAAGAGGCGCAGAGAAAAACTCTGCCTGTATTGCGGTAAGGGGGGACATTTCGTTAAAGAATGTCCAAACAAACCCAAGAAAGATATGCAGGGAAATGAGAGAGCTCGCCAGTAAGGGTGGCCCGGCCGAGCCAACTAGAAAACACCCCGAGACTTTTGGCAAATACCCATCATGTGCAGGTAACTCATGTGACACTTTCAGGTCAGGTTAGTTGGGCAAATCAACAAGTGCCCGTAACCTCAATGGTGGATTCTGGAGCGACAGGCAATTTTATTGATCAAGACTTAGCATCAGAATTACGAATACCTCTTTGCAACAAGGAGTGTCAGGAGGAAGTCAAATCGGTGGACGGATCGCCGCTCACGTCAGGTCTTATAACCAAGCAGACCAGGTGGGTACACTTAGAATGCACCTCTGGACATCATGAGGATAAAAGATTCGATGTAATTGCGGCACCACAGTTTTGAATGATATTAGGATTACCCTGGTTAAGAACTCATAATCCGGAAGTGCACTGGACTCAGGGCTCCGTGCGTTTTACATCCAGTTATTGTTCAGAACATTGCTGTCGAACTTCAGCCGGAATCCCGGAAGTCCAACCTGTGTCAAAACAAAGGCATGTGGTTGGGAGCATGGAAGCCCTACCAATTGCCTATCAAGCCTACAGAGATGTTTTCAGTAAGGCCGCTGCAGAAACCGTACCACCTCATCGGACGTTTGACTGCAGGATTGATTTAGAGCCTGGAGCAGCGTTGCCATGTAGTCGAATCTATGCTCTAACGGAGGCTGAAAACGAACACCTACGGAAGTATATTGAGACTAATCTGGCTAATGGGTTTATACGACACTCAATGTCACCGGTTTCATCACCCTTGTTCTTCGTCCCAAAAAACTTGGGGACTTAAGGACTTGTATAGACTATAGGGCAATCAACAAAATAACGATTAAAAACCGGTACCCTCTGCCCTTAATACCCACCTTATTAGACCAGGTGCAGAATGCAAAGATTTATACCAAGCTTGACCTAAGAGGGGCTTACCACTTGGTGCGGGTGCGTGAGGGGGACGAATGGAAGACTGCCTTTAGAACCAAGTATGGGCTCTACGAATATCAGGTCATGCCATTCGGCCTCTGTAACGCACCCGCCGCCTTTCAGCATTTCCTGGATGAGGTTCTGCGGGTTATTTAAACATCTTTGCCATCGTCTACATTGATGATATACTCATCTACTCCCGGAATCTGGAAGAGCATCAAGATCATGTAAAAGCCGTACTACAACGCTTGAGGGAACACAAATTATATGCAAAACTTGAGAAGTGTGTTTTTCATCAAACAACGGTGGAATTCCTAGGATTTATCCTTTCACCAGAAGGAGTAACCATGGACCAAAACAAAGTGCGGGCGATAGTTGATTGGCCGTCACCTGCATCAGTTAAGGATGTGCAGACTGTACTGGGGTTTGCAAATTTTTATCGCCGGTTCATTGATGGGTTCGCAAGTAAAGTACAACCAATTACTCGCCTGTTGAAGAAAGGAGTGGTGTTCCAATGGGATACGGCCGCAGAAACGAGTTTTCAAGCTTTGAAAAAGGCATTCACTACAGCCCCAGTGTTATTACATGCGGACCCTACTCGCCCCTATGCCATCGAAACCGACGCTTCCAGTTACGCTCTTGGGGCTATTCTGTCCCAACGAGACAACACCAGCCAATTGCACCCGGTGGCGTAATACTCTCGCACCCTCTTACCAGCAGAACGTAATTATGTCATAGCGGATAGAGAACTACTAGCCATTAAAGCGGCATTCAGTGAGTGGCGTCACTATCTGATGGCGGCCCAACACACTATAACAATCCTGACTGATCACAGAAATCTGCAATTCCTGAAATCCGCCAAGGCGCTTAGTCCCCGACAATTGCGATGGGCCATGTACTTCGCGGACTTCGATTTTGTAGTTACATTCCGCCCTGGAGTGGAAAACAGGAAGGCTGATGTTCTGTTTTGCTACCCAGAACTAGACTCGAAAACCGATCAACCGGAAGAACCGAAGCCTATTGTACCACCAACTCGCATAAATGGAACTATAGTGGTTGATGACATGTTCGCAGAAATCAGGAAAGCACTACCCGCACAAGAATTGGCCCAGTGGAATGACCCAAGCAAGAAGAAAACCGTAAAGGATGGGTTACCCTTTTTTGGAACAGCCTTATATCTACCCACACCAGCTATCCGTCAACAAGCCATCAAGTGGTGTCACGATTCTCCTTTTGTGGAGCACCCCGGAAATGCCAAAACTAGTGAATTGTTAACTCGACATTTTGGTGGCCAGGTCTCAAGCAAGATGTTCAACAATATATACGTACATGTGAATGTTGTTTGAGGAACAAAGCAGACCATCGAAAACCAGCTGGACACTTACGCCCTTTACCCACTCCACCAGTACCCTGCCACACCATATCACTAGATTTCATAGTGGACCTGCCGTTAAGTCAAGGATACACCACTATACTACTAATAGTGGATTCTTTAACCAAATTGGCACATTTCATATCCTGCAAAGGAATCCCTACGGCTCAGGCTTTGGTTCACCTTTTCCTTCAAAATATTGTCCGCTTACATGGCATAACATTACATGTTGTTTCGGATCGAGGAGCGCAGTTCACTTCACGCTTCTGGCAGGCCTTTTGTACCACTGTTGGCATGCAGTTGAAACTATCCACAAGTTATCACCCCGAAACAGACGGGCAAACAGAAAGGGTGAACCAGACCTTAGAACAGTACATCCGCTGCATGACATACAATAATGAATCCACGTGGGCGGATGTTCTTTGGCTGGCGGAACTAGCATATAATAACGCTGTCCATAGTTCAACTAAGGTGACACCTTTTTATGGGACCTATGGTTTTCATCCCTGTTTCCAACCGGTGCCTCATCTGCCCAATATTGATGTACCTGCTGTGACCCAGCTCAGAACGCATTTAGAGAATGTCTGGTGTGGTATAGTAATCAATCTGGACATGGCTAAAGCTTCCTATAAGAAATATGCAGATACACACAGGGGACCCGCTCCAACATATAGGGTCGGGGACAAGGTATGGTTAAACACGCATAACCTGCATTTGATAGGCCCACGCAAGTTCCAACCCAGGTTTGTAGGCCCGTTCCCTGTAGAAAAAGTCATTAATCCATTAGCAGTCCGCCTTACCTTACCAACACAAATGAAAATCCACCCTGTGTTCCATGTGGCACTACTCAAACCCGCCACGGCGTCCATACGTTCCAAAAGACCTCCCCTGATAACTGTGAATGGGGTTCCTGAGTTCGAGGTGAAGGCGATTTTAAATTCACGCTTTCGTCTGGGACAATTGTATTATCTGGTGGACTGGTTGGGTTATGGGCCCGAAGAACGCTCGTGGGAACCAGCGTTAAATGTTCATGCGCCCCGACTAGTATGCTTGTTTCATAGAAACAATCCTATAAAAGATGGACCTGTTGGGAGGGGGAGTACACTGTCAGAACTACCACTGCCTCAGCTGTGTCCAGTGTGGAGATTGGGTCTTGTAGGAGCCATAAACTGCTGTATTTTAGAACACTGTTGTGTCCACGTTGCAGAACACTGGCTGCGGATGGCAGAAAACGCCATCCGGTAGCCGGAACTACAAGTCCCAGCAAGCTCGCATGCTCGCAAGCAGAAGAACTACACGGGACAACGCCCGACGGTCCGCGCATGCGCGCGACGAGCGCACGGATCCCCGCTTGCGCTAACAGACACGGACTGGAGAGGACGTGTAGGCTGAGGGCTCCTGCATGCTGCGACCCGCGGGGCCATTCCGCGCCTGTGATCTCTGCAGGCCCCGCACCTCTGGCAAGATAAGTGCATTTTCCTTGATATTTGTAAGCCGTTTGTTCACAGAACAAGACAGTAGTGCATGCAACGTTGTGGGAAAAGCCCCCACAACTTTCTAAGCTAACGCGAGCGCCGGACTGAGGAAAGTTCCGGCGATATTTGTTAAGACAAGGCCAAGTGGCCGACTCGTAACTCAGCTTAACCATTTCGTCACTGTGTGAAGCAACACGGCCCTTGTAGATTCTTGGGGCGAATCGTAACTCAGCTTAAACCATTTTGTTGCCGTGTGAAGCAACACGGCCCTTGTTGATTCTTGGGGGAACTCATCAGCGTGTGTGTGCAATGTGATGGGCCCAGTCCGCGACCCGAGCTCATTCTTGTTTCTGATTCCCTTGTAGCGGCATCCCGCTGTATCAGCAGCCTGAACCCGCTGTGCCGCCGTAGTCTTACGGCAAGAACTCTGGCAGTCGCCTGGCACGCAACCCGGTATCATCAAACGAAGCTAAGTGCTCATTTGGTTATTTTTAAAGGTGTTGGATGCTAATGAT